>NC_056667.1:161789843-162482343 GCF_018350195.1 Panthera tigris | reverse complement strand
TCTAAGTTGCAGACAGCAGAATTCAGTCCTGTTTAATTTCAGCAGGAAAGGAGGTTATTAAAGGATATTCAGGAGCACAGAGAATCTCCAGGAGGGCTTGTGAACCAGGCACGGAGGCTCTGTCTGTTGCCGGGAATGGTGACCAAAATCACACAGCGGAAGCGGTCCAGTGGAGACCCTTCTGCTTCTGCTCTGGGCACAGGGACTGCACCGGGAGCTGCCCACACCACTGAATGTGGGGCTAAATAATTTCACCAGAGCTGCCAAACTGCCTCTGGAGATTGCGTCTACTTCACCAGAATGGATTCTAGAAAAAGCCTCCTTGGCTCACAAGCTTCCATGGTAAAGTCTAGCAGTTTTGCATCCAAAGGGTGAGTCCAGAGAGATGCTCCCCGTGCCACGGACTGGCAGGGGGAGTATCTGGCACTCGGGTGATAGGTAGGCTCTCTCTGACCAAGACTCATAAAGGGCAGGGGAGTCCAAACCTGGGGGCCAGGGGCTTTGAAGGGAGCAAAGAAACCAAACGGAATGACCAAGGTTCCCACAAGGAGGGGCCTTTGCACATGCCTTTGATGCTGCCTGAGTTACTCAGGACAAAGGGAACCTTAAGTGTGTCAGCAGCAAGGCAGCTAAACATTTGAAAAGGAGAGGCTTCGAGTTCTTCCACATCCACCAGTGAAAGGCCAGTGCGGTTATGTCACAATACGGAAAACAAATCGCTCAGTTTTAGAATAAGGTTGATGCTTTAGCTTTGGACTTAAGATCCCCCCTCCCCCTCCCCACCCCTCTGTCTTTGTCTTTTTTTTTAAAGGGCCATTTCTGCCACATTCTCCAAACCTAGTGAGGAGTAATGCAAATAAATCTTTAAAAAAATATATTACGTGGCAAATAGTTCTAAGAATATGTCTTCTTATATTTCTAAAAATGAAGTGGTTCGGGCGATAAATTTTGACTCGATTGCAGCGTGGCTCCGTCAGAAGGGGCGTGTCATGTGACCATGATGACAGGCATTCATTCACGATTTGATGACTTCTCCACCTAGAATCTGGCAGTCCGACAGCCCCGCACCTGCTCAAACCTAGCAGTGAGCAAAGAGCCCCTCAGCAGCAAATGAAAGGATGTGGGTATAAGGAGATGTTTTATCATTCAACATATTTTTTTTCGGTCTCATTGTCCAAGTATGTAAAATTTAGCCTAAAACCTTCAGGTTGACCATAAAAAAAGACCTGAGGACCTCATCATTCTGTGCACTGCTCGTGGAGTTGCCTGGAGAAACCATTTATTTTCTGCAACTTTGCAGAGGCATAAAAATGAATAGGTTGCAAAGAACATTAACAATTCACTGTTACAGTGTCTCTAAAATTTTCAATGTACCTCCCCACTGTGGGGGAATCTACCCTACAAAAATGAAAGCATCAGTATATAAGGATGTATTTACCAAGATGTGTTTATTTCAGTATTGTTTGTAGTGGGGGATAAGCCCTTGAATGTCTATTAGTAGAGTTACAGATGAATAAATTCTGGCACATTCTTACTTTAAGCTATTATGTGTATGCTTAAAAGAGTGATTTAGATTTGTATGTATTGACCTGGAAGGATGTCCATGTGTACTGTTTTGTTTTCGAACATAACCTCCAGATTTTTTCATCTTCATAATATAACAAAATCTGAAGCTTAGAACCGGATCGCTTGGCCCTTTCTCTTATCTCCTCCAAGTTCAAGATGCTTGCCTCTCTTCACAGCAGGCGTTCTCTTAGAGCTGCAGTTGGGGCTCAAGACATTCAAGCCTCAACACAGTCTTCTTTGTAGTGTCAGTCTTTTTCCGGAAAATCGGCTTAGTCTGCTCACCATAGCCTCTCTGCTTCCTATCCTAACACCGCTTTCCCTGGGCATACAGAGAATCTTTGCCTTTCTTGTACGGGGTCACTTTGTGGGGTTGGGGCTTGGCACACCTCTTGCAGAGTCCGGCGGGTCTCAGGAACATTCACCATGTTCGCCAGAGCGCTATTGGCTCAGAAAGAAAGAGCTACATGGGTTCTTTAAAAAGCCGCTGCCAAAAGAGTGTCAGAGTATAAACCCATCTTCCTACAAATATCTATGTGTCGTATATTTATATCTGCTGGGTAAGCACTGAAAAGTATGTGAAAGAATAAAAGCCAGATGGTCACTTTTGCTGGGGGTTTAGGGTTTGGGAGATTCTTTAATGTGTTAGAACAAGCATATATTGGGGCGCCTGGGTGGCTCAGTCGGTTAAGCGGCCAACTTTGGCTCAGGTCATGATCTCGCGATCCGTGAGTTCGAGCCCCGTCTCGGGCTCTGTGCTGACAGCTCAGAGCCTGGAGCCTGTTTCAGATTCTGTGTCTCCCTCTCTGTCTCTCTCTCTGACCCTCCCCCGTTCATGCTCTGTCTCTCTCTGTCTCAAAAATAAACATTAAAAAATTTTTTTAGAAGAAAAAGAACAAGCATGTATTAGTTTTGCCATTAAGAGACGATACAGAGAGGGAAATTTCAGAAACTTGGTGAGGATTCAATGCAACAATACTTGTTAAAATGCTTATTATAATCCCTGATATCTAGTAAGCATCTAAGAAATGCTGGATATTATTGTTTGCTTTTTTTCTCCAGTTAGATATAGCAGACAGTAGTCTGGCTCTTGCCTTCCTCCACACTATCCTTTATTGCATCTATGTTCTGGATGGCTGGTAGTCTCTGAGTGCAGCATGAACTCTGTCACCCTTAGGCTTTTGCATGTACAAGTCCCAGTCTTAGAAGCTCGAATTCCCATTCTTGCACTGGTTAGCCGCTTTGCAGCTCTCAGGGTCTCAATTAAAAAAAAAAATTTTTTTAATGTTTCTTTACTTTTGAGAGAGAGAAAGAGAGAGACAGAGAGCAACAGAGACAGAGTACAAGCGGGGGAGGGCAGAGAGAGGGAGACACAGAATCTGAAGCAGGCTCCAGGCTCTGAGCTGTCCATGCAAGCCTCGAACTCAATGACCATGAGATCATGACCTGTGCTGAAGTCAGACACTTAACCGACAGAGCCTCTGAGGCGCCCCTCTTAGGTCTCAATGGTCTCAATTTAAGTGCCTTCGTGACCTGCAAGTGAAGGCGAGACACCTGTTCTTTCTGGGCTGTCTGCCCCGTGCTATAATACCTGGCACCCTCATTGGAATAGTCTGTCTGTGGGACTGTGTCTATCCATCTTTGCATTTTCAAGGCCGTGAAATGGGTCCTCAGTAAACACAGAGTAGCCGAGTGAAGAGGGCTAACTGGTTGTATGACCAAACCAGAAGAGAAAGGCAGATTGAGTTTCCCAAGAAAAGCTTGGGACGCTGGACAGATAGCGTCACTGGGTCTACATTCTGGGTGCCTGCTTGTGTTATGTAAGCATAGTATTTTCATTTCTCAGGTTTTTGCAAATTGGAAAAGGACTAAGGTGCTGCTACTTTTTAAATGATTAATTTGTTCAGATTATCATATAATGTCCCTCCAATTTAGACGTTATTAACTTCCCAGAGCAGTTAATAACTACTCTTTATTAACTCTCTGTATATGCACAAAAACCTCAGATTAACCAGTGTCAGATAAAAGCAATTGAGAAAATACGTTGCAGAAGAGAAATTCTGAGAAGCACTTTGCAGATCGTGGGAGAAGTGCTTTGCAGATCGTGGTTGCGGCTACAATATAAACAAGTTGTACAGCCCTTACTGGCAGAGGAATCATTTATTGGCTCTGTTTAAAATACAATTATCAAAAAAGGCAAAATTAGGACTCTCACAGAGATATAAAATAAATACACATTAAAGATTTTCCTTAACTCGTGGATCAATGAGGGAACACAGAAGTTGTAACTGATTTAAAAGAGAGTCCAGAGAAGAGATACTGTAGGAATGGCCAACACTGAAATGAATAAGAAAATGAAAGCTAAAATGAAGCCATAGTTATGGTGATAAATGTCGACTCTGTTGCAGAGTGGCTGAGTCAGAAGGGGCATGTCCCGTGCGATGGCTGGTTTCAGCAACATGGCCTCTCAATGTGAGATTATACTTGAATGTACCAGAAGCTCTTTGGAGAATTGATTTTACTCCCTGGGTTGTGTTGTAAAATTTGGGGGCAGGGGGGAAGAATGGCATCACAAGGGCCAAAATAGCTACTGGAAAACCCTTATTTCCTCATAAACCAAGAGATAAAATGGGGGGGGGGGAAGAGCCCTCCCTATTCAACTGAAGGAAATACAAACACGCGAGACGTGGAGGCAGATTCAAGAGGTGAGAGATTCCAGACATCGGCGACAGTGAAGTAGGTGCCCAGGGGGACTGGGGCAGGAGTAGAGTCATTCAGCATCAAGCCACGTATGGGATAGTGGAGTAAATGGCATCGAGCTGGTGAGCAGCATGATGGAGGAATGCTCACATCCGCGGAAGGAAGGCGGAGAGCACTGACAAGTCACAGAAATTGTAGGAAATGATCTCCATTTGGGGAAAAATCTGAGCTCTTACCGTTTTGGGTTGGCAAGGTATTGATCAGGTGGATTGAGAAACGAGCTGTTATAATCATACTGAAAAGAGTGTAGCGTTGCCAGATCTGGAGAGAGGGGGAAGGCAAAAAAAAAAAAAAAACAAAAACCAGTGAACAGGATCACTCGTTCAATTTTATATTCAGACGAACAACATTGTTTTTTGTACAAGTAGGTCCCATGCAGTATTTGGAGCATACTCATACTACAAAATTTTTTTCTGTTTATCCGAAATTCCCATTTAACCGAACATTCAGTATTTTATCTGGCAATCCTAACTGGTAGGACACTTTTGGAGACTAGCTGTGCAAATTGTTAGGTCTTTCGCCACGCCGACTCCCTGATCCATATTCCACACGTGGCATGCGGCATCCTGACTGGGTTATCTTATCTACCCTTATCCAAGGTCATGCTCCCTCTCCTTACAACCAACTGATTAGCATGGACCATGGATTTGGCCTCTGAAGTATTCTCAAATCCATACCATTGTCTTCATCTCAACTGCCTGAGCTCCGGGTCAGGCTCTCATCCTCCCTGGCCTAGAGGTTTGCAGATTTCCTACATTCCTCCTCCAGTTTTCACCTTCTCCAGTTCCTCCTACACGTTGTCAACAAGTTGGCTTTCTGGATCACATTTTCCCCTGCTGACTTCCAGTAGGAGATGATTCAAACCCCTTAGCATGGCCCTCCACAATCTGATCTTGTTCTACTTCTCTGGTCATAACTGCCACACTCTCACTGCCCCACCTTCCTCCTGTCCTAGACCCAACAGTTGTTCACACCCCCCGAGTCTTACAGATGCTGTCCCCTGTGCCTTCTTCTTCTCCGTCATACTACCAGCTCCTGCTTCAAAAGCCTATTTCAATATTACCTTCCCTCTAAAACCTCCCCGCGATGCCAAGCTTTCCTCTCCCAATCCATTCAACCTTCTGTTCCCTGTGCCTCCTTTATACCATTATATTGTGAAAGCACGCGTCAACTTCGATTGTCGGTGATTGTACATTTCTGTCTTGCTCACTAGACTGTGAGCTTCTCAAGGACAAGGATCATGGGTTAATATACAGAACCTAGCACAGTGCATGATGCAGAGGATCAGGATAAGAAGTGGGGATCTGCAACTCTTATATCTATCTCCATCCGTGAAGGAGATTGTTGTGGATCACTTAAAGATGATGCTGCGGCAACTGGAGGTACCAGGAAGCTAGCTGGTTAGAGATGGAATACATACAGGTGCCTATTTTTCTGGTTCACTGGATTGCACACAAGTGATCGTGCTCCCACACATTTTAGCACGGGCGTATGCATGTTTATTGAGCATTAAGCATATAGGTACAGATGTCTAGTACAGAACGAAGACAGCGGGGAATGACTACTCCTGCCACTGGAAGTTACTCGAGGAGCCTTCATCACAGACTCGAGGATACTTCAAGTCTAGGAAGTTAGGAGTCAGGGAAAGAGCCTGACTTGCTGTCTTTTTATATCCCTTCCAAATGTGTAAAGCACCGGTGAAACTTATCATTGTGACAAGATGCACCCGATCACCTTCAGCATCGCCTACGTTTCAACTCTTCCCAGATACTTCTGAATACACCCAACTTTTACACTTGTGAACAGTTTCCCTTGTAGAGTTCATCGTCTGGCCACGTCCTACGTATGAGCCCTCAGCTCAGCCCCCCACGATATCGGAGAAGTCAAGAAAAGAGAAACCCCCTTGCAAGCATTGTAGTATTAGGGGCTTTTGCTTGTTTTATTTCTTTCACAGGGACTGTAACTCCTGAATTTCTCATAGTAGAATTAAAAATTGTGTGTCATGAGGTTACAGGTGAAAGGAAGAGAGATAATGCAGCTTTTTGAAATGTAGTCCCAGGATCCCCTGCACGAGAACCCTTCGGTACGCTTGCGTAAAAAGCAGATTTCCGAGCCCGATCTTCAATTTACCAAAACAGAGTTTTGTTGGAGTGGATCCAGAAAACTGTATTTTAAGTCAGCTCTGTAGCGTATTATTTACTACACAGACTGAGAGCTGCTGGACCAGATGCACACAACAGAGAAGGCTCCACTCACAGGCAGCGGGGCGCTCCCCTGTAGAGGAGACGGGTGACCAAAGATCCCTTTCAAAGCGCTGAGCTCTTTCAGACCATCACGACTGCCACATTCTGGGTCATTGCTGTCACGGCTCTGGAGCTGTCCAAACTATCACCTTCTCGGCGCTGCTCAGAGCTGCCGCTGGCCGGCCGCCGTGTGAATTGTTTGAGCTGGTGAGCTCAGCCAGGTAACTCGGTGTGCCGAGGTAAGGAGAGAGATTTCCAGGAGGACAAGACTCTCGAGTAATACCTGGGCCACTGGCCAAGGAAGCAAAGGGTGTATTTCTGAATAGGCGATATAGCGCACGATGACGTTCCGGGAGGCTTTTGGACACTTTGCTGGAGACCAACCAAATAAAACTCAAATTTTCTACCTGAATACAGTAGTATCCCTTTAGCCATGGTTTTGCTTTCCATGATAGCAGTTACCACAGCCCGCAGTGGGTCTAGAAGCAGATGATCCTCATTCTGACGTGTGGTCAGGAGGTCGATGGTAGCCTAACGCGACGTCACAATGCCTGCACCATCCGCCTCACTTCACCTCATCACTTGGGCATTTTATCAGCTCAGTCGTCACAAGAAGTACGGTACGACAAATTATTTTGAGACAGAGAGAGACCACATTCACGTGGCTTTTATTATAATACATTTTTTACGATCGTTCTATTAGTAATTTCTCACCCTGCTTCATTTGCAAATTACACTTTATTCTAATTATGTGTGTATCAGAAGACCATCGAATAGACAGGATTTGGTACCATCCATGGTTTCAGGCATCCATTGGGGGTTTTGGAACATATTCCCCTGCAGATAAGGGGAGGCCTCTGTATTCAGTTTTAAAATCCTCTTTTCATTGCTACAACATAAAGAAACACTTACCACCCACCCTTGTATTTCAAATTTAGAAAATTGGTACATGATGTAAAGAAATGTGATGTGTGGCACTAAATCGGTGCCTTCTCTTTTGAGCTTTAGGCTAAAAGTTGTATCTATAGCTTTTGTCGTTGTTTATGTGAATCGAAAATAGAAAAAAAAAATGACGACAAGATCGTGCTTCTTCAGTCTCTTCCTGCTTTTCCTAAACCTCCCTGCCTCTCCTCGTTCCCCGCTGGCTCCAGCTGCCGGCATGAGCAAGGAACTCTGGTCCCTCCACTCTGTTGTGAGCCATTCTCTTTCTTCCCACTTCCTTCCTGAGGGATAACTTTCATTTACCCTAAAATATTTCTCAGCCACAGCGCTGGAGCTCTCAGCGTTTTACATACTTCTAATCCTAACAGGCTAAAACTTTCCCTTTCCTTTGTGAGTAAACAAACAGCTGAACCCCTGGTAGTGGCAAAGTATCCCAAGTCTGGGAGAGGCTTAGCTGTCGTAGGATTCGGGTAGGGCTGCGTAACTATAGCCGCAACTCCTATGGGTTTGATGCTATTTCTTGTAATACTTTCAACATGGGTGCTGTTACGACCATTTTGACAATATATTCAGTTCACCTAGAGGGTGGTGAACTCAGGATTTGATTTCCAGGTCTGTATGGTTCCAGCATCTATGTTCTCTATTTCAGCCAGGACATTTGGTAGGAATGACCGGCCAGCAGTGTCTGTAAATTTGTAAATAGTAAATTTGTCGTAGCTAATCTTCTTTGGCCTTTAGTGGCCTGGGTGCAACTGAATCAGGGCAGACTTTAGGTTTAGGTTTAGTGCGTATGGAAGAAACAGAAGCATCCAGGGTGCAAGGAGAGCAGTGAGAAATCCAGACAGGGTGTAAGACAAAGGAAGTAGCAGAGGCAAGTGCTGTATATGAGCAGAATCAAAGATTTATGGTGTGGCCATGAATAATTTCGGCTGGTTTAGTATAAATCTACCTTAGAGTCATTTGCTAATATCTGTGAAAACTAAAAAACTGATTTTTTTTGCATTGATTTTCAATCTTACCTCCAAGGAACTAATATATATAATTCAGTGGTTTTTCAAAGAACGACAACAAAACTCAGTAGAATTTTTGTCTTTATTCTAATTCTGGCCAGCTCGATGACCTCGGACAAGTCTGCACCTCAGTCCCTTACTCTGAAAGATGCTGGAGATGTTGGTGATGCACGGTCTTCCAAACTTTATAGGGCTATTAAGACCTAGGAAACCAGAGCTCCTATATAAATATCTAGTGATATTATTTCGTAGTCATCTGCAGTAGTATTCTCAATCTTTGAATATTTTATTTCTTCTGGAAAAGTTATGTTTAATAAATGCTTTCCGGTAGTCAAGAATTTCATACCATGTGCCCAGCTTTCCCAATGGGTTAGGAGATTCCCATTTCTCTTATTTTTCTGTTAGCTATCTTGACTTCAAATCTTATTTGGTAAGAGCACGGGGGTCCCCAAGACCCACCTCTAGTAACTCAGTAGGAACGCTCACACACACTCACAGGACTCCACATGGGATTATAGCAGAAAGCACAAAGCAAAATCAACACAGGGAAGAGGTGCATGGGGTAAAGTCTAGAGGATACCAGTCACAAGCTCCCAACAATCCTCTCCCTGTGGAACCACACAGGCTGTGAGTAATCCCTCCAAAATCAAATGGTAACACCATGTGTGAAGTGTTATCTATCAGGAAAGCTTCTGTAGAGACTCACTGCCCAAGGTTCTCACCAAGGGCTGGTCACATAGGCTCCCTCTGCCTAGCGTGTATCAAGAGCCCAGAGCCGCTATGTTAATTCGTTTCTGCTCGGTAAGCTTCAATTTTTTTTTCCTAGTTACCTGTTTAAACAGCATGGATATAAAAATAACTCGGGAAAATTTGGAGGCGTTATTTTCATGTTGATGACAGCATTTCTGAGCTGAGAGTTCTCTTTGAAGCGCTCTGAACTCAGTTAATTTACTCTGCTCCTATAAGAGCTCACAAGTTGTATGATGAAGTGAAATGAAAATAACAAAAATGAAACAAACATCTAAAATGAAGAATCTAGTTAACGTTTAGAGATAATATAGCAAAACATTATTTTGCCAACATTAATATAGCAAAAATATTTTTGTAAGCTTTTTCATATGGAAAGTTTCAATAAAATAGTTAAATCTATGTCTATCCCTAAAGCCCAACATTTTTGCGTACAAGAAGGTAATGAAAATAATGCTGACAGCTAATTATTCGTTAGATAACATGTTAAGCAGCTCTGTTAAGAGATGCAATTAGAAGGTAGCTTGCAAAACAAAGATGTTGATTGTCTCTCACATAACAGTTCCAAGCAGATGGATAAGGCTGCTTTGTCAAATCCCATCAGAGACTCAGTGATGGCAGCCCTCCATTTGCATCAGGTGGTTCGCCATACACTTTTCCAAGTTCTGGCTCTCAGAGCCTGAAGGAAGGGGTTATGTGTTCAAGTCCAGAGCCTGAAGTTCCCTCTTAAGCAATGAAAATTGCTCCCATAAGTTCTGCTTGTGGTGTATTGGTGAGAGCTTGGTCACAGGACCACATCTAGCCGCAAGTAGGCTGAGAAGTGTCATTTAGCTACAAGCCTACGAGGAAGGGAAGCATAACTTCTGATGGACTGCCAGCCATATCCCCCATGGCTGGAAGAGCTTTCCATTACAGGTGTAACCTAGGATATTTGGCACTTTATTTAGAGAATCGTAACTTTCCAAGTCACTGCAGAGCAAATCAAGACATTTTCTAGAATGATATTCAAGCTACCCCTTTAAAGCGGACTATAATAGGAATGCCTGGCTGGCTCAGTCCATAGAGCATGTGACTTTTGATCTCAGGGCTGTGAGTTCAAGCCCACACTGAGGGTAGAGCTTACTTTAAAAAAAAAAAAAGAGTGCTATAATAATCTGCACCATGAGAAATTTTAATATGGAAAACTCACACTGACACTTTACCTAAATGCTTTCAGTGTATTTTATTATTCTTGATAGTTTAACCCCAATTCTAGTTGATACATTATTTCTCTTGAGTTTGCTCTTTTGAGCAATATGTAATATTTCCTGCCCCAAACCATTCCTTAGGCAAAGAGCTTTAGTCCTGTTGAATACCTTTTAGCCTCTATATTATAATTATGATCTCAAGGTTCAATTGTACTTCCTTAATGTAAATCTAGGGAAATTGAAAAATGGCCCACCTCATTTCCAGCTTTACATTTATGCCACATGTGTTATCTTACTTATGGATATAACATAGGATCCAACTCCTTGAGGGTATTACATTTATAGTTGACTTGCTTATATTTTCATTCTTGACACACAAATAGTAGTATTTGATTTGTTAAGTTTAAAATTGCATTATAAAACTGTTCACAAGATTCTTTTGTTGTTTTATTATATTATCTCCTGTGATATCTGCAGCTTTATTTTAAAGTTGGTGTGAGTGAAAAGGGGTAGATGCCAGATACCGATGACCAGTAATAAGGGTTCATACGCTTCGTTGGTTGGGAATACATAAAAACCGGGTCACTGAGGGGCACCTGAGTGGCTCAGTCAGTTAAGCGCCTGACTCTTGATTTCAGCTCAGGTCCCGATCTCGCGGTTCATGAGTTCAAGCCTTGCATCTGTGCGCCATGATAAAAAAAATTCATTTTGAGTTATCTCTTGGTGGTGGAGGCAGCTTTGTACTGAGTTCTGCTCATTCTCTCCCACAGTCCCTGGCACAATCAGGAGCAACCATTTTCTAGATGCCAGATTTGACTTAGGCACGGAGCATGGGGTCAGAGGACAGGATGCAATTAACCAATTCATATGGATCGAACCTATGACCTAGGATTTACGTGGGATACTGACCCAATGCTTTGACTTTACAGGGTGCTTTAAATACATATAGTTCTCTTCCCCCGAACTATTGCTAATCTATTATGTATTATCTTTTGTGGTTTCACAAAAGTCTAGAAAGATATGAAGAGACAAGCATGACTACATATGTTTTTCTTTATTTTTTCATTTTCTCCTTCCTCCCTTCCTCCATTGCCCCCTTCCACCCCCGCCTTCCTTTCTTCTTTATTATTCACAGAAAGAGAAACTAAAGAGACAGAGATGTTTAAGTAAAATGTTTAGAATTCAAATCTAATAGCTGCAAACCCAGTGTAATTGCTGCCATATAAGGATATAGATGGAGACTGGGGAAAGCATGTGTGTGTGTGTGTGTGTGTGTTGGGTGAAGGGAGTAAAGCAGTTCACAAGTGTTTCCACTTCAAACTTTTCCCTGATTATCCAAAGCTTAGTATCTTAGAAGGCACCCTAGGAGCCATTGGGGTCAACTTCCCATCACCACATGGCATGACTCCTTGATGTGGCTTCCTCTTGATCATTTCACAGATGAGATGCTCATATCTCACAAGGCAGCACATCCTAGTTTAGACCGTTTGTGCTATCAGAACATATATAGGGTTGAAATTTGTCTTCCTATGATTTCCATCTCATATGGGAATACATAAACAAGTGTAATCTCTGCCTTGACAATCTCTAGTCTAGACATGAGATAACACCTATTATGACTTCACCAAATTTTCTCCCCTCCAACAATTTCTCCCTTCTATTTCCTGCAGCTTTGCCTATGTTTATACTGTATTTTACCTCTTAATATGTCCCTCTTAATATGTACGGACTACTGAGAGCCAGACTCCAGCCCAGAGAACAGCGGGAAGTTACTTTCCCAGAGTCAAAAGCCATGTGTAAGTGGAGATTCAAAGCATCTCCAGGGGCAGATGCTGGTATCGTTATCCTGACTCTGCCCTGAGATAAGTTACCTACCCTTTGTCTACCTCTGTTTTTCCATCTATCAACTGATGACGCTTAGGAATAAATGGAAATAATACTTTTGAGTTTGGAACAGTGCCTGACACATAAGTCTCTGTGTGAGCTGTCATTACATTCGTATTTTTGGCAGGTCATACCACCTTGTTAGTACATTCTGAACTTTCAGTTAACTAAAGACCATGGCCATTTATGTACCAACCACTAAAAATCTATGTCTCTTCTCTCTTCTATTATGTGTGTGTGCGTACAGTCTGTATGTGTGTGTGTTTGGACCTAAACGAAGGACTCTATCTCTGTTAAAATTAACCTGATTTACTTTGGTGTCTTTTCCAGATTATTAAGTGTTTTCAATCTTGATGGTGTCATCGCATAACAAGACTTCCTTCCCATCTTTTTGTTGCTGTTGTTGTTCTCTGGGGGTTTGATAGGCATGGCTTTTGTGATTTCAACCTTATTATTGAAAAAAAGAAGCCAAGTAAGATGAGAACAATTGCATCATCATCCAGCCTACACTTATTTATCTAGTCCATGATAGAATAAGCTATTTGATTTCATGTTTGTCTGAAAACAAGGTGTCCACCTTGTAAGGCTCCTGTATTGACTTACCACTGGGTATTCTTATATTAACACAAGGAAAGGAGATTGGCTTGGCATGACTTATTTATAAAGCACATTTTTGGTTTGCTCCTTCCTCAATTCTCTCAGTTATTAATAAATCACATTAAATACCTGTGGCATTGGGTATAATACACACAGCTACCACCGTAATTTGGCTCATGGACTTGGCCAGAACACATAGCTTCACTAGTTGAGGGCCCAATGGAAGTGTGTATTTCTGGTTTAGCAGACACTAATTATTATTAATCCAACCATGGATTGTGCTTTGCAGTTCTAACCTGTGAAAATAGTCTCTTTTTTGCCTCAGAAGTCTTCCAGTGCTTCACGGAAAATAATTTATCTCTGTTCATAAATAAATGACCCTCAACAAAGAAAAGATAACCAAGTAGAAAAACATGTCCAGGGACTCCTCGGTATTTTTGGGGGGAATGGTCCAGGAAGTAAGCCACAGAACTGGTAAAAGTCAGATTTCCTCTCTCCCCACCCAGCATTTTCTCCCCAGAGCAAGCCCGCATTGCATTGCCCCTCTTGTCTCTCTCAGGACCACCTTACCAGGTGCAATTTCGAGGAGAGCCTTCGTATAGACTGGTTCACGTGAGGCTTCATACCTTCGAACTAACTCACCTCTGACTCTTTCGGAGGCTCGTCTGTCACTAATTTGCAGTAATTGTTTTCACATTGTTGATCTCTCAAAACATAAAAAGGTATTTGCTAATAAGAAAGGGGCTGTGATTTCATTAAGGGTGTGTTACATTTCAAGGGGGAATACAATATTTTATGAAAAACAAAAGGAACCTTGTCATATTCTATTAAAGCAGTCTTCCAACCTCCACTGAAATTGCCTGAGGACCTCCACGGCTCCTAATTATACACAGTCTACCTTGGATTTTCACGTAATTTAAATGAATGGGTCTTGTACTGAATGTCTCATTTTTAAATTACTCAATGTCTCTTATTTAAAATCAAACTCAGTATTTTGACCTCCTTCCTCAAAGAGTCATCTAAGAGACTAGAAGATTCTGGAAAAAGAAAACCTATTTCTCAGAAAGTTATCCGATTGCTCATTATTTTTTTAGACTTGCCTAGTTCCCATTTCTTTACTAAAATGTGGAGGAGAGTTTGCCATAGAAAGAGAGGAATGTATGGATAGGTTGAAGGAAAGGGTTTTATTTCCCTAAACATCTCCCAGCAAGATTGGAAAATGTTTATTGCTGCTACCTTAAAATCTGATCCATAGGGCTGGCCTGTTGCTGTCCGCATAAAAGGGAAGTAAACTGCCAGATTGTAAATGCAGCTTGAGTTGCCTCCTTTTCTGACGCTACAACTAAACTTATATGTACTTTTGGGATCTGAATTTAGTTTTGACGAAAATGCGGCTCTCCATTTCAATAAGGGATAAAAGGAGCTCACCTTTTCATGTCTCTTTTTCAAACTATTTGTCCTTCAAATGTCTATTTGAATGAACTAAGGTATAGCTGTGAGGAAAAAAAAAAAAAACCAAACTCAGTGGGAAGTTTTGAGTCTTTGGGTTTGAGGTGGGTTTTGAATGTTTGGAAACTGTTTTCAGGGCTCGGTTGCAGCGGGCTGGGCCGGGCCGGGCCGTTAGCACAGGGCAGGAGTACGGGAGGTAGGGAGTGTTCGTTACTTCCTGGCCATACCTAAAGCTGGCTCAAAAGAAAAAAAAAAAAGAGAGAGAATGAAAGGAAATCAAGCTCTTGGTCAACTTAAAACATATCCTGTTTCATGTCATACGTCATCGTTATAGGTTCTGTTGTGCAAACCTCACACCAACCATGTTCGATTACTGACACGATCATTCTCCTTGAAATGTACAGATTGGGTGAACACAAATTGTTGTGTAAAGTGTTACGTATGGGCAAGGGCCAGTGGTAAATGATAAGAGTATTAATGACAAACGTAATAATAAAATGCAATAATAGTAGCTGGTATTTATTGAGGACTCACTCTGCCTGACAAGAGTAAGTTGTTTTTTTTTTTTTTATGTGTGTACCGACTAGTTTAGTTCTTACAACGACCCTGTACAGTAGGTACCATTACCATCCACACATTTCAGGCAAGGAAACTGAGGTACAGGCAGGTGAGGAAATTAATCAAGTTGCCCTAGCTTCAGACCAATGCTACTTCTTCCATAGTTTGCTTACTCTGTAGACGGAGCTTAGATTTTTAGAAGAAATTGTGGCCAGTAACTCCTAGGAAAGGCATCAGCCCCCCCTCGAAATTTTATAACAAAATGGTGTCAACAAATTCGAGACTGGAGTCCTGTTCTGCTGTGTTGTGTTGCTGGTGCCATAGCAGTTGCCAATGACCATGATTAACAGCAATGCTAGTGGCGGCGAGTGAGAAGGAGTTTTACCGTTGTCTGCGAAGAACTGAGACGAGAGCGAAAACTCCTAGGGTGGAGCTCTGAGAAATAAAAAGGACTTGGGGTTTGGTCACTCTTCGGTTCATTCCACAAATATTCATGGAACATTTACCATGTGCCTAGCACCTCATTCTCAACTGTGGGGACAGCGTAGTGAACCCAACAGATAAAGCTTTGCCTGTCATGGAGGTGACACAGCCTCTTCTGCAAAGTGACTTTTCACTCACGCTGTTTAGATTTTCAGTTGTCCACAATTCTCTGCTTTCGAGGATCTTCCTTCTGTGTTTCAGCTACTTGTCTGGAACCTTCTCCCTACAAACAAGTTTATTTTCAGAGGCACAGGAAGGGATTAGATATACCTAGTCCATAAGATCCAGGGAAGGAAAAGCTCCTGCAAGTTATTTAAAATCAGCACAAAGATACACAAGCATGACTTCCATGGTCCTGGGCTCTGGCCCAAGAACGTGCTGATCATGTCCACAACTACAAAACTGCATAAAGACTCACATTAAAACAGTAATAACAGAGAAATGAAAAAAAAAAAAAAAGTCATGGAGACAGAGCAGAAAGGGTTCTTGAATTAAATTACTTTTATCTGGGCTCATTCACTTAAGGATGCCATCAACTCACTATTTCATCAGCTTGGGACCTTAGAAATGTATTTCAAGATTAATTATAAAATGAATTCTTTAAAATGGAAAAATACACGACTTTCCTGCTACTCTTTAACAACAGATACTGGTTAATGAAGTCTTGAAGCAGTTTAGTGGTTTGACTGCCACCTACTGTTCGTTTTTTGACACAACTCTTACATGTAGCTTGGCAGGAGGTAAGAAAAATGCCTTCGGCAAACGATTTTTTTTTTAAAAAAGTATTTAATGTATGTGCTGTAACATACTTATTTTAAAAATTTAAGAGATTGAAAAAAATGTGATTGATTTTATTTCAAATTACTGTAATTGTCTCAGTAGTTTATGACAGTTACATCGGTTAACAATGCAAATTCTGTGGCATTCTAAAAATTGTGTGTGTGTGTGTGTGTGTGTGTGTGTGTGTGTGTGTACATCTATACAGGACATTTCATTTAGTTCGAACAAAGCTTTATACTTGCAATTTATAAAAATATGCCACAAACATGGATTCATCAACCTGAAAATACCATCTTCTGAAGCTGGCATCTGATCTTTAAAACAGAAAAGAGATCTCTATCATCATACTTTTATGCTTACATGGCTTGTGCAGACTTCAAAAATATAAGCACTTCTTCTGCCTAAATAAGGAGATCAAGTACCGTGTCTCTCCAGTTATTTCAGAATGACCCAGGCTTTTGAGAGAAATCTGTTCACTTAACACTGCCTTCCTGAGATTCTGTTAACTGCTTAGGGCTCAGAAGGCAGGATGGGTCAGTGCATTTTTCTCTCTTATATCTTAATTACTCATTTTAGAGTAATAACCCATTTTCTGGTTATGACAATGCTGTTTACTGTCTAAATAGAGAAGCTTGGTGGAAACTTTACAAACAGATCATCCTCAGACATGGTCCATGTGAGTCATTTTATTTTTAAAACGGTACCTTTTCAAGCCTTTGTACTAAATGACACACGTAAAGGAAGATTGCAAACTGATTATGTGTTTTCTTGATATATTATATATATGCATATGCTTTTGTGTTTTCGAGTGTGTTTGTAGATTATTTCACTCACACTTAAATCTAGTTATATTTATTCTGTTTTTCAGAGCGTCAGGGAAAAATCACCCAGAATATTTTGGCCCTATTAACATGGAGTTCCTGCTAAAGCTATGTTGCAGTGTTCAATATAAAATGGTATCAACAAATTCTAACATTCTACAGCTCTGTTCGGCTACTGTTTCTTTTCTCTGGCAGGGAAAGGTATGGAGTGTGGTAGTTTCATTTGTTAAGATGGGATTTGGTGAAAGACAATATAAACATTCCATTGTATTTTTTGCCATAATAGTATTTTTTTTCTGATGTATGCAATAGCCATCTTAGATTCAAAAATCACTCTGAGGTCTGCAATTGGGCCTCTCTATAGAGAGTTTTGCAGATAAATGCACATTGTTTGAAAATTTGTCCTTAATGGTGCCAATGATCTCAATATAAAACAAAAGCTTTTCATATGGCCTTATTTACAGTGACACTGATGGAATTTATCAAGAGGATATAAGATGATATTAAGCAACACGAGCAAATTTGATCAAATGTTGGTTTTTATAGCTTTTCCCCCGAAGTGGTTCCACCCAGTAACGAGAACCCTAATCTAAAGCCGAAGAAAAATAGTTTTACCGAAAATATTGGCCAGGAAGCCGAAACAAATACAATTAAGCTGACCTTTTAATAAATGTCTGCTCATTGATTTCAATTCACTTTTTTTTCTTTTTCGGAGCAATGCTGACGAGTGCTGTTAGCATACAAGCATGTATAATAACTTGGACACAACCATTTTTATTTCTTTTGTTTGTCATTACTGAAAGATTGAAGCAAGCTTCCCCTAAGTGTAGTGATGCAAAAATAATAGTATCCCAGTCTGGCTGCGCGAGAGCCGAGGCAAACAAGGGCTTCAGAGTAAAGTGCCTTCTAGGTAGCTGACATGACGCATCTAGTCAGACGTAAATAATGACAGACGGAAACTATCATGAGGTCTGTGAAGCATCAACATACTGCTATCATTTTCTCTCTAACCTTGCCTTGCTAGCAGCTCTCAGCCTTACAGGCTGAGAGATCATTTAAAAAGCAAATCCTAATGACTCTGCCCACTGTAACAACAGTCAGCCAGATTGGCATCAGTTTAGCTCCGTTTAGAGACTCAAGATAGCAGCCATTGTTGACTTGTGACACCCTACACTCCAGTTGTTCTCCACAAACCAACCCCCGCCCTCAACGCTACCCCTTCCCCATGGCTATTTCCATGCCTTGCAAAAAAGATTCCCCTCTCTGGTAGGAAAACGGTTCATCTCAATTGTTTGCTTGGCACTGTGTGCCTAATTTCTCAGGCTGCATCTATTTTTCTGGACCAGCTCGTTTGGTACAAAGTGCTCTGAGCACCCCCTCCCTTTTTTTCATGGGGGCACACATTATTTTGTGTGTATTATGTATGCACAGGGTAACAGTGGGTAAATAACATCCCAGCGTCCCTGTAGCTTAAGACTAACATGGTTATGGTTCAGATAAACACGTCTGTACATGGCTGCCATAATCAATGTGGAATGGCAGAACAATTTTGCAGATGCCGTCCCAGGAAGATAAAAAAAAAAAAAAAAAAAAAAAAAAAAAAAAAAAAAAAAAGAAGCTGTCTTGTCCAGATTCAATAGAATCTATTCACCAAGAAATCTGCGATAAAGCAGTCGCACGTTTTATTTGTTAAGACAGCGATGACTTTGCAAGCCGGTGGGAACTGAGGCTGATGTACAATAGGATAATGGCATTATCACTTTGCAAATCAGCATGTGGCTTTGCTTGGGTGCTGGCAGAAGGGCACGGGGTTCTGAGAGCTCTAGCTAGCAACCTGGAAAGGCGAGATCAGACCGCCTGGCCGTGAGTGCAAATGTAGGAGGATAAATTGCCATGAATCTTCTTCTGCTTGGTTAAAAACACATGGCATTATTTGTTCTTTTACTGTTCTAGAAGAGGCTAGGAGATGAATGCATGAACCTGAGTATGTGTGTGAGTGTGTGTGTCGGGGGTGGGGGGGAGGGAGTGCTCGAAGCAGGAAAGAACGGGGACTCTCACAATAGCCCATCTTAATGGAGAGCTATTGATCTCATTTCCTAACACTTTAATCTCCAACTAAACGTCTTACTTACCTCGTGTAAAAGAGATGCCAAGTCGAAATAAATAATAAACACACAATATTTTAAGGACTTTTGAATTTTGCATGGTAATAAATATTAATGCAGCTTGTGACTCCCAAAGAAAATAGAAGGCACTTAATTCTGTTGTTGATATCAGGTACTGTGCAGGTTGATTTCCCGAGGCGAAAGTGAAAAATGCACTATTTGGACTTAAATCTAGATTTAATAAATAACTAATTTAGGATCTTGTTCTATATGCAAGGATATAATCACAAGGCATTCGTTTTTAAAAGGTTTCATTTATTCTTGTGAGCTTAATTATTGCAAGGAAACTGTGAGCAATTTGTTTTTTACCAGTGTCTGATTTCTGAGAATGGTTATTAAATATTAAATGGATGCATAATTCAGGCAATTAAGAAAGTAATCACACAAAGTAATGTAATGGAAGTTAATTATTACTGCATAAGCAAATAGTTCATTAATGCTAGTAGTTGCTATGGCTGCATTCTTAATACATGCAGAACTGAAGCATGAATCCTCTGTGTATTCAAGGAGCCGGCAGGAAGTGCTGTGCCTCGGAGAGAGCGCCACTAATGAAAACCAGAAGCAAATAAGGCCATATTGACCCCTGACTTGTCTAAATAAGGTGGGATCATCATTACTTAAGAGAGTTTTATCGAAACCACGACTACCCTAGCTGCTTACGTTTTTTGGGTTTTTTAGGTCTGTAACACAAACCGTGACTTAAACCGAGGAGAAACCAAAAGGAATTCAGCTTGTGAAAACAAAAATCACCAATCGTATGTTCCCCGGTGTCATCCGCCTTGTTGTTGTTTTAAACCGGTTCTTGTTACACAGCCAAAGTCATCATTTCGTAACTTAAAAAGACCCCATAGGTTATTTCTCTTTTCATAAAATCATTACAGCTGGTTACAGGCCTTATTTGGTCCTGCCGCTCAACCCCCCCCCCCCATTGAAAATTCTGACCTTTCTTCGCTAACACTATCTCCCTAAAGCAGCACACTTTATAAAGGCTATTTTATATTAATTCGACACATATGGGATCCGGCGCTCTCCAGACCTTGTGCTGCTGGGACGCACCAAGGTGGCCGGGGCAGGCCAGGCCAGGCAGACAGGGAGGAGGGTAAACAATGGTGAGGATTCCGCCCGAGCCCCCGGGACCCAGCCAGGCCTGCCTCCAGAGGAGACCCAGCTCCGTGTGGGTTTACTTTGTAACTACCCGGAACTCTCAGGGCTCACTGCCTTCCTGCAGTGATGACGCTGCCTGCCCCATCTCATCACAGAATTGCACATAGAGAAAGGCAATTCTGTTAGGCCAGATGCTGTCCTGCCGTTCTGATTTAGGCATGAACTCACCATTATAATCCTTAGAGCATCTGCTTGCCTACATGCCGCTGCTGAGCTCTACCCACCACCTCTCAGGCTGGGGCTGCGTCAGGTAGGCACGATGGAAGTCGAGAGATGTTGGTTGTGTCAAGGGGGTACTCTGGCCACTCACGTCCCCAGCACTTGGCTTGCCACTGAGGGAAATAGAAAAGATGTACAAGGCAGACTCCATCTCTGTTCGAGAAAAGCAGCGTGTAGTCTCACTGGAACAGTGGTTCTTTTAACCTTTTGGGGGATCATAGAGCTCCTGGACATTTACACTAACCTTTGCATTCAATTTCAAAGGGTGCATGGTCTTCCTAATCCTACCCGCGGATCTCAGATTTAAGACCCTCTGCTTTAGAGGAGACCGGTGTCTTCGAACAGATAGTGAACATTTAGGACATAATCTGTTTGGCTTTCTGGCATATAGATTATAAGTATAGAAGAGGGGTTGGTGGGGTCTCAGGTCGTTTGGGGAAGGCTTTATGGAGCAAATGAGCCCAGGGCTTGACATTGAAGAATGGCTGGTATTTTGAAGCAGGGAGGCAGAAGACTTTGTGTAGAACAGCATGGACAAAGGAAGAAAGGTAAAACTTCATTTTTTCATGAGCACATCCATTCGTCTAAAAAATATCAAACACCGGGGCACCTGGGTGGCTCAGTCAGTTAAGCGTCCGACTTCGGCTCAGGTCACGATCTCACGGTTTGTGAGTTCGAGCCCCACGTCGGGCTCTGTGCTGACAGCTCGGAGCCTGGAGCCCGCTTCGGACTCTGTGTCTCCCCCTCTCTCTAGCCCTCCTCTTCTCACGCTCTGTGTCTCTCTGTCTCTCAATAATAAATAAGCGTTAAAAACATTTTTTTAAAATATCAAACACCTACTGAATTAGATAATCAGGGTAAATAAAGATAATACACGTTTCCCTGATCTTACAGAACTTACAGTCTGGAAGAAAGAATATAGCCAGCAAGTAAATAACTACATTACAAGGGAAATGTAATGGTTCTGAGCAAAATCCAAAGAACTATAGAAGGGTGAATTCAGCTAAAGGGTATGAAAATCCTTAATGTAAGAGGTACATTTCAGCAGGGAAATAGCAAGGAAACTGCAAAATTTTAAAAAGTTAAAAAAAAAACAAATGTGGGCAGATGTAAGGTACTGTTAAGATCTCGCCTTTAGTTTGGATGTCCTACCTCAAAAAGAGAGAATTAATCTAGGCAAAGGCTGGGAGGTGGGGCATGTTCAGCTTGAATAAAGCACAGAGTATGAGCAGAGAAAGCTTTAAAGGAGGAATGGGGCCAGGTCATGGATGCTCTTAACAGGTGGGTAAGGGAGTTTGAGTAAATCATGGAGAATCCCTGGGGCGCCTGGGTGGCTCAGTCGGTTAAGCGTCTGACTCCTGATTTCGGTTCAGGTCATGCTCTCGTGGTCTGTGGGTTCGAGCCCCACATTGGGCTCTGTGCTGACAGTGTGGGAGCCTGTTTGGGATTCTCTCTCCCCTCTGTCCCTATGCCGCTCACCCTCTCTCTGTCAAAATAAATAAGCTTAAAAAAAATTTTTTTTTAAATATCATGGATATTCACAATTTTTTCTTAAGGTGGTCTTTTAGGAAGGTACAGCCAGGGACAGTGCTCAGGCTGGAGTGGCCCCGCCATAGGGAGACCTCACAGGCTGCTGCCACAGTGCTGGCGGGCTCCACTGAGGAATTGCAATTGTGGGTAGTGAAGGGGTAGCAATGAGGGTTTCTATCTCACACGCACCTGCCGGGGCAGAGATGAGCCGGGACTCAAGCCAGACTCACTTCCTGAAGGAGACACCATTTTTGCTCACCAGGAAGTAGGCATGTCATCAGGACAATGGACTTCTTTTTCTTTTTTTTTAGGATTAAAAAGAAATGTTTTTTATTTATTTTGAGAGAGAGAGAGAGCGCAGGGGTGGGCAGAAAGAGAGGGAGAGAGAGGATTCCGAGCGGGCTCTGTGCCGTCGGCACAAAACCCGATGCAGGGTTCCATCCCACCAACCGTGAGATCGTGACCTGAGCCAAAATCAAGAGTAAGACGCTTAACCGACAGAGCCACCTAGGTGCCCCAAGACAATGGACTTCTGTGTCCTCTCTGCCACTCTCTCTGAGGAAGCATCCTCAATGTGTTCCTTGCTATAGAAGGACAGGACATGCATACTGGTGGTACTATTTATTCCCCCATAACACGTGTAAGTATCTCCTTGCCTACAGCCGGGTTTGCCACACGAGACCTGGTGTATAAGTCTGGCTCATTTCCATAACTCTTTGGCCTTCAAACTAAACTATTAGTCTGCAAGGGCCAGGGGTTTCCTCGAGCCAGACTTGAAGCTGTCAGAGCGTGGGCTTTCTCCTCCTCTCTCTGATTGAGGAATGAGCGGGTCCCTCGGTTCTTTTTAAATGGAATCTCCTACTTTACTCCATTTGAGCTCTATAAAAATAAGGAATACATCAGGAAAAGATTATTATTATTTCTACTTTGCAGATGAGACTCGAAGGAGATCAATGCCTAGCTTAAGACAACGCAGCTAACGAAAGACGACCCCAGGCTTAAAACTTTTCACCTCAGGTATTGATGTTCGAGACAACCCTGAGTGAACAGAGCGGGAACCTCCGTTTCCTCTACCGGGATCCATAGGATTTCTTCCAAGCTCCTCAGTCCAATTCTAGCACTGATAGGCTAACCTCAAATCAGTTTCAGGCAGAACATTGGAAACTTTGAGCTTTGTCCTTGTTTTAGGGACTACTGAATCTCCCATTCGGCATTAGGTGCATTCTCTATTCTTGCAGAGATCTCTGTCACTTCTGCAAAGTTCCTCTACTTAGAAACAATTCCGTCATCCCCTTCCAAGTCACTGATGACTTGAAATGTCAGAACTTAGGCCAGCAATACAAAGCGGGCCCTTGGTTTGTTCATCTGTGTATCCAGGCTCCATCGAAAGTCTCAAGGCCGGTGATCCGTTAAACTCACTCTGGAAGTTTCCAGAGAGTCCCAGAGGGCTTCCGAATTTTAGCTGCTTCTTCCCCACCGATGAGATGAAGCGTTATCCGGTTATAGAATTCTGCTCTCTTATCTGACATTGGTACGTCCGAGGCCACAAAACTCTCCTTTCACACCTGCCGAATTAGCTGCTGACCAGTTTCTTTCCCTTCACATCTGAAATCTTTAAACCCTGGAAAAGCAAGCAGCCACCCTCTGGGCTGAAGATATGTGTGTTGGACACAAAGCCTTTGTAAGGGGCCTTTACAATGTCACGTTAGGGTTATGCTCAGTTTTCTTTGGGCAATTCTCAGTGCGATGGGGGTGGCAGGGGAGGGGCAGTGTGGAAAGAAAAATCCCCATCTCATGTGAACTCAGGGCTGGCCTGCACGGCTCTCATTAGACAGCGTCTAAGCTGCCAGAGAATGGCTCAGCTCTCACACCGGGGCTCTCATGTTAAACCCTCCGCATCACCACAGTGGGAGAAAAACACGCCTTATGGGGACTAATGACTAATTCCCTACATCATGTCTAATGTGTCCCAGGGTGCCAACTTCAACACACCTGCCTCCACTGCTGGTAAGGTAATGAGAGTGCTTGTGAGTTACTGGTCACTGACAACATTTATAATATTCTTCAACCTAACATCATCACGCAGGTCGCTATGCGCGGTTCACCAGGAAGGGGTGAGCTCTGTCACCCTGGGAGCCCCAGGTTTATGGGCAGTTGGTTGGGGAAGTGGTTCAAAACCCTTTAAAAAATGAGGTGGATGCATTTGGAATGGTTCTAGGTGTCCCACGATACCCTGTTAAATTTTGTTACTAATTACATCATCAAGAGGTAATTATAGCACTCTGAGGCCAGAGATTTTAAAATCATAACCATCCAGGAAATTTCGCCCATAAAAATGGTATGCTTTGGCTTGGATAACAGGGATGGTTGAGGGAGAGTCGGGGGTGGGGTGGGGTGGGGGGGGGGTGGGACAAGGAGCTTGGAAATCTAGTTTGCTTGAGTTCAGTTAGCATTTAAACCCACAGTTGTGCCCTTCGAGGCTGTGCTTTCTAGGGTTTGAGGGCCACTTGCATTAGGGACACACTGCTCAATTTTAGAGATTTGAAAAGTACCCAGTTCACCCAGGAAGGTGTCTAGTGAAATTATTTTCTTCTTTCTGAAATCAGCCTCCTTTTTCAGCAGGTTCTCAGAAAGCAGAGCTGACACTCAGTTTAGAGTGAGAAAGAAATGCAAACTTCCTGTGGGCAGCATTTCAAGATAATGTAGATATGTTTTGATATCAGGTAGCCAAAGACGAATACAGCGCAGTGAGACATAAGTGTGCCCGGACTCTCTTCAGAAGGGCTCTTTACGGGTGCCTGGGTGGCTCAGTTGGTTAAGCGTCGGACCCTTGGTTTCAGCTAGGTCATGATCTCACGGTTTCGTGAACTCGAGCCCCGCATCTGGCTCCATACTGACAGTGTGACACCTGCCTGGGATTCTCTGTCTCCCTCTCTTCCCACCCCTCTCCCATTTGCGCTGTCCCGTCTCTCTCAAAGTAAATAAATAAACTTAAAAAAAAACAACAAAGAGCTCTTTAGGCTTGGTCTTCTAGTACTCTCTCTCTCCTCCTTTGCATTTCTGCCATAACCAGAATGAAGAGCTTACTGCTCCTTTCCTAAGACATGCTCCAATGGACTGGTTAGGAGCAGGGGGATGAGTCAGAATCCTTTGATTTGCTTTCTGGCTCCTTCAGGGCAAGGCAGTGTATTACTTAGGGTAACACTAGCTGCTATAACAAGTAAACCCCCAGTTATCAGCGCTTTGATACAATGCAGGTTTATTTCTCATCCATGTAGCAATCCAGTGTTGGTGTTCCTGGGGAGCAGTCTTCCATATTGCGGTTTCAGGGGTAAGGCTCTTGCATCCTATGGTTCTCGCATCCTTTAGAACCTCAGTATCTTCTGCATCCAACCAACAGATAAGTATGGAACGTAGAGAAGGCACAGCCCGTAATGGACAGAGCAGGACACACATCTCTTCCACCGCTTTCTATTGGTGAGGACTAGTCCCATGGTGCGTCAGGATGCAAGGAAAGCTGAGAAATGTAGTCTCTGGCTGGGAAACTTGACTTTCTGGAAGCAGGAGGCACAAACATTGGTGAAAAGTTGGCTCTTCTTGCCACACTTGGGCATAATACTCCGTACCTCACTTCAGTTTCCTCATCCATAATAAAGACACAATAGCAGGATCTACTTCCTAGAAGTTGGTATATGGATTAAATTAGGTAACATTTCATAATGTTTGGCACACAGAAAGCACTTAATAAAAGTTAACTATTATTTCAACAACTGTTATTGTTGTTAACTTTTCCTTGAGTTTATTGCCACCCAAGAGAGAGATTCATAATTAATACCTCACGTTATTCTAATTAAAATAGCTAGCCAAGCAATTTGTGATAAGGCTCATGTTTATTTTCTGAAAAAAGAGAATCTATTTGATGGGGTGTAAAACTAGCCAGTGTGACAGTCAGACAGTCCCTAAAGGATGTGAAGCCTGCCTATAAAATCATGGCCCCTGCCCTCCTCCTGCTGTATGCTCTCCACACAGACGGAGGGAAAAGTTCGAATTTCTCAAAGGGAATGACAGAACAGTTCATCATTTCATTGTCTACATGTTATTTTTCAGTATTTATTTCCATACCATTTCCATTAGAAATTACAGGAAGCTTTTGTCTTTGAATCAATATCTATGTGCGCTTAAAAGACTCAAAAAGGGCATTTTCAGTCCTTTGTATGATTCAGCTCTGTTTCAATAAGACTGTTTCATGAATAACAACGAATTCAGTAAGGTCAGGTTGTTTTGGTTGCTCAATTCCTCTTTTAGGGTGCAGAAAAATCCCATGCTTACCAACAAGAATCCTGGGAAAGGAAAAATAAGTGAATGGAGATGATTTAGACACAGTTTTACACATGGGGGAGCCGTGCTGCTGATCCGATTCTCCAGAGGGCTGCTTGCTTTTGTCCAATTCCATAAGCTACACCCAGGCAGACCAAACCACACGAGATCCGACCCAACCCAACCCAGCTTGGTAAGAAAGCTAGAAGTCAGGACAGTATAGCAGAGTTTTTACCTCAGCAGGTACTGTGCTAACAGCAAGGACTTAGGTTCTCTTCCTGAAGAGGTGTCCTTGCGTTTTCTCATTTAGTCCTCATAATGACCCCATGGGGACAGTTACCATACTTATTCCCACTTAAAGGGTGAGGAAACTGAGGGCAGAGGGGTTGGGTAATCTCCCGAAGACCACATAGCTAGTTCAATGGCAAAGTCAAAATTCAAACCCAGGCTCACCGGTTCCACAGTCCGTGTTCTTAACTTCTGTGTTAGGCCACCTCTTCGTAAAGGCTCAGAAATGTTATCCATTACTTCCCTTTTTATTAAAGGTAGATGTTAAGAATTTAATTCCAGAATGTTTGGTAACCTAGCTCTTTTTTTTTTTTAATTTTTTTTTAACGTTTTTATTTTATTTTTGAGACAGAGCGAGATAGAGCATGAACGGGGAAGGGGCAGAGAGAGAGGGAGACACAGAATCGGAAACAGGCTTCAGGCTCTGAGCCATCAGCCCAGAGCCCGACGCGGGGCTCGAACTCACGGACCGTGTGAGATCGTGACCTGAGCTGAAGTCGGACGCTTAACCGACTGAGCCACCCAGGCGCCCCTAACCTAGCTCTTAAATTGAGGATATTACAGAATAAAAGCCCAGAGAGACTTTGTTCATCAATATCGAGCTTGCAAATGAGTGAGTAAATGAACGAGTGAGTGAATGGATGGATGAAAACAAATCGTTCATTATCTAAAGCCAGGGACATGTCTCAGAACCATACTCTGAGAATTCGCGTTGGTTGGAAGACGTGGACGGTGTACCGTCATTGTGTCGCATCGAGCATGAAATGCCGGTTCCAACGTACCGGTCGCACTGGAGTCAGGGAACCTCCCCAGTGAGTCTCAGACTTCGGATGGAGGAAAGCCGCCACCCCTTAAGAAGCCCTCAGAGTGATGATCCTGTGTCGGTCATGTGCGCGCAAAGGTGGTTTGCCAGGATGCAGCGCTGCCCCGTGTAAAATGCATCTTTATCTGACTTTGTAAAGCCACATTTGGTGTTCCATTAGCAGCGTGTAGGAGGCCCGAGTGTCCTCTGCATTACGCTAATTGTTTAAGCGTGACAGGTTATTACTTCAGTCCGAGGGGTAATGCAGATCGGGGGAGCAAAAGTAGGGCACAAACACAATTTTCTAGCTTTTGAGAAGCAATTACAAATAGATGAGGAGCCATAAAAATATTACACGTGGGATGGCTTATCAGCAGGACCGGAAAGGCGACTGGAGCCAGTGCAAGAGTGGTTCAAAGCTGACAAGTCTGCAGCGGTGATTTAAAAATAGCAATGGTAATTCTGCAGCAAAACAGAACAATGAAACCAAGAGTCACAGCGCTCAAAAAAGACATTGGCCCGGCACAATGCTCGCTCATTGGGTAAGCTATTTTCATAGCAAACCTGAATTTCAAAATGTCAGCCTGATAAATAGGGGAGATCTGAAAGGATAAAGTCAAGGTGTTTTGTTTGATACTTAAAGAAAAAAAGAAACTTACTCCTGTTTCTAAGAATCTTTTAGAGCTTTAAGGGAAGAGGAGGGTGGGCTTTGTAACAAGATTGAGTTCTGTCTGGTCCGGATGTTCTTTTAACGTATACAAACATTAAGCAGGTTTAGATCATATTATGAGGCTCATTTTTTTTTTTCTCTAGAGTAGAATGAATATTGGTTACAAGTCAGTAACCAGAAAGAGCTATAAAAGTTTAAAATATAATGCCTTACTCTAATTTCCATTTTCTTCTGAATGTGTTTTCTTGGTGTGGTGAGATTAGATAAGGTCTACTGGCATCTTGTGTAATATAATAAATAGCAACTTGGTCGGGTGGCTAAGAGCATAGGCTTTAGGGTTACACGTCCAGTTTGAGAACCTTCTCTCTGTATTAGCTGGGAGAGCTTGGACAATGTTTAATATATCTAAGTTTTCTTTTTCTTATTTCTAAAATGTGAGTAAATAGCATCTACTATAGGGGGTCATTTTGAAGTCTAAAATAATGAATAGAAAGCACATCATATGAACTAAACAAATAGACTGCTGCCTACAGTCTTGGGGAAGCTAGGTGATATCTGGAAAGTCTCTTGATCTGTTTGGCTCTTGAATCTTTCCAGAGACTGGGCTAGATAGCTTTGAGGTAGCTTTAACTATATATAGTCAATTTTTAAAAATGTTTATTGGGGCACCTGAGTGGCTCAGTCGGTTGAGCGTCCGACTTCAGCTCAGGTCACGATCTCGCGGTCCGTGAGTTCGAGCTCCGCGTCGGGCTCTGGGCTGATGGCTCAGAGCCTGGAGCCTGCTTCCGATTCTGTGTCTCCCTCTCTCTCTGACCCTCCCCCGTTCATGCTCTGTCTCTCTCTGTCTCAAAAATAAATAAACTTAAAAAAAAATTTTTAAAAATGTTTATTTATTTTGAGAGAGAGCGTGTGTGCGAGTGGGGCAGGGGCAGAGAGAGAGAGCGAGAGAGAGAGAGAGAGAGAGAGAGAGGGAGGGAGGGAGGGAGGGAGAGAGAGAATCCCAAGCACGCTCTGTGCTTTCAGCCAAAAGCACAGAGCCTGACATGGAACTCAAGCTCATGAACCGTGAGATCATGACTTGAGCCAAAAGCAAGAGTTGGATGCTGAACCGGCTGAACCACACTGGTGCCCCGGAATCTCTGTGTAGTTTTAATTAAAGGTCTAACAAAGGCTTTCCAAGAACAGTGTGTCTCTTGGGAGTCAGGAATTTCCATCCCAATTGTCCCTCCTGCTAGGTGAAGATCTTCTTAAAACTGAACTCCGTATCTGAGATTAGAAATGAAATCATATCTGATTTCAAGATCTAGGCAAATTGGCACAGTGTGTATATATATATATATATATATATATGTATATATATATATATATATACATACATACACACACACACACACACACACACACACCAGCTCTGTCTTGGAGGTACATTCTCGTTTACTAATCATTTAAAAATAAAGAAAAGATGTTTCAGTTACTGTCTTGTTCTCCTCTAAATCCCCAGTTGGAAACATGCTTAGAATTAAATAGGACCCAGGGAGGAGCAGAGGGCAGTCCTATCTCGATCTCCTCAGCATTGTTATTTGCTCTGTGATGGGAGAGAGAAAAGCCATCCATAAAGTTCCAAGTGAATTAGAAAGTGGAACAACTGTAAGAGTCTGGGGCTGATTTCAGACTATGTTCTGACATTGATCATGCCTGCCTTTGCTATTTAGTGTCATTCCAGTCAATGGGATTATGATAGGGAGTTTAAGGAAGCACAGAGAGAAAACGATGCGCAGCGGCACAAAGAAAGTAGTAAAAGGAAATGCTCAAGAAGGGCTAGGCTAGTTTGACACTTGGGCTGAAAGGCCAGGGTGGAATCCCTATCAAGGAGGGTAACAGGAGTGCTAGACCGTCCTCCTGCCCAATCCTGCGGTTGCCACAGAAAATCAAAGATCATTTTTTTAGTTTTCATCGTCCTGTCCTCGTTTATGTTGAGATAATATGAATTATATTTGGAAAGTGTTTTGGATTGTTTTCAAATATACCTGGAAATTTTGTTTCGAAGATGTTGAAACAAAATTTATGAAGATGTGGGAGTCTATGAGGCACTCGTTCCTGATAATAATAATAATGTATTATCACTCTTCTAGACTGCTTAACATTTTATAACGCATTTCTGTATATTTTATTTCCCTTGGTTCTTGCAGATATGCTATGTTATTGTTATCTCCTCCCTATCAGTTGGATGCATTAGGCTACAAGTAACAGAAAACTCAACCAAAATGTCTTTAACGATAAATAAATGCACTCTTTTATTTCAGATCTGTGGGCAGATTTGGGGGTTAATTAATTGACTGTTAATTCAGTGACTCAATAGCGTCATCTAGACCCCAATTTATTTCTATCAAACTGCTATCATTGGTGTTGCCTACATGCTCAGACTGGTGGGAAGATGGCTGCAGTGGTTCCAGGCATCACAACAAAGCCCAGGTATTTTCAGAGAAAGACGAAAGATCGTTTCTTCCCCCCATGGCCCTTTCTTAGGAGCAGGAATTTTTTTCCGAGAGACTTCCTGCCGACTTCCCTTCATGCCTCATTGGCCAGAGCTGTATCACATGCACTTGAACCAATCATTGGGAAGAGGAATGGGATTACTTTTAGACCAGTCGGGCCTATTCCTGGGGCTAGGGATGGAGTCAGGGCGCCCCGGGGTACATGGCTGCGTGGAGACTGGTGGAAGACACCAGAACAAAATGGGGTTTATGTTAAAAGGGCAGAAGTGGGGAATGACATAAGGTACGCAACTCAGAGCGTCTGCGACACCCAACCTACATGTAAAAGACAGCTGACACTCAGACTGCAAAAGGGTTTGCCTGAGAAGTAGCAGGGCCATGGTTGGTAAAAGCCATGCTTATTTACAAAGGGTGTGTAGAGTATTCACAGGACAGAGAACACTTTGGCTGGAAGACACTGCAAATATGATCAGGTCCTCTGCTGACGCTAGTACTTTGAGAGTATGGGTCTTGATATGGCCAGGTCCTCAGCCACGAGAGCTGACTGCTACATCCCCTTGCCTTGACCTTATCCCTCCTCCCCGCAGTCTGTTGGTCTTCCCTTTGGAGGGTGACAAGGGCATGTCCCACAAAAATTTTGTGTGGTAGGGGAGCAGGCCAGGAGAGCTCCTGTCACTGGAGTCCCTCCTGCTCCTGAGTGAGAAGAGTGTGAGAGGGGCAGGGAATAGACAGGAGCTTGTTTCTAGCTGAGTGTCCCTCATGAGAACAGGGGATGAGGATGGGCAGCCCTCCCTACGTGAAGCAGCCTTCCCATCCACCCATGTCCACCTTCAGAGGCCCCTGGGCCCTTCCCTCTTCTATTTCCTACAGTTCTCTGTGTTGCATTGCACTGCCTAGACCACGTTGTGCTTCTTTTTCCTGTTATCATGAAGTCCAGGCATTCATTTCAATCTGGATTTACCTTGACAGACCTGGAGCTGGGGCTGGGAATTGTTTTCAGGTTCTACAAGTACGAGGAGCTCAAAAACAGTAGCATTGCCTGTGCTAGCTCAGAGTGAAGCATCTTCAAGATAGCCAACTTTTCTCCTACAAATATTGGTCGAGTGCACATCGCATAATTCTTGTGTGTTAGTATCCTGGCTGAGTCTTTTTCTCTTTGCACAACCTCATCAAATATTCTTGAGCTTGTCTACCTTTTAGGGGTGTCTGGGTGGCTCAGTCAGTTCAGCGTCCAACTTTGGCTCAGGTCACGATCTCACGGTTCACCAGTTCAAGCCCCACGTCGGGCTCTGTGCTGACAGCTCAGGGCCTGGAGCCTGCTTCCGATTCTGTGTCTCCCTCACCCTCTACTCCTCCCCCCCTCATACTCTGTCTCTCTCTCTCAAAAATAAAGAAAACATTAAAAAATGGAAAATGATATCCAAGGGATACAGGAGTACTGATGCATAGAGGCACTTGTACCCCAATGTTTATAGCAACACTCTCAACAATAGCCAAATTATGGAAAGAGCCTAAATGTCCATCAACTGATGAATGGATAAAGAAATTGTGGTTTATATACACAATGGAGTACTACGTGGCAATGAGAAAGAATGAAATATGGCCCTTTGTAGCAACATGAATGGAACTGGAGAGTGTGATGCTAAGTGAAATAAGCCATACAGAGAAAGACAGATATCATATGGTTTCACTCTTATGTGGATCCTGAGAAACGTAACAGAAACCCATGGGGGAGGGGAAGAAAAAAAAAAAGAGGTTAGAGTGGGAGAGAGCTAAAGCATAAGAGAATGTTAAAAACTGAGAACAAACTGAGGGTTGATGGGGGGTGGGAGGGAGGGTAGGGTAGGTGATGGGTATTGAGGAGGGCACCTTTTGGGATGAGCACTGGGTGTTGTATGGAAACCAGTTTGACAGTAAATTTCATGTATTAAAAAAAATAAATAAAAATTAAAAAAACAAAAAAAAACAAAAAAAAACAAATAAAAAATGGAAAATGAAGAGATTATCTACCTTTCAGCATAATTGTAGAACATCTTGATGCTAAAAGAGCCACTTTCCCCCACCTCATGGAAGACATTCTTATTCAAACATGCAGGGGCAGGGGTGGGTAGGTTCCTTATCACTGGGGCTGCCAAACACTGGGCACACCAACCCTGGCTGGGCCACCAATCATCTATCCCTTGTCCTTGGGTCTCTGTCCCCATGATTCAAAGTCTGGGTGGAAGTGCCTGTTTGGCTAATCCTAGGTGGTGCCCTTGCCTCGTGTGTATTTGTGTGGAGAGGTTAGGGCTTGAGGAGGATGAGAGAAGGGGGCGTTCCTACTTCAGTTTTTGGGGTAGAAGCGGGGGGCTCTGTCTCCCACCAAGACTAATCCAATGTAGAATTTAAATGTTGGGGATTTGGGGCACCTGGGTGGCTCAGTCAGGTAAGCATCCTACTTCAGCTCAGGTCATGATTTCATGGTTCAAGAGTTTGAGCCCTGCATCGGGCTCTGTGCTGATGGCTCAGAGCCCGGAGCCTGCTTCGGATTCTGTGTCTCCCTCTCTCTCTGGCCCTCCCCCACTCACACTCTGTTTCTCTCAAAAATAAATAAAACACTGAAAAAAATTAAAAAGAAAAGCTGGGGATTCAAAGGTTAGGTAGCCGACAAACAACCAGAGCCCATGACCCTGGGGCATGAATTGTCTGAGCTTCTAAAGGGGAGAAAGGCTCAGATCCAATCAGAATTAAAAAAAAACAAAATCAAGTTCAAGAAAACCTACTAGTTAACAGAGCCAATCAAACAATACAATATTTCTTAGAACCAATGTGGGAGTGCTTCTCAAAGTTTTGGGTGTGGCATATTTAAGAGTCCCTAATAAGAATCTGCTTTTCGAAACTCCACTTGAACATATTGAATGAGACTCCTCTGGGAGTGGGGACCAGGAATCTGCATTTTTCAGAAACCTCTCCAGGTAATTATGCTGTACTTGATCTGTAGAGCTCCTCCGGGAAATACTGCTGCTCTGTGAGGCCCGGGAGAAGCAACCAATCTAATAATCATACTAGCTAAATTTAAGTAGAGCTTTCTGTGTTAAGCACTTTACCCACATTATCTCATTTCAACCTCACGATAGCCCTAGCTGGTACCACTGTTTTGCCCATTTTACAGATAAGCACAGAGATGTTAAGTAATTGTCTACGGTCACAAAGCTGCTAAGTAGTGGGTACAAGGATGTGGACCGCATACTGACTCCAAACACGTGTTCTTTTTTTTTTAAATATTTATTTATTTTTGAGAGAGTGCAAGGGGGAGAAGGGGAGAGAGGGTCTGAAGTGGGCTCTGTGCTTACAGCAGACAGCCCAACGTGGGGCTCGAACTCACGAACCTTGAGATCATGACCTGAGCCGAGGTCAGATGCTCTACTGACTGAGCCACCCAGGCGCCCCCAAACCCATACTCTTAAGCCTGAGCAGAAGGTTCCCGATAAGGACAGAGAATCTAAATACTGATGTTTGAAGCCATGGGTCTTACTGAGGTTTGTGGGTCCTGAGGATTGGTCCCAAGGAAAATACAGGGAAGGAAAGGTGATTATCACACTCAAAGAGTACAGGAAGCTTGAAGCTGGAAACAGGAAATGGCTAATCACAATGGCTAATAGGTTCTACCTTAGTGGCTTCACATTCTAAAATTTGGTCCCATAATCTTGAAGGCAGAAGACAGAGAGAGAGAGAGAGAGAGAGAGAGAGAGGAGAGAGAGAGGATTGATTTTGTATGACATTAGCTAAAATTGTATTGTTTTGATGTCTTTATTTTTATGGGAGTAAAATTAGTTAGATTCTAGAACCCGCCTGTGGTTCAGCTAATAGCCATCCTCAGACAACTGGTTTTATCCTCCCTGCTTTTCGCTGGAAAAAGAAAGACAAATGATAAAATGATGACCAAAGAGAATTTTGTTTTTAAAAATATCACCTTCTAGGGCACGTTCTCCAGACCAGTGCACATTGAATCCAATATGCTATACTTTCTTTATTTGGGTCCAAAATACCACCCAGTGAGACCTGATATTTGGAAAGATGACCCTGTGGCCCTGCAAATCCCGAGTCATATAACAAATGTGTGCACACATTTGGGTAGCTTGAAACACAAAGGTTTGATTTCCGTTGACCAGAGAATTCAATTAACCAGAGAATCCCATTTGTTAGACATCTAGTACTTTCCCCACCACTGATGGATACTGTGGTTTCTGTATCTGTATGGAAGGAAGGTGGTGGGAGCAGGGGGGCTATTCTTAGTAGGGATGGGGAGAGGTCAGCCTCTGGAATACGTATACGTTTGAAAAAAACAAAGCAGTAGCCAAGTGTTCTGTATATAACAAAAGATATCAGTCACCTTGATGAGTTTGGATTCAACATAATAAAAAATAGGAGAGTTTCAGAAAAAGAAGAGTAGCTTCCTGCCAGTTTGAGTGGTGGGTCCCATCGGGAGGCAGAGGGATGTACAAAAGTCTTTTTGTACCCATGATCCTTTGATCCTTTATTTTTATAGGAGATAAGACGGTAATTTTTCTACTGACCCACAGAAAGATTCCTAAGAGAAGACCAGAAACCACCCAGGATTACAGTGAATTTATAAAGCTGGCAGAAAGCATATATAAAGGTGATTTCTTTCACCTCATTTTATATATCACTTTCCATTAAAGAGAACACTAACAAACAAACATTATCTTTTCTTTTCTATCCCACATTCTTAAGAAGTGTGAAGAAGAGATATGGTGAATATCGCGTAATGGATGGAGAAATAGGATGAATCTAGCTGGCCTGCTGGGCCCAGATCACAGAGAGGCATCAGAGGAGGAACTTAAGGGGCCTTTGGTGCCTTCCACGTGTATCCTGTCCATTAACTAACTACCTTTCATTAATCACTTATCCTTAGCAACGTAGCCTCAAACTATTTTCTGCTTGCAGTCCCATCCCACCCCCATCTCCGCTATAAATAGCATCTTAGTCAGGGACAAAAAAAAAAAAAAAAGATTTTGAAAGTGCCATTTCTTGTAAGAAGACCTGTGAAAGCAAGTGACTTCCCTGTCGAGGTCAACTTCCTACTTGAAGGGAGAGAAGTAAGAAAGGCAACTCTGGAATTTTCACCGAGTTTTTCCCGTGGCAGGGGCGGTGCACCTGTCCTCCGGTGCAAGGCAAGGCAAGTGGCTCTCTGCGTGTGTCTCAAACCATCCATTGGATTTTCCCGTCTGTCTCAATGGGAGTTTTTGAGGCATGGGAGAGAAAGAGACTTACTGACCTTTAAAGCGGCGGATCCATTTGCAGTGTCTACTTTTGACTCTGCTGTTGCTTCGATATTTCAGCGGAGGTTTTTAATAGAAAGGAGGTTCAGGAGCCACACAGCTTATTTCAGCTTGACCACTGGGAATTACCATATTTGACCATCTGGGAGGTATTAGAAATGTTCCTCAGTGTCGCTTTACTTCGTGGCAATCAAATAACAGAACTCGTTCTGAGGAGGGCGGGAAATGGTAGCAGTGCAGGAACCAGTTGACGCGGAACAGAAGAGCTAGTGAAAAAATGCGTTTTTCTGTGGAGTTCTAACAGACACGTAAGTCTGTGGATTCATGGCCTTTACAGCGCACAAGGCCGGCTTTCATTTGAGAAGGGACGGATTCAAGGCAGTGTGGGGATAAAGGTGGTTCATATCCTCTTGGCTGGGATGAAAGTTATTCCATTCCCATTTTGGAAAATTCGGAAAACAGAAACAAAAACACTTTCCCTTCAAGGCTACGTTCAGAGTTCTGGTTTGGCTGAAATAACACAGAGGGTTTCTGTGGAGGTCGGCAAGTACGTACGGAGGAGATGGGGCTGGTCACTGTGGGCCTGTGTGCCCCTGGCAACTAGCTGGAGAAGGGCCCCTTGATGACTGCAGATGAGGTAGCCATTGCTTTGGAATAGTTGCAAAGGTAGAGTCATAATGAAAAACAAACAAACAAAAAACCTTGAGAAATAACTAGAACCAGGATGGTGGGATGTTGTAATCATCCAGGGGAGACATGACAGAGCCTCACCAGAAGAATGGAGACGAAAGGACACAGGAGAAAGACAACAGGAAGGCACAGCTGGTGCTATTTGGAAAGAGACGAAGTGTTGAATGATGGGTAATGAAAGAGGTAACATTAATTCCAGGATCTTTATTTTTTTGACTTAAGAGTCTATAATTGGGCAGCATTGCTCTATGTGATGGCTAGCCGAGATGAATTTGGTGTTCGTTACTGGTGATGATTCTCTTTGAGCCAGTCTCGGAAACAAAATGGTACCTTCATGTGAACCAAGAAGGCCAGATCTATGTGTCAGCTGTGTTTGTTTCTAGCCCTGCTTGTTCTCGCAGAGTGGCTTATTTAGGGAATGCCTGGAGGGGGATGTAAAACCATACCTAGACCCAGATAGTATCGAGTGGTGTAGCATATTTTGAAAATGTTCCCCAAATGGTTTAGCAAAGCCACAAAAAATACGCCGTGAAATAACCAAAGTATACTGATCAACCAAGGCGTTATTGAATGCATCGAGCCAGTGAGCAATTACACTGGAAGCAAAGTAAGAAAGACCTCAATGTATAAATGTCTTCTGAAAAGTATATTATTTTGAATTCAGGCTATAAAAAAAATCCAAGTGACTTTTACTTGCCTGACAGGGAAGAGAATGTTCCTTAACTTTGTTCACCCACTATAAAGGGTACTAACTTTACATAATAAAAAATTAAGTACATGAAAGTTCCGGCATATTTCTTAGCCTAAAGTTAGTGCTTTATAAATGTGAATGAGTCGAATCTAAAATTAAGTGAGAGTCCCACACAGTGTGAGTTTTACTGCCAAGCTATTTTATCCTTTCAGTTAAATTTATATAAAATATATGCCCTCATAACTACCTGCATCCCTCTTGTATCCTTCTGAAGAGAATCATCTAACTTTTTGTCCCTGTTTCCTCATTTCCCCCCCAGTCATTAGGCTTGGCCCGCCCTCTCTTCCCTCAAGCTAACCTGGAAGAAGTTCTTAATTGCCAACTTCAATGACATTTTCTTTCCTCGTTTTACCAGACCCCGCTGGAATATTTGACACTACTTTTTCCGCTCCTACGTCTGTATTCACCCTTGGCTTCCTGGATGTTTCTCTCTCCTAATTATCCGTAGCCCCCAACCCCGCCTCAGTCTTTTTGAATTGATCTGCCTTGGTGTCCTGTCAAAGTTCTATTTCCCCTCTCCAGGCCTTAAATGCTGTAGTTCCCTATGTGGCACCAGATCTGCAGCGGAGGTCTCCCTCGGGGCCCAGAGACTCCCCCTGGGCTGCTGTGGTTAACTCGACATTACCATGGCAAGAACCAAACTCCTTCTCACTTCCTACTCTGTAAATTTCCTCCTTGATTCCCTATCTTGGTGAATGACAGCACCACCCTCGCAGTTGCCCAAACCATAAATCTGACCCATCTGTAACTCTTTCCCCGTGCTCGAATGACACCCATGTCAGTCCTCAGCGGCTGTTGTCTTTTCCCCTCCTACTGCTATTATTTGAGTTCCAACCCTTATCAACGCGCCCCGTTGCTTTCACACTCTCCTTACCACCAGTCTTGCCATTCACTCATCCGTCCTTTCATTCATCCACAACACAATTATGAAGTGTTTGCTAACATCCAGGCATTGTGCTGCAAATGTGGCCCATTAGGGGAGCACAGCAAAGCTGGCCTCTATGCTCCCGGAGACTACACTAAGGCCCGCACCCAAGTGTGATCCTGCTGTTCCTTGTTCAGGGTCCTTCCGCAGGCTCTCACGATTCAGGGCTGTGTCTGCCTTTTTAGAATGGTTTGGAATGGCTTATGGGAGATCCTGTTCATCGCCTCAGGGGAAACTTGATTGCAGCTGGACGCAGAGTCACCCAGAATGCAAGCCATCGTCTTCCAGACTCCCATGCAGCCAGGGTGGTGGCCGTGTGACTCAGTTCTGGCTAATGACATGTAAGACCACCTAAAGCCAGTTAACCTAACCCTGGGGGCAGGGGCCACGTTTTGCCCTCTGCGTTTCTTCATTCTTCTGTCCTGCCCTACGGCTGTACAGACGAATCCAGCAGTGATCTGGAACCACCAGGAGGCCTTGAGGGTCAGAGGGATGTGTAGGGTAGTGAAGCAGAAAGAGAGGAGCCTGGGTCCCTTGTGAAACTGGAAATTGTGGAGCCCTGTACCCGTGTCGGTCTGCACACTTACCGCGTCTTTTGGTGAAGAAGTCCGCATTTATCCTTTTATCTTGATTAAGCCACTATCGTTTGTGGGCTTTTCTACTATATGCAGTTAAACTTAATCTGAATAATGAGACTTACAAAGATCTTTACAACATGAGCCTTTCCCACCTATCCAGAGTTATCTTACTCCCCATGTAAGTATACTGGAGACCCCCAGCTCTTGCTCATATGTGTTCGTTCTCTCCGTCTCTGTCTCTGTCTCTCTCTCTCTCTCTCACACACACACACACACACACACACACACACACGCTCACTCACTCACTCGCTCACTCACATTCACACCTTCATACCTTTTTCTCTGCTGCTCCTGCCTGCAACTCCCTTCACCCCTTTCCTGGTCTAATTCTTACTGCCTTGGTTCAGGCATCACTCCTACAAGGAAGAATCCTTCATTACCCCTTCCCAGCTGGGTTTAGGGGCCCCTTTTAAGAGCTTCTTCTGTTCTCTGTGTTTAAAGCCCTTGCAATTTCATGCCTGATGTATTTGTCGTATCCTCGTCTGCGTTCTTTACCAGTTCCTTGAGGGTGGGGCGAGTCGGTGCCTATTTGAATGAATAGTTTCCTGCTGTAATTTCCCCTGCCCCTCTGCCAACTTCCTGCCAATCTCAGTGGGAGAAGAAGTTTGAACTAACAGGGTTTAATGATTTGACCAAAGACGCTCTTAGAACCGTTTGCTTGTCTTCCCGTTTTCTTCCTCTTGTCACGAGCACATGTGTGGAGGGTGGGGTGACCTCATCCGAGACTGGAGAAACTTGCTGAGGTGTAGTCCTTTCCTCCAAAAGGAGAGGAAGTAAGTACAGCAGTTTCCTCGGAACTCTTACAGCTCTTCTTACAATATGCGACCAACCTAGGAACATGTTCCACACACTGCTAGTGTCCGTTTGGAAACCTTTCCCATCACCCAAGGGCTAGACCGAGCCGTCTGAAACCCAAGGCTCACCCACCACTCAACAGACTTGAACTCACTCATCTGCTTCCTCGCTGGAGATGTCCAGCCTCTTTAGTGGGGCACAGAACCCTTTTCTATTTCTCCCGTCTCATCTCTTACCACCATTTTGCCTTTTCTTTTCCACACTAAAGTGCCTGTCATTTCCAGATGGCCCATAGTGTTTCTCTCCTCCAAACCTTTGCTCTGGCTATTTTCTCTGCCGGGATTGTCTCCCCACCCCCCCGCCTCCCCCCCCACCCCACCCCCGCCCTTTCTAGAACTGCTAACTCTATCCATTGGTTAAAACCATAAACATTGACCCAGGAATCTTCCTCTGAGAACGCCTCCCCAGGACCCCATGGTCTGGGTTCTCTGTGACTCCTCCGTACATCCCCTTTACCTTGTGCTCAGCTCACTCATTGCCCTTCCTCAGTGCTTAATAACTCACCTCTGGCGTGTTGGCCCCTCCAAAGGTAGGAATGGTGTCTTGTTTATCTCTGAATCTTCGCAAGCCTGGCACCCGGCAGGTGCTCAGATTTCATGGCATTAATATATAAGTGAAACATTTAGTAGAAATGCTCTCAGAACCAGGCAAATGACCTTACTGCCCAGATTTTCCTTCATTTGCTCTGAGAATCCCTTAGTCTGCCCCTTGGTACATTTCCACTTTCTGGACGGGATAAATGGTTAATCTGCTCAGATAAGAGTTTGAAGTTGTATGTCAGGACCCAGCCCAACTGTTGGAAGAGGAGGTGGGACTGACTGTAAACCCCTTTATTGCAGCAGCAGTTTCTTTCAATAATGTGAACATAACCCCCCACGCCAGTTCTGAGCATGGCCACAGCTCCCTATCGTGCCAGGGGGACTTGGGGTGCTCGCTGCAGCTCCAGAGAGCTGACATTCCATGAACCCCTCCACCTGGGAAACTGAGACAGCCCCGTGAGCAACTTAGAGGCTCCTTGGTGGAGGTACCACTGGCCATGTGTGGCTGAGACACTTGACTGCCATCCTTCCAGGCTGGGTTCTCTCCTTCTAGATGGAAAAGGCGCCAGAGATTCATGTATGTGAGGCCCGATTGGTTCTGATAAACGATCACTTGGGACCTGTGTCATCTTAGATAAGTTACTTAACCTCTCTGTGCCTTAGACTTCTGACAACCAGCATGCCTGTGATGTAGGCTTACTGGGGAGGCTAAATCAGATAAACTATGTAAAGAGTCTTGCACAGGCAAGGTCCATAGTAAGAGTTTTAATAAGTGTCAGCTGCCATTATTACCATTGATAAATGTCTTCAGGTCTGTGCTGCCTACAAAGAACCAATCTTGAGAACTCAGAGAGAAAAATGTCCTGGAGGAAAACTTCAATGAAAATGTAAACCATAGTCTCTACGAGTTCAGAGTTAATTCATTGAGGAAGAGCATGTCTTGTGTCATTTAATGACCTAAACGGTCAGAACAAAAACCAAAATCAGGGTTGGCGTGAGAATTTTGAAATCTAACTCTTTTCATGCAGTAGGATGATTCTATTTTTTTCTTCTCTCCCCTTTTTATGCTGTCACTAAATTCCCCGTGCAAAAGTCACCTCGTGAGTCCCTCATGTTGATTGGGCTCAATTATCTTTTGGAGCCGCTCTGACCTGCAGATTTATAGGAAACGGCAGTAGCTTTCTCCCTCCCCCAGGGGATCTCAGTCCTCTTTTTACAGCACAGGTTCTGACAGAAGGTGGTCCTTGCTGGTTTTAAATACCAAGCTCTCTTGCCTACTTTACAAGATGCGGCTGGCATCATCTTTCTGGCCAAGTGACTATATTTTCTACCGAGGAAGCTTGAGATGAAGCAAAGGGCAGGGGACAGGGCAAAGCCAGGAACAGCCCAGGTCCAAAGGAACTTTGACAGGAGGAAATCCTGGGGCACAAGGTATAGATAAGTAAACCACTGGACCAGCTTCACTTCTGCACCCATTTGGGGTTTGCCTATTTCCTCATGCCTCCTCCCTCTGTGCCCGCTGCTTCTCCATTCCCTTCACTGGCTGTCTTTCTCTGCTGGCCCTTCAATGCTCATGTTCTTTAGGGCTCTGTTCATGGGCCTGGGTTCGAACTCTTCACTTTATCTGGATAATCTCAGCCATCCCAGAGCAACGGGAACCAGATCTGCCTCGCAAGCTCCAGACAAACACATCCACTGCCTTCCAAATGGTTCCCATTTGGGATTCAAATGGGATATAACACAGGTCACTCAAACCCAGTATAATAAAAATCACACCCATGGTCTTTCTTCTTCCTTCAAATTTGCTTCTCCCTCAGTGTCTCCCGTCTTGACAAATGGCACCACTCCCCACGCTGTTACCCAAGGAGCAACCTGGAAGTTGACCTTGACTTTCCCTGTCCCCGCCCATTCAATGAATCACAAATTTGTTACCTTCTCTAGTTCTTTTCTACATCTGCACAGACCTCCTAGTCCAGACCACCAGCCCCACTTTCCCAGGCCAGTGCAGGATCATGCCTGCTGGCTTCTGTGCATCTAGGCTTCTTCCAATCCATTTTTCAAGCTGCGGCTAATTGGATAGTCTAACACTGAAAATCTACCGGCTCTAACTCTTTCCTGTTGTTATCGGAAAAACGCCCCAAACACATCCTAAGGACCACAGTTCAACTTTGATCTAGCTGCCAGCTGCCTCTCTCGTAGCCTCCTCCTGTTTTTGTACTCCAGCCACACTGAGCTTCATTCAGTTCCTCAAACGCCCCCGTGCCTTTTCCCACCTTCACACCTCTGCACAAGCTGGTCCCTCTGCCTGTAGCACTCCCCCGACCCTTGGTGACTGGCTCACCTCTGCTTCTCCTTTTCCTCCCAGCTTAAACACCACTCTCTCCGGGAGCACTTCTGCAGTTCCTAAGCTTGCCTGCGTTCCTTGTTCAGTGTTCCCGTTGCTCTCTATTTCCACCAGCCTAAAACACAATCACCGTTATTTGTTCAAGAATTGCCTTGCTTGGGGTGTCTGGGTGGCTCAGTTGCTTAAGTGTCCTATTCTTGGTTATAGCTCAGGGCACGATCTCTCAGTTTCGTGAGTTCAAGCCCTGCGTCAGGCTCTGCACTGGCAGTGCGGAGCCTGCTTGATTCTCCTTCTCCCTCTCTCTGCCCCTCCTCAACTTGCACGGTCTTTGTCTCTCTCCAAATAAATAAACTTAAAAAAAAAAAAAAGAATTGCCCTGCTTGATAGCGTTTGAGAGCAGGGAACACATCTAGCTTATTCCATTGTATTTTCATTGCCTGCCATCTTGAGTATAGTCACTGTTCAATAAATAGTTATTAAATATTCAAATAAATGAATGAAAGACCAAAAATTATCTCTTCATGGTTTTATTTCAAATTTTTCTATCGCCAATAAGATTGAACTATTATGGTGTGTATTCATTTTTTTTATTGGTTGCCACTTCATATTTTTGGCCTATTAGTCTTTTGTTTTTGTTCATCGATTATTAAGAACTTTTTGTAAATTGAAGATTTTAATTCCCTTATATTTTGTAAATAATTTTTCTAATATGTTTTCTACGTTTGGCGTTTATTTCCTCATAAGTAAAGGCTTTAAATCGTTATATATTCAAATTGATCGATCCTTTGCACGAGGATTAAAAAGGGCTCTCATATAAACTTTTATATTCACAAAGTCAGGAAGCATACCGCATATTTTTTCTGCAGGTTGATGTGGAGGGATATGCCTACAAGGAAACATTTACGTGTTTGTTATAATGTGAAATTTTTTGTAGAGGCTTTTTTTTTTTCTTCAAACCAATGTATTTAAGAATAGTATTAAAACTTCATTTGCTAGAGATGGAGTAGGTATATTTCCCCCTATTCCTCCTGCTTAGTAAAACTAAAACTTCTGGACATTATATAAAAATAAAACACAAGACTCTGAGAGGCGGAAAAAGGAAGGCAAGCCATCGAAGGAATTCACAACCCCAGGAACAACATGGTGGTGAGTTACTTATATGAGTTGCCTTACATATCCCAGTCCTGGACGTGAAGAAGCCATCGCAATCCAGAAATGCCAAGGGACACAGACAAAACCAGCCCCAACAAAAGCCTGCTCTCTCTAACCAAAGGAGAAAGGCAGGCTGGCAAGACAGAGAATGTTTGGACCATCACCACTCTACTATATTTCAACATCAAAGAGAAAACTGAATTCGCTTCCACCCAGGCCAACAAAGGTCACGTTGAGAGGATAATTTGCATCCTCCTGAGGCTGTAACAAGGTACCCCAGGCCCCCCTGTTTCCTGTTGAGGTAGTGTCAGAAAAAGCCAGGTAGATAGTCAAGTTAAGATCCCCACCCCTCCAGTGTCCGTGAAGACCATGTGGGGAGACAGAACTCCATTTCCCCAGCAGTAATGACACACTCCTCCCCTCCCCACTGAGGTAATGTCAGAGGAAGCCTAGTGGAATGTCAGGACTTTCACCATCATTCAGGGGTAATGAGGCCATCCCCACTACAGTGTTGATGGAGACCACATAAGGAGCCAGAACTCCCAACCCCACCCAACAGTATAAAAGAGCCCCCTACCCCCACCCCACCCCTCAGGTATCAATGGAGGCCAAGTAAGGAATCTAGATTTCTACCTTTACGGGCAGTAATGAAACAGTCCTCTGTCACAGTGATGTCAGAAAATGCCAGCTAAAACAGAAAGTTTAAATAAGATCCAGAGTCTCCTAACTTAATATACAAATGCTCGGGTTTGGATTGAAAATCACTCCTCATACCAAGAACCAGAAAGGTCTTAAAGTGAATGAAAAAGACAATCAATAGATGTCATATTTATTTCCTAGGACTGCTGTAACAAGTTACCACAAATTTGGCGTAAAACAACAGGAATTTATTCTTTCACAGTTCTGGGGGCCAGAGATCTGCAATCAAGGTATTAGCTGGAATGAGCTTCCTTCAAGGCTCTAGGGGGGATTCTGTTCCTTGCCTCTTCTAGCTTCTGGTGACTCCAGGTATTCCTTGGCTTAAAGCTGTACCATTTTTTAAAAAAATTTTAAACATTTATTTTTGAGAGAGAGAGAGAGACAGAGAGCAAGCAGGGGAGCAGCAGAGAGAGAGGGAGACACAGAATCTGAAGCAGGCTCCGGACTCTGAGCTGTCAGCACAGAGCCTGAAGCGGGGCTCAAACTCACGAACCAAGAGATCATGACCTGAGTCCAGATGTTTAACTGACTAAGCCACCCAGGAGCCCCAAAAGCTGTACCATTTAAATCTCTGCTCCCATAGACACACTGCCTCCTTCTCTGTTTTTCTCTTATAAGGATACCTATCAGTAGATTTAAGTAGTGCTCAGATAATCCAGGATAATTTCTATAACTTAAGATCCTTAATTGCATTTGCAAAGACCTTTTCCCAAGTAAGGTAGCATTCACAGGTTCCAGGGATTAGTATGTGGATATATCTTTTGGAAGGGCTAATATTCAACACACTATGAGTGCCCATACTGAGAGAACAGAGATAATTATCAGACAAAGATTTTTAAGTAGCCTTGGCAAAAACAAACAAACAAAAAACTTCTATGAGCAATTATGAACGTGCTGGGAACAAATGAAGAAGTAGCCTCGTCAAGAAATAGAAGATATCAAGAAAAATTAAGTGGAAAATTTAGAACATACAATATGGAAATTAAAAGCTTGGTGATGGCCTCAACAGCAGAATGGAGGGGACAAAGAAAAGAAGCAGTTACCTGGAAAATGGAAAGAAATGACCTAATCTGAAGAACAGATATAAAGTCGATTGAAAAATAAATAAATAGAATCTCAGGGAGCTGTGGGACTCTAGCAAAATATCTAATGTTCATGTCACTGGAGTTCCAGAGAGAGAGGAGAAAGATGAGCTGTGAAAGGCACTCAAAGAAATAATTGTCAACAACTCAAGTTTGACAAACCCTAGAAGCTAAGAGAATCCCAAAAATAATAAAGCTGGAGAAATCCATGTCAAGATGTATCATAATTAAATGTCTGAAAACTAAAGGCAAAGAAAAAATTCTTAAAGCAGCCAGAGAAAAAGTGTATCTTACCTACAGGAGAAACACAATTCAAATGATATTGTATTTCTCATCATAAACCATGGAGAAAGAACTGGCACAATATTTTTTAAGTGCTGAAAGAAAACTATCAATCCAGAATCCTATACTCAGTACAAATATCCTTCGGGAATGAAGCGGGAATCAAGATATTCTCAGATGAAGGAAAAGGAAGAGAATTTGTCTTCAGCAGACCTACCTTAGAAGAATGGCTAAAGGAAGTTCTGTAAGCAGAGAGGAAGCAATGAACAAAGGAACTTTGGAACATCGGGAAAGAAGAAAACACAGTCAGCAAAAATGTGGGAAAATACATTCTTCCTTCTCCTTTCCTTCTCCTTCTCCTTCTTCTGAGTTTCCTAATTATATTTGATGGTTGAAACAAAAAATTATGCCAATTTCTAATGTTCCAAATGTTTCAAATATTTAAGACAATTGTATTATAAACTGGAGAGGTTAAGAGCAAAGTAAGATTGTATACTTCACTCAAACTGGAGAAATCACACCAGTAGGCTGTGATAAGTCATGTATATTTCATGTAATATCTAAAACAACCACTGAAAAATCTACACTAAAAGATATACTCAAGAACGCTGTAGGTAAATCAAAATGGAACTTGAAACTATGTTCACGTAATCCACAGAAAAGCAGAAAAAAAAGAAAATCAGGTAACTAACAAAAATATGAAAGAATAAACAGAAAATAAAAATAAAATGGTAGACTTAAGCCTTATCAGTTGAATATATCAGTTGAAAGACTGGCAAAGTAGATTTAAAAACATGACCCAACTGTATGTGATCTATAAAAACTATACCTCAAATATGATATGAAGAGGTTGAAAGTGAAAAGGTGAAAAATCCACCCTTAAAACGGTATATGAAAAGGCAAAGTAACTAATATAGCTCAATCAACTTGGAAAAAGAGTAACTTAAAAAGAAGAATAATGCTGGGGCACCTGGGTGGTTCAGCCGGTTAAGCGTCTGACTCTTGATTTCAGCTCAGGTCATGATCTCACAGTTTGTGAGTTAAAGCCCCACACCAGGCTCTGTGCTGACATCGTACTGAGCCTGTTTGGGATTCTCTCTCTCCCTCTCTCTCTCTCCGCCCCTTCCCCTCTTGTGCATGTACTCTCTTTCTCTCCATCTCTCTCTCTCTCTCTCTCTCTCTCTCTCTCTCTCTCTCTCTCTCTCTCAAACAAATAAACATTAAAAAAATTAAGAAAGAAGAAGAATGTCAAGAACTGTAATATGCTTACAGAAATGAACACTGTATGGTATTTGAAGAGAGAAAGAAAATAGAACAGAAGGGAAAGCCCAAGGGCACCTGGGTGGCTCAGTCAGTTAAGTGTCCAACTTCAGCTCAGGTCATGATCTCACGGTTCATGACTTCAAGCCCCGCGTCGGGCTCTGTGCTGACAACTCACAGCCTGGAGCGTGCTTCGGATTCTTTGTCTCCCTCTCTCTCTGCCCCTCCCCTGCTCATTCTCTCTCTCTCTCTCTCTCTTTCTCTCTCTCTCTCTCTCTCAAAATAAATAAACATTAAAAAAAAGAAGAAGAAGAATGGAAAGCCCAGAAATAGACCCACACAAATATGCTCAACTGGTTTTTGACAAAGATGTAAAAGCACTCAATGGAGGAAGCACAGCCTTTTCAACAGATGCCATTGGACATCCATGGGTCACAAAACGAATCTTGACTTAAGCCCTACCTTATATAAAAATTAACTCAAGATGGCATACACTTAAATGTGAAACTAAAACTGTAAAACTTGTTGAAAAAAAAAGAGGTCTTTGAGATCTAGAGTTCTTTGACTTAACACCAAAAGCAGAGTCCATAAATGGAAAAATTGATAAATTGGACTTCATCAAAATTAAAACCTTTTTTTCTCTGCGAAAGATCTTGTAGAAAGAAAATGACCAATACCCGCCTATCAGAATGGCTAAAATAAGACACTGGACAACACCTAATTCTGGTGAGAATGGGAAGAAACTGAATCCTTTAGACCTTGCTGATGGGACCTTAAAATGGGTACAGCCACTATGAAAAATAGCGTGGCAGTTTCTTAAACTACTAAACATGAAACTACCATATGACCCAGCAATTATATTCCTGGGCATTTATCCCAGAGAGATGGAAGTTTATGTCCAAACAAGAACTTGGATGTGAATGTTATAGCAACTTTATCTGCAATAACCACAAGTTAGACACAACCCAGATGTCCTTCGACGAGTGAATGGTTTAAGAAACTGTGGGACATTCATACCATGGAATACTAGGCAGCAATAGCAAGGAAGAAATATTAATACATAATAATCTGTACAAGTCTCTGGGAAATTATACGGAGTAAAAAAAGCCAATCCCCAAAGGTTATACACTATATGATTCAATTTATACAACATTCTTGAAATGACAAAATTACTCAAATGAAGAACAGGCTGCCAGCTGCTTGGATCAATTAAGGAGGGCATGGGGGTGGGAGGGAGGTAGATAAAAAGGTAACATTCAGAATCATTGTGGTGATAGAAATATTCTGTATCTCGACTGTCAATGTCAATATCCTGATTGTGATATTGTATTAAAGTTTTGCAAAATGTTGCCCATGTAAAAACATGCGATCTCTCTGTATTATTTCTTACAACTCCATATGAATTTATGTCAAAGTAAAATATAATTAAAAAGTGACTAAAACCAGATTTTAAAATAGTTTGATTTCATACTTTCAAGATAATAATACGTAGAGAAATTATTTTGGGTTACGTTGACCTTAGCAGAGCTAAAACAATTTGTGATGGTATAAGATTCCTTTGACCCTACTATTCTATGTGATTTTCCTTTGTGATATATCACATGTGTGATATATCACATGATATATGTGATATATCACATACTTTCCTATGTGATATTCCTTTGACCCTACTATTCTATGTGATAAATTTCTAGATATGTTGGTGTCTGAGTTTTGCTCTTTATTTTGTGCTTTGTTTCTTTCGAGAAACCATGTCTTCAGAGATGTAGAGAACTTTTTTTTTCTTTTTAGTATAATGCAACACTTGAAAAAGAATTATGCCTCCTTAATAATTCAGATTACAATTGGCTGCCATCTGTCCTTAAATTAAATATGTGTTGAAGAATTAGGAAAAAATGCTCATGGTTTCAAAAAAAACCTAGGTCAGATCATTGTACCCCTGACCACAATGAACCTTAACCTTTTTAACAGAATACTTTCTTCTTGAATATTGGGGGGAAAAAAAGAAAACACAGACAACTTCACTATAATACCTTTGCTCTGTCATGATGGGGTCACATTAGGGGTAAACTACACCCCTGTATACATTTCGTATCAGGAGGTGCTTTATTCATTGAGACCCCCCCAAGCTTTGTTTGTGACATTGCTAGTGTACTTTCAGCACAACGAGAACAGGACTGAGCCCAGATTTGCTGTACCTGAGCCCTCCTTGGATAGGTCAGCACGGTGGGCTGGAAGGCTATGGGCCTTGGGTCAGAGTCTGGTCTCAGCTCTACCTCTCTCGTTTATAAGCTGTGTGGCATTGGGAAAGCCACTTGAACTTCCTGAGTTAGAAGTTTTAATTTATGACAAAAGAAAAATTATATCTTCTAACCAGGATTATGAGAAATAGTGATAAAATGTATAAATAGACCTTACATTCTGAGCTCGGTAAGTGGCCACTCTTACTATTATTGTTATCTGGGCTTGGTGTATGCTGTGCTGTGTTCCTATTCATCTTTGATTTACCCCTCCAACTGGACCGTGAGTGCCTGGGGGGCAGACATGCCTTCACCTCATCCCCCAGGAAAATGTCTTGCACTCGGTGGGGGCTAAGTAAATATGTTCGTTGACAATGAAGACGACGCATTAAGTGGAATAATCGAGGGTAGTAAATCACGCTGAGGTTCCCTTGGCATAGCTGGGCACAAATTTCAGTGCGTTGGAGTGATTTAGGGAGCTTGGGAAACAGATTTCTTTTTCCACCTCCTCCTTGAGACCGTGTGATTAAGCTGGCCTAAGAATCTGCATTTTAAAGCAATCTCCCTGGGTGATTACGAGGCAGGTGGTCTATGTACTGATCACATTTAGAGAAACCATGCTTCAGTAGATGCACCTATGTTGTGCTGAGTGGTCAGTTGTAAAGAGATGCCCATATAATACATAAAGTAGGAACTGATGATCGTTTAAGCGAAAATTTGGTCTGCAGGGTCATTCAAAAAATCCACTTTATCACTGAAGTGCCAGGCAGATATTATAAAACTAATCAAAACTTACTTTTCACAAGTTAATTAACATGTTTTATGTCCTAGTTATCTTAGCCAAAACTATATATGTACATGCTGTCTTTCTGGCTCCAGCTTGCCTAGTGAAGAGAAAATAGAAATGGAATAAATGCCCACCGGGCATTAGACTCAAATACATTTATCCTGCAGCAAAGTATGAATTAATGAAGATACCTGCAATGCATTATGTATACAGTTCATCCTATTTGGCCCCCAAACCGGTCTCCTAGTGGGACATTTCCTTTCTCTCGCTGCTATTTAGGACAAAGGGTTGGAACTAGGAGCAAAATGGTTGCACTTTCTAGGAGTGCTACCCTAAAGCACTTCTTTTTTAATATTAGGAAAAATTGATACAAAATTTAACAAATAACTGGTGGCAAGAGTTATGTCCTCCTCCCGCCATAGGGACATAAGACCGTTTAGGGACAATAAAATAAAAGTGATTTTGTTCTTCATGACAGCAAGTAATATAGAAAAGAACTGTTGTTTCCTTTGGTTTTCTTCCAAAAACTTCAAAATATTGACTATGCCATTTTCAGATGGATACTATGGAAAAAAGAGGGGAACATTTTTTCAATTAGGCTATAAAGCTGAAAGTAACGATTTTGACATGTTCTCCTCCATCCTCATATTATTTATAAAACGACTTCTATTAGTACATAAATTATCCAAAATAAAATATAAAATCAGTTTACCAAGAAATCACTGTTCTTGAGAAGCTGTTAGCGTCTCATATGTGTATCCTGGAACTCAGCAATAATCCAACAACCCTTAACCCGAATATGGGTTCTACAGTGAAATGAGTGTAACTGTCCACCCCCGTCCCCCCACCCCCCATGCCTTGCAGCCCATCTCAAAATATTCTCATCCTAAGCATATGATAAAAATCGGACTTGGGAAAAAAATACTATATTCTTAGATCTTGATTCTACTCCCACTCTTCAATAATTACAGTAATTACAAAGATAAAGGGTAAAAAAGTCACAAAGTGCTAGCTGGGACATTCCAGAGCAGGAGAAAGCTTGGCGCCATTTTTATAGTTATGCCTGTTAAGATTTAATAGACGGAAAGTTTCATTAGTGAGCTGTGCTGCAATTAACTTCAAGGAGGTTCCAGACTACTGTATGTTGCTGTTACTGACAGAAAACTGTTTAGATTTCCCTCTTGAAAGAGTGTATTGGATTTTCGACACTTCAATTATAAAAACTAGTAAGAGGTACACGTTTTAAAAACGTAACGCGGAGGCTAGTTTTTTCTCACCATAGAACACATAGTGATAGACTTCTAGTAGTAAACATTTTGCTAACTATCTGGGAGTGAATTTGGGGGGGATTATTATTACTGTTATTATGGACAGAGTGAAAGTACAAATATCTTTGTAACTCTTCTCCATCTCTCCTCCTAACCCATAACGTCGTGTCCAAGTGGAATTGTAGCAAAGTTGGAAACTATTATTTCTCAAAATCAAAGATTTTTCTAAATCATGTACTCCACCTTTAACGTAGAATGCTTGCTCTCAACTCTGACAAGTCGGCAAATGCCTGAGAATGAGGACTAAGGAATCCAGGGACTTGATATTCCCCAGTGGCTGGTAAGATTCTGGTCTACTTTTGGAGCTTTGAGTCTAGATGTTAGAGTAAAGGGTCCATAAGTAGGACTTTGCAGATTCCTCACTGGAGGTTAGGCTGGCGCTCCCCATTATATATGCAAACCATTGAAGTTCACCCGAGGTTATTCCTCACAGAAATTACTGCCGTGCTCTAGGTTTTGTGTCCTTCGGTCAACTTTCTCTAGCACGTTATTTAATTTTTCTTTCCTCCTACGATATGGCTAAACTATTACGGTCCTCACGGTTATATTTTATTGTATTAAACAGCAGACTGCTATGGGTCTTTTAATGACTTGAAGAATGAGACCTGCATTTTATGACTTTTAAAACCTGTCCTGATACTCTTTCTTCCAGTTACAACCCACCCGCCCCCTTTCATTCTACATATGTTTCCGTTAATAGGCTGCAGACTTTGTAGGTGTGGTAAGCATGTAACCATGATAAGCACTTTCAGACCCATGGTAGCTTTTCAGACCACAAGGATACAGTTTGGTGTCTAAGAACAGTAATTTCATCTGACAGGCAGTTACAGAGCACCTAAAAGACTAGAGTTTTAGTCTACGTGGAATTATCCCGTGGACCAGTGTGTCTGCTGCTGGCCAAGCAGCACAAACGAATCAATGTTCCTCTACTTAAAGCGTGAAGTCTAGAAAAGGATGACGTGTTATCGTCCCTCGTGTCATGTGGCAACGCAGTATTGCCGAATTGTGAGTGGTTGGGAGGCTGTGATCCGTCTACTGGACTTAAACTCCTGAACTTGGTGTATCCCCAGAGAAGCACCTCCTCCCCAGTAGATGATCCTCCATAAAGTTCTCGGCCCTCCTTATTTTCCTATCTTTGAACTCATCAGACGTGGCCATACCACATCCCAAACAAAACGTGACAAGTATGTGAAGAATGGAGACATTGTCCTTGTCTACGGCCATACCACCCTGAACGCGCCCGATCTCGTCTGATCTCGGAAGCTAAGCAGGGTCGGGCTTGGTTAGTACTTGGATGGGAGACATTGTCCTGGCAGGAAGTCATATGTCCAGAGGTTCTGCAATCCTGCAGGAGGTTACGTGACTGGATACAGATCATAGCACAGGGGCCACATCAGGACAGGTCCCTATAACCTTTCCCAGAGGCCACGGTTTTCTGTACTTTGATGCCTTTTGACGGTTTAGAAAGGTAGGTTCTGTTTCTCGGAAAACCTCTTTTGGCTTAATTCTGAGAAAATCATTAATCCTTGGGTTAAGGTTGGGTCAGAGTTTGAAGAGATCAGTAGGTTTATTTGGGTCTTCTATATTTATGATCGGTTTTAGTTTCTGCCCTTAAACACCAGAAGCGAATTCTTGGGGTTTGTGAAGCATTGCGTCACCTTTTTTTTTTTTTTTTTTCTTTTTGTCGCCTCCGTGACATGGTGCCTAGTTCAAGCAGCTGGAAATGAGACTGGGAATTAACGTCTCTTTGTCACAACTAGTGAATTCTGACCTCAGGTGTGGTAGCTTTGCATGATCTTATGTATTTTCTAACTTTTCTGTTAATCAACTTGTTTGTTTATCGCTTCTCTCACAGGAGGGTAGTTAGAATTAATTAATCTTTAAAATTCAGGTAAGCAGTGAAACATTATCAGAACTGGTCTGCATGTCAAATGGATCGCTACATTTTGCATATGTAGCTATCTTTATTGGTCTGCATTCTCATTTGAAGAAACATTTAACTTTTTATAAGCGAGGACAGTATAATATACAATACTACTAAGCCTCATGTTCAAGAATGTTTTCATACGTGTCTTAGTATTAATTAGGGAGCAGCTCTTGTTGGACATGTTTACTTTTAATTCTTAATAGGTTTCCAAGTGGGGTAATGCAGTAAGAACCCAGAAAAACTAACAATTATCTAGTCTAGAGAGCTTTGGATTTCACTGTAAAATTAAAATTGTGGGGAGATTGTGTTTTCGTTCTCCTCATATTAACCTTTTCTTATCCATATTAGCTAAAGGTTCACTTGTTCTTGCCACTTTTATGAAGTGAGAAGCAGGAACTTTGTCTTTTTATGAAAGGAAGCACACGAGTTGCCAAGCATTCATTAGAGATTGAAATTAGAAGCGACTGTGAGATTAAGTTAGAATGTAGCTCATTGTACAAGCCCAATTTGGACTTTTGTAAGTGCTGATATTAAGAAGAGTGAACATAATTGCATATCTGAAATTAACCTTCTTTTTACTCTGTATGATGCTGGAGCATGTTGGAAGATGGGGTGCTGTGATTTCCTGGGAGGGAAATGCATCCCTGTAGAGGTGTCCCTGCCCCTGGGCACCAGAGCTGGGGGAGCCCCCCCCCCCCATTTTAAGTGTAGCCTGGGGCCGAGGAAGATAATTCCTGCCTTTTTCTTTTTCTCATCTTTTCCTTTTTTAAAATTTTCCTGGCTTCACCATTGTATTACCAAATAGGTAACTCAACTTCTTTCTCTGCCTCATATAATTGAACAGTACAGCCAAAGGAAATATCATTAGTATCTTCACAAAATGGCAGAGTGGAAAGGACTCTGTCCTTTCATTTCACAAGTACTCAGGGAGTGACAGAGCTTGAACGGGATGAGAAGAGTGAGAGGCTGGCTGACTGGCTGGGGTTCGATGGGAGAAGTATCTCTAGGAACTGCAAGGCTTTGGATAATGGCACCTTCTTCCAGGAATCTGAGGAAACAAAAATGGGAAATAACTCCTGTTTATTAGTTTTTCAAAAAAGTGGGTAAAAAATGTTTAACCTCCCCGAAAAGAAAATAAAAACCCTAATCTCTTTTAAGACACTAGTCTCCAGTCAGTGGGGTGAACCTTTTGCTAGAATTTGTCCCATAATTTCTAAATGAGTGAACAGAAATAAGAAAGGTATTATACTATTTTATGCTGAATTAACCTCACTATATACTGCTAAAGATCTATCTCTGGAGACACATCATAAAAACTAAACACTTTTACCACCATGGCAGTATTAAAAAAGTATTTCATATTTTACTATTAGGGTGTAAAATTACTAATCAAGGGTGGGAAATGACCAGAAGAAAACAGGAGAAAAAGAGACTCATTGAAACATGCTGAAATATTACCAAGTTTTCATTGAATGCTTTCACTTGTGTTTTTCTTCTCATCTTTTAAGGCCAGCACTTTTGTGTCTTTTAAATAAAATACAATTTGTTAAGAATAATAGAGAATCATAGTAAATACCTTGCAAATTAACAAATTCTATTGTGTCTAATGGGATCATCAAAGCAGAAGAGCTTCTCTAAAGGCATCATTGATTTTAATGAAGGCCAAACTTCCTTGAGGCTGTGGACCCCTTCTACATCGGGGAATTGCTTTCCTTCATGCCAACACAAAAATGCCCCCCAGAATCAAGGAAATGATTATGTTGGTTTTGGGCAGTGGTTGTTGAACTGATGCCTGAGTTTTGGTAAATCCAAAAAACTTACTTTTGAGTAAAGAAACAGATATGGCCTTATATGTTGAAAAACCCAAGTTTCTAGAAAGCATTCCACAGGTCCTTGGAATCCTCCAGTGTTTCTGTAGAGTGTACATTGAGAACCATGCTTCTCAGAGAAAGAGCTAGAAGTCAGGACCCTTGCATTGCATTTTGAGTTCCCTTGTGCCGTGTCATAGGTAGGCTGGTGAGACCCTCTAGTCTTTGATTTTCCCCCTTTTCTTCAATGTTTCCTTTCTTACACAGGGCAAGGAGCACTGGGAAATTTAAGCAATGGAGTTGACACCCTTTCTTTCTTATGAAAGGCAGTACAGGTTCTGGAGTCATACTGCATGTGTCCAAATCTCAATTCTACCAGGTACAATGCTTTGGTTTTCTCATCTGTAAAGTGGGAATAATAATGGATTCTATCGCAGAGGGATTTAATGTATATATGGTTCATATATATATATATACACATATATATGTGTGTGTGTGTATATATATATATATATATATATATATATATATGTAAAGGATTCAGAACAATATCTGGTACACAATAACTACTGAGGAAATACAATTCTTAGTGTGTCATTATTACTGTCTTTCAAGGGTTGGTACAAAAGGCTGCCTCCTTCCTGAGCTTTCCTGGTTCTCCTAGGCAGAGGGTTGTACTTTGTGTATAATCCTGGTAGAACAACCTGTTTTTTATTAACAGTTTGTTTCCATGTGTACTTACTCAATAGAGTGTAAGTCCCATGATGTAGGGACTGAAGGATGGGTTTTATTAGTGTATTCCTAACACGAGCACAGTTCCTGGCACTAAGTAGTCACCCAGTGTTTATGAATGAATGAAAATAGGGATGAATGAATAAATGTATGTTTCACTTGTTGTCTCCCAATACCCATTCTCTCCTCTTTCTTTAGCAATAGAACCTTCAAATTTTAGGAGAGCATATGGCTGGCTGGCTAATGATCACATTTCTCAGCCAGTTAAGGCTGAAAATTGGTATGGCCAACTTCCATGGAAGAGTGATGTTCCACTTATGGGTTGTACCCTCAAAGGAAAGATGCATACTCTCCATTTTCCCTTTTCTTCCTGCTGCTGCTTGGCATGCGGGTATAATGGAACTCTGGAGCAGCCATCTTAGACCGTGAGATGGATGGCACTTGTTGAAGATGGTAGGGCAATGAGATCTAACAATTCTTGGGCTCCTAATGATATGGACCTGCTGTACCCCGCCTGGGCATCTCATACTCAAATTGCTCTCTTGTCTGGAGCACTGTTCATTTTTTGTGTGTGTGGTCCCTGGGTCTTTGTTTCATTAGCTGAATCAGTTTATTAATACACTGCCCACTGAGCAACGTTTACTTAATCCCTGCCCTTTGATAGTTAATTGTCTAATGAAGATAATGTTGATGAAAATAGATGTGAATGAGATAATCCCAGCTGATTAGAATTGAGCCTCCGTGTGAATTAAATATGGCACCAAAGGCTTTGGTTCAACTATTTTTAAACCATTTAAACCTTATTGTCACTCCATCCCCAGTTGCCTAATGGTTGCTCCAGCTGGTGGTGGAGGAGAGGGATGAAAGGTAGGACAAAACTCTGGGTCAAGGACTGAGGGCAGGGAGCAGTACTTATCCAGGAAGTGTCTCCACTCAAACCTCATTTGGATGGGCAGAAAGGACAGAGTTTTGCCTGGGCACTGCTTCTCACCTCGGCGAAACAACCTTTCTCCCTACCTTGTACCCCTGTTGCCAAACACTGTGCTTGCCCTGGCTAATGGGGTCAACAGAGAAAGGGTAGCAGTCTCTTTTGACCTCCTCCTTTATTTGTAATGCGCTCCTTTTTGACCTTCTAAGCAAGAATTGCCAAACAGAGAGCTTGCTTGGGTCTCCGGATCAGGGGTTTAGACTTGACGTGTGGTCATAAGGTAATCAGTTTTCTAGTGCCAGCAAAGATTTGCCACGATGCCGTTCAATAGATTTTCATTGTAAAGGAAAATCATTCTGGGGGAGAATTAGATGTACTTAACAGCTTGATGGGAAAGTATACAAAATAGTGATGAAACACAAACATACAGATAAATGTAGATACAGTTTTGAAACTTTTTACTAACATCTAACGTCCATATAGGAAAATATCTAGACTGTAAGTGCACAGCTCAAGTGCACTTATGTACATAATTTTTTATTTTCACGAGCCAAACACACCCATGTTTACCAGCACACAAATCAAGAATGTGCAGCATATATTTTTAATATCTGGAGCTACATAGTAAAATGCTGAAATATAAAAAACAATATTTCTCACGAACAACAAACATTTTTTCCAGGGTTTCTATACTTTTACATTCGTAAGTTGGAAATAGGAGGAACTCACGTTTCTAGCTGCCTAAAGTTTTCAGCTCAAATTTTATTTATTTATTTATTTATTTATTTATTTATTTATTTAAATGTTCATTTATTTTTGAGAGAGACAGAGACAGAATGTGAGTGGGTTAGGGGCAGAGAGAGAGGGAGACACAGAAGCAGAAGCAGGCTCCAGGCTCTGAGCTGTCAGCACAGAGCCCGATGCGGGGCTCGAACTCACGAGCTGTGAGATCATGACCTGAGCCGAAGTCGGACGCTCCACCGACTGAGCCACGTGGCCAGGCTCCCCTCAGCTCAAATTTTAAACAGAAATAGATTTGAGGAATAACACAGCCAGATACACAGGTAATAAGAATTCAGAGCCCTTTCGCTCAGTCTCCTGGGCAACTGTCTTCTCATCGGGTCCATCCACTCCATTTGTCTCTAGTGTTTCTCTCATACTTTAGGCACCTTACTTAACCCCTTGAGGCCTCGGTTTCTGCAGCTGTGGGTTGGGAACAATAGCTCTACACAGGATTGTGCTAAGGTATAGAACCGGGTAGACAGGACATTTGCATGGAAGAAATCATCAATACGGGGTATTTTGTTATTATTATTATCAAGGACACTATCAGCTTCTGGGTTTAGGAAACTCACATAAAGAGTCACATAATTGTCTTAAACCACGTAACATCCTTTTGCAGGAGGATGGGCGAGGCCGGCAGTGTGATTGCCAAATGTACGTCCTTGCCGGATGAAATACAGCTGCTCTCGCGAGAGGCGGTGAGAGAGGTATGGCTTACACGTGGGCTTCTGGTTCTGACTGGTTTTAACGTGATGAGTTATCATGTTGGAATTGGTGTAACCCTGAAGAGAATATTTCCAAACGGTCTTAAAGGAATGTCATGTAGCATTTATTAGAGACACTGCAACAGGGACGCTTCCCACTTGCTTTGATTTAGTGACATTACTTGTGGTTAAAAGCCTTAGGTAAGGCCACACACAGTGGCTGGCGATTTGGATAATTAGAAGAAATGGCAGAGGCCTGTCTCTTTACAAGGAAGTTAGCAGTGACATTTAATTAAAGCAAACCATGGGGGGAAGCTGTGTCGCTCTAAGGGTTACATTGGATTGGGTGGAATCAAATAATATTTACGGATTTCCCTTTCCCTCAAAGGATTTCTGCCTGTTTATTTAAAAAAAATTTTTTTTTAATGTTTTTATTTATTTTTGAGACAGAGAGAGACAGAGCATGAGCATGGGAGAGGCAGAGAAAGAGAGGAAGACACAGAATCTGAAGCAGGCTCCAGGCTCCAAGCTGTCAGCACAGAGCCTGATGCGGGGCTCGAACTCATGGAGTGTGAGATCATGACCTGAGCCGAAGTCGGACGCTCAACCGACCGAGCCACCCAGGCACCCTTGCCTGCTTATTTTTAATAAGTTATTCCAGGGATAACTATAATGTTTTCCATAGGCAGAACAAAACGAACAATTTAACTCACCCTGTTGTCATTTTTTCATCTGGTTTTCTAGACCACACCGGCCACTTTACGTGGTCTATCCATCGAGATCTCGATGAGACACCTAAAACCTAAATTATCATGCACTTCTTGGGGTGTTTTCTGCTCTAAAGGGGGTTTCACACACATTGCCTATCACGGGCCCCACAATCGTGTGAGGCAAGGAAAGGAGTAATGATGATGTTTCTTTCAAACATGAAGAACCGGGAGCCGAGCTCTAATAAGGTATTTGCTGCAGTTCATTTATGATAGAAGAGAGATTAAAACCCGAATCATACGGCTCATAATGCAGTACCCTTTTCAACACACGGGACCGTGTTCTCGAGCACCAATGTGTACTGTTTCTTTCTGAGCTTTTTAAGAGTACGGTTTGCCTTCTCTTCCTGAGACACTGCATTGGGTCCGTTGAGTGCCTTGGAGAATGAGCGGAAAGCGCTAAACTTGTCCTCAGAAAAAAGCATACATGCCCCCACGTGTAACAATCGGCATCACCCTTATTATTATACATCAGAACACTAAGCGTCTGATGCCAGATGGATACTGCCATGCTGTGGAGCCTCCCGTAGAGGTAACTTCCTGTTGGTGTAGAGCTAGTTCCCTAGCTGTTTCCACAGCCCATGCCTGTGTGTGGCGGTGATGGGTTGGAACTGTTAACAGAGGAATGTGAGGTGTGAAAAAGCATCGAGATGCAGGGATAGAAAAGAACAGGGCAGCCTCCATTGGGCAGTCTGTTTCTCTTGCTGTGGGTGTTGGATGTCCAGCTGCTATGTTCATTTTATCCATTCCATGCTACATTCTCTTGCTAACTTGGCAAACGATTCACTGGGTGACTGAAATGGCGGGAGCAAACTCCTGGGGCTGGAGAGCCTCTCCTGGCTAGAGCTGGGGCTGGGAGAAAGGAAAAGGCAAGTCCAACATTTGGGGCTTCCTGAGCCATAACTAACAGCCGAGCGGCCATTCCTAGCAATATGCTTCCGTCGTTAATTAACTTTTATGGAAAGCTATGGTGGTCATGACTTGGGCCTCGCCCCGCTCTTGATCTATGCGGTGTTATGCGGTGTAGACGGCAGTGCTCACAGGTGGGATTTGTCTGACAGGGGAATCTGAGGAGCTAATGTGAAATAGCTGATATATGGCATGCCACAACACGTGGAGAGTGGAAGGGAGAAGGCGGTGATGGTGCCCTCCCTGTTTCTGCCGATTGTTTTTCCAGCACCTGTTCATGGGATCGGAATATCCTGTTCTTTGTCGGGTTACATTTTAACCGTTACCCTAAGATTTGCTGGTATGACACTCTGTCGTTGAGACAGGGGGAGTGATGAAGATGGAAGGATCTTCTGGAGATTCAGGGCCCCTCCCATCTTCGGGCCAAACGGGGAGAGCCGAGCCCAGCTTTTTGAGATGGCCCACCCTAGTGTTGACAATTCTGCCTGAAAATTGTTCCTCACCTTTGATCTCAAGTCTTCCTGCTTGGTTTCCAGGACAGTGGTTTTTACTTTTATTTTTTTTTAATACACATTGTAGTTTTAAGAACTTAAGCATGGGGCTGTTGCCACAGGCTTCTACACATAAGTGTGCTGAAACTTACATCTGAAGAAAAGAAGATCTTACCTGGAAGAAACAGTGTAGTTTCATGCAGTGAAGCAATTGGCTACTCCAGTAAGCTTCTAGAATGCAAACAGAACACTGGTTTCTAAACATTAGCATATATCAGAATCACGTGGAGAGCTGACTGAAACACAGATTGCTGGGCTTACTCTGAGTTTCGTTTCTTTTCTTTTCTTTTCTTTTCTTTTCTTTTCTTTTCTTTTCTTTTCTTTTTTCAGCTTTACTGAAGTATTATTGACATGTAACACATGTAAGCTTAAGGTATACAAGGTGATGATTAGTTACATGTATATATTGCAAACTTATTACCATAAGAAGGTTAGTTAACACCCCTATCTCCTCAAATAATTATGACTTTGTGTGCATGTGTTTATAACATTTAAGATTTACTCTCTTGGGGCTCCTGGATGGCTCGGTCGGTTACGTGTCCGACTTTGGCTCAGGTCATGATCTCACGGCTCGTGGGTTCCAGCCCCGCGTCGGGCTCTGTTGTGAAAGCTCAGAGCCTGGAGCCTGCTTCAGATTCTGTGTCTCCCTCTCTCTGTCTGCCCCTCCCTCACTCACGCTCTGTCTCCCTCTCAAAAATAAATAAAAGCATTAAAAAAAAATTTTTTTTTAAAGATTTACTCTCTTAACTTTTAAGTATATAATACAGCATTGTGAATCATAATCACCACGCTCTACATTAGATCTCAAGATTATTTATCTTAGAGCTGGAGGGTTTAACCCTCTGACCAATATCTCCCTATTTCTCCCACCCCCCAGCCCCTGGAACTCACCATCCTACTCTCTATTTCTGAGTCTGGCCTTTTTTTAGGTTCTGCAGATAAGTGAAAACACAGCATTTGTCTTTCTATGTCTGACTTCTTTCACTTAGCCTAATGCCCTCGAGGTCCATCCATGTTGTCACAAATGTCAGGATTTTCTTCCTTCTTTTACGACCGAGTAATATTTGTGTGTGTGTGCACGCGTGCATGCACATGCATGCATGTGTGTGTGCTTGGGTAGCACGTCTCCCAAATTCCTGATCCAGGAGGTCTGGAGTAGGGCCTGAGAACTGGCATTTGTAATAAGGTCTCAGCTGATGGCCCCACTTGTTTCGCGCACCGCTGCCTGAGACTGTGATTAGAAAGATAGCGGGATGGGTTTTGGAGTCAGACAACCCTGGATTTGAATCCTGCTCTCTGACTGTGAAATTTTAGAGAAGTTACCAAGCCTAGGCTTGCTCACCCATAGAAAGGGGATGCAAACATCTTGTTTGTTTTGGTTTGGTGTGTCGGGTGAAAATGAATGAGATAACCCGTATTGAGCGCTTAGCATGGCATCAGGCACGTGGACGTGACTTTACGGACGGCAGTTTATGGCATTAATAGAGTCTGCCCCTTAGACCTAGGTCACCAGAACTTCTAGCCCAAATGTTAAGGCAGAAACACCTACTTAGGGGAGTTTGTTAGACAGTTAAGAAGGTCAGAGAAAATGTAAGTGGCAAGAATTACTAAGACACAGGCCACGGGACCGTGTTCTGTAAGACTTCCTGATCTGCTAGAAACAAGAAGAAGAAACAAAGAAATCTATTTTGTATTACACGGTGGAGAGTCACCCCCCAAGATACGCAGTGTGGAAAGGGGCTAGAAATGGAAACCCTACACTGGGCATTGGTACCATCAGCATTAACGTGCACTTTCCAACTAGTACATGCAGAATTGAGTAGAATGTTTCCCTAAATGGGCTTTACCAGTGAAGGGATGAGGACAGTGTAAACCAGGGAAGGCAGGTGCAGTTCTCTGTCCACGTGACAACTGCTTGCAAAGATAGTGCGTGTCTGGCCCAGTTCGGAAGCAAGCGATGTCTGTCATCCCGGGCCCAAACGACTCTTGCCTTTGTCTGATTTCTGGCTCTCCGCAGGCTCCTACTCCGTAGAATGAATTGTAACTCCCCACCTTTTGCTCAAGCTGTCCCTCACTAGCAGAACAATTCCTGAGAAAGAATCTTATCGTAATTGACTATCAGCACAGTGTAAATCCTGAACTATGACCACTCCCTAGGGACCTGGGACAGCATCTTCCAAGCTGTGCTTTGGGGGACTATGAACAGGTGATTAGGTGACGTGTGAAAAAAGCATTCCTGATGAAACATGTATTTGCATATTAAAGGGTCTGAGAAGTCTTGAAGTAAAAAAAAAAGGGGGGGAGAGAGAGAGTTACTTAATTTTGATCGACTCAGTGGTGATTTTGCACTTTTTCCATATTTCTGTATTTCAACATTTTTAAAGGGCATGCATTACTTTTATCATAAAATATGAATCAGTTTATCATGTAAGAGTACAGTTTAGACTACCAAATGTAGGTTCCAGCCTTCTTTCCTTTCCACCCCACCTGTTGTGGACTGAAATGTTTCTGTTCCCCCCCAAATTCATATGTTGAGGTTCTAACTCCTGATGTGATGGTAGATGGAATTAGGGCCTTGAGAGGTGATTAAGTTTAAATGGGTAATGAGGATGGGGCCCCATGACAGGGTTAGGGTTGTTACAAGAGGAGGAAGAGAGACCAGAGCTCTCTCTCTGTCATGTGAGGACACGCCAAGAAGACTGTCGTCTACAGACCAGGAAGAGGGCCCTTAGCAGGTACAGACTCTGCTGGCACCTTGATGTTGGACTTCCCAACCTCCAGAACCGTGAGAAACAAATGTTTATGGCTTAAGCCACCCAGCCTGTGGTATCTGTTACAGCAGCTCAAACTAAGAAACTACAATTCCCTCCCTTCTGTGGAAGAAGAATATGATGCCAGATTCTGAAACAACAAATTCTTCACAAAATGTCCTTTTTGAAAGATAACTGAGTGTGGATAGTTTGTGTAAGTTTTGGAAGCCTCAGCTATTCGCCATATTGGAAACTTCCTTTATCCCAGTTAAAGACAGGAATGTACAAGGCATCCAGTGCAATTATTTGCTCAGCCATATTAGTCTAAAGAAGTGAGCCAGTCAAATCCTGGGACATCAAGCATGTCCAGCGTGAAGGGACTGCAGAACTGGGGCACTGTATTCAACATTACTCTTCCAAGCTTGACCATAGACAGATGGCGGTGGGCATCCATGCTACGTTTGTAGGCAACAACTCAGGGACAGACTCTTCCTGAGGGAGGAGATATTCTCCCATTATCAGGTTCAGTACAAACCTTAAGAGCTTAACCTGATATCATTTGGAGACCTCAACTCCATTTCTGGAAGTGTTCAAAACTTCTCAGTTGGGGTACGGTGTTGTTCCTCTATAGGCCACATTCTTCTGGAGGAGGGAGCATTTGGTGTCTCTAGGGTTTTGAGGACAATCAAGGGCCCAACACTAAGTCAAGGGAAATGCCGTCGGAAAGAAGCTGCAGTTTGTGTTAAAATTAGGGTGGAAAGCAACATGCGTTTGATGTTCTAGAAAGCAGTCTAGGCTGAGGCAACAATGTGGGGCAATTTTTTCATCTGGCAATGCAGTAGCTCAACAATGCTCATCTCTCTTTGGTGGGAGTGAAATATAATACTAACGGGGGAGTGTCACCCAGGCCAACAGACTCCATTGGACTTCTGTCTCAGGTGGGCACTGAGGTAATAATCATGCCTTGATCACCTTCAGGCAACAACAGGCCATTTGGGCTTTCCAGAGCAGGGGTCCTCAGGCAGAACAAGGGATTGCTGGGCACAAGAATTAATTAGGTCTTTTTAAGTACTTGTGATGTTCTGTGGGTAAAGCATTTAATTCCTATGGTGTAGATGAGGAAACCAGAGCTCAGAGAGCTTAAGTAACTTGTTAGCTAGTTATCTAACAGGGTAGTAGGAGCTTGGAATGTCTAATCCCACATGTCTTTATTTTCCTTTGATATTTGTTGCACTGAGGTGATTCAAGATCTCCTCAGATCTGTCATCAAGCTTTTTCTTGACTGGTTTCTGGATATGGAACACTTCAAAACTGAATAATAGCATCTTTGGATCTCAGAAAACATTCTGTGTATGAAGTATCGGGAAAAGATTTGAAGAGTATCATCAATAACCGACTGCTGATAAACTTTAATGAGGTTAAATTTTCCAAAAGAAAAAAAATCACCCCAACAAGCCCTGAAATACAAGGAGAAGAACCATAGGCTTTGATCATTATTGTCCTGTGACTTGGTCAGAAGCCACCAGAAGGATCTCAATGCACCACTGGGTTTCAGGGCCTGCCCAACTGGGGTTGTCTCCTGGCTACTGGGTGACTAGTTTGATTTGATTTTCAGACTTCTTTTTTTCAAGACTTTCAAGTATTTGGTGCAATGAATGGAACCAGATGGAGAGACCCTGAGGCCTCTTCCACCTTCCTCAGAAAATGCTCAGGGAGATCACATGGCAATTTTCAGACCGCAGGATCTTCTAATGATGTGAATGCTTTCTGCTAGGATTCCCAGAAGGGTGACCCAGTTTCTTCCCAAGAGACTTTTTTGCTTTCCCTTCTACTGACAAGTTAGAGCCACCTGTGAGGGAACACTTCACGGCAAAGCTTCCAGAACCATCAGCTGTACATTGGCACAAAGTTGATGGATGTATCTGGGTTTCGACTCGGAACAACAAAAAGGACTTCTGAAGTAACGTTGTAAGAAAGTATCTGTCTCCGTCTAGAATTGACTTGCCGCTGCCTGTACACGGCCATTTCTATTTCTGAACTAGCCAGAGGCATTTTCCCTTGCCTTTCTGAACATGATACAACTCCTAGACTTTACTGTCATAGTGCCAGGTAGGGGGACCTCTTCCTCAACTTCACTTTAACAGGAGTGAAGAGTGCGTGACCCATCCTTTAGAGTCTGCACTCTGGGCTGATGACTTTGTAAGCAGAGCCCTGATGAAATCCTTGGCAGCAAGAGCAGAAGTGGGTTTATCTGTGATGAGACGCGGGAGTTCTGGGGGTGAGTGCTTTCTTTTTATTTTTTTACGTTTTATTTATTTATTTTGAGGGAGACCAAGACAGCACAAGCAGGGAGGGGCAGAGAGAGAGAAAATCGCAAGTGGGCTCCATACTGTGAGTGCAGAGCTGGGTGTGGGGCTCAAACTCACGAAACTGTGACATTGCGACAAGAGCCAAAATCACGAGTCGGACGCTCAACCAACTGAGCCATCCAGGTGCCCCGAGTGCTTTCGTTTAGTAAGAGGCAGAGGGCCAATCTATTAGAAGCTATCCCCCCCCCTCCCCCCAGTATCTGAGGCACGAAGAGCCGGACGAGAGAGAGGCCATTAGAAATGTGACATTTGAATTAGGCAAGAGGCTCAGAAATCCCCCAAAGTGGGTTGAGAAAGGGTGCCATTGTAGGTGCTGTGATACCCTCATTGGTCTGTGGATTCTTTTTTAAACGAGATTTTAGTTCCTTTTTCTATCATTGTTAGGGTAGATAACAAATACTTTTCAAGCAACCTAATATGTTTACCAAATGCCCTCATCTTAAATGAAGCAAGAATAGTGGTAGGCTTCAGATGAACATATATTGTGCGTCACAGATGTTCAGAAACCCAGCAGGAACATATTTAAGGTAACTTTGTCTTATATGCTTCAAAACAGGAGAAGCCCCTCAGCATCTATAAATGGTGAAGGCTCTTGTATTCACAAGGAATTGAAGCCTGCCTCAAACAAGCAAGAACACCAAGGCGACTTGCTAGGTCCCAATCTGGGGAAGCCTGAGGCTGAAGTTCTCGGTGACTGTCCTGACTCGCGTGAGGCTGGCCCTCTCTCCCTTACTCTCTTTCTAAGTATTAGCCTTATTGTTTTCCTCCTTCATCCCAAACTCGTCCTTCCTTCACGTAGACAGCTTTAGGCTTCCATCATTCCATTAGCAATTCCATGAAGGGGTAAAAACAGCTTCTTTCTTGCAGGGTCTTACATAAAATTTAAAAGACTCCAATAGTTTCTGTAGCTTCAAATGCTCATTAGAAGACCCTATTTCAACCAGTGTTTGAGGCACTGGTCCAGACAATATGAGGAAATAATAAAAGGACTCCTAATGGTAACAAAATGGTAAGAGGTATGGGACATTAACAAATATCACTTAATTTGAGGCAGCATGTAAAATTGAGAAAATTTTTTTAAAAAAGTCTAAATGATGGAAAAGAGACATCGTTTCAATACAACCGGGGCTCTTTCATGAGGAAAAATATTTCATCTGTTTATTGAAAAAAGGATTCGATTTCATGGTAAAGAATTGGGTAGGGGGACAGTCATTCCGGAAGGAAGGAATGGTGTAAAGAATGGCAAAGAGACAGGAAAAGGGCGGAAAGCTAGGGTCTTGAATAAAATACGGATTTCGTAGAGGAAGGAAATGTGAGCCAAAGTTAGTAAGAAATTTTGACATCAGATCGCAGAAGACCTTGAAGCTCTCAATTTCAACTGAGAGTTGTGTCCACTTTTTTTCCAGGAGGCTATGTAGAACAAGTGAAGGTTCTGGAACAAGGAGAGACCAGACCAAGTCATTCCATTAAAGAGTTTCCAGTGGCAGTCACAGCGAGGAAGGGCTGGATGGAGAATTTACAGTTTCAGGAACCTACCTACGGATGGGTAGGAGCCAGCAGGGTACCCTGGCTGTGTGAACAGAATCGGTGGGATTGCTATCCTTGAAGCAAAGCTCTAAGTGCCATACACAGGGTTCGGGGTAGTAGCTATAACTTGCCAGCCACAATCAAATTTTACTGTATCACGTGGCCCCATTTCTCGCCTAAACTCAGGCCCACATCTCCAACCAGTAGCTCGTCATCCCCTGGCATGTCCTGGACCGCCACCTTGCATTCTATGCCCCCTCTCCCATCATTTTTTTTTTTCTGGTAACATCATTTTCTTAGTAATTCAGGCATGGCCATTCCTGAGAATAGGTGACAGCTAGGTGAGTCACCACGGTATCCTCAAATGCCAACATTCTTTTTAGAGAGAGACAGAGAGTACGCAAGCAGGGGTAGGAGCAGAGGGAGGAGAGAGAGAGAGAGAGAGAGAGAGAGAGAGAGAGAGAGAGAGAGAGAGAGAGAGAGAGAATCTCAAGCAAGCTCTATGCCCAGCACACAGCCCAACTTGGGGCTCGATCCCACGACCCTGGGATCATGACCTGAGCCGAAATCAAGAGTCGATGCTCAACTGATGGAGCCACCCAGGCGCCCCAATGCCAACATTTTCATGTGGGAAAAAAATTAAGTGCAAATGAACATGGAGGACCCACTGAGAGGGCAGAGCCAGCGCACAAAGGTCAGTTTTGCTGTCTCACAACCTGGGTGCCGAGAAGCAGGGAGAGCCCGGCCCTCCCTGCAAGTGACGCAAGCTAAAAGTCTAATCGTAAGCAGGCTGACAGGAGCCCAGATCATTTTGAGCAGCGGTGGATGGACACTCTACCTTTACCTCTCGCAGCCCAGTCCTGGAGACAGCCCATGCAGTCAGCTTTGTCCAGAGCCCCCCAACAAGCTTTACAAGAGGCCCCCAAGAAGCTGTATCCAGATCCATGATAGCCTTGAGTACTAATTCGAATACAGGTCAGCTGCTATAACCAAAACCCCCCAGTCATAGTGCCTTAAATCAGATACAGGTTTCTTTTTCTCAGGCAACAATCTCACCATAGGCAGCCCAGGGCTGATATGGCAATCACTGTGTCCACAACTTTGGCTTCTTCACACACGGTTTCCAGCCCATGGTCTCATCATGTCCACAATCTGACCAACAGGAAGGGGAAGAGGCACCCTACAAGGGCCCCCTGAAAACTGTGCCCATCACTCCCACTCACATCCCAATGGCCGTAATGTAGCCACATGGCCACACATAGCTGGAAATGCTAAGGTTGTGTGCTCAGCTAATGGGAATAGATGATGCTTACACAGTACTTCCAGGAACCAAGCACCAATCTTCGCACACATGACTTACTACCCCATGAGATGAGTACTGGCATTATTTCCATTTTAGAGGTAAGGTAACAGAAGCACAGAGAGGTAGACTAACTTACCCAGGGTCATCGAAGAAGTGCTGGGGGTGGCATTCAAACACTCACAGGCTGGGTCTGAAATTTGTCGTCTTAACCATTCTACGATACCGCCTCTAAATTCACGATTCCGTTAGTAAAGGAAGGAAGGGAGAATGAGAATTGGGGGGCCTTCAGCTATGACAATCCCAGCACCCCAGTATCCATTTTTATTTTGTCACACACTGCAATAGCCCCGAGCTTTGGGATCCTCTCCTTTACTGCTCTGTTATTTCTAGTCTCCCAGTGCCTCGCCATTCGCAACAGCCTGAGGCTTCTACCCCATGGCCTTGCTGAGATGGCTGACGTGGTCGGGGCTGGGCTGGACTCCTGGTTTCCAGCTTCTCCACTTTCCATCCTCCCTACCACTCTCCCACAGAATGAATCTTCCCCAGTGCCATTGCTTCAGGCCATGCCCCTCTTTAGAGACTAGCAGAGGATAATCACTGTTTAACATGGTCAACTTCCTTCCGCTAAGCCTGGCCTTCAAGGCTTTCACAATTTACTTCCAAACATACATTGCAAACTTGCAGATCCCTCCCTCAGAGCCCCCACGGATCCTCTCTACACCTGTCAGGTGGGTCTACTTATGCCATGTGTATTCCCATGGCTCAGCTATTGGATAAAAAAAGAAAGGTCACCTATATAGAGATAGAGGAATTTTGCTCCAGTCCTTTGGCCACCGAGAATGGCTACAACTTGCCCCCGTTTGCTTGTCTGAAGTCTACCCCAGCTTGCATCCAAACTGCTCAGTGGCTAACTCAGAGTTCTGTGCCCCTGTGCACTGAATGGAGAGATGGCTTAACTACCAGACCATGGTGCCCACTTCTCACTTGACTCTCCTTGCTCTTCCCAAATCCTGGTCAATGGTGTCAGCCTTCTTCCTATGTATCTAGCCTTGCATGTTATAAAGTGGAGGCCAAATTTCATCCCATTGTGATCCCCCACTGCAGTGAGTTGCTCAGTGTTCTTTGCTGATTGGCTAGTGGTTGGTTCTTTTTTTTAATTATTTTTTAAAAATGTTTATTTATTTTGAGAGAGAGAGAGAGAGAGAGACAGAGTACGAGCAGGGGAGGGGCAGAGAGAGAGAGGAAGACACAGAATCCGAAGCAGTCTCCAGGCTCTGAGCCATCAGCACAGAGCCCAGTGTGGGGCTTGAACTCACCAATCACGAGATCATGACCTGGGCCAAAGTCAGACGTTTAACCGACTGAGCCACCCAGGCGCCCCTGGCTACTGGTTGGTTCCAACCACTTGGTTAGTTACTGTTGAGAATCCTTGTCAGTAACATAATTTGGAAAACAATTGTCCAACTGATGTTCTATGATAAGGAAAAGTTCCACATTAAATCTGTAGGATTGCCTAGTGCTAAATATAAAGAAAATGAGGATATTGCCTCCCTTCCTTTGCCATGGTTGTGTATTGTCCATCTTAGATCAGTTAGAAAAGGCAGATAGAAACTGGAAAGGCTGTTTGATCCTCAAGCCGACCCTTTACTATATTTGCATGAGAAGTATTAAAGAGCCCTTCCAGCTCTTTGTAGACAACCTTGAGCCAAAGTTGAACACTAGCCGTCTCTTGAACATCAGCTCTAAGATGTGGGAAGAGAAGCCAGTGGGCACTGATGAACAAGCTTTATTTCAGAAAGGATGGATCATGTGCTTCCAGAACAAAGAAAGAGGAATGTATTTTTCAAAGAAATATCTCTCAGAAACCTTGTTTGTGCTCTTGGCTCCAGAGTAAAAGGGAAGAGGTGGAGACAAGAATAGATTTTTAAGTCAAGGCATTGTAAGCTCATCTTAGACTTCTGAGCTCTCAGAGTGTTTGTTCAGGAGGTGGTTTCCAAGGTTTTACAACTTTGCTAAAAACATTCAGCCTCCTCTTTAGATCCATTCAGCTGATATCATTTTTAGTGACTTCCGAGGCAGCATTGTTGCTGAGAATTGATACAACAATGAATCTTTACTAGCACCCATCAAAATTGGACTTTCGTATCTCACGTTTTACTTTGATTACATTTTTTCTTTTAGAAATTCCCTAGAAACCAGCTTTGCCTCGTCAATTGAATGACAAGCGTGGAATTTATAGAACTACTGCCTTGTCACAGTACCGCTGATTTGCATCTTCTGGTTAAATGCAAATTGTTCATCTTTAAGTTCAACGGCATTTGCCTCTCTTTAAACAAACAGCACTAAAGCGACTCGTAGACAGGACTGTTTGTTTAGCTTGGCTTCTCTCTTTGATCTCATGTTAACATACCTTAATGGCAGGTAATGATTGATAATAAGAGTATTGTAAAGTTCAGGTAATAAATACTGCTTAACTCATCATAATGCTGAATAATGTACTTTTTATGACTTGGTTTGATGGAGAATTTCCTTGTCAGCTTGGTCTAATTGTCCAAACAAAACTACCCATTACTTGAAGAAATACATGTCCACCCTAGACACATTAATTAGGGTCATGGCTGGGCTGCACAAAGGAATATAGTAACACTTCGGTTATCTTCAAATGTGATCTTTGGGCAATCTTACTAATGCTAACCTCAGGTTTAATGAGAAACTTTTGTTTACACTTGTCCTTTGAGGCTCAAGGGCCTATGTTGGAATCAATGGTGGTGGCTGTGGGCCACAAGTACATACACCACGATCTTTCCTTTGAGGCTTCCAGAGGTCATTGGTTCTAGTGATCCGAACATCAGAAGTCACAACAGCAAGTTCTCTTTATCTTGGCGTGGGGGCAGGAGGATTTGTGTGAAGAGAAGAGGAACATGTTTTTAATTTTTTATTACTGGATATTTGAAGACGCATCACATTGAGATTACAGTTAAAAGGGGATTTCGTGTCTTTGTCTTGACAAGCTTGGGTGCCGTATATCAAAGTGGTTGGTAAAGTCCTACTTGCCCGAGCGTGGTATTTCCATGATGCTTCACTGTCTTTGAAGTCCCGGGAATATTCCAGAGAATACGGTACACCAGAAATCCAGAAGATGACCGCATGGGCTTTCAACAAAATGACGGATGTAGCACCCGAGGTCTGACTTCAGGGCATACACATCGTGAACCCAAAAATAGTTTCCTGAGAAAAAAATCCTTGGTCTTAAAGTTTGGAGTGATTCAATTCATGATTCCAAATGAGTGAATTGTTACTATACTCTCAATCCAGGGGCTGGTTTCTTACATGCATATTGTGGAAAATATAGTGTGCGTTTAGTTTTTCAGATTTCAGCCAAATTGCCATTTCACTGATGATAGTTTGATATCTTATTTTATAGCCGGATTTCTAGGGAAACCCACAACAGGAAATCCACAATGGGACAAATTTCATTCCTACTTTTCTTTCCTGACAGCTCTGTATAAATGACTTGTTCTGCGAGATATTATACACGTATGGTTAGGTAGCCAGAATGGCTGGTTTTCACGAATCACATTGTCCACTTCATACAAATTACTTGCTATCTACCTTGAGTCATATTTTCTTAAGGAGCAGACTATTTCAGATTGGTTTTAAAATAAACAAAATCTGTTTGTCCTGAATAATTTCACCCTCTCATCCTGATGATTCATTTCATGTTCTACTTCAGTCTGTTTGGGCTGAAATTCTTGGAAGACTACGGAATTGAAAATGACATTCTTTAGAAATTTGGTTTCCTAGATTTGTACAAACATTGGTATCTTAGTCGAATCGATTTGCTTGCTCCTTTCAGTTAAAGACATAAATACCGTTTTTCATTGTTAACCGTAAGAACACATGCCCAAAACTCTCATAGCAGTTAGTACACCACGGACTTTAGAAGATGTTCCACTTTAAGAACTGCATGCATCAAACAATAGGTACATTGCAAATGTCACTGCCAATCAACTGCTTTGCCTTTCCTGATGGGTGCATGCTGATGTTTGGTGAGGCTCACCCATTGACATTTGTCTTGTAAGTTTTTAAGACAAATTAATGCAACAGGAATGATCATTTGGTCACTGTGTACTTGAATTACATTTCTCTTTTATGATATTTTATTCATTTAGATAGAAACCAAATCTTCAGAATCCTTATTTTCATATATATTCCGTTTCAAGGGGAATCCATTTCAACTGGATTTTAATGATTTTTCAATGGACACATTTAAACAACCTAAACAGAGCAGGTATTCTCAGCCCTAGCTGCATGGTAGAACCACCAAGGAGAGTCTTTAAAGATGCTGATATCCCAGGCCTACCCAAGAAAACTTAAATTAGGACCTTGGAGTTGGGGCTCTGACTCTCTATGGGGTTTCTCTTAAACCTTCCTCACACGGTTCTAACCTATAGATCAGAAGTTAGAAGCCACCGACTGGGGGCAATGTCCCAGAGAGCCATCATACAAAGTTGAGTGAGGCATTTGTGTTTTTGTTTGTTTGTTTGTTTGTTTTTATTTTTTAATTTCTTTTTTCTTTTTTTTAATATGAAATTTATTGTCAAATTGGTTTCCATACAACACCCAGTGCTCATCCCAAAAGGTGCCCTCCTCCATACCCATCACCCACACTCCCCTCCCTCCCACCCCCCATTAACCCTCAGTTTGTTCTCAGTTTTTAAGAGTCTCTTATGTTTTGGCCGAGTGAGGCATTTGTTAAATGCATCTTCCCAGGCTCCGTCCACACCTACTGAAACAGAACCATTTAAAGAGAGTCTGGAATCGGAATTTCAGCATGAACTTCCCGTGCACACTGACGTTTGAAATTTACTACCCTGTGCCACCTGCTTTATTTTCCAAATGAACTGGTCTCATGTAAAGAAAGTTAGAATAGCTCCTTTAATCCGCAAAATAACCCTTTCGCAAAGGGTACCAAGATTACCATTAGACCCGCGAGAAAACTTGCAGGAGGTCCTACTGGTCCACTGCGGAAACAGGATTTGACCTGGTGCACTTGGACTTCACAGCCTGTGCACACAGTCACCACTCGGCAGCTCCAGAGCTTATGCACAGGACCCCTGCTCTGCGGTGATTACATTTGGCCAGCTCTGTGGTTAAGTTAGTCACTAATCAAGCACAGAAAGTAAGGTGCAATGTTCGGTGAGGTACAGAAAAAGGGGGATTCGTTCTGATGTTGATGAGGGTTTCAGGAGAGGCTTCATGAAAAGAGCAGGCGTTTGAGCCGGCCCTCTAAACGTGGAGAAGGTTTCTACAGGCAGATTTTGTGCAAACACAGGCAGGAGAATGTGCGAGGTGTTCAGAGAATGGCAAGAGTTTCTACACTTTAGTGCAGGGTTGTGCTGGGTGAGACCCAAGGCTGGAAAAGCAGATTTGAGGCCTTCTGTGGAGGGATTGGTTTAGGTTTGCTTCTTACCTATGCCGCCCATGAGCCATTCAACCAACAAATAATTTTATTCCAGTGCTAGATGGTGGTCAGTGAGCAGAGGGGAAACAAACAAACACACAAAAAGTGGAATCTTTCATCGCCAGCATTCAGGAGCTCATACTCCAGTGGTCACTCACAGAGACTTGAAAATACTATTTATTAACTTTTGAATAGGAAGTACATTATCAGGAGATAAAATCCAAATGAAGAAAAGCCTGTGAATGAAAACTACGTCTCCTACCCGCTCCTGACAACCAGCAACCCAGCTTCCCCTTCCAGAAGCAACCATTATTACGCAACGAGCGCAACCTCTGCTGCTGCTTCTGTCTTCCCTCTGCCACATGCACACGGGCACATAATCTGTACAATTGTAAACCTTCTCAGTCCCATTAACTCACCAAGGTTCCGCCTGGAGTCTGGCTATCCAACAACGCAGCCAGAATTCTCATAGATATTCATTCAACGAACATTCCTGGATGCCTACTGTGGGCCTAGTATGGCAAGCCTTGACTGGGATTGGGAGAGCAGTAAGAGATAACACTTGTCCTTAGGGATCGCACAGTATAATAAGGTAAACCACCAAAAAATAATGATTACAATGCACTGTGGGAAATGTTGTAATAGCAATAAATGCAGGGCTTTATGAGGATAAGTGGCCTCTAAAGCCTAAGCTCTTTCTAGTTCCCACTGCCTCTGGGCAGAGAAAGCTGCTGAGCCACTAAAGCCCTAGGCTAATGTCCTACTTAAAGTAGTACATTGTATCCTCCCAAACTCGCTGTGTTTTTCCGTTTGCATAATTTGATCCAAATCATTCCTCCTTGTTGTGGTCTCTTCTACATGTAGACATTTCTAGACGGGTATTCCCTTGTGGTTTATTATTAGCTATTCATCATGGTTCATTCTCTTTTCTTAGTTGATTCCTTCTGCTTTTAAACTATTCTCTTACGGTATAGTTTTGGGGTTGGGGTAGATGGCATGAACCAAATTTTGTGAGTTTTGTGCCACTGGCATGTGATTTCGAGCACTGCTTTGTCGTGTTTAATGCTTGTGTGGTCCCACTGAAATGCCAATAGGTTATGAATATTCACAGGAGTACAGGTTGCAATAGCTCCTTTATGAAAAATAACATAGCGCATAGCACATAAAGTTTGTATTCTTTTGAAACAGTTTCTTAAACTGTGTCCTGAGGAACGTTCCATAAGATATTAATAGATATTATACTCAAAAGAAGGATTCTATGCTTCAATACGTTTGGTTCTATACATGTGAAGAAATAAATGGGCTTCTTTTCTCCGGAAATTCTTAGAGCCTTTAATGTGCCAACATACGTTGTAGATTTCCAAGAGAAAGTTGTCTGTGGTGCATCTCAAACCTATTTGACGGCAAAAAGTGGGTTTTGTTTGTTTGATTTTTGGAAATATAACCATTGTCACCTTGGGACATCCTGTTTTATTAGATGACTTATGATGTCTAGAGCAATAGAGTCTTTTGTGAAATGCCCCCAACAGATGGTTCTCCATCAGAAGAGAAATCCTCCTAAAAGAATATAAATTTATAGTCTACCAACCATGTAACTAAACTGGTAGCATTTCTGCGCACTGATAGAACGTTCTAGATTACTTTCTCAGGCTCTTTACTGTGTCCCAGTGAGGCCTTGAACATGCACGACTCTGGTTTTCAGCTCTGAGGCTGGTCATCTCCCACTCGATGCGTCTCTTTCCCCCTTGTCAGCCTTTTGGCTTTTGTTAACACCTCTTCTTTCCTCTTGTCCCACGCCCACTCTGTCTGTGGGGAGATGTAGGCAGCAGTAGACTTTGGACAGATGATGGAACCAGGCAGGGTGGGAACAAGCTGCCCGAGTGCAGGCACAGGGATGGGGAGTTAAGAATGAAAGGAGAGGAGAGGAGAGAAACATGATCACCTGGATGCTAACAATGATCCTTCAACATTTATGTTTCGTCACTGCTACCTGTGGTCGGTTGAGGCAACCTGGGGCGTGCAGGTCACATAAACCCAGACGTAGGAAATGTTCCTAAATCACAGGGGAGGTTTGACAGTAAAGAGGAACAATGTCATCTGAGTTGCTATGTGCTGAAGCCTATTTTGGAAATTCCTTAGGCAAGTTCTAGCCAGACAAGCTTTCCCCTTTGCATCGTCACTTTCCCCCGTCACACTCTACCCATCTATAGTCAGTCTATGTTCCTAGAAGGAATGAAGCCGTAGTTAATCCCCTTTTGTAGACACCCTCACCGCATTGCTAAGGATGAGAAAAAAAAAATGGATGTGGAGGAAAGACTGTAGCTCAGAAGCTCAGAAAATAGCTGATGGATGAGTGGAACCCAAGGAGCTACAGACACAAGTGAGCAAACTTCAAAAGAAAGCCTTTCCGAGGGTGTCTTACTTGTGATTATATTCAGAGGCTAGTGACAAAATCAAAGATAATAGTGCTTTCAACAAGGTAGAATTTTATTTCTCTCTCATCTCGAAGTGTGGGTAGGTGGTCTGGGTCTGGTATGGTATTCCACATACATTGTATCTTTTCTATCGACCTCATGCTCCAAAATGCCAGCATGGGCATTGTAGGCAAGAGGATGGAGAAAGGAACGAAACACACACACACACACACACACACACACACACACACACACACACAGAAAGGACATGTCTGTGCTATGCTTTTAGGAAAGTTTCTGGAGTAATTATACCACAGTCTGCTGACATCCCATTGACTCTAATTGGTATGGGCCAACCCCTAGCTGGAGGACAATCTGAGAAACTCAGTCTTTATTTGGGGCAACGATTTGTGTTGTCAGATTGTGATCTCACTGACCATGGAAGAAGGAGATAGCCGATATTGGGGGAGGTGGCAAACTGTGTCAGTATTCACAAAAAACTGCCCCTCCCTTGCCACTGATGCCCAATTTGGCCATGTGATTTAATTGAGCCACTTAACTATTAAGCCAAAGCTTTAAGAGCTAACCAGTAGTTTACCATGTCCTTTGCCCTCTGCCACGGGACGGGCACCGTCCCAGCCAGATTCATTACACTGGATCACGGAGGGAAGGTGACACAGAGCAGAGCTGTAGCTGGCCTGTGACAGACATGAGACATGAGTGGAAAATACCCCTGAAACTGGGCTAACAAGTCCTGTGGGCTAACAAGTCCTCCAGGGGATTCTCATGTGGCTAAAGTGTGGGAGCCACTGACCTGGTCTATTTTGTTTTCTACTGGAGGCGAGTTATCTCTCTTACATAAGGGTTTGACTGTCTCCCACTATAGGTAGAAGCAGGGAGCAGGGGCTGCCATCTGTTTGTAGTGAGAGGACAGAGAAAAGAAACAGATTCAATAGCTCTAGAGTAGAAGTGGCACCTCCCTGGCATTTGGTGTGGCTTTAGTCCCAAGGGAAGACACCGGAGCTAGAGGAGTTGTGGATCCCAGCTCCTCAATACAGTGAGGGAATTGGTTATTGCAAGAAGTGGATAGTTGAGCCCATACCCTTGCAGAAGCAAGAGGAGAGCGATGCCCTAGAAATCGATTTCTCACTCCTTTGAACTGTCCCCCTGTTGTTACGTTTGGAGGGTTCACAAGCCACTAAAACAGCATTAGCTGAAATATCACAGTAAATTTCCCCTTACATCGTCTATATCCGACTTTCCCAGGTACTACCACCTCTGGTTTGTGCCAGAGCATGGCTGACACATTACACTTTGAATTCGCAGATGTGGCTCAGTATAATGCCTCTGTATCCTGTGGGGAGAAATGCCAGGGCGTTGCTCTGCGGGGCTGGAAATGAACAACGGACGCATCCCAAGAGTAAATATTTGGTGTTCATTTTTACCCCCTTGCAGAACTTTCTGCATTCTCCACACTGCTTTGGTCTGTTGGACAGAATTCCATATTCTAGATCTTCTCTAACAATCCAGGGTCTCCACTCCCCTGTGTATAATTCTCGTATGACTCCAGGTTCGATGGTTAAGTAGACGGGACCTAAGATGTCTGCCGCTATGTAGGTTTCTTAGACGTAGGTTTTATTTCAACACTGCCAAGCTAAAAGTACAAACACCCCGGGCTCAGTCTCCAGGGGCTGTCTGTAGGAATAAGTCTTCCACGGCGCCATGAAGGGAAGTGCAGCCAGGGCAAAGTGTGGGAGAGGAGCAGGAAGGAGGTTGGACCCCAGAACCCTTGGCATGTGGTGGAGTCGTGGCATTGATGTCCCTTCTTCCTTCAGGCAACTGTACTTTCCCTTCTGTTATGCTTTTGTGAGAAATTCAGGTTTCAAATAAAAGACCAAATAACCCCAAGGAGGCAGCAATTTAGCCTGAATTGGCAATATTCTACCATACAGCTGCCTCTCAGCGTGAACCGAGCAACCCTTTCCATCACGTGAAGGAGCAGGCACTTTGTTTGCTGCTTTTGGCTGAAGAGCTGCCATATTTAAAAGAACAAACATGATCTCCCTAGGATATAACTTGTAACGTGCTACGGTCAGTTCTCAGACTAAGCTTTTATGTTAGTCACTTGGCATTTTCCTCAGAGCCCACATGGAAACCCCACTGTCTCCATCCTACTGAATGCTCTGTGCAGAATCCCACTGCATCAAAGTAGCCAAATGTCCTGAACTCCATGAGAGAAAACCACAGATGACACAGCTCTGGGACTGATCCCTGAGCGGACTGGCTCTGAACCCCCAGCGCCTCTCCGCCTGGGGCCATCTCCGGGACAGTATAGGGCCCAGAACAAATCCTACTTTCCACCCCCTAATCTTTTTCTATAAGGAAGATCAGATTAAAATGAAAATACATCAAGGGGAGCAGAAAACCGGAAGATGGTCACACAGAGGCACCAGGATGCTGAGAGCAAGGACCAGGGTGAGCTGTAGGAAGGTGACGCAGACCCAGGGTTTCTCTGCACGTGGGTCTATGAATCCCCGGGGTCTTTTGTTTGACACCGGTTAGTTGACCTCGGCGGTGAATTTTGAAGCTGTTTGAGGCTCTTTCTTTCCCTGCGAGCAAATAGTATTGCCCCAAACTCTTGAGTAACTGGGGGAGGATAGGACAAGCAAGACAAAGGCAAACAGTTTCTTTAAACTTCTTCCTGCTCCAACTTATTTCCAGACCAAAAAAAGACGGGTTTGCTCGGCTTTGTTGGTATCAGTCCATGGGAATTTCTGGACTCTGAGGCTGAACCAACCATGGAGGGCTCCCCCTGCCAGAATTCAGAGGCAAAAGAGATCCCTGAAGCCGCTCCTCATTGGGGTAGGCTAGTTGGAGTGACCCACCCAGTTGGATATAGCCATAATTAGAATCCTGTGACCCACAACTGGACCGTGTCACTCCAACACATCAGACCCCTTGGCCCCTTTTCTCCCCTCACCCTTTTCTTTCCCCTGGTTTTTATATCGGTACCTCTTCCTGGTCTGATGGCTATTCACTCTCATGGACACTTTTTCTGGGCGTATCTTGGTTCCCAACCTCGACTGGACAATTGTAGTGAGCTCTTTCACCACCAGGGTTTTCTGTAGTTCACAGGGGTGAATTAAAAACCGTATGTACTCTGATGAAGGCAAATGATTTGCTATTTTCTACTTTCTATATTCCCCAAACCACAAAGGTAGAGACACGTCAAAAGTCAAAAGACCAACCTCCCTTACCCAGCCCTACCTCTTGGGTCCCAGGGTCTGATGGGTTTCCACAGGAGGGTGGGGTATGGGGCACACACGTTTGTGGCACTGCCTATGTCCAGCTCTGTGGCACAAGGCTCAGACTAGTTTCCAGGTGCCCCGTGGCTGAGTTCCACTCCCTGGGGAGGGAAGGGCATGCTGCCAGTAGGGGCCGGGCTGCCCCGTCCTCTTCTGCTGGGAGGGAAAGAATGGGATTTTTGCATTCTGTCTCCCCTGCAGGTAAGACCTTTGTCCAAAGACCACTGCCGTCTTCTTCCCAGCCTCAAGCCATTGCCCCTGGTTTCTCCTGATATTCAGGCTCAGAACCGTACTGAGGTGTGCTTTCTCCTTTTATCAATACTCTCTTCCCTCCTATCTTACTCCTTTCATTTTCTGTGTCTCTTCCACCTCACTCTCCTATCCCTCAGTAGAGTAGTGCCCCTCAGTTTTTCTTACTCTCTATCTCCCACTCTTTCCAGGACATTCTACCCTTATACACAATAGTATCATTAAGCAAAGGATAGTAGACGGGAGAACGTTTCCAAGCAGTGAGTTCTGTTTTTTAAAATTCCAGAGTAGTATCTGTGAGTCTAGTCTATTTTATTTCCAAGTTTTTACTTTGAAAAATTTCAAGCCTACCAAGAAGTTGCCAAAATGGGATCTGGAATACACATAGATCCTCCTTCCAGGTTCACCATTTGTACATTTTGCCACGTTTGTTTGCTCTTTCAGGGTGTACATATTCATTCTTATTATGTTTCTTGTTGAACTATTTAAGAGAACGTTGCAAGTATCGTAACCCTTTATCCCTAAATGCTTCAACATGCATCTCTCGAGAACAACGGCATTCTTTCCTATTACCACAACATAATTATCAAACGCAGAAAATGTAATCCTGGTACAAAGCTACTATCTAGTGTCCCAGCCACGTGAATCTACTTAAACATTTGAAGGAAGAATCTGCATTTGGCTTTGATTTACATAATCTAAAAATAGGGTTTTATGACAGTTTCACCAAAATCCACATCAAGAGAAATGGGCGGTGGCCTCAAGGAAAAGCTTTTTCCCCTTCTTATTCCTTAACTTATTTCCCTTATAAAGCATACATACCACTAATAATATCTATCAGCCGAAGGAATTTGGTTGATGAACTGTATTTTCTGCATGTTAAAATCATTGAAAAAGTATGGTGCGGGGGGCGGGGTGGGGGGAGATGGTGTTCTATACCCACAAAGATCTGTGCCTAGTTTGGAGATAACTTCCAGAGCCCTTACATGACATTTTGATATAATTTAATTTCCTGAGGACTCACATTTCGGGCCAGAGCCTATCTCGCTTCTTCCAGGGATGTGTTTATAGTAAATAACCCATTCAGAACAAAAAGCGAGAGGATGTTGAAATGGAACCCATAGCTCTTTGTGTGTTTTTAAAGGGAGAGGTTTGTGCTTATACATATGTCAACAAGCAAGCGTTGGTTTAAAAGCATCTGTATTCCTGCATCCCAGACAAACAGTTCTGCCTGACAACCGCTGAAGTCCAAGGTTCGACGTGAGATTGATTGCACCAACCTGATTGGAATAAACCGCAAGAGATAAGCTTCCTGGCCACTCACCAAACCCAACCTGATGCCTCTGGAATTTGCACCTTTCCTACCTAGGTTTGGTTGTTTTCCTGCGACATTAAGAGGACATCCAGTCTTTTGCCAAAAGGGATTTGTCCTTTTTATCTAGTCAGGAGAGGGCTTCAGCGATTTGCATTTCTGAATTGCTTAGCTGCCCAAGCATGCTCCGTGTGTGCTGTTTGAAATGTGTCATTGAGGCACGTGACTGCTGTTCTCAAGCTGATGTTGGACTTTCTCCAACAAATATGGATTATGTTAAAGTCGGTTCTGAATTGACGAGGATATGTTAATAACTCCCAGATGGGCATCTCTGTGCTCTCCAGCAGGGAAATGCAGGCAGGCTATGGCAGGAGCAAGTGTTTGGCAGGTCCATCATTCCGTCATTAAAGGCCACATTATTACTTACAACTGTGCTTGCATGACAATGGCTGCGATGGGCCCAGCCTCACAGTCGCCAGCACAAGGAATTTGCTCTTAGGTAGATTGTTTTCCAGGTGGCGAAAAGTATTTTGCATGAAATTTCTCTCTTCCTAGCTCCAAATAGGATATTATGAGTGAGTCAAAGGGCGGGGTGGGAGGTGGGGGCGGGCGTGGGGTGGGGGATCTCGGAGACCGATAAGGAGGCAAAGATATATAGGCAGGGCTATACGTCCAAGGATCCTCATGCAGAGCAGCCCCTGCTCCCTGGAGCAGCTTTTCTCCGTGCCTGTCCTGAGCTCGTGTCCTTCAATGCCTACTTCCTGCCCTGGCAAGTTCCAGTTGGAACAGTTCATCGCGGTAGAGTTATTGGCATCGCGGTGGTAGTTTCCATTCTTTGTCTTTGGTCCTTAAACGATAATAATATAGGCATTTTAATATTGTTTTGAAATTTAAAAAAAAAGAAAAAAAGAAGCCAAAAGGGTATATCTTCCATTCTAGCATTTCCACCCCAGAAAAAAGAAACAAAAAACGGAATATATTTGGTGTTAAATACCAATGCGACGAGTATTGTCTGGGAGCATGCCGGTAGTAGACTATGTGGCGGATAGAATTAATTGTGATGAAACTGGATGTCATGACAAAAGGGGGTCATCTGACAGAGAAACAACATATTGGTGACCGTGTCGGCGCTACGATAGATTTGCTGTATTTCAGCAGAGCGGGGAGAGGCACCAGGGTCTCCGTTTGCAAAGTAAAGGCTGCATGTGCACGTCTTTCCCTTAGAACGTAAAATAATCTTTCGTCCCGACGTGTAGGTTGTGATGAGAATGACCGAGCACGAGAAAAAGTCATTGAAAACCTTCAGTTGCAGGTGATGCGTTTTCTCCTTCGCTCTGGGTCCCTATTTCAATAACAAGTAATCCAGCCACAAAGAGCCCCCTTGCTTTACAGTCGGGTATTTTATGATGTCATTTCATCTGCATAGGCATATCTCTGTGTTCTCTTTTCCTTTCCAGCAACTCCAAGGAATTTAAAAGTATAAAACCACATCTGCCAATAACATTAGGATGAACCATTTAGGATTTGGTTTTTTACAAGGCAGCAGCGCTAAATGCCATTGATTCCCAGAATGCACTGGTACATTTTTAGTGCTAACAGTCAGGATTTTAAAATATTTCATTTTAAGTCACTTAAAAATATCTAAAGATCAGCAAAAGATTTCACAGAGCTTCCGCATTGAGGCCTGCCTGGAAAGGGTTTGTAGGGCCGTGGGACCGTGAAAGTTAACAAGTTGGATATTCTAGAAAGGTGGGGAAAAATAATCTAGCTCACAGGGTTTTCTGTAAGATAAGGCCATAGAGCTCCCTGTAGGCTGCAGTATTTAGGCCATCTGCACAGGGTGGGGGGAAGGGCGGATGTTTGCCATCACCTGCATGCAAACTACCCCAGTGTTCTAGAAGTGTGTTATAACATGTTACGCTTCCTTATGTGTGAATATCGTGAAATCTCTCTAGCCCGATAGTTTCCATAACCCTGAGCGGCCGTGTTTTCATAGAAAATGCCTTCATTTCACCCTCACATTGAGAAATGCAAATGACAGCCCCGAGGATTCAGATCCATCCACACACCCCAAGGCAGGACTGTCAGGCTCTGTTGCCTGAGCTTGCCCGAGCAACAAAAAGGGGGAAAGTTTTGCTTAAAGGCACTATTCGTTTATTGACCCTGGGCATTTCTTAGGTCTTCAAAAAGTGCTTCCGTACCATTAATATTTCATTAAAGAACTTCGGTTAATGAATTTCTGTTTGTAGAAAGTTTGGGGAGTTGGCAGGTGCAGAAGTAATAGAAGATATTCTATTTTAATGGCCGTTAAGTTGAAACTTTCCGAGATACTATTAGACCCCAATTAGTTAGCTGAATATCACCAGGGGTTCATCATTGTCATTAGGTATTAATTAGCAGCGACAGAGTGCTAGATGCTCTGCAGAACTCACGAAAGCAACTGTCCCCGTTTGGGAAAAACGTATACTTCCGGGGGTGGTGATCTTTGTTGTGACTACATTACCATTGGTAATGAGCATTCATGGAATGAAGTACTTGGTATTTGGAAAGAGCTTTTGTAGTCTAATTATAGCCTCGAGAGCTCAGAGTGTACATTTACAGGAGAGGGAATCCACGCCGAAAGAGGTCATGTGGCCGAGCTGCCATTGCTGTCACGGCTTTTTGACACCCCTTTAAATGTTCTGTCCCCTTTGACAGAACATACCCTGATAACGCCAAAACGTGTAAGACAGGAGAGTTCGAGGGAGGGAGACCCTTGTGTAAGAGCACCCGTGGTATTAATCAGAGATCCGCACAGGTAAAGGGGCGAGGTTTTTGTTTTTCCTTCCCTATCCTTTACTACGTAGGACAATGTTCTCGTAATGGCACTCAACTTTCTGGATTGTTAAAAAGAAGCTTATAAGAGCAATTGAAAGTAATGTGGGCATTTTAATATTGTGACACTTAATGCTACATAAAACCTTTGTTTCCTACAGGTTTATTGAGCTGGTGTATTAGATTTCCTGCTGTATGAGCAGGAAGATTATGGTGGCTTAGGTCTAAGTATACTTTAGGGAGGCATTTTGTATTTTCTCTATAAATAGTCTTTCTAAAACAACACAATTGTGTAACTATTAATGTTTATATTACATTATACATCTCCCGAAGTTTACTACGTATAGGGTAGAATGTGATAACCAAAGGAAATGTTTTTGTCTATGAAATAGGCTAGGAATTGTCATTATCAAAGTAAATCTGTTTTACTTATTATTTCATCAGTAGGATTTTCATGCTTTGGTGTTGCATTGTGGTATTATGTGATTACGTCTATAAGCTTCTAGGGGCTAGCTTTTATATGCATATATGTGTGCACATCCCCATGCATACATGTACGTGTCATATTTTGAAATGAAAATTATAGCAGAACTGGAAGGCCAACTTTGAAATAGAAATAGCGGCATATAGGTAAATCCCAAAGGGGCAGAAAATTAAAAACGTTGGTTTTGAGTACATGATTTTTACAAATGAAAATTTTGATCAAAAGGACTCGTTTAGAGCATGCACGGAAGCTCATTTTTCACACAAACAATTTCTCAGGCTTTCACGAAACCAAACAAACCATTAACTCCTTATTGCATGCGCAGTTTTGAATAGCTAACGCAGAGCACCTCTTGCAAGTACAAGGTCAATTGCAACCCTGCGAGAGCACAGCCCGGACTGAAACTTGGGTTACTCTCCGGTTCCTTTTCCCAGGGAAGCCTAACCTGCGGTGAAATTGCATTTCTTTGTGCGGGTAATTTAATGAGCAATTTCTTCAGAATTTATAAGAACGGGGCCGGAGACCCAGCGCTTGCAGGACCCCCAGAGCCCCTTTCCCTGCCTTACGTGAATAGCCAGTTTCATTAGGGTCAAAGCCAGAGTCTGAAAGCAACAAAAGGGGAAGGCTTGTTACATCCAAAGAAATGAAAGATTATCTTCTCCAGGCGGCAGAAATGAGATGTACCCGGGCCTACCTTTGAATCACTCTCAGCCTCAGATAGAACATGACGTGTGGGTAATCTGCAATTTGCTAGGGGCATTGTTAGCATGCTTTGCCTCCAGGGTAGGATTTTAACCAGGCCTCCAGCAGCTGTGTGTTTGGCGTCTCGGCCACATTAGGTATACAGAACCCCCCTGCTATTACCCTGGTGAAACCCATGCCAAGGCCCCTGGTGACACGATGGAGGTATTAGGTCAGATGAGTTACATTAAGTGGCAAGTGATAAATTCAAGATGACAATTCAAAACAGCAGTGTTTCTTCTGGTAATTAATTCCAGTGGTGCCTGAGGCGGTGCTTGGTCGCTGCCACTGGTGTGGCTATGCTGCGTAGCTAATGAGAAAACATTACAGCGAGGATTAGGGGCCTGTGCATTCTGGCAGGCTGAGGTCACTATGATTAGGAAATATTAACACAGACTTACTGTGATAAAGCATGTACGCCCAGGAAACTTCATTTTTATTTTATTCATGTAAAAACGGTCGGAACACTTTACAACGCGGTGGTGACTCACTAAGTGGGCTGGGGAGAGGGGTGACGCATTCCACCCTGGGTCTGGGGCAGCCCCTCCAGGGACATCGGGATGGCAACAAAAGGGCTTGCCAGAGCCACCGGCCCTTTTTTACTTCTGTCTGTCTGCGGGCACTGGGTCTTTGGCACACATAGAGACACTATAAAATGATGGGCCTGTCTTATTTCCCCGCATGAGGCTTCATCAAGAACTTTTCCTTAGGTGGCTCGTCCTCCTTGCTGAAGAAAGTCCTCCGGATCGGTTGCATGGTGATCTTGCTAAGCAGCTGACGAGGAGTTGACTTCCTCGTGCTAAGTCTGTCCTCGACGAGGGCACCCTCGCTTTCATAGCGCTGTCACGTTCTCAGAGGACTTGCTCACAGTTCTTCTCGCCTTCAAACAACCCTGGGAGATGTGTGTGGGAAGGGTTGCCATTCCAACGTGATCAACGAGAAACAACGAGGCCCCAGGGGTGAAGGGAATGAGTCGGGATCACACAGTCAGGTGGGAAACACTTGGTTGGGCCTAGGACGCAGGACTCAGCACCCAGATGTCACTCACCTGAGTGTTTCCTCCAGAAGGATGCAGGGCCAACCGGCCTACCTGTTGCCTCTAGAATTCCCGAAGAATATTCCGCCGGGCATCCTTTTACCCACAAACACATATGCACGCGTGAATGTGCACACATCCGCATGTGCGCACGCACGCTCAGACGCAGAACGTGAGCACATCCCTGGTGAAGGACTTTTAGTTTGAGCAGCTGCAGATGTCCTACGGTGTATTGGATATATGACCCATAAAATGCCTACTAAACACTTTGCCTTTGGCACTGAAAAACGAACTGCTTCTAGAGGTAAGACTGTTTCCTTATCACCCGCTATAAACTGGCTCTGGTGGTTGATACTCAAGTTCAATATGGGCTCGGGGCACAGGTATGTGTGTGAGTAAAGAGAGATGAGTGGAAAGGCCATTAGCAACATGTGTTCTCTGAAATGTTGAAGTGTTTCCACCACTTAAATCTTTGTGTTCCAAGCTTCTTAGTTTATTAAGTCGATCATGTTTTAGAGAAAATAAGAAAAACTGTAAGTACAATGTATTTTCTTGTTTTTCTGAATTCTATAGAGCACGTGATATTGATCTTGCATTAGTGACAATGAAATTCAGCCAGTTCCATTTTCTAGAATTGTAGAAATGAGGGAGACAGCTTTTTCTCCAAGATAATAGAAGACAGGGGCTCAGTTTCAACAAAGTAACAATTAAAAAACACTCCTGATGATACATATGTAACTCGTCATTTTTGTGTAGGAGAAAGAAACTTAGGAAAACTCAGTGTTTAGCAAGTATAGCATTTCTTTACGTGTTTTGAGCTGATGGTTTGACAAAGCACCAAAGAGTTTCTATAAAACCTTTCTCAACTCTATTTGAAGTGGGCAAGGGGCACACAGATGAGGGATGCCCGAATTGATAAAGGCGTAGGTAGAATGGTCAGGTCCCATCACTGGGCTGTGCAGAGCAGACAGTGTGGACTAACATGTGATCAAGACATTGAACATGAGTGTACTCAGATTATTTTTTATCTTAACTTTTATATTTTAACCTTGCAAGAGTCCTATCTTTTTTGCTTGCTTATGTTTCCACCGTTGAACAAAAAAAGCATTGTGCAAATCACTTTCTAGGAGGCTAAGATCTACTGAGAACGAAATATAACTTCAGAAATGTGTAGGAAATCACAGCTCAAAAATATGATCCCAAGCTGGCTGCCATTTTAGGTGATGAAACGAGACTGGATTTCCTTTTGTAAGTGCTTAAAATTACATTCTGATTTTTACATTCCAATTTATGTCATATTGTTTAACCATCTAATTTTATTTGTAATTTCACACTTCAGAATTTTCAGTATTCCTTTAGTAGAGAGGGAAGGAAGTGTCCACTTCAGGCCTTGGATGGGATCTTTTTTTCTCCGTAAAAAGTCAGAAAATAAAAAGTTTCTAATGTTTTGAAGCTGGCCACATGTCTAAATCACTAGGCAGGTTTTAGCTCCTAAAACAATGCCAAGTCTTACGTAAGAAGGTTCTAGAACAAAACTGTTAATTCATCTGGATTCAAGCCAGCTTCTCACCTTCTGTGTCATCACCATGTTTTGAATTTGTCACCTGGATATCCCATTCAGAGACAAGGCTATCGTGACTTTGTTTCTGCCAAGATTCAGGTTTCTCAGGGTTTCACATTTTAAAATGTTTTCTGTTACGCTATGAAGGGAAGAGCACTGGACTAGAAGTCCAAAGATTTGGGTTCTAGTTCTGCCCCACCTCTGACTTGCTGTATGAGCGCTGAGCCTCGGTTTTCTCATTTATGATGTGAGAGAGTAGGTTCCCAAACCTGACATCAGATACATCGTATGTACTTGGAAGGTTTTCCTTTTTCTTCTTTTTAAAACTTGGTTAGGGAGTCTTTATACGAGTAATTTGTTCTTATTTTAAGATGTCAAGTAATAAGGAAATTTAAAGACAAAAATTGATAATGATCCACCCTCTTCCATCAAACTCGCTGCCAGTGTCACTCCCCCACGATAACCATTGTTTGACGTGGTGTGTGTATCACTTAGGATTACACTTAGTTGTGCATAGTTGAAATACACGGACAAAAATGACTCCCACAAAGTAGAAGTTCATATCTCTCACACCTAAAAGGTGTCCAGAGGTAAGATGTCCAGCATTGGTACAGCAGCTTCATGGTGTCTTCAGGGACTTTGGCATCGTCTCTCCATTCCACTGTCCTAGCTCATGGCTGCCATCCTCAGAGTCACCTCATGACCCAAAACGGCCGTTGGAGCTCCAGCCAACAGAGACACATTGCAGTCAGAAGAAGGGGGAAAGACAGAGGAAATAAAAAGAGGTGGAGGAATCTCTCCCATCTGAGTCATCTCCCTTTAGGCATACAATTTTGTCTACGTCTTATTGGCTGGGAATTACATGGTCACACTCATCACAAAGGAGACTGGGAAATGTAGCCTTACATTCTGGGTGGTAACATACCGGGATAAAAACTAATTATAATTCAAAAAGAAAGGAGAAAAATGTGTATCTTTCCCCAGTGTGTAGCTTTCCATACTCATTTTGCATGCTTGGACAAACATATATCAATATACGGTTTCATTTGGTGGTTCTGTTGTGATTGTTTTTTAAAATGAGATTGCATTCTATCGCCTCTCAGTCTTTTGGCTAAGATCAAGTGTAGTAAAATGAGATTATGTTTTATGTTTTCTACAACTTGGGTTCTTTTTTTTTTTTTTTTCTCTTAACATATTACAGACGATCTTCCAGGTCAATGTATTGCTATTGGAATTGTTCCTTTGGATAGCTATAGAATATTCCATAATCTGAATTTATCATAGTATATATAACCAGTCCCCTACCGATAAAAATTCAAATTTTCCATTTGGCTACCAAAAAAAGATGTTGAAGTAAATATCCTTACATGTTTATCTTTAGCTGTGTTTTCTTACATTTTTAAAATTATGATTTCCAGCATACATACAAATGATTGTATGTTATAAATATACCCAGCTTATAGAGTAATAAAACAAATGCATGTATACCCACCACTCACTTAAAAAAATACAATTATCTTTAAAGTTTCCGTACACTGTTCACAGAGAGCATATATCGTCTTCCCTCCAAAGGTAACCAATGTCCTGAAATTCATCATTCCTTTGCTTTTCTTTATAATGTTCCTACATGTAAATACATTCTTTTGCTTATTTTTGGTTTTGCTGATTTTGGAACAAATATACCTGTGAAGTCATATTATGTGTATATTTCTGTGCCTCGATCTTTTTGCTGTACAATATTTTATGAGATTTATCCATGCTGAATATGTGTTATTATCATTTATTAATTTGTGTTCACGTACAGTGATAGCCTGCTGTATAGTATACCACGGTTTATCTTTTCCCCTGTTGTTGAACATTTGTTTCCATTTTTGTTGCTAACAAAAAATGCTGCTTTATGCATTCTTGTTTGTTCTTATTTTCTTATCCATATGTGCAAGGGTTTCTCTTGACTATATGCTCTGCAGGGTCGTTACTAAGATGTGGGGTATATGCATTTCCTCCCCAAGTATTTATCCCAAATTACACTACACCTGTTGTTACACATCTTCATCAAAAGTTAGTGGTTTCAGACATTTTTTCCTGTTTTTAAATTGAAGTATAATTAACACGCAATATTCTATTAGAGTCAGGCGTACAGCATATTGATTCCACTATCCTACACATTAATTCTTGGTAGTTTTAACTTTTAGCGTTTTGCCAGGTTAGATATTGAATTGTCTGGAGGGCCCTTTTAAAAGTGCTTTAGGGGGCGCCTGGGTGGCGCAGTCGGTTAAGCGTCCGACTTCAGCCAGGTCACGATCTCGCGGTCTGTGAGTTCGAGCCCCGCGTCAGGCTCTGGGCTGATGGCTCGGAGCCTGGAGCCTGTTTCGGATTCTGTGTCTCCCTCTCTCTCTGCCCCTCCCCCGTTCATGCTCTGTCTCTCTCTGTCCCAAAAATAAATAAAAAACGTTGAAAAAAAAATTAAAAAAAAAAATAAATAAAAGTGCTTTAGCCCTCGAGAACTGATTGGGTAGGTCTGCTTTGGTCATCTTGTAAAGGGTCCTAGGAATCTGTACTTAATAAATCTGTGGTTGATTTTAATGTTTGGTTGGGTCTGAAGCCACGAGACTAGACCGACCTCTAAGATCCGTTATAGTGTGACTATTTCCAGACCCTCTGTTACCTTTCATTGCCCACACTCCTGCTGCCATCTTGGTCCAGGGAGTGCTTTTCCACAGAGTTCTTCGCATTTCCATTTTTCCTTCCTTCCCACTTCTCTAGCCAAAATACGAACCCTGAATCAGGTCGTTATGCTGTGGCAAGATTAGAAAGGAGGTAGAAAGTGGTTACGTACAGACTCTAGAGTGAGTCTGGGTTCAAAAACTGTCTCTGCCACTTACTAGCAGTTTAGCCTTTGGAGAGTTGCCTGCTCTGAGCTTCTGTGTCTTCAGCTGTAAAATAAGAATGATAATAAGAGTATCTATCACATGGGAAATGTGAAGATTAAAAGAGTTAACATACGTACAGATCTTAAAGTGTGCTTGGCCCAAGGCGAGCACTTGATCAATGTTGTCTGTTACTATTATTGTGCTGCCATTGTCGTTGCTGCTTCCCCCTGGAGGAGTGTGGGGAATTTGGAAGAAGGAAGGCCCCACTGACAACTTCAATGCTTTAAATAATCTTCTAGCAGCAGCATTTCATCATACCCTTCACTCTTCACGAAGGTGCAATGGTCCCTTTTGCACGTCTGGGGGAAGTAACCCATCAAACGATCATGGAAATGTCAGTGGCGTGAGGCGTTCACTTCGCTTGAAAGAAGCAGTTTTCCCTTTTCTTCTCATTCAACTGTAGCTCGTCTTTGATAATTCTTAAAAAGCGTCTTGCCATTGTGTTAGCCAAGACTAGGGTTTGGCTGCTTTAACAGAGACCAAAAAGCAGTGTTTTAAACAAGCTAGAAGGTTATGTCTCTCTACTTAACACCAAGCTTCTAGGCAACATGGGAGGTCAAGTGGCTGCATCTCATGAAGTCAGACTCTGGTACCTTCCCTCCTGTTGCTACACCATTCTCCAGAGCAGGGGTCAGCAAACTTTTTTTGTAAAGGGCCGGCTAGTAAATACTTTAGGCTTTCGTGGGCCATATGGTCTCTGTTACAGCTTCTCCACTCTGCTGTAGACGCACAAACACAGCCACAGACAGTGCATAAATGAATGAATCTGGTCTCTAGCTGGGGTGCCATGTTTCTAGCTAAAACTTGAGGGGGGTTACTACTAAAAAGGAAAGGAATGGACACTGAGGGTCCATGAACAACCTCTGCCATAGCACTTGGGAATCAAATTGGAATAATGACAGAAAGATTATCTCCCAAAGATCCCGGGAGCTTTGTCTTCTTGTCATTGCCAAAAACGAGATCTATGTCGCTCCGTGACTATACAGTAAATCCCTGTCCAGGAGACGAGCTGAGGGGCCAAAGGTTGCTGGTCATTCGACTGGCAACTATCGCTACAGAATGTAGTCAATGTTGTCAAGCCACTTAGTGCAGAGTTGTCATTTAATACTAAAAGTAGATGTCAAGAATAACTTCGGAAGCGAAGTACTTTTTACTCTTGGTTTTCATCTTCCACTTGCACTCTTTTTTTTAATTTGAGAAAACAGCTGATATCTGGCAAATCTTAGCATAATCCAACAACCCTTATCAAGATGTTAGTATTGAGGATAGCTACCCCACTCCTGACCCCAAATTTTTATTTCGTTCATGTTGGAAGAAGAAGCAAGGGTGAAGGGCAGGAGGTTGAATGCCCACTGAGCCTGTTCTTCTCATCAGAAAAATAAGAGCTTTCTAGATAGACGCAACTGTAAACTTTTGATCTCACGAGAAGTGACGATCTTGCTTTTTTTTTAGCTAGGCGCCTTGCTACCCTGAGAAACCCAAGCTCCTGTTGGTGAGGAGGATAGATTAGTTATTAGGACAACTGACTGGATTTACCATGTCCAAATTAAACTGTTGAGTTTGTAGCAGGTTTATTGAGCACCTGCCATGTGTAAGGCACCACACTGAGCCCTAGGAAGGTAAAAATGAACAATATAAAACATTTGTTCTTGAAGAGTTCATAGTCTAGAAGGGGAGAACGTCTGTAGTATGATAATAGAAGTGTGTATAAAGGACAGAAAGAGTTCGGACGGGTGGTAGTTGACCCTGACCTTGGGAGGATGAGAAAAAAGGTCAGAGAAGCATGAACCGAAACACTGCAAGGAGACTCGCCTTCTTCTTCCCAGAGAATAGACTCTGGTTGTGAACAGAGTAGCATCCCATCCGCCCGTAGCACACACATGATGTGAGCGTGCTAGAATGGTCCCATCAAATGTGTGGCACCGTGCGTGCATGCTTGCATGTATGTGTGTTTGCACACGTGCACATTGGCACCAGGGGCAACACGGGTTCCCCGCAGGCCTCTGAGCCCTCCTGCCTGCAAGTTGTGCCTTGCCATGTTCAAGGGCTCCTCCCAACCACAAGGACCAATTTCACAAGCCATGCCTTGTCCAAAAAAAAAAAAAAAAAAAAATACAACTTGTACATTAACATATGCTTTGGGGTGTGTATCGTTATTTCTCCTATTTGGTACTCACTTGGTAAGAGGGAAAATTAAATGCATTTCTCAGGGTGTGAGGGACGGTATGCCAAAAAAGTTCCCTTTCCATGTCTCAACTTAGAACGGTTTGCTTATTGTTACGTGGCCGTAGTTATGTTTTGTTTACCCAGAAGGCTGCCCGTGTTTGCATACGGGGCCGAGGCTTCGTAGACCCCCCACAAGCATTAAAAGCAAAGAGTGGAAGGCTTGGAGAACAGAGAAACACGGGGAGATGACAGGTTTCCGCGGCAGTTGGAGGCTGGGGAATAGATAATTACATCATTGTCTCTCATTCTGTTCCCTCGTGGACTTGCTTAAATGTCATTTCCAACTGCAGGTTCTCACTCTTGCCTTCCTCGGAAACCTTCCTCAACCTGTGCTCACACATCATGAGAGCCGCCCCTCGGCCCCGCGGCGAGCCCCCGTGGGGGATTCCCATTCCGGCACCGCAGGTCCTTGACCTGGCTATTGTTGTTTGTGATACTTACTGGCAAAGTTTCTCAATCAATACAACATCAGCCCGAGGAGCTCCTGGGAACGGAAGCCTGCAGCAGCGTACTTAATCTTGGAGCCAGCTTGTGCTCTCTGCTCGGCTGCTAAACTGGGTAGTTGGCCTACTTGATGTGGCATTATTGCTTCTGGGGTCAGGTGTGAGGGGCTCGGCGGGCGCTGATGAATGGCCGTGTGGGATGAAGCGCCTCTCCCGCCCACCAAGAGACGTTTAATAATGATAGACCATCACCGCGCTCGCACAAAAATCTGTGTCGCTCGTTCCTGGGTCTTCTGAGCCGGAGGTGTGCAAGGATCGGCCCTATTACGGAAGGAGGCTTTTGAAAGCGGTGGTTTGGGGGTTGCACGGAGAAAGGGCCCGGGAGAAGCGAAGAAAGCGACGGTTGCAGTATTTTCAATGACAGTAAACGGAGTGTTCCTTCTCAGAGAAGGCGGCCGCGGGACGCTTCTTTCTACCCTTTGTTTTCGCCTGGCTTGGAGGCAGTGTGGAAAAAAATAAATGGGAAATTATTTACATTTTATTAAAATGGATCATTAATAATATGCTCATCATTGAGGGAGTAATTATTCAGAATGAGAAGCATGCATTTGGCAGAGTTAACACCCACTAGTAAGAAGGAGAAATTAATACCTAAATAATAATGGAGCATAGCATTGAGCCCTCACCCCCTATTGTTTAGAATATAATACTGCGAAGCCTGAATCATTCTAAAAACGGCTGTCCTGTAAGGGTTTCGGTAACATTATTTATCTAGCTATTTCCTGTTCAGTGCAATCCTTTTTTTAGTAATCAGACAAAGAAAAAAAATAAAAATGCTTGGAGTGACCTAAATATTCTGTCTGTTATAAATGAAGGCAGCTTTCTCTCTCTGTAAATAAATAGACCACAAAATATCGGCAAGAAAATAATCAAAAGTGTAAATGTTGGGTTCAGACGGAATCTATCCAGAATTGGGGGGGCTTCATTAAATAGGTGATTACCCAACAATTATCTAATGAATGGGAGAGTGGTGACTGGCTTTTCAGAGCTGTGATACGCTTAACAGGGCTTTGGACCGTGCATTTAGGGAAGGTCTGTGGACCATACTCGTATACGCTCTGGGCAAGCTCCTGATTTACTCACTCTCTATCCCAGGACAGGGTCTCCTGTAAAGCAGGTCTACTGTAAGCATGGGTGGTGGATGGAATGAAATAGAAATGAAATGAAGTCCAAGATGGTTTGGGGACATACCTTCTGGGGGTAAGAGAATTAATGCTCTGAAACCTGCCAGATTATATTTTCCTGCCTCTCTGGTGGTAAGGATGAGCCTAGACGAATGATGTCAAACTACTGATGTCTGGTCTGAAGGCTGCCAAATAATTTTTTTCAAATATTTAAGGTAATTTCAACACGACTTTATGATTGTACGTGATCACATGGTGACCGACTCTTACAAATGTGCAAAGATAATATAGCTCTCCCATTTTTCATTGCTAGTGCAATCATTTTTATGCACTCCAGACCCTAGGACAGGACCGAGTGGGTATGGGGATCATCTAAGTCCAGGCTGTGAAATTCAATCTGAAGCAACAGTTTCAATGGACTATTTAGGCATTGCAGATTTTCGGATTTTCTACTCTTCTTCCTGTGCCTTTCTGGTACAGTTTTGTGGGTGTCTGGAGGGAAGGGTTTACACAGTGTCTGGTGGGGGGGGGAAGGGATCTTTGGATGACAGGTCAGGTCACTGTCGTGTCCCCTCATCCCTGGGAAATGGCTATCCCATGTCCACCAAGTCCCTGGGCGCCCTGCTGGCACCGATGCTGACTTCTGTGGCTGACGAACTTGTGATCTGTTTGCTTGGCTCAGTCTCATGTGGTGATTTGGTTCCCCCTCGATCTTGTAAGTTCTGGGTGTGCCTGAAGTGTGGCTGATGGCCCCAATTATGTCCAGCCTGGGCAGGCTGCCCTATACGCTGTGACTTCAGGCCTCCTCTGCCTCCACTGTGGGGAACCCTCAGGCAGGATCCGTGTCTTGGCACGTGCCCTCTTGCGGTGGGGGAGAGATCGTGTGAGGCTCTCCCACACATCTGGCAGGTCCAGAGAACTAACTAAGGTGCTTTCTTCACCTGGCCTTGCCACAGCTCCTGGTTGTGAAGGCATTGGGTGAGGGGGGGGGAGGGATCTCCTTCCCCAGCCTCACATGAGAAGCGGAGAGAGTACCCCTCTGCTTTTGACTTCTCTAGACCTTTCTAACGTACTTCTCTCCAGGACTTGGGCCCAGAATGGGTGAGACAGAAGATACATTTCTCTTCCCCCTCCTCTAGGAAGCCCGCAAGGCTTCAAAGATGAAGGGTATCTCTTCCCTTTCCCAGGCACAGACTTCTCCTCTGTTAGCTTGTCCCCTGAGCCTGGACTCATGAGGCAGTGGGTGTGAGTAGCACGTGAGGGAAGAAGGAATCCCAAACTAACGGTTTCTGAAATATGATTCCCCTTATATGTACCTTCGCTTCTTTCCAGTTGCAAAACTTTTTCCTCTCCACCTCAGTAAAACACAGCCAAGTCCATGTTTGAACCTGAGTTTCAGGTTTCTTACGAAGTTTGACATCATGTGAGGTGTAGCCGTTTGGATGGCACCTTCCAGAAAGACGCATTGCCGGATGTAACCTTATTCGGAAAAAGGATCTGTGCAGATAATAATTAAGCTAAGGAGCTCAAGAGGAGATCATTCTTGATTATCCAGGTGGACAGGGCCGAGAAAACATGGAGAAGAGAAGGCCGTGTGAGGGTGGGGTCTTGAGCAAATCAGTGGCCACAAGCCAAGGAATGTCCACAGCAGCCAGAAGCTGGACGAGGGAAAGGAATGAATCTCCCCGATAGCCTGGAGGGAGCATGGCCGTGCAGACACCTTGAGTTTAGACTTCTGGGAGAGAATAAATCCCGCTTGTTTTAAGCCACCCAGTCGATGGTCATTTGTCACAGAAGCAGCAGGAAACTAATGCATGAAGTGATGTCAGATTGGTTTTTCTAGCCCTACTCCTTTGATTATAGATTTTGTGAGTGTTCAATAAATACTCCCTGACTGGTTTCTGTCCAATACTTCTCAATCGCTTCCCTACGCTATTTATGTTGTTGTTGTTTTTCTTCAGAAATACCTCATTTCGTTTTCACATTCATTGAGCACCTACGAGGTGCCAAATACTATATGCTAGGTGTGCTCGGACCCACCGAGGCATAAGACCCGGTCCTTTCCCTTCAGAAAATTACACACCCATGCCTAGTAGCATAAGAACGTGGTGATGCGTCTTTGGGCTTATTCTGGAGTTGGGATTCCGAATGCACCTCCTTTTAAGCTTCTCTCCTTATCCAAAAGAATAATTTCTACGCACACGTGAGCCAAGAAATTTCAGTGGTTCTCACACCAGGCCAGTTTTCAATCTTTCTTCCCAGGAAGGTCAAATTAGTCCCTGTTTTCTGACACTGACTCCCCAGAATAACAATAATAAGGACAAATATCTCTAGATAATAAGATAGCCTGGGAATTAAAGCATGTACCAGCATTCATTTTGCAGTGATTAGGCGGCGTTGGCTGGACTAGGCCGGATAACAAGTACTAATCAAGTACACACATACAGATTAGAGGGATTCTGGGACTGTCCGTGGGAATCTTCAGAGATCACCAAGATCGTTAGGTTCAAACACAGATTCAGTTTCCTTAGCCACATCTGTAATTTATCGAGCGCACTGGGAGGGCTGGGTTTACGTGATAAACTATGTCCTGTTGGATCTCGAGGGCACGCTTGGGATCATGAGACGAGAATTATGGGTGTGGGTCCTGGGTGCTGCATATTAACAAAAGAAAAGAAAGCAAAAAAAGCTGACGACCTAGAAGTATGCCAGTGATCCTCCTGTATTTTTAAAGATAGCAAGAAGCCGAGAATCTAGAACTGAGTCACGGATTCAGGCTTCCCACCCTTGCTTCCAAGAGAGGAAGGATTGCCCAGAAAAGCAAGCTTTGGAATAAAGTAGACCTGGTTTTCAATCAGGGCTCTGACATTTCCTACCACACAGTTTGGGGCAAGCATCCTCTGTGCTTTAGTTTCCTCACCTGAAACATTGAGACACTATGGCTTAGTTTCCAGGCTTATTAAAAGATTAAAACTAGCATTTGTAAAACGCCAAGCATGGTGCCTGTCACTCCGTGGTCACTTAATGGATGAAAACTGTTATTATTGTTTCCCTCTTATTCCTGCTCATCAATTTAGCTGAAGCAGCAGGGAAGGACAAGTGTCGGAGGAACGTTTTTACTGCACAGAGAATAAGGGCCGGTGCAGGAGTATACTCTGTAGGGAAAGAGAGATCAGGACCATTCAGTCCAGAGGCATCAGGGGGCATGGACAAGTGGCCTGGCCTGGGAGTCAGGGCCGCTGAGGTTTAGCCCAGCTTCTGCTGCTCATCTGCTGGGTGACCCGGGGGAGAAAAGGAATGCCCCCGTGTCTCCGTTTCCTCACCGGTAAACTGTAGGATTTGAACAAAATTAATATTCCTAAACACCTTTCTGGGAACTAACGCTAGCCTATAACCAAGTTTACATCGGTATGCATTGTGCCAAGGGGAAAAAAAAGGACACTCTAGGTAGTTTTTCATAACATGCCTTCAGGGATTGCCTATAATCTGAAATCATGTCTACTCTGATTTTTTGACTTCTCATGTACTTTCTTTTCAGAAATCATGGTGATAGTAGATGGCAACTACATCTTGGCAAAAAATCAAAAACGGGCAACCTTATAAGTGCCCCAAAGTTGTCGGTGTTTTGTTTTGTTTTGTTTTGTTTTAACTTATTGGACCATGAAATCCCCAGACTTGGGAGCCACTGAGCTAGATGATCTCAAGTGCCTCTTAGCTGTAAAACCTCTGGCCATACGAAGTATCTCTAATAATATTTTTCTCTTGGGCTGCTTGCTGGGACAAGAACTTGATCCAAGACAACTTATAGGAGGGATTGAGAACAATTCCAGAAGGTGTGATTTGGGAAGGGAATGTGGGATTCAGTGTGTCTGAAAAGGGCCATGGCGGCTGGTAGGCAGTGGGATGGGCCACATGGAGAGAGAGGTCCTACGATCTAGAAACAAGACATGTCCATCATGGTTGAACTACCATTTGGAGGTGGAGAGAACTTGAGATCATCTAACTCAGTGGTTCCCAAGTCTGGTCCAATAGGTTAAAAGAAAAACAGAAACCAAAAAAAACTTGAATAATCATCAGGTTGCCCTTCTTCTTCAAAAAAAAAAAAAATATCTTAATTCAAGTTAGTTACCATACAGTGTTAGTATTAATTTCAGGAGTAGAACCCAGTGATTCACCCCTTACATGCAACATCCAGTGCTCATCCCAACAAGTGTCCTCCTTCGTGCCTGTCACCCATCTAGCTCATCTCCTCACCCACCTCCCTCCAGCAGCCCTCAGTTTCTTCTCTATATTTAAGAGTCTCTTACGGTTGCCCTTTTTCAAAACAGTTTTTGCCAAGATGCTGTTGTCATCTGTTACCACCATCAGTTCTTAAAAGACAGGGCATTCATTATAACACCATTATAACTCTGAAGACATGGCCTTGGAGTAAAAGACAATCCTTTGAATGTAATGAGGTTAGTGATGTGAAAAGCCATAGCTGATGGAAGGCACCCCATCTGGTCCAGAAACAGCATGGTGTCCAGATGATATGTGACGAAGGAGGGTCCAATCGGAAAGAAGGACCCTGACTGCTAGGTGGAGGGTTGGGGGGCAGGCAGCTCAGAGCAGGGCAGCTGGAGCATGCCAGCAGGCGGGCCTTGAGCCAACACTAGGATGTTTGGCGGCCGAAAGTGATACGAGGGGGTCCGAGCTTACCAATGAGGGCTGCCTACTCCGGGGGTCTCCAATCTGCTCAGCATATTCAAACCATCCCTGCCCGTGTTCCACCCCGGATTCTGACCCAATTCTTGGGGGGCCGGTGCTAGGCTGTGGCATTCTGTTAGAAGCTTCCTCAGGTGACGCTAATGAGCAGCCAGGGTTGGGAGCCCCTGGGTGATTCAGAGCCTCCGTGGAGAGGATAAGAGCTCAGCCGATGGGAGAGGGCTGAGATGTAGTTGGGCCCCACGAGTGGATGGGCAGTCCCGACAGTAGGGAAAGCAGCCTTTTTGAGAAGAGAGGTGCCGAGCACATATGCAGGCGTTACTCCATGGCTGTCTGGACAGGAGCTCAGGGAAAAACTAGTTTGCTGAAAAAATTCAGAGCTCTTTGCTATTCACTGGTATAAGCTAACACCCCCGTTGGGGAGCACTGGCTTAGCAAATATAGCTTTGTGTGTGTTAATTGCTTCAGTAGATGTAAGAAGCATGACAGGTATTCACTCAAGCAGAAAGATCAGAATTTCTCAGATATCTTCTGCTCATTTTATTCAAAATTGGAAGGATATTCTGCCGTCAGCTGGGACACTCTGCTCTGCACAGGAAACACAAAACCTTCATCACCTGCCTGATGGTCTCAAGCTGGAAACCTGAAGAAATGGGCACAGCACTGGTCATTTCTACTCCTCTTTGAAGTCCAGTGTTAAATTCTGCTTTGAAACCAAAGCAGTAAGAGAGGTTGGGTGGCCTTTTTTTCTTTTCTTTTCTTTTCTTTTCTTTTCTTTTCTTTTCTTTTCTTTTCTTTTTTCTTTTCTTTTCTTTTCTTTTTCTTTTTCTTTTTCTTGTCTTTTTTTTTCCTTTTTTTTTTTTTTTTTTTTGCTTTGGTAGTTTGGCCAAGCAAAAGAAAACACCCGTTAGAAGAACTTGAGAACCTTTTGGTGGGAGATTTACAATATCAAATAAGAAAAATCACAATAACAGTAGTAATCAACATTCACTAAGTGCTTACTGTCTTAGTCTGCTTAGGCTGCTATAGCAAAATACCACAGATTGGTTAATTACGCTAACCAACAGAAATATGTATTGCTCATAGTGCTGGAAGCTAGAAAGGCCAAGGTCATGCCAGCCCATTTGGTTTCTGGCAAGAGCTGCCTCCCTGGTTTATAGTTGGCTGCCTTCACTGTGTTCTCATATGACAGAAAGAGCGAGAGAAAGAGAAAGAGAAAGAAAGAGAAAGAGAATGAGAAAGAGAGAGAACTCTCTGGTGTCTCTTCTTATAAGGACACTAACCATCACATCAGGGCCCTACCTTATGACCTCATTTAATTTTACCTCTTTACAGACCCCATCTCCAAATATAGTCACATTGGGGATTAGGGCTTCAACATAGGAGTTTGGGGGGGGGGACACAATTCAGTCTATTGCACTAACTATGCACCAGCATTGTTTTAAGAACTTTGTACGTGTTATATAATTTAATTCTCAGAATCCTATGAGAAAGATACTCTAGTTATCCCCATTTTACAGGAAAGGAAGTTGACACTCAGAAAAGTTAAGACATCTGCCCAAGGTCACATGGCTGTAAGTAATCTCTTTGAAATATGAAGTCTACAAGAAATGAAGAGACAGAAGTGCTGTTAATTCTTTCCTTGATCCTTGTAGAATAAGTCGTCTTGGTTATGTCAATTTCCCCGAGGACTCTCTGCAGCTAATGAGCTCTGACACCCGTGATTAGGAGAGCTCTATTGGAAGTATTTGATACTTATACCCACTCTCTTCACAGTGAACCAAAAGCCAAATTCCAATGCCCAATATCATGCTTGTTTGTAATACCATTAGGTCAAGTCTACATCCTTTATGAATTACACCAATATTTTTAAGAACCTACACTTATCAGGCACTCAGATCTTTGTCTCTTCTCAAAGAGTTTAAGTGAGAAAGCCAGACATATTTATAAATGATTACAATGCAAAGTAATGACTGCCGGGGCGCCTGGGTGGCTCAGTCGGTTAAGCGTCCAACTCTTGACTTCCGCACAGGTCATGATCTCATGGTTGGTGGGTTCGAGCCCTGAGCTTGCCAGACATTCCGGGAGCCTGAACTCAAGAGCCAAGCGTGGAGGCAGAGAAGCTAAAGTGGCCTTGGTACTGATGATCAATACTGAGGAAGTAAATCCAGGGGTACTCAGTACCGTAAAATAAAAACGGAACTTGCTCCCCATTATCTGATTACATGTAAATATAACTTCTTGGAAAACAGGAGGCAATTCGTTTCCTTACTAGCTTACGATACTCTTTAGCTAGCTATCATCATCAAAAACTATGCTATTAGATCACCGTGCCCATGTTGAGCTCTCCAGTTGCCAATGTGAATTGACCCTAACTGCTGTATTGCTGAATAGTTTATGTTCTATTATACCTGAAACTCCTTTATGTCTTTCTTCAGACTTTTCTTAGTTCTGTTACTGTTGTAGGCAATAGGAAGGGGGGGTTGGGGAGGGTGGGGTGGGAAGAGGTCCACAACCACAGTTCTCCTCAACTCTGTCAACACCGTGAGTCTATTTCCTCAGCTCCCTATTCCTCACCTCCCAGACTTCTCTAGCTGAATCTAGAAACATTCTCTCCTTTACTTTTCTAAACTTGGGATTAATAGTTCTCTTGACTCCTTAGTCAGCCTTAGTTGGCTGAGAGAACATTGGAAATTTTTTTTTTTAATGTTGGAAGTTTTTTAAAGATTCTTTACAGGGGACAGCTTTCTTATCATATGTCAATGAAAAAAAATAGCCCCTCTAGATTTCCTTATGCATGGCATAGCTCCCATAATTTTCTGTCAAAGTACTTTGGCTTCCTGGAAGAATTGCTATGTCATATCTTTTCTTAGAAGGCAAACAGCCTCGCTTTTTGCCTTGGTTACCAGGAAGCTCACAGCCAAATTTGTACACTCAGCTATAACAAATGTTAGGCTTTACACTCGTTTCCTCCATCTCCATTCTCTCTTTGCTTAAGTCCCTTTCTTAAGAGCTTAGACTATGGCACTCACATTCTTTCAGGGAAGAAGTGAGCCATAAGCAAATTCTCATTAATAAATGCTGGTCAACTGAGTTTGAGGCACACATGGACTTGCCTGGAACAAGTTCTCAGGTGTCAGTTCCTTGCCCTCCTGTCTGATTCAGTCAGATGTAACGACAGCATTACATCTGTCTTACCGGACAGTCACTGGAAAAGTTTGAAGCTGTGTGCACTCTGGAGCAGAAAGGTGGCCATCACCAGGGCAAGTAGGTCCTCAAAGTGGGCCGCCTCTTCCTGTTGACCTCTCCTTGGGGACCTTCCCCTCCCTGTCCCCACAGAAGGCGCCTCTGCCCCCTGTTCTAAGCCCACAACATTGGTCCACTCCATGTCCCCGCCCTCACTTCCATACTAAGAGGACTCTCTAGTTTTTTGCTTGTCTTTTAGAGCAGAGGCCGTTGGTTTGTTCGGGCCCAGTCTTCCAACCTTTCCTGGTGAGGTCACCTAGACTTGTACTTCCCCCAGTAAGTGTTCCTATTAATAATAGTTACGTTAGTCACCAACACATACGTACTGTCAACTTATCATATGCCCAGAATCATGCTGAGGGCTTCCAATTAGGTTAGTTAATCCTCACTGAACTCCTAAGAGTTCAGAAATATTTTCATTCCCATTTTTGAAGAGAATTCTGAGACTGAGAGAGATTCCATAACCTATTCAAGGACACATAGTTAAGTAAGTTCAAATCAAAGCCAGGAATTGGACCAGGCTTGAACCAAGACCGTCTGATTCTTGAGCACCCGCTTGGGAACCTCACAGCACCCTTCCCCCCAGGTGCGCTCCACGCCATAGAGTGATCACAGCAAATTCTGATCATCACATGTCAGTAAACCATCCACTTCCTGGGGCAGTAACAGGTAAGGGGTAGGTGTTTGTCTCATACACCTATGTCTTAATTTACTTTTAGGTGTTTTGTCATTTTTGGCTTGAGTACAGACAGGAATTTTTTTTGTCCCGTGAATCGTCTTGTGCACGCAAGTTCTGATAATTCTCATGCTTATTGTGAAACCCCATTTTTGTATTTTTTTCATATTTTCAGAATCCAAAAATTGTAATTGCTTCAAAGAATAGAGAACAGGACTTGATTTTTGCCTGAAAGAGCTAACAGCCACTCCTCTCCATGTCCTGTAGACTTTCTCATCAGAAACTACATATGCAAAATGTTCAGAAATAAGTAATAAAGGACAATATTATGCAACAAAAAAATACCTCAAGGTCAATGACCATCACATTTAGAATATCTCAAATTTCATTGTTGCCTCTCTGATCTAGCACACCAGGACTCGGTCTCCATATTCTCTGAGAGCAATCTTTAAAGTTAGGATAAAGAACACCTCACTTTGGCAGTAAGAAGAAGGTTTCTAGTGCAGAATCTGTATCAGGTTATGTTGTCCTGAGAATATACTATTCTCTCTCTCTCTCTCTCTCTCTCTTGATTTCTCTCTCTCTCTCTCTCTCGATTTCTCTCTCTCTCTCTCGGTTTCTCTCTCTCTCTCTCTCTTGATTTCTCTCTCTCTCTCTCTCTCTTGATTTCTCTCTCTCTCTCTCTCTCTCTCTCTCTCTTGATTTCTCTCTCTCAATTTCTCTCTCATACACACACACACACACACACACACACAGAAATCCTTAGCTCACAATAGGCAGATACCTCGGAATGGGTTAAAAATAAACACAAGCCCTCAAAAGAAAGGCAGAAACAGTAATGACAGTTTTGAAGTATCCAGTACCTGTTGTGACAGGAATAACAAATTAATTGGGACTATAACGGATTCTTTGTAAAGGTGAAGTAAACACACTTGACTGTATATTTTTCACCATCAGTTAAGTCTCAATTGGTTCTAAAAATAAACAGAAGACATTGAACAGTTTTAATGGATTCTGACACCTAGGTATTATGCTGTCACTCCAGTATAAATGAATCATAACTTTAGACTGCACCCAGGAATTACTACACATTTGGAGAAAATTTATGGTGCACCAAGCTTTGAATCATGATGTGATATCAAAACTAAAGTCAAAAGAGGAAAAAAGCTGGGCATAAATTATTATCCTCAATCCCATATGTATCTTCCAGTGCAACAGGTAAAGGTTTGAGGATTTAGGAATACTGCCAATAATTATCATGGGTGCTGAAACAAATTTATCCTTCTGAAAGTGGTTTATAGTTTTAAAAAAAACATTCAGCAAAAGGCCGGTCTTGTACACATTACAGAAATGTTTAATGTCTGCTCTGTGTGCGGGTCCCTCTGTCCAGCTAGACTGACTCCCTCCTCAGGGTATGGGTATTTGTCCAGTCTCGGGATATGTTTCAGGGGCCACACAAGTTCTGTTTTCGGTAAAAAAGACCATCCACGGAATGAACGGCTTTAGTAGCCGTCATCCGTCAAGCTCATTGTTTCCAGTGACATAGGCAAAAATCGGTACTTCCTGCTCTTCAGATGAACAGTTGGTATGGTCTAGACATTGCCCCGAAGTCTGTGACTAATCAAGAAAGGAAGGCCACCAGAGGATATGCCATTGTGAGATGAGCAATCTGTGAATGCATAACTAGATATTTTGAGACTCCAAATGTATCGTCAGGAGACTGTTAAATGTGCATGTATTTATTTGGTCAAAATATCAGGTTTTAAAGAGAACAGTGCCTAAAGATATCCGATTCCAACATCAGGAGAAAATTTTTATGAAGTGTTTCTAGCGCGTAGTAGAAATTATAATACCGCACATTTGTACAGCATTTGGCATTTTCATCAATAACGCTTTATTCTGTCTTCTGTAAAGCACTGGGGCTGGCATATTACTCCATTTTACGGATACCACAATGGAGATAAAGAGGTTGACGCAACCGGTGAAGAAGCAGAGATGTTAGGACGCTGGTCTTTGCTTTGGGGACCAGTATTCTTTCCAGAAGTTTGCTTATTTTACCTTTGGATAAACAGAACACAACCTGACGTTCTCACAGTGCTGTAAATAGCACTAACAGGGCAGGTAGGCTCATCCCCATTTTACAGAGGAGAAGACTGGCGATCTGAGAGATCAAGGGAATTGTGCATGGTTGTACAGGTAGTAAATTATAGAACCGAGAAAGGAAACACTCCCGCTCTTCTCAAAAGCCTTCTTCACATGCATTGGCTCTAGAGACCCCGTGTATCAAACAGGGCTGCTCTCCTTTCTGCTCTTCAACTCACTATATTCTCGCGGTTCCAAACAACCCCCTTTGTCAACTCATTGGGTTTGTGGATTTTCTCCAAGACCCTAAGTTGCCACAACTGAGGCCCTACAGAATACAGGTTGAAGGCTAACCAGAGAGAACCCTCTGCAGCTGGTTTCCAAGTTGATTCTCTCTGATGTTTGAAGAGAAAATTGCCACGCCTGTCCTCATCTTTTAATGATAAATCAATCAATTGGCACCCGTGTCCCAAAACTTTGGGAGACTCACAGTAGATGTCCCCGAATAAAGTTCCATGTGTCTTTGAGACAGGCTGCTAGTCTGGGTCCTGGCAGGGCCCGGAGGACAAGCCAAAGGCCGTGGGTGACAGGAAGGGTGAGAACGGGGTCACCGGGGAGGACTCGGGGAGGTGGGCGGTGGGAGGCAGAAACAGCCTAGAAAGGGGCAGAACGGGGGCACCCCCCTAGGTCAGCAGGCCGGGGCCTGGGAACCTCGCCCGCAGGCTGACCCCACGACACCTTTCAGGTCTGCTGGCTCCGCCCTCGTCGGGCTGCCATTTTGGTGGCGTTTGTCCTGAAATGGCATCCCCCCCCCCTCCCCCGTCTGCGATGTTCGCTCTAACTTCTAGGTTTAATCCATCCCTTGTGGCTACTTGTGCCGGTTCAGTTTCGATGCAAGCCTTTCTGCGTTGACCTTGTACGGTTATAAATGTTTTAACATCCATAAAAAAATAAAAACGTGCGCTCCCATAAAGAGCAGCAAACACAAAACACAGTAAGGAGCGGGAAGATTTGAGGCCGCGCAGCGCAGGCTCCAGAAGGCCGGCGTCACCGCCAGCTTGCATCGCATCCCTGAAGTTTAATGGCTGTGAACACGGTGATCGCGGGCTTTTTAGAGGGCATTATATTAGTGTGACCGCCGGTAAGTGCCAACCTCACATTTTTATTTCCACCGCGGAGCAGATCGTTTCCTATGCTCCTTTAGGAAGGGAAACGGGGCTTTGCAGCGTTTTTCACCCCCCTGGAAAATAGACTGCAGCTGCAGTATTCACAGCCCACCCTCCTCCGAGGCTTTGGGAGCTTTACTTCGGTTAGGTTAGGAAGATGTGCTGTTTCTGCTCGAATGCGAGTTTCCGAGTGCTTTTGTTTTGAAGATTAAAAAACACTGGAGAGGGAAAACAAAGCTTTTAAAGCTCCATTAAAGGTTGTGAGTTCACTCCTTTCTGTTTCTCGGGGCGTAAACACGGTTCCAGGAAAAGCTCCATCTCTGAGCTGGAGAGGCCAAGCAGCTATTTAAAGGGGTAGCACCTAAACTTGTCAATTTCCAGACTACCAAATGATCCTGGAGGTTTTTTTATTCCTTTAATCAGCTGTAATTTTCAGCTCTGATGCTGCCTGACAGGCTTCATCTCAACCCCCGTGGAACACTGCTCCTCTGGCTTCTTCGCTGTAAGATACAAATAAGGAGGGACGGGGGATCTGGAAAATGAACTGACAGCGTAAATTGGATGGGACCTCCCCAACCTGTAGGGACTAGTGCCACAGTTGAAGGGTGGGAGGGGAGGGGTTGAGGTGATGCCCGCTTTGTGGAAGGGGACAGGTGCCAAGACTTTTTACATGTCTTCTTTTTTTCTTTCTTTCTTACCTTCCTTATCCCTCCTCTCTCTCTCCCAGTTCTTCTTTCGATGATAGGCACACACATATACTCACTCAGAGAAACGCATACACAGCTACACTCAGAGGTGCATTACTATCTTGTGCACTGAACAACAAGAGTAGCTATCACTTACTGAGGGCCTTCTACATGCCAGCCACTGTGGTCTGTGCTTTGCAAAGCATCATCTCGAATAATCTTCAAATCATCTCCACGAAGCTCATTTTACAGATGAGGAAGCTAATAGAAGCCTTGGGGGTGGATGAAAAAGAGACCAACTTCCGAAGTCCATGGCCTCCAGGTCCAAAACATCCCTCCTTGGAATTATTTTCACTCTCAGTCTTATCTGGAACAGGTAATCCCTCCAGACACACTGACTTCCAGCAGCTGGGGCTTGCGAGGAGTCATAGAGGGACTGGTGGCCCCCGCGGGGGTGTGTCTCAGGTGGAAGGACCTGAGCTGCTCACACTCAGGTCCAAAAAGCACTTCTTTAACTGCACCCTGACCTAGGTGGGGTTTGCGGGGCAGTGAGGTCAAAACTGTGGCCTTAGGCTCAGGGTGTCGGGATTCGGGGCTTGCTTTCCTGCCAGAGATGCCAGTACGAGGGAGGAAAGGTGATTTGGGGGCATGCTTTCTGATCTTGCACCTGGGAAAGGGTCATCCCAGTGCTTTCTGGACTACCTGCCAGATAGTGGGAAGACCTGCTTCCATCAACTGGAGACCCTACTGCTAGTTTCCACACACGTAATGCAAGGCAGTCTTTTCTCTCTCTCTCCTCTCAAGTAAGGCTTCAGGCCTTTCCTGGGGAAGGCATCCTAGCCTTAAAATATGTAGATACACGTGCCCTGAATCTCTTCAGAGTCATTTGCCGGATTTCTCTTTCGTTTAAATAACTGGTTTCCCAAACGTTCACCGCGTTCCCACCTGAGCTTCCCTGTGGGTAAAATGAAAACCACAGATCTGTGTCTGTTTGGAAAAGATGATGCAAGAAGATACGGAGATAACAATCGATTTTAATAATCAAGTGGTTTTAGATCTACATGAATAGTATGTTCCTATCGGTCGTAATTTTGTCACCGTATAGTGACAGTCCACGTTATATTTCATAGGTAGGTCCGTGGGTATCCCAGGCAGCTTTGAATGAGGATACGAAAACCACACTTCTTTGTCACCTCTGTCCAGCGATGCTTTCTCTCGTCTTCCTCCTCCTCCTCCTCCACCTCCCTACCACAAAACAAAACCAAAGCGACAACAACAAAATCAAACAAGCAATTGACTAGACTCCCTCCTAAGCTCTTCTCTAGGTTAAGATCGTACCTGACCAACCTGAGTACAAAGGTCATTCGATTCCAAAATGCATGTATTCACATTATGTCAGGTATCCCGGTTCTTCTATTCGTAAAAAATACCTATATGTGAAAAATCTCACAATTTTATATAATTTGCTAGTCTTCATCCAGGAATAACTTCTTCTTGAGGAACCCTCTCCCTAAATTACAGTTCAAGGTCATTACTGACTTACTAGTTCAATCAAATCTAATATCACTGTGGGCACCAGACCCTCCAGTCCTTTTGCTCTTTGCTTACTATTGTTAGTTTTGCATCATCCTGCATCTTCTAGTTACCAAACGATGTCAAAGACGCAAAATATTACCTTGAAGGAGTAAAATAATTAAGTGGCTTTTCAGGATCTTAAACTTATACGACACCTGTGCAATCGTGTGTAGGTGAGACCATCACACATCATGAAAAGAATTATGCTCTGGAATTATGGTAATTAAGTACCTCCCCAAATAGCTGGTTGTACTTGTAACCCTCACGTGAGGAGTAGAATCCTTGAAATAACTACCGTGTTTATGGTTCTAATTTGGTGTGCAATTGATTCTCCTAAAAACCGTAAGCCAGAAAAGTGCTTATTTTACAGACCACGATATAATATTCATGAAAACTATTTTAAAATTACTCTGGTGTCCTACAAACTTCGAGATCTTTTGTTTTCATAAATGATGAAAGGGAAATGTCACAAGTGCACGTCGTTGTGGGGCCCCGGCTCTGTTGACAGCTGTATGATGCACACTCAGTGCAGCTGGTTGGGAGCTGAGAGTTTCATCAATAAATATGACTCTGATTGCTTCATGTCGACGGTCAAGGTAATGGCGTTTAGTATCTTGGAAACATACACCACTACCAGTCATATGTGGACTTGAGAGTTGAAATCCACAGTGTGGAGCTCATCTCATTCTTCCCTCTTGACAGAAATTTCACTTTTTATCTTTCTCACAATTCTTGATGATAATCTGTTTTTAATACAGTCATATTTCTTGCTCGTACTATACTACCGCATAAGCCTGCTCATACATTGTATACAGCATGTGAAAATAAGAATTGAAGCTAATTTTGTCTATTACAATAGAAGAAGTATTTTCACCTCCCAACCAGCTTCAGTTTTAGCATGGGCACGACCACTGCTTCTCTGGATCCCTAAAGGCGATTAGATCAGTGTTTTAAAATATAAGAAAAGCAAACCACAGAAGGCCAAGGAAACTAATCCTACATATAGGAAGAATCGTGTGAAATAGATCTCAAGGGCATGTTTTTTTTTTTTTTAAGAAATCAATATTAAAACATTTTGTGTGTGAATTAATTTAAAAATAAACTGCAGCTCTCCATAGTATCTAAGCTGCCCTACTTTATCAATTTTTTCATTTACCTTTTATTCTTTCTCTGCAGATATCTCTACCATGAAGGATACTTTGCATGGATGTTATATCTAAATATGTACATAACTAGCCTCTAAATCCATTCGTTTCATTTATTTAAAAATGACATTAAAGATAAATAAATGACTAAAAATGAAAATTACGTTTGTTTACATTTTGCTTCTCTCACAATTTAGTAGTATAGCTCAATATAGAAAATTGATAGATGGAAAGGTATTTTTGATAAAAAGGGTGTTTTCAAAAACAGATTAGAGATACTGTACTAAATATGGAAATCTACATACACATGGTAACTTGGAGGATTTTTATTTTTTGCTTGCTCTTCTTATTATGAGGCAATTCTTTTCAGACAGTTCTTTGTTCATAATGCTCTGCTTGGAAACATTTTGAAGTTAACATGAAACACCTAGGTTTAAAATGTCACACAAAAAAATAAGTTTATATCTCTACACCACCAAATTTTTGCTTCAAGACTTTCCGGTGTTGACTTATAACATTTTTTTAATATCCACAGTCACCTTGACAGAATTTTCAGACTCTGAAATATAGAGTATTAATTTGACTGTGAATGTTTCCTTAAGACAAAAACACAGAAAGGCAGGAAATCGCAAAAATCCTTGCATCTGGGAAAAAGGGTGGTAGGTAGGTTAACATGTTATTGAAACTATAGGGAGATACAGTTTTTGACATATGAATGTTAAGAACAAGGTCTTGTAGACATTTAAGCTGTGTTTTTTTACCCTTTTGAATCTATTTTTACACTGACCATAATTGAAATAATGTTAAAATGTAACCAAAAGAATTCTCAGCAAAAATGTTGAAAGGGACCAATTTATGTGTAAAAAGATCAAGAAAGACAAGCTAATTTTTAAAAAGCCGTATGCTCCCAGCATTAATTCTCGATCTCTGCAAAATTCATTTTATGCTTATAATGACTTTCTGTTTTTGTAAAGAGAATACTTTTTCCTCCTTTATTGACCAAACCATGATGAGAAAATAAGAAATTTAATGCCAATGGATTATTTCTACCTTTTTTTTTTTTTTTTCCTGAAGACCTGGGAAAGACTTGGCTCCAATTAATGCCAAGACCACTTTATTTGTGTAAAAATATAACATAGTTAATAAAACGTTAGCTATGAATAAAAATGTAACTATAGTGAAATGCAAATGGGGGTACTGCTAATGCGCAGTGCTATGTACCCATGTTGATTTCTCTAATGGAGAAAAATATCTATGATGCTCTCAGTAAATTAAATTATATCAGAATGTGTTCTTTAGGAGGTTTTGGAAGCTTGAGATTTCAGACTTTAATGCCTGCACACAAACTGACTTTAAAAAGCAAAGATTTGAAACAGATAAAGCAACATTTTGCCTAAAGTTCATTCATCAAAGGGCTGCATATTTTGAAAAGGGTAAAAGTACTACTAAACCCATCAGGGATAAGTAAAGGCTATATACTATAGATTATTTTAATCCCCCAGCTAGATATAAAAGGGATAATTACATATTTGTGGTTGAAGCCATGTGGTGGAAAAATCAATACAACTTTTTTGTATGACACTTCATTAGTGTGAAAAATTTTAAAAGCTGAGAAGAACTGCCTTGCAATTAAATGCCTCTGCTACTCCAGCTCCAGTAATGGGTTTGTATTATTATCTAGTTTATTTGAAATAGTGGTTGCACTATAGAAGTAATTGGAAAACATTGATTATGCACTTGTATCTGGAAAGCCTGGCAAATCATTACAGGGCCCGGCAACAGTTAGTTAGCCTTACTAATGAAGCACTAATTGCTCTAAGTAGGTTAACATGTTAGTGAAACTATAGGGAGATAATAGTTTAGAAAATTCTGAGATATCTTGCCCAACATGCATTTTCATTTAAGTTTCCAGAGATAGAAGCCATGTGGGGTTCCCCCCCCCTTGTTTTGTTTGTGATGCTCTCTTGGAAAAAAAAAAAAGGTAGCCTAAATTAAGTTCCCATATTCATTTGGCTTGAAATGACTTCATTTCCTTTCGTGCTCTTTTCCTATTAACCCAACCACTTCTAGCAAAAGGTTGCTGTCAGCATGGTCGCCTCGAGCAGGTTTTGGGGTTCTTCTGTTCAGAAACCTCTGACACGTCTATCTTGGTTCACTCTCCCAGTTCCAGGGCTTCATGATTCAATCCACGCAGAAGCTGCCTGCTGTTGGTCATAATCCCACTGTCCTACCTACATAAAAACTGTAATTTAAAAACTATATACTTTTTTTACTTGAAACGTATTTAATTAGTGGGATGTAAAACAGCTTTAATAGCAGGAAGAGAAGCAGTATATTCCCCCACTGCCATTCTTGAGATTTTTAGGAGGGAAAAAAAAAATTCAGTGCTGGAGAAATTCTTGCCTTTGTGCACCGGGAGGCAAAGACAAGAATGTTCCTAGCAACAGCATCTTTTAGTAAAAAGAGCAAACAAACAGAGACACTTGAAACCACTCCGAGCCCACTGATGGGAATGGATAAATAATTGTGTTATATTTGCACAATGGAGTATTAGGCAGGCAGGGAATATGGGTGGCATACAGGCACCCACATTATGAATGAATCTTTGAGCAAAAAATGTTTGGTAGAAAAGAAAGTTTCAAAAGACTACACATGATGTGATCAAAAGCCCCCAAATAAGCAAAGCTAAACAATTGTAGTGATATGTACATATGTAGCAAAATTATGCTTTTAAAAATCTATGAAATGGTATAAAATCAAAGTTCAGGATAGAGGTCATCTCAGGAGGTGAGGTAGGGCCACACAGGAGTTATCAAAGTTTTTGGCCGTAGTGTAGTTTTTGAATTGGGTGGTAAATTCATGGGTATTCATTTTAATATGATGCATAACTCAAATTTCTGTTACAGATGGTCGTTTATATATTACAACAAAACTTTTGAAAAGAATCAGTATCTTCCACTCCTTTGAAACTTACATCATTTTGCTATGTCAAATAACCAAGTCAACCCACCCCCACTTTGATTTTCTAAGGAAATCAGAGGTAAAATGTTGCCATTTAAAAGTTGTGGTTTTTTCCGGCTAATTACTGAGAATATAAACGTAAGAAACCAAAGGAGAGAAACGTTTTCTTTAATGAAAAAAATCTGCATAAAAGTTTTTACAAATACAGTAATTCACTTTTCTATGTTTACAATTTATGCGTAAATGTATTTGTCTTTGCAAGGCTTGGGTAGCCTTCTCTACTAATGAGTAGGGAGTACATCAAGGTTCACATCTGAGTAGCAGATTTATCTTTTGGGACAATTAAGGAAACAACAGTGGTATAAGGGCTGGAAATGGCAAGTTTTTGCCATTCTTAAAAAAAAACAACAACTCTTCTTTATTTAGCATCATTTAGCACTGTAAAAAGCAATTAAGTAACATGATCCCTGTAAGATGTCCAACAAGTTTGGAGGTCATTGTGAGAGGAATGGGTCTATTTCATGTATCTTTCATTTCTAGCCTGGCCATTTCTTTTCTTCCTGTATCTAACAGAGCTTGGCATATAGCAAGAGGTCAGTATACCCTTTTGAATCAAACTTTTTGTGGAACCGATTTCCACGAAGATAGATACCTTGAAGCAAATAATTATATTTGAATGCCAAAAGTGATCATTTACAAGTAATAATACAATAGCTCACAGAAGCAAAGTTGGCTACCTGTACCCCCGAAATAAGTGAGAAAAACTCTCCTCTGAAACAAACCAGAGATTAGCAATGCTCTTGAATTGTTCTTTATATTTTCAACATGTGGTAGAATGGTATTATTTAGAGAAATGCAGCTCATGGGAAAACATATCCACACAAGTTTTAAAGGCTGTGAGGTTCAACTATTTCCTTGACCTATTAAAAAATACCAAAGAATTCTTATCTTTTAGAGATTCCTGCTGGAATGTTTACAGGTCTGATAAATGAAATAATACTTAGGGTTTACGTCAAAACAGTACAAGGTGGGGAGTGAGTGGAAATACAGATGAAACCAGATTGGTCATAAGCATGAGATGATATTGGTTGAAGCTGGGTGATGAGTACATGGGGGTTATTGTAGTACTGTCTCTTTTCATGTGTTTAATTTTGTCTATACTAAAAAGCTTAAGATGTGTGGGGACAGATTTACTGAATTTCTCACTTGAAACTTATTTTGTTAAACAGTTAGTACTTATATTCATTCTCTCTCTTTGGATTGGAAAAAAGAGTCAGATTCTCATTCTGGCCACTGATTCCTCTGAAAAGACTTACTCGTTTATTTTAAAGTGATATTGGATGGTAACAAACAGGTGCCATTAGGTGATGCCAGTTGAAATAGAACTCTCAGCCTTCAGTAAGGGATTTGTGTTTCCCTCAATGTTGATTTTTTTTTTTTCTCTTGGAGTTACTGGAAGAATCTGGTTGGGATGGGCGGTTGCAAAGAGAAAGAGAGGGGATTATTGTTTAAATGGGACCCTGTTTCTAGCATTAAGTCAGAGGAGAGCCATTCTTGTTGCATTCAACATTGCAAAGAAAAGTAACAATGCTCTCAGAGAGCCGCTTTCTACAAAGCAGCTCATTATTGTAAATGGCGCATGTTTAGACTGCTAAGGCAAATCATAAAAGTACGGCCTCGACCGCAAGCTCCTCTGGCAGTAAACACTGTCCTCGGGCCAGATATACTTCTGGGGAGCCCCCCGCACCACCAGCCTGTCTGGAAAGCTCGTCCAGTGATACTGAAACGCAGAAAGTGGAGTTATGGACGTATAAATGTGCATGGTGAACATTATCTGCAAGGTCTTTTATGTTAAGGAAATCATGACACCTGCCAATCTTTCAAATTCCAAAGGGTAAAGCATGAGGCCTAGTAGGCTGTCATTGAACATGACAGGCTTAATGCCAAGTTTATAACAGAAAAAGGGCAATCTTATTGTGGTTTATTCGGTTTTATGTTGCTGGGTCGGTAGGAAGGCGCGGGCTCTCTCTCTCTCTCCCTCTCTCTTTCTCTCTTTTAAAAATCTAATTTATAACATTTGAAATACCAAACAGATTCTTTACATATCTCCTGAGCCCCTGCCCCTCTTCACTACCTCCAGTCTCTTCTTCAGGGAGCAACCCTAAATCCTTCCAATTTAGCATCTTTGTGAGGCCAGACAATGGTGTTAGTTGAGCATTTCCTTGCGTTGTTATAGAGCTGTTTCTAACTGCAAACATCTCCGTTTAATTACTGCTCCGACTGTTGCTGTATTTTCACCCAACCTGCCCCTCGCTTGAGCCCATTGGGCTGGAGAAAGAATTACTCCCCATGCTGGTCCTTAGCCCTGCTTGTTCGGATCTGTAATTGGCCCTGTGTTTTTGACTTTTTGCTAATAAGCAGCTTACTTTCTCTCCCCCTAGACTCAACCCACCACTTTTGTTTCATGAATTTTACAAAGGATTTTAATAGATGCTTTAGGCTATGCAAAATGTTATATGAAGGGAAGCATTAATGCAACAGCCTTGACACAGAGGACGTGTGAATGGCTGCTTATCATTACAGTCAGGTCTCAAATTTTCATTAGGAGTTCTGGAGGACAAAAGAAGAAAAAAGTGCAGCTAGATGAAGGAATATTAACCTATACTGTGTAACCAACTATAATTGCTTAGCATTTTACATTAACTCTCTTCAGACACGGCCTCTCATTATTTTTACACATACATAATAACTGCTTATTACAGCGGTATAGTTCATGTCCATACATTGTGGATAGGTTGTGTCAGCACTTCTAATATAAGACCCACTTTCATGGGTTTAAAACAGCTGTAAAATTTACCTCCAGACCAAAGATTGGTAATCAACTTTCCACCTGGAGAGGGAATTTTGTTTAAAGTTAAAACACACACACACACGCACACGCACACACACACACACACACACACACACACTTTGATTAAGAGAAAAAGTTTGCTTGTTTTAAATTATGGATATAAACAAAATGAATGAACATGCCTAAGACATTTTTTTTGAATTTTAAATACAGAGATTTGTCTAAACCCATCCCGAAATGTGCTTTTGATGATAAATGTAAATACATAAATTTTAAACAGCGCCAAAAGTAAATGCCGCATCCATAATAGACTTTATTGAAAATATTTATATTCCCAGCAGATTGCATTTTGTACTGTGGTATACGTATTTTCAAGAGCATAATCTATAGTTTTCATCAGAAAATGAGTAAAACTATTCATCAATTTCAAATGTTAAGAGCCCACAGTCATCCACTTATATAACAACATACAGGCTTTCAGAATTATGCTGAAATTCTGTTTTCAGAAAGTCTCTGAACAAACTGGTTCTAAGGCAAAGAGAGTAGGAATTCAGCAAAACACTGATCTTATTCTGACCTGAAATTAGCGACTGTTAAGAGTAGGTTGTAGATATGTCATGTGAAAAAATGAGTCTATTTGCAAGGGTTTGGGCTTCTGACAGTAATCCAAAGAGTGGTATTGCTAATTTTCATTCACTTTGCAAAATACTCTAGTTTTCTGCCCCCTACGTTTGTTATGACTTAGAGGCACTTGTTTCTAAAGGAAACGTAAGCTACAGAATAGCATATAATCTCTTGAAGTTATCAGAGAAACCCTTGTAATGGGCAAATGAGAACTTACACGGACACTTTCACTTAGGTTTAAAAAAGCTCAGAAAAACATTTTGAGAGTAATTCCAGCTGTACTCGTTCCATAGCAACAACTGGAAATACATCCTTACATGCATTATGTTCATGAACAATCGAACTCTACCAATCCCCAAGGGGATAAGAAAGAGCTTGTGTCTTTAATTTCCATGAAGTATCTAGTTCTTCATCTGGTTCTTTCACCTTTTAGCTCAAATGAGAAGGGCCAGTCGTAGCTACGTTTCTCAGACCTAACCGATTCCCTGACACAGGCCAGGAACCACGGAAAACCAGGAAGTAAGAGATGTCCACTTAAAAGTACAAGCCCACTTAGGATAATGTCGGATTCTATCAAGCAGTTCATTCTACTACTTTCTCTTGAAGTGACAGCTTGCAGAAGGTGGAAACATGGACTAAGAGCGGCTCGCGGCACAAAGACATTAACGTTTCATGGTTTTTGTGTACCAAAGAAGTAGCAGCCCTGTCCCTAAACTGCTGGAGTGAAGGGTTCCCGGCTGGCATATGTGCAGTGACTCCTCTGCGTTGGAAAAGCTGCAACTTGTTAGTACGGTTCCAGTAAACAGAGAGCTGGCCTCACATAGCTAATTAGCTGTGGCCCCGGCTCGCCTGTGCTGGGTAGTGACAGTCTAATCAGAGATGATTGTCATCAGATATCACAGATGTCTCTCCTTGCTGCTCAGCCCAGGCAGGCGCTCGTGCAGTTTGGGGAAGGAAGCGTTAGATGCTGTTCAAAGACACCGGGTCTCTGGGTGTCTCAGCTGCCGGTTCCAGGCAGCTTGTCACTCCTGCCTGCTGCGAGGAAGAAAGCGGGGTTAGGCAAGGGGAGTAGCATACCTGTCGGGTTTTCCGGGAGGCAGTGATGCAATCAGTTTGAAAGGAGCAGTTTCCGAACGAAAAGATATGTAACCGAAGCTACTCGGGACTCTTTTGGAGCCACCTGGGATTCTCGGGGATGACAAATGCTAATTCTCTCAATTTATTATGTATGTTGGAAAAGAAACATACTTAAAGGGGTAAAGAAACAGGCCTAAAGATGTCCAGGCTGCAATCAAGTTTGTGGTAAGAAAAATAAGGCACGATGCAGAGAGGTGCGACTTTAACCATAAAGCAGGAAACTGATGGCCCTTCGGGGCCAGTCCTCTGCCTCTCATGCTCAGCCTGTCCTGCCCACTCCACCCCCACAAGCTTGTAATACCCTCCCCTGGTTTCTGACCCCTCTCCCCAGCCTCCTGTTACCCCTTAGAAGTCCTGGCACTTCCTCTCACCAGGGCTGCTGGTCATCTTCCACCCTGAAGACCTTCAGCCTCCCAAACTTCTCTCCGAGATACAAATGGCCACCCTTCTCCCCTCATCTTCACCACCATCCATGTGGCTTCTCCAGCACTCTGCTTTCCCAGCTCTTCTTGGGCTCTGCCCAGGGCCCCCTTCCTTGCTTCATCCCTAACACTGGAGCGTCAGGGGTTCCATCCCAGTCCTTGTCTAGTGCCCTCTTCAGCTACCGTCTCCTTCCAACCTTCTCCACAGCTGTGGCCTCAACCACCAAGCCCACTCTAGAAATGCCCTCATTTTCCTCCCGGGCTCTCACTTAACGCATCACGTCATTATTGAACGTATTCTCTAAATATCCCATGGATGCCTCATACTTCACCTGCCCCAGACTACAAACTCCTCCCTCCTGGGGCCCCGCCTGTCCTCATCCTTTGGTTCTCCCTCTAAACCAGGTCCTCCATCATACCTGCCGGCCTGATGAAGACTTCACTCTCTCTGGGGTCACCTGAGTGAAATCCAAAACCACTGTGAGCCCCTGCTTCCTTTTACTCCTGAGGCCCCGGCTCTCCAAAAGCCAGGCGGTGTCCTCCCCCTCTTCCTCCATGCCTCCGGATTCATTCCTTCCTCTCCATTTTCCCTGTCTCTGGCCTTTGTTATCTCCCTGCTGGGCTGTACTCTTGGCACGGATATGCCCTTCACCCTGCATCCAGCATGGTATTTCTGGAATGCAATCCGACCCTGCCATTCCCGTATTCAAAATTGTCAACAGATCCCTAAACGTTGAGGAAAGCCCTGGGTACGAGGCTCCATCAGCGGACCTGCATGTTGCTGTCCCCCCCGCGGCACGGTGGCTGCAGTTCTCCCACGGCTCCACGCCCCTCCCTCCCGCTCCAGACAAACACCTGGTCCCAGTCTGGTCCCGTCTTGGCATATTTCCTAAAATGCACTTCCCTGTTCTACTCAGCAGAGTAATCGCAGACTCACCTCAAAGGTGTCTTTCCTTGGAAGCCTTGTCTAATATTTCTAGGAGAAGAAAATGCCTCTTCCTAAATGCTCCTAGCACCACATTTCCATACTTCTGTTACAGCTGTGGTTACATTCCTCGGAATGGTAATATCTCGGCCTACTCCTCTTGACCGGGAATCCCCGGAGGGCAAGGAATGTTTATCTCTGTGAGTCTTCATCTGGCCGGGTGCCTGGCACACCGCAGACCTTTCAATATTTGTTAAATGAATGAACGAAATAAACGCGAGGACGAATGAATGAATGACTAGAACGTATCATTGCACAGGGTCAGGTAGGCCTAAGACTAACATCTTGAAGGCATCTTCAACTTTCCACAGAGGCTCAGGGAGCTCGGCCTATGTCAAAACGAGAACGGGGGCGCCTGGGTGGCTCGGTCGGTTAAGCGTCCGACTTCGGCTCAGGTCATGATCTCGCGGTTCGTGAGTTCGAGCCCCGCGTCGGGCTCCGTGCTGACAGCTGGGAGCCTGGAGCCTCTTCGGATTCTGTGTCTCCCTCTCTCTCTGCCCTTCCCCCACTCGGGCTCTGTCTCAGTCTCTCAAAAATGAATAAAAACATTTAAAAAAAAATTAAGAAACAAAACGAGAACACAAAGAGAAGTTGTAATACTAATGGTAATAATAACCGCCATTCGTTAGGCACCTACTGTGTGCCAGTCACCATGCCAAATTTACATGAATTATCCCATTTAATCCAGTGTAAGTCTTATAAATATAACTCTCTCTCTCTTACAGATAAGGAAACCGAGGTTCAAGGTCACATACCTAGGCCTACACTGGCTGCATGGTCCACAAGTACGGTCTTAGGAGTTTTGCACTTTGGAATTTAGCCTGCAGCAGAGATGAAGAGGAGGTATGGAGAACACGCTTTGTACTTTCGGGTGGAAAATAAGGTGGAGGGTCTTACTAAAAGCTGGCCGGTCAACTCCCTCCGCTAAGTATGGTGCCATGCTAGGCTGGCAGTTCTTTCTCTCCATCAGTCAGCTACCTTCCTCAGCTTTGGGGGCACCGGTGAGCCCCTTACCGGTGACAGCCACCTTGGAAATTGCAGGCCTTCATTCTTGAGCGTTGCTCAGGAAGGAACTGGGTTGGAAAAGCATTGAAATGTGCTGACGTGGAACGGAATCCTTGCCCGGGAAGTTCAACGAGAATGTGGCCAGAACCCTCGGTTTGCAAACGAAACATTTTCACAACCCACTTATTATTTGTTAGATGTGATGTTTTTCACCCCATGAGTTGAATAATGGGAGCCGTGGTTATTGTGGCCCAGGGTAGACAGACCCCAACTGCACACAGCATAAAGAATGCGTGTTAGAGCAAGAGCGAGAAGGTGGGAGAGTTGTTGAGTTTAAAACTTCTGGATGCTTGTAAATAATATTGAAAGGCTGTTTTCCAACATTTAATTGGGTGAAATATAAGGGTCTTTTTATTTAAAAAAATTTTTGGGGGAATGGGGAGGAAGTGCTGGAAAAAATATGTCTTTGGCCTTGGCACTGAAACCATAACGTTCTTGTACCACTCTTCTACCCCCTGCCTTTCTAATATGTTTACTACATTTTTTGGTCTCTGGTTTGAACTTTATCCTGTCAAGTTTCTGGACTTGTAAGCAGTATGCAACTTCCTAGCAATTGAGGTAGATACTGACTCATTTTAATTTGAACCATTTTGCTGGGCTCATTGAAAACAACAATGGTCTTAAAAAGCCACAACACTGTTAAAAGCACGGTAAGGACCGGGGAGGACCACTAAAGGCTCCTGATTTGAGTGTGAGTTCATAAGTTTAATAATACGTAATCGATTATTTTTACAGGGGAGTATTTTTTTCAGCCCTGTGGTTATGTGGTAGAAAAATAAAAGCAAAATATGTGTGGCCAAGGAGATAAGAATAAGTAAAAGGGTCTAAGTAAGCTAAGGCCGATATCAATTCTGTACATAACCAGATCGAGTAATACTATGATCACAATTTGCTCTTGTGGTCCCTTGCAGTTTAGAAAGGGCTTTCATATAGATGGTCAGTTACGTATGGACTATAGGCCAAGCTTATGAGGTTGGCAGATAAGCATCATCATCCCCATTTTAAAAAAAGATAACTGAGGTTTAACAAGCGGAAGTAACTCTCCCAGTACAGGTAGGTTTTCTGAAGCCTAGTGCTTTCTCGCCCCTAGAATCACACAGCGTCCCATGTGCATGGGCCTGTGTGTTCTAGAAGCTGCTCTCAGAATGCAGACTCAGGTTTAATTCTGTAGCAGGCAGTAAGCAAAGTCAAGATTGTGCAAAAGTTGCATTTCTGGTCCTAAAGCCTGGTTTAATAAAAGCAAATCAGCCTTGATTATTGCCTAAGTAAATGAAAGTGTTAATTAATCTTGCCTCCCTGGTCAGAAATAAAAGCCTGTGAAATTCAAACATACCTGAGGAATGTGAACAGGCAGCTGTGAACTTGTGACAAGGGTGTAGGCACATTTGCTGTTGTTTGCCCCGCGCGCAGTGTGGAGACTGCAAGATAGTAAACACTTAACAAGTGTGGGAAGGAATAAAGGAGGGGAAGAGAGAGAGAGAGAAAAAGAAAGGAGCGAATGAGAAATTAAAAGAAGGAGAAGAGGAAGGAGGGAGAGACACTTCATTCGCTAATTGGCTGCATTCAAGGTGAATATTAACGAAGGCATGGTTTGGAGAGTTGCCAATTTGTTCTTCCTGCCTCAGCCGTTAGCTGACTGCCTTTCATTAAGTATGAATATATATCCACATTCGTAGATAAGTCAACAGTTCCATATACACCCACACCTTCTAACACATGCGTGCACGTGCATGCACACACGCACACACACACACTCTCTCTCTCTCTCTCTCTCTCTCTCTCTCACGGAGCTTCCTGCCTAGCACAAAGGGTCAAACAAAGGTGCGATCGAAGAGGAGGATGAAAAGATTGTAGATGAGGAGGAGATAAGAAGGCACATTTCAGTCGGGAGTTCTATTTCTTTGACTAATTAACATGATAAAATTGAAACGCCCACGTATGCACGCCCACGGAGTTTCCATAACTTGGAAAGTATAAGGCGGTGACGTTTTGCGCAACGGGGTTAAAAATATTCACCGCCATGTGAAAGATGCTTAAAATGAGAAGCTTTCTACAGATCCTCACGGTGGGGAGAAAAGAGCCCAACTTCAGAAGATGCTGGCCAAATTATGACCTGTTTCCAAAAGAGGGATCCACCTTAAGAAAGGTCCAGAGAGCTCAACAGACACCAAATACAGTAAGAGGAAGTTGGAAGTGTGGGTGTCAGCCTGTCAGTAATCTGACAGCTAACGTAACTACCCTCTAATCCAGCCAGCTCCAGCCACGCTCTCCGCTGACACCGCCAGGACTGACTGACAGCTGAGGAGCAGGCACTTTTTACAGGCTCAAGTGACATCCAGTCTATTAAGGCTGACAAGCACAAAGCAGAGATTTGCCCTGAATGGTTTGGTACTGAAGCCTAGTAAAGGGGTTATTGGAAAGGTCTTAGAGAAAGTGTCAGACTCCAGCTCAGATGATAACAATATTGTAATGATGGGACTGGACAATGAAGTGCTATGATTGCCCGTACGGGCGGTTAGAATGTAGGCGAACGGGGAAGGCTGAGAAGGAGCACACAGAAGCCGACGGATTCCCCAAGGCCAGCGCACCACCATTTGAGGAGTTTCTTTGGGCGATGTGTTCGCCTGGGCCTGGAGACGGTTTCCCAAAGTTGCATATTAATGGTGTCGTCTGCCCGGCACGGTGGTGGGGGTGAAAACTAGGCAGGGAGGGAGGGCTGGGCGTAAACCAGGCAACACGTGAAAGGAGTGTTTGCCTGGGTCACCCCTCAGTTCATCGAGAGGCGTTGACAATATTTTCCAGAAGAAGATGAATGGTAATATTCGGACTACCGCTTTGCTTATTAACTCCAGCTGAAAAGTATATTAGCAAGTGCAGCGACATCACCGTGATTATCGTCGCGGCTGGTTTTGACTGCACTGGCTCCGGCAGGTGCCAGACGCGTGCCAAGCACAACGCCCGGAATTTCTTCAGCGGGCTTTTCTCCGAAGGACGGTAAAATGAATTGTTTTTCCTGAGTGTCATTTCGGAGTTCTCTCTGCGAAGTAAAGAAAAAAGGGCACATATCATAATCCTATTTTATTCATAGGAAAATGTCCAGCAACGAAAGAATAAATGCCTGGCGCATCGGGGCCCCAGGTCCCTGTCCAGGCATTCTGCCCAGAGTCCATTCCGCTCACTCATTCTGACATTCGTGCCTATGAGTTGTGAAAGAGTTTAAACATCACCAGCTGGTGACGCCCATGATGTAAAAATTCACAAGAAAATTTCAGACTTTGTTCTTAGACTCCCAAGTTTACTTTTTCAAAATTTTTCTCAAAAAGTTAACTGCTAAAGCTTTTCCCACATCGAGCATCCTTGGGAGTCCTATACATAAGGAGAGTTGAAGGCTGAGTGTGCATAGATAATAAGAATCTTTAAAACTTGAGAACATAACAAACCCCCCGGACCACAACCAAGAAAACAAGATTTTGCCCTTAGAAATCTGGATCTGTCTGCTTGACTTTCATTTAAAATGGCTTCGGTTCTGCTCTGGCTTCTCCCAAGATTTCTCTAAGATTACCCATAAAGAGACCAAAAAAAATGACTAAACTTTATAATACTTCCCAAATGTTAGGAAAGATAGTGATTATTATTTCCAGCATGTGGGAATAATATTCTCAGAACTGTGCCTTCCCCCCGCCCCACCCCACCAATGATGCTACAATGAAAAACAAAACTGAGGACTGGCAGTGCTATGCAGCTGAAAACCAATGACACCTGCCATCAAAAAGGTAAATAGGGAAATAATATATTCCTCTCCATCTGTCTGCCCCGTGGCTGAGAAACTAAAAAATTACACCAATCAAAACACTCAGCAGCCATCCCTTCATTAAATGGATGCCACTTTTTAAGTCAACTGGTGTCCTTCTGTCCACTTTCACTGATGTGAATTTTGAGACTTCAACTTCTAGAAAATGATTCGTGAAAGTAAAGGAAGACTGAAGGTGATGCTTTGCATTTTTGAAGGCACAGCACACACACACAAAATAACAAAGTTTATAGATCAAAGCAGGCAAAAGAATACTAGAAGCAGTGTGAAAGTTTTTTGAAATAGTTTTTAATGAGATAAATAGCTTAGGAGCATAGGAGAATCAGGAAATGGAGAGAGAAAAGGATCCTATATATGCCCAGCATTGCCAGACAAGATTAATACTTCCCAATATAAATTGGTCTAGTTGTGCATATTCAGCCTCAAGGGGGCTAACAATGGAGCTACATGTTTTCTAAATAACCAAACTATTGACAAACACCAAATCTGGAGGATTTCTGCTGGGCATGAGGTCCAGAAGAAGAAAGAGGCGATCTGGAATTAAAATCCCAGAGAGAGCAGAGCCAGTCCCACTGTGACAAATTGAGGCTGAGGAGATAATGCTAAGCCATGGAAGTAAGAAGAAGAAGAAAAGTAGGAGCAAAGAGATAGGCAGTGGAATCTGAGCCAATCCTCCTTCACGGATGCTTAAAAGGGCAATGAAATGTCATTAGGGCTTGTAAAGCTCCAACGTATTCCTGGGAATCTAGAAGTCCATGTACAAGTATAGGACTGGGCACATGCTTAGGAATAACCTGAGAAGGCCCTAACCACTCATCTCTGGCTGACTTTGAGGGTCTGCACAAGCAGGAAAGTGAAGCCTAAGGCAGAGTTGTCAACTGCCTGGCTCAGTGTTGAAGGTGTTCCCCCAGATACACACAGAATCCCTCAGCAAAGATGGAGAGGCTTGTTGTTCTAGACATTTAAGAAAATCTCTCTCCGATTGTTACCTGACCACTGAGATGACTGAGCAGAGATTTCAATAGCCACACATGACAAATAACATAGACTTTATGGAACAATTCAGATGTCACTAAATAGATAACAACAACTACATCAAGCAGCAATATCAACAAGTCCTGAAGAGAGGGAAACATCTGATTTCTAGAGAACATTAGAGTATGTAAAATGTCCAGTTTTCAAGTAAAAACTAAAATACATGCAAAGAAACAAAAAAATATAACCAGTATACAGCAACAACAAAAAAGCAATCAATAGAAATGGTCTGTGAAAAGACTCAGATGTTGGACTTATTAGACAAAGACTTTAAGTCAGGCATTTTAAATATATTTTAAAAAAACTCAAGGAAGCCGTGTCAAAAAAAAATTAAAGAAAAGCATAAGAACAGTGTCTCACCAAATATATAATATTATTGAAGAGATAGAAATTGTAAAAAAAAAAAAAAAAAAAAAAGAAAGAAAGAAAAGAAAAAAATCGTGGGGTTGGAAAGTATAATAATTTAAACCAAAAATTCACAAGGTGGGCTCAACACCAGAATTGGGCGAACTTGAATCGGCGAACTTGAATACAGGTCAATTGAGATTATCCAGTCTGAAGAACAGAAAGAAAGACGAATTTTAAAAAGTGACCATAGCCTCAGAAGCTCAAAAAACATCATGAAGCACAGAAACATACACAGAATGGTAGTCCCAGAAGAAAATTAAGAGAAAGGGGTAGAAAGAATATTTGAATAAATAATGGCAGGAAACTTCCCAAATTTGATGAAAAGTATTAATATATACATCCAAGAAGCTCAATGAATTCCAGGTAGAATAAACTCAAGAGATTTATGCCTAATAAAGAAATCGTTCAAAGACAAAGGGAAGATCTTGAAAGCAGCAAGAACAGCACACACTCGTCATGTGGAAGTGGTCATCAAAACAATTAGCAGCTGATTTCTCATCAGAAACCGTGGAATCCAAATGGCCGTGGGATGACATGTGCACCGTTGAAGGAAACAAAGCTGTCAATCCAGAATTTCATATTCAATAAAACTATCCTATAAAAATGAAGGAGAAAATAAGACAAAAATATAAACAACAGACAGACCAAGTAAAACTTTCTAAATAAGCAACCATCAAAAGGGTCTATTGCTATGAATAAAAACTGAGAGCCTTTTCTGCTAGCCGGTCTCCTTTACAAGAAATGCTAAAGGGAATTCTTTAGGCTGAAATGGAAGGACACCAGATAGTAACTCAATTCAACCTGAAGAAATAAAGCAAACTAGTAAAAGTAACTATATAGGTACATATAAAAGACAGAAACAATGTACTTTGTGTTTCTCACTACTTTTCCCTCCGTCTGATTTCAAAAACAGCTTCCTAAATCAATCATTATAAATAGGTGTTGATGTGCACAACGTGTATGAAGATGTAATTTGTGACAAAACCAGTATCAAGGAGAGGAGCAATGGAGCTACTTGTGTGTGTGTGTGTGTGTGTGTGTGTGTGTGTATACATATATGTGTGTGTGTATCTATGTATATATGTGTGTGTGTGTATATGTGTGTATGTGTGTGTGTGTATATATATATATATATATATATATTATTGTCAAGTTGGTTTTCATACAACACCCAGTGCTCATCCCAACAGGTGCCCTCCTCAATGCCCATCACCCACTTTCCCCTCTCCCCCACCCCCCATCAACCCTCAGTTTATTCTCAGTTTTTAAGAGTCTCTTATGGTTTGCCTCCCTCCCTCTCTGTAACTTTTTTTTCCCTTTCCTCTCCCCCATGGTCTTCTGTTAAGTTTCTCAGCATCCACATATGAGTAAAAACATGGTATCTGTCTTTCTCTGCCTGATTTATATCACTTAGCATAATACCTTCCAGTTCCATCCACGTTGCTGCAAATGGCCAGATTTCAATCTTTCTCATTGCCAAGTAGTATTCCATTGTATATATAAACCACATCTTCTTTATCCATTCGTCAGTTGGTGGACATTTAGGCTCTTGCAATGGAGCTATTTGGAGCAAAGTTTTGTCATTTAAGTTAAGTTGGCATTAATCAGAACTAGATTATTATAAATTATTATGTTAATTGCAATCTCTAGGGCAATCACCTTAAAAAATATGTAACAAGAAAGGTGGTTAAAATGGTACAATAGAAAATATCTATTTAACACAAAAGAAGACAGTAATGGAGGAATATAGAAACAAAAAAGACACAACATACAGAGAACAAATAAGAAAATGAGAAACATAAATCCCCTTTATCAATAATTACATTAAATGTGAATGATCAAACTAATTAAAAAGCAGATATTGGAAGAATCGATTAAAAATAGCATGATTCAACTACATGCCGTATAATTTTTTAAGTGTATTTTATTTATTTTGAGAGAGAGAGAGAGAGAGAACACATGGAGGGGCAAAAAGAGAGGGAGAGAGAGAGAATCCCAAACAAGCTCCGCACTGTAAGCCCAGAGCCTGATGTGGGGCTCAAACCCACAAACCATGAGATTATGACCTGAGCCAAAATCAAGAGTCAGATGCTAAGCCACTCAGGTGCCCCATGAGCCTCCCAGGCACCCCTCAACTACATGCTGTCTAAAAGAGACACACTTTAGATAGGAAGACATGAGTAGGTTCAAAGTGAAATGTTGAAAAAAAAGATATACCATGTAAACAATGACTAAAAGAAAGCTAGAGTGGCTACACAACATCATACAAAATAGACTGTAAGACAAAAACTGTTACTAGAGACAAAAATTCTGGGTAGCTGAGTTGTTTGGGCCTCCGACTTTGGCTCAGGTCATGATCTCACAGCTTGTGAGTTTGAGCCCCACATCAGGTTTGCTGCTCTCAGCACAGAGCCTGCTTCAGATGCTCTGTGTCCCACTCTCTGCCCCTCCCTCACTTTCACTCTCTCAAAAATAAATAAACATTTTTTAAATTACATTCTATAATGTAAAAGGGTCAAGCCATCAAGAAGATATAATTATAAACATATATGCATCTAACGATAGAGCACCAAAATACATGAAGCAAAAACTGACAGACTTGAAGGGAGAAATAGACAATTCAACAATAATAGTTGGAGACTGTAATATCCCACTTTCTGTCTAGAACAACTTGACAGAAAATCAGCAAGTAGAAGACTTGCCCAAACTACAAGCCAGCTATAAAACACAGCTATCAAACAAAGCAAACATCTATGAAACACCCCACCCAACGACAGCAGAATACATATTCTGCTTCTCAAGTGCATATGTAAATTTCTCCAAAATAGATCATATATTAGGTTGTAAAACAAGTTTGAATACACCTAAAAATATTGAAATCATTCCAAGTATATTCTGCAAACACAATGGAATGAAGTTAAAAATCCATAGCAGAAGGAAATTTAAGTAATTCACAAATATGTGAAAATTAAACAACACGTTTCTAAATAATCAATGGATCAAAGAAGAAATCATATGGGTAATTACAAAATACTTCAAGATGAATGCAAATGTATATTCATGGTATGCAATGAAAACAGTGTTTAGAGGGAAATTTGTAACTGTAAACACCTACTTTAAAAAAAAAAGAAAGCTCTCTCAAATGAATAGACTAACCTACTTTAAGAAACTCGGGGGAAAAAAAGAGCAAATTAAAAACCAAAGCAAAAGGAATAAAGGAAGTAATAAAATTAGAGCAGAAAAAATAAATTAAGAGAAAACAATAGAGAAAATCAACAAAACTAAATGTTGGTTTTTCGAAAAGATAACAAAATTGACAATTAGCTATATTGACTAAGAAAAAAAGATGACTCAAATTGCTAAAAAAAAAAAAAAAAAAAGGAAACATCACTACTGACCTTACAAAAATAAAAAGATAAGGGACTACTTTGAATACTTGTATGTCAATAAATGGATAACCTAAATGATATAGACAGAATCCTAGAAAGGCAAGAAACTAATAAAACTTTTTCAAGAAGGAATAGAAAATCTTAACAGACCAATACCAAGTAAAATAATGTAATTAGTAATCCAAAAGTTTCCCACAAAGAGAAGTCCAGAACAAGATGTCGTCAGTGATGAATTCTACTAAACATTAAAGAATTAACACAAATTCTTCACAAACCCTTCTAAAATACAGGAGAAGAAAGAACACTTCTCCAGTTATTCTGTAAGGCCAAACACATCACAAGTAACAGAAACTACAGATTAATATTTTTAATGAAAATCCTCAAGCAAATACTAGCAAACTGAATCAGAAATATACAAAGAGGATTACATGCCATGACTAAGTGGGATTTATCCCAGGAATGCAAGGTTGGCTCAACATATGAAAGTCAATCACCATAATACACCATATTAATAGAATAAAAATCAAAACGCACAGGATTATCTCAATAGACACAGAAAAAGTATGGGACAGAATCTAATATTCTTTCATGATAAAAAGACTCAATAAGTTAGAAGGGAAATTCCTGAACCTGATAAAATGTCTCTGCAAGAAAGCTCACAGCTATATCACACATACAGTGGAAAGACTGAATGCCTTCTTCCTAATATCAGGATTAAGTCAAGGATGCTCACTCTTGCTTTTACCAATTTTCTTCAACACTGTAGTATGTGTCCTAGCTAGAATGTGTCCTAGCTAGTCAAGAAAAATGAAGTTAAAAGGGAATATTGGGAGGGAAGCAGTAAAACTGTCTCTATTTGCAGAAGATATAATGTTGCACCTAAAACACACTAAGTAATAACAAAAAAATTTTATAGGCAATAAACAAGTTCAGCAGGTTGGCAGAATACAAGATTAATCTGCAAACATTAGTTGTATTTCTGTGCACCAACAATGAACAATCCAAAAATGAAATCAAGAAAACAATTCCTTTAATAATAGCACCAACAGAATAAAACAGGAATAAGCTTAATACTTAAAACGAAACGTCACTGAAAGAAATTGAAGAAGACCTAAATAAATGGAAAAACATCCATTGTAATGGATTAGAAGATATAACGGTGTTAAGAGGGCAATACCCTTCAATTTGATCTATAAATTAAATGCAATACCAATCAAAATTTAAGCTACCCTTTTTGCAGAAATTCATAAACAGATCCTAAAGTTTGGAAAACGCAAGAGATCCATAATACCCAAAACAGTATTGAAAAAGAACAAAATTGTCCATCACAATTCCCAATTTCAAAATGTACCACAAAGCTACAGTAATCAAAACCGTGTGGTACTGCCACAGGTTGGACTTACAGATCAGGGTCCTAGAACTGAGAGTCCAGAAATAAACCTATATGTTTATGGTCAGTTGATTTTTGACAGTGGATCCAGGACCGTTCAATAGGGAAAGAAGTCATCTGAACAAACGATGCTAGAACAACTGAATATCTACAAGCAAAAGAATGAAGTTGGACCTCTATCTCATACCATATGCAGAGATGACCTTAAAATGTATCAAAGACCTCAGTAGAAAACTATAAAATTCTTAGATATAAACACAGGTATGATTCTGCATGACCTTGGATTAAACAACATTGTCATAGATATGACACCTAAAACCCAAACAGCCAAAGAAAAAATAGATAAATTTGATTTCATTAAAATTAAAACCTTTTATGCTTCAAAGGCAAGAAGCACATGAAAAGATGCCCAACATCATTACTCATTAGGAAATGCAAAACTACAATGAGATACACTTCATATCTACTGGAATGACTATAATTTTTTAAAAATTAGACAATAACAAGTATTGGCAAGATGTGGAGAAATTGCCTTATATCTTCCTAATAGGGATGAAAATGGTGGGGCTGCTATGGAAAATAGTTCACAATTCCTTAAAAAGTTAAACATAGAGGGGCACCTAGGTGGCTCAGTCGGTTAAACATCAAACTCTTGATTTCGTCTCAGGTCATGATCTCATGGTTCATGAGATGGAGCCCTGCATTGGGCTCTACGCTGACATCACAGAGCCTGCTTGGAATTCTCCCTCTCCTCCTCTCTCTTTCCCTCCCCCTGCTCATGCACTCTGTCTTTCTCTCGCAAAATAAATAAATAAACATTAAAGAAAGTTAAACACAGAGTTACTATATGACCCATCAATTCCACTCCTAGGTATATACCCCAAAGATTTACAGCATATGTTCACATAAAATGTGTATACATATGTTCATACCAGCATTATTCATAACAATAAAAATGTGGAAACAACCCAGATGTTCATCAATTAATGAATGGATAAACAAAATGTGGCATATCCATACAGCAAAATATTATTCAGTCACAAGAATGAATGAGCTATTAAAAATGCTACAATATAGATGAGCCTTAAAAATATGCCAAGTGAAAGAAAGACACAAAATGCTGCATGTGTGTACATTACATTAATTTTGTATAAAATGAATTTGGTATGGCAGGAATAAAAAAACTAATATAACTGTGAATGGCATTGTTGAATCACTATATTGTACACCTGAAACTAATATAACACTGTATGTTAGCTATACTGGAATGGAAAGGAAAGGAAAGGAAAGGAAAGGAAAGGAAAGGAAAAGAAAAAAGAAAAGAAAAGAAAAAGGAAGGGAAAGAAAGGAAAGGAGAAGAAAAGAAAAAAGGAAAGGAAAGGAAGAGAAGAGAGGGGAAGAGAAAAGAAAAGGAAAGGAAAGGAAAGGAGAAGAAAAGAAAAGAAAAGAAAAGAAAAGAAAAGAAAAAAAAGGAAGGGAAAGGAAAGGAAAGGAGAAGAAAAGAAAAAAGGAAAGGAAAGGAAAAGAAAAGAAAAAAGAAAAGAAAAGAAAAAAGAAAAGAAAAAAGAAAAGAAAAGAAGAGAAAAAAGGAAGGGAAAGGAAAAGGAAAGGAAAGGAAAGGAAAGAAAGGGAAGGGAAGGGAAGGGAAGGGAAGGGAAGGGAAGAAAGGGAAGGGAAGGGAAAGAAAGGAAAGAACTGTGAAAGCCAGAGTGCTTTTCTAGGCAACAATTTAATGCTACCACGTTATGATCAAGTAAAACTAATTTTGTGGAAGTAATTTAATGCACTCTCTTCAAAGAATTCCAAGTTCTCACTTCCATCTGATGAGAACCAAGATTGAAGCTCAGTGAGCTTCCCATGAGGACACAGAAGCAAAAATCAGCACGTGTCCCAGCAGGCAAGGCCCCCAGAGTTTATCTGTGACCCTCTGCCTGAGAAGGACCCTGGCCAACATCAAGTGAGCTTGATTTCCTGCTCTGTCTGTACTTTGTATCAGTCATTCAGCACATTTGTCAAGTGTATTCCAGAGACGCCATTTGTCAGTTCCTGAGGAAATTCCAAATTAGTGAGGCCCTAGCCTCAAGGAACCCGCAACAGTGGTAGAGATGCATATAAATTTCCTACCATAGGATAAAGACCAATCATGTAACATTTCAGCAGAATAGAAATGTCAGGGAAAACATGTGTGCCTGGAAATTTACCTTTCCAGTTGAGACTTAAAAAGGTGGATTCTGGAATATTCCTGAAACCCAGCTGAGAAGTATCTGAAGGGAGGAGGGGCGAGGAGGAAAAGTGAAGATGGAGGGTGGTACTGGATGCAACTTAAGTGGTTATTTTTATAGAGACAATCAGCATTTAGCCTTAACTTTGATTCTTACAGACTGTGTAATTTGGGGCAATCCATGCAATTCTTCTCTGCTTCTGTTTCTTTGTGTAATACAAAGATAATAATAGCATCTATTTCATGTGGGTATTTTGGGGATTAAATAAGGACCTATGAAGTGCTTAGCAGAGAGTCCGGTACAACGTCATAATCATTCAGACCCATTAGGTCCCTCCTCCCCCAATTGATTCTGGCGGCATCTGATGAAATAAAGCTAGCATGGCACGTCTTTAATGAGGATTCCCGCTTGGAGTTAAAAACTTAAGGCCTTTTGGAGAATTTTAAGATAGTTATAGTTCAGGGTTTTGTTCTTACATATCTTGGATGGATCTCTCAAACTGTAACTCTAAATCTGGGACTATTAGTGGAAGTCTACATGGTTACTGTTACCGATGTTACCGATAATGCCGAACACCAATTAAATCATCTACTCCACCCTTGGTGGACTCATCTGTCACTATGTTGTATACGTAACTTGCACTTTTTTTTAAAGTTTATTTATTTTTTAGAGAGAGCACACAAGCGGGGGGGGGGGCAGAGAGAGAGGGGGAGAGAGGATCCCAAGCAGTCCCTGCACTGACAGCAGCGAGACTGATGTGGGGCTCAACTCATAAACCGTGAGATCATGACCTGAATCGAAGTTGGAGGCTCTGTTGACCGAGCCACCCAGGTGCCCGGCAATTTATACTTTTAAAATAACAATGTTGACTCTCCAGTACTACGATTCAGAATAATCCAAGATTTCCAGATCTTGATAAAACAATGTAACATCCATTAGCATTAGAGCCAAAGCTTCCCTCCTACACATTCCAGGAGGTTAATACTATTTTTTATTCTGGCCGGCATGAATATTTATTGGCTCATGAAGTCATACTGAATAACATGGACTTGCCTAGTGACCCACCCCGTCTCCACTATAATTCTTGATTATGGAGACTCTTGACCATTGGAGGAAAATTTTGACATAAAAGGAGTGTTTGAAATACGAGTTAGCTGACTCATTATGCTCTGAATTCAAATAGATTTTTGACACTTCACTAACAATGTCCAACCGTTTAGTTACCCTTATTTTAGTCATTTCAGTTATAAAATTTTCCCTTGATTTCCGTCTGTTAACTCTATCACTTGTGTAGCTGTTGCGACATCGTTCACCAGCTCAGAACACAAATTTGATTACGTCTTGTAATCTTCAAATTAAAATTGCTTGATCCCCCATTCATCAGAGTAACATGAATCCAGGATCTTTCAAGGTCATCCTTGCACATCATCTAAGAACACCAGATATTCCCTCATTCTAAAGTGGCTTAGTCCTGCTCTGGACGCCTCTCAGAAAGCAGCTAGGGAATCAGACGGGGGGGGGGGGGGGTGGGGGTGCAGCCTGAAAATGACTTCCTATTATTGTCGATGCCATACTCCGCTACACCTTTGTGCAGCGTTTCTCTTTCTGGTTCAGACTGGTGTACAGACCTTATCAGTGCTTGGGATAATAAAAATTGGTTCACAGGGACGTGTGCAATTCTTATTCTCAAAGCAGGTCCGCATTGTGCCAGAACAAACCCTTCCCTGAGTCTAGGTGTCGCCGAATAAGCCAGGAGGCGTACTCTAGACTGCCGTCCCTTGTGGGGATTTTCCTCTTGGGTGGTCTTCTCTTTCTTCTCCTACCAGGAGACGTCAGTTGAGACTCTGAATCTGACAGAAGCATCTAAGGATGTGGAATCTCAAAAGAGCTGGGAACGTGATAGAGTTGGGACTGCCAGTTTCCTTTTACAAGGCTTCTTGATGTCCACGAACATGTCCTCCTTCCCCCCACAATGATCAGATCTACATACCGGGTTGTTATTTGGAGAGGCTGCCTTTGTCAAGCCACAGAAAGGGCCTATTACTCACTCTCCCCCTGGAGCAGCAAGGCCCAATTGCTTGACAGTTACGTAATTGAGAGGAGTCTTTTCAGTGGCCTCCCAGAACAGGTTGCAAGGGAACTTGCCATATCTACCAAAGCTGTCGCGGATTTTAAAAGATACCTTGTCCTGAAGGAACGAAAAAAATATTAGCATTGCACCCGGACACTATGTGGGGAATTCACAGAAAAAAAAAATTCAGTGAAGATTAGTCTTCGAGTTAGCCTGCTACCTATCAGATTTAATCATGATTCTGCTATTTAGCAGCTGCGTGCTCAAGCAAGTAAGGTGATCACTCTGAGCCCACGTAACAGCGCGGCTACAAAGGATCCGTGGCCCTAAGTCGTGAAGAACTGAGAAATCACAGTGTAAACAAACTCGAGTTTTAATTTTTCTTCCATAAGACGTACAAAAGTTGCCAACTGCAGACATTGGTTCATAACTCAAGATGGCAGAACCAAGGACCCCACATTTCTCTTGGCACTTCCCTCATAGTCGCGAGACGGCACTTACGTAAACAGCGGGCGTATCACATCTCAGGCAGTAGCCCGGAGGAGAGAATGGGAAGAAGGAAGGGTCAGTGCCGGTTTCAGGAAAGCAAGAGCATCCCATAAATCCCTAGACCACTTTGGTTTATATTTTATGGGCCAGACTGTGCCACATGGCAACTTCTAACTTCAAGAGAGTCTGGGAATGGTAATTGTAGCTCTCTAGACTCCAGGGTATAAGGAGACACTGAAAAGTGGGTGAATAAGGCTGCCGTGTCGGGCACACAAGCAAAGACCCAAATTAAGGGCAGTAGTAGCAAGGATGAAGAACTGTGGATGGGATTGAAGCTGGAGTCAACAACGTTCTTTGAGTCACTGAGGGTGGGCGATGATGGGGAGGGCAGAGGTCAGGAACCACATCTCATTTTTCAAGTAGCCTCCTGAAGGGCCTAATAAAGTCCTCAAGATAAAATGGACCGTCAAAGATGGGTCCCCAGAAGATGTTCAGAGTTGTGATTCTGTGAGCATATAGCAGGACCCCAGACCCCTCTTCAGGGAGCCAGGCCTTGCAGAATCACAGAAACTTATCGGTCAGCACTTGCTTGATTTTTAGGCAAAACTCATGCCGAAATCTTTCATTAGGGACCTTCTCCTGTTTTTGCTTCGTGCCTTTACGTTAATGACTGAGTCAAACAAAAATTCTATCACAGTGTATGAAAAGGCACTTCCGTGGCATAGACAGGGGATAGATAGAGGGCTCGATAGCCTCTGGAATCCTTTCAGGGGCATTGGCGACTGAGCTTACCTTCCATGAGAACCAGTGGGTCAGTCTCATGGAGCCCCTTTTACACGGGTATCCTATTATTTAACAGGCACTTTAAATTGAGACCAGCATCCTGATTCTCAAGCAGCCTGGCTTTTATTGGGAGTCTCTGCCACGTTCAAACATCTTTAATACATTTTAAAAATAGAATTGTAAAAGGCGGCAACCAGACTTCAAAGCATCGACATGTTGGCCAGAATTGTGAAGCTGGCGACAATTTTCACTGGTTGTAAAGCCCGTGGAGCCTCTTTCAATCCCCGGAACAACTGACGAGCGAGGCGCTTGGTATACATTCCTCCCGTGTGTGTCTCCCGGATGGGCCTGGGCAGACCAAGCGTGGGGCACAGAGCTGGCAGAGAGGGAACCAGTGTGCCTCCGGGCAGGGCAATCGGGCCCCCGCAGAGCTGGGAGAAACTAGGTCGAACTGAAAAGAAATGAGATGTGAGAGGGGATTAGCCACCCTTTCTGAGCCCTGGTTCCTCAGATCCTTCATTTCCTCCCTACGTCTTCCTTCCACGTGAAAGCTCCAGACGTTCTCTGCCCTCAGGTAAACTCTCTTTGTCCCCCTCCCCGATCCCCGTACACTTATTCCACATCGTATTCTGTCTCCTGCTGCCACCTCTGGGCTGTGAGCACATCGAAGACAAGGCCTGTCTCTTATTCACCTCCTGGGCACAGCAAATTAAATGTGTGTTTCAAGAAAGTTGAGTCTCGCGGGAGAAGCCGGCCGACAGGATCTGGGTTGGGGGAATTACGAAGGGAGGTTGTCTGCCTTCCCTGAACCTAAGGCAGAGGTTCTCAGAGTGTGGTCTCTGAATCACAGAGCATTGATCCCAAGTCTCAGCGTCGCTCGGGAACCCTGGAAATGTGTGTTCTCAGGCCTGGCCCCAGACCCACTGAGTCAGAAAGTCTGTAGGAGTCGGGATCCTCCAGAGAAACAGAACCGATAGGATGTTGGTAGAGAAAGATTTATTACAGGGAATTGGCTCGCGCGACCGTAGAGGCTGACAAGTTCCAAGGTCTGCAAGGCGAGTCAGCAAGCTGGAGAGCGGGGAGAGCCAATTGTGTGTGCTTTCCACCAGAAGGCCAGCAGCCTAGACACCCAGGAAGAACTGACTCTTTAGCTCGAGCACCAGAGCAGCAGCCCCGTTCCAGTTTCAAGATGAGTCAGGCAGTGAGGAATCTCAGAAACCTGTGTTTTCGCAAAGCTTCCAGGTGATTCCACTGCCCACCGACGTTCAGGAATCACTGACAAACTTCCCAAATCGCAGTTTCCTCATCCGGAAAATAAGGCTAACAAAAATGACCTCGAAGGGCTGTTCCAAATATAAAATCAGATGACGTATGTATACCGCCTAGTCCACAACCTCAGGCATATTCATCACTCAGCAAGAGTATTGGAGGGCAAATCTATTTTGGTTGGCTTCCTTTCGCTAGAATTGACCTTTGGAGACCACTTCCGATATTGGCAGCATCCCCTGGTACATTTGGGTTACTCACACAAGAGTTTCCTTTGGTTCCTCTAAGGCCCCAAGTTCACCTAGCTAAGCCCTGTCCTTGCAGAGTCCTTGTAAGTTGGCCTGAGCCAAGCATGAATCCTGTTTACCTCATTAGGCCCCGACCCTGTCCCTCAGGCACCAGACAAGATGGACCACAGGCGGCAATAGCTGTTTGTGTTGTAAAGAGAACAATCGTCTGGGCCCCCAGCTAGCATAAGCGGGAAAGGAGAGGACCTCCGAGAATGGTTCTCTGAAGAAAGTCAGAGCAGAGAAGGATCTGGGCCAGCTCCGTCTTTCCCAGAAGCTGCTACACCCTCCCTGTGGGTTGTGCTGAAGCACCACGGGGGTGTTGAAAACCACCAAGCCTCTCGCATTTCAGGCCAATGAAATCCCTCGCCTGTCACTCTCAGCGAAATAAAGCTTTGAAAAGTATTATTATTATTACGGTTCTTTTCATGAGCCCGCAATGCCTGCCGGCTCCCCCCGCCCACCGGTTTCCATTCGTTTTCCTGTCGGAGCCCAGTCTTTGAAGCCGGCATCTCCCCAAGTGGGTAAAGATGTAGCACCCTTCTCTGCCGGGCCGACCCTTCCCAGAGAGCCCCAGCGGGGGTGAGTTGCCACCTGGCGGGACTTTTCTCATTAGCCCTGCCGCCAGCGTGCGTCCCAGCCTGGTCAGCCTTAGGCTCTAAGCAAAGAACTTCTAATATTTTACTAGAAATTAGTTAGAGGGGCTCAGAGTGTGACAACCGGTTTATTACTACTGAATCTGCTTTGTCTGCAACTGGCAGAAACGGGAAAAGGGTGGCCACCCCACTCAGATGACTGGGTAGAAGGAAATGGCCAGGAGGGAAGACGACGAATGACTCCTTGTTGTCACTATCACTTGATCTCCGTTGGCTAACTGGCCACCTGAAACGAGCATCGGAAACAAGTTTGAGAAGGCCACTAGCTGAGCAAACAACGTGAAGGCCATCAAAGCCAGAATATCACTTTTGCAACAAAATATTTTTCCATTGGCTTGGTGCTACACGATATACGAAGATGACTGAGTCATGGCCCCTGCCCTCAAGGAGCTTGTAATTCAATATGGGAAATAAGACACTTACCCAGGGGCGCCTCGGTGGCACAGTTGCTTAAGCGTGCGACCTCAGCTCAGGTCATGATCTCACGGTCCGTGAGTTCGAGCCCCACGTCAGGGTCTACCCTGACAGTGCGGTTCCTGCTTGCCACTCTCTTTCTCCTTCTCTCTCTCTCTGCTCCTCTCCCACTTATTCTCTCTTTCTCTCTCTGTATCAAAGTAAATTAATTTTTTTAAAATTTTTTTTTAACGTTTATTTATTTTTGAGACAGAGAGAGACAGAGCATGAACGGGGGAGGGTCAGAGAGAGAGGGAGACACAGAATCTGAAACAGGCTCCAGGCTCTGAGCGGTCAGCACAGAGCCCGACACGGGGCTCGAACTCACGGACCGTGAGATCATGACCTGAGCCAAAGTCGGATGCTTAACCGACTGAGCCACCCAGGCGCCCCAAAGTAAATTAATTTTTTAAAAGACACACAGATGTTACAAAAGCCTGAAGCACACAAAGATCAAGGAGAGACATTTAAACGAAAATACCACAGGCCTTCAGAGAGAAGGGACTTCTGTCTGGACAGAGATTGGGAAAGGCTTCACGGAGGACGCATTTGAACAGAACTTTAGGAGAAGTACTGATGTATTTCAAAAGACAAAATATAGGACACCCTGGTGCTTGTCTCCTTGTGTTGGTCGCCTTCCCCACTCACTTGTTTCCTAGAAGAGCCAGCCTTCCAGTTTAGAGACGGACAATGCCAGACATTCACTCTCCGAGTCTTCCTTGAAGCAAGAATATCGTCTTTTGACTCCATGTTGGATAATGGCACTGAATAAAAGCTGGCTAGGGGGCCCTTGGGAAAAATTTTATGTCTTGATTTTTAAAACATGAACAGAAACTGGCTTCCTTACTGGCTTGAACATTGTCTCCCAAGAATGTGATGCTTGGAGTTGTATCCAGCATCTTGGTATGTAGGGAGAAAGCAAGAGCATTACAGATCAGCAACTTTGCATCCTGGACATAACCAATCCCAGAACTCCCTACTTTTTAACATTTTTTACATGCAATAACAATTTTTTTTTATCACGAAGCCCCTTTTAGTTGGATATTCTATAACCTGCAGCTGAGGGCATCTTAAAAGTGATACGCCAAGATTATGGAAACCCATTCACAAAGGGAGAACATAAGGAGCAAAGAAATGAGGTAAGGCCAAGTGGATGATGCATATTTTGTCAAATGCTTTTAGAACGTGGAGAGGACTAGGACTAACATGAAACAAGTTCCAGGAGAGTTCTCTGACTAGGATAAGGAATATGATTTTACTCTGAAGTAATGGTGGGGAGACATGAAAAGCATTTAAACAAGTTCCTGCCCTTACCGAGCAGGGCAATAGGAAAATGAATGCTCGGGCAGAGATAAAAAGGAAGAGAGAGACAGGAAAACATGTAGGATTTCTTTCACAGAGAATCCGACGCAGGGGTTATCAAGCATGTGTTCACATTACACGCCCCTGAGGAAGTTTTGAAAAATCCTGAAATCTGGGTTCCTCCCTCAGAGCTACTGATTCAGTTGGTCTGGGACGGAGAGCTGGCCTGGTTCTGTTGTTGTTTAAGCTCACTACATGACCTACTGTGCGGCCACTGTTGAAACCCCCCGCACGGCTGAACTGGGACTGTGGCGAAGGAAAAGAAGGACAGGGGAGAGCGACTCTGGAAGCAGAATGGGCAGGATGTAGGTGCCAAAGGAGAGGAGAGAGTCAGAAGTCTCAAAGACCTCTTTCAAGATGGAATGACTGAGAGAATGACGGTACCGTTTATGGAGATGGAGAAGCCAGGAGAAGAAGTTAAGTTTAAGGAAGAAAAGTTCCGTTTGGGAAATACTGAGTCTGAAATGCCAGGAGCAAGCTCTGGACGATATAGAGAGAGCTAAGCTAGAATTACCTACACTGGGGGATCCCTGGTGCCTTGAGAGATGTTGATGGGAACGTGGGAAGAGGGAACATGGAAAGAAAGAAGAGGACTAAGGACAAAACCTTGAAGAACATTAAGGAGAAAGGGTAAAGAGAGAACACCCCCAAAGAGGAGCCATTGTGTGGAGTTAAAACCGAATGCTCCTCATACACTTAGACTAATGCATTGATGCACAGGTTCCTGGTGGAGATTAGACATCAAATGTGAGGCTGGCGTTGTTACAGAATAATTCGGTCAAAGCTGCGCACCCTTCCTATCCAACAGTACGGCCAAGTTGGAACATGAAGTTTTCTGTCCAGCCTCACCTTCACAACAGAAAAAAAATACTCCCCTAAGAGTAAATGTGATATTCAACTGTTAAAAAAACAGTGAAGGGGTGCCTGGGTGGCTCAGTCGGCTAAGCGTCCGACTTCGGCTCAGGTCACGATCTCACTGTCCGTGGGTTCGAGCCCCGCGTTGGGCTCTGGGCTGATGGCTCAGGGCCTGGAGCCTGTTTCAGATTCTGTGTCTCCCTCTCTCTGCCCCTCCCCCATTCATGCTGTGTCTCTCTCTGTCTCAAAAATAAATAAACGTTAAAAATTTAATAAAAAAACAGTGAAAAGGGCTTCAAATAATATTCTTGAGTAAGTTGCATGCCCTTTAAAGAAAAAAAAATCAAACTTGTTCATCTGCCCCACCAGTGAGGCCACAGGTCTGATAAACAGCTGGTCAGGATGGGGAGACTGAGATTTCCTCCTCAGAAGATTTTAAGACGCCTAAAATTCTTCATTCATCTTTCATAGCTTTCTGCATGAGGAATTGGACAATACACATTCCAGACCTCTCCAGTTCATTGTGATGGTAAATGTGATAGTACTTGGGACCGTTGAGCAATGATATTATTGTGTGAATTATTGTTATTTAATGACATTCATAGCTACCTATTAATTACTAGTATTAATAAGATAATACTGCTTCAATTCATTCTGTTAGTTATAATGCAGTTGTAATTAGTATTAATTACAATGTTTAATTCACATTACTAAATATCACTGTCATGTAGATAGATCCAACATTTGTTAAATAAAAGCTTCCTTGGGAATGTAGCTCTTGAAACTCAGGCAGGTAGAATGAACCTGCTTCAGATTGCATGGAAATGGTTTCTATTGCTTTGCTCTCTCTCAGCAAACCCGTATACAAGGTGGTGGTGAGGTGTGTGGGATAATAGAAAATCATAGGCATGTTTGTGAGAGTAGAGTTTCAGGCAGTTTCTATCAGGGTAAGGGAAGAAACTGAAGAAGTTATCAGGTACTTTTATAATTAAATTTAGTATAAATTCAGATTTCTCAAACTTTGAAGGAAAGGTCTAATGAGAAGTAACCCATGGCTCCTCTTTTACTGTTTGGTAGTAATTGCTTCGTTGTAAAATGTTCACAAACCTGAACTTCTTCAGGCAAAACTTCTAATTAGGATTTCTATCTGGGATAAATGTACATTTGCTTAAAATCAGTCACCCATCATGCAAGATACAAAAAAAAGTTTTGGCTACAGCCAGGGTTAATTACCTTGAGTACTCAAACGAAGTTGGCTGCTATAATGGTTAGACTACTGAGAAAAAGATAACTAAATTCACGCATTTCTCTGGAGCCTTCTCATGTTCATGCATGACCTTGGAGGTCCTTCCCAGCTCCATGAGCCTAGGATTCCACAATGAATAGTACCTGGCATACTTTCACCGCTATCTTAGGGAAAAGAGAAATTTGGCTGAATTCCAGCTTATTTTTTACTTTCAAAAATACGTAAGTAGTTTCATACAGTGATATGCTTTTAGCCATTAAAACCATATTTTTTAAGAAAACTTAAGAACAAAGAAAAATATTACAAACAGACACACACACACACCATATACACCGCAAGATTGCCATTTTATCGAAAAATCTATTAAATAAATTCTATCAAAAATTTTGAAGCAGTTATAATGGTTAATGCTGGGAGATGGAATAATAGATGATATTCAATGTTTTTTTAAGTTTATTCTTTTGAGAGAGAGAAAGGGCGTGCACAAGTGGGGGAGGGGGCAAGAGAGGGAGAGAGAGAATCGCAAGCAGGCTCCGTGGTGTCAGTGCAGAGCCTGACATGGGGCTCAATCCCGAGAACTGCGAGATCATGACTTGAGCCAAAATCAAGAGACACTCAACTGACTGAGCCACAGGGGCGCTCTGATTTTCAAATTCTCTATTTTCTATTTGTTGGTAATTTCATGGAGCATATAGAACATATCATGATCAGAAAATACGTTGAAATACTGATGTAGTTTACCCAACTCTTATTTATAATTAATAACCATAGTTACCACAGGGAGCTATCACCACAGAAAACACATACATACATATGCGTTAAGATAGGCGTTAAATCCCTTAAAGAAACGTTAATAGTGTTTTGAAAGAACCCATTTAGAAATCCTGATGTCAACGTTCCTTGAGCTTGAGCTTCACTGAGTAAAGCAATGATGACACACGGCTTGGGCTAGAAAATTATACGTATACGGCAACTTTGTTTGGGTCCCTTGGAAGACAGAGGTTGGCAAAGTTCTCACTTGACAACAGTTTTGTTCGCCTTCATTCATTCAGTCTGATTTCATGAGTTGATTTTATTTTATTTTATTTTAACGTTTTTTTATTTATTTTTGAGACAGGGAGAGACAGAGCATGAACAGGGGAGGGTCAGAGAGAGAGAGGGAGACACAGAATCTGAAATAGGCTCCAGGCTCTGAGCTGTCAGCACAGAGCCCGATGCGGGGCTCGAACTCACGGACCGCGAGATCATGAGCTGAGCCGAAGTCGGCCGCTTAACCGACTGAGCCACCCAGGCGCCCCTCATGAGTTGATTTTAAACAGTTCTAGATGATTTTTCATCACCTGAACAAAGTGCCCTGCCAATCAGCTGTCGGTTACTCCCATCTGTGAAGGACAGGTTTCCCCAAGTGGGTCATAACCAGCCAGCTACAGAAGAGTCACGTGACAGCCACAGGCCTGCTCTTAGGGTGGTCTGCACATCTTCTTGGTGCCGAGCAGAGACCTTGCAAAGCAACAAGGAGAGAGATCTTTCCTTTGGTTCTTATCCACCAAAACCAAATCAAAACAAACAAAATAAAACCAGGCCAAAAAAAAAAAAAAATGCCTCACGTTCTTTACACACACCGATGAGTTCATTCTTCCCCTCTTCTTCCTTTCTGTGTGGCCTTTTGTGACTTCTTCCCATGGAAGTCTCCCTTACACAGTCACTAGACCCAGATATGCCCAGCCCATGCCAGGGAAAGCCTTGCCCACAACGTGTCATTCGTTTACGGAGTCAAATGGGCTTTTTAGTATTTAGTGAGGAAAGACTTCCTAGATTCAGCCTCCATGATTTGGGAGATTCACGTGATGTACTTGACCTGTGTGGATTGTTATAGAAAAAGCATCAGAGCCCTGTTGAGGAGGAGTGAGTTACGCAGGAAGGGAACATACAAATTAAACATTTACCACCTTTGCATCAGCATCGATCATAGTTGAATTTCGTTAATTCATTAATTATGTTTAATGTCAGGCTCCCTGCTGCGCTCTGAGCTTCATGAGGGCAGGGACTAGGTATTTCTTTTAACCTAGCCGTGTGTTGGGCACGCTTCAGGCATTAAAAAAATATCCACTGAATGAATAATTCTGGCCTAAATGGGAATAGTGGCCAGAATGGGAATAGTAAACACTTTCATGTTTAGCTATTCCGTTATCTAAATTACCGGAAACATCATACAAAAATCTCTGCACATGCAAAGTACCCTATTAATGAATAAAATAGTAACTAAAATCTTGTTTCCTCTGAAATTCAGCATGTAAATTTGATTTATATGACTAACCATGAATAATAATTATGATAATTCTTTTAGCATGTCTGTGATCCATTATGCTAAGTGCTTCACCTATATAATCTCACTTAATCCACCTGATGAACACATGAGTTGTCATCAATATACAGATGAGAAAATTGTGACTCACAGTGGTTCAGTGATTTGCACTGTGTCCCACAGCTCTGATACCTACCCAGGTCTGTCTGACCCCAAATGCTTATGTGCTTAAGCACAGTGCTGTACTTCCTCTAAATTGGATTTGCATTAAATATCATATGTTACTGCATAAATATCATATGTTATCATTTGCATTAAATATCATAAATATCATATATGACTGAGGCACCTGGGTGACTCAGTCGGTTAAGCATTCGACTTTGGCTCAGGTCATGAACTCGCAGTCCGTGAGTTCGAGCCCCACGTTGGGCTCCGTGCTGACAGCTAGGAGCCTGGAGCCTGCTTCAGATTCTGTCTCTCTCTCTCTCTCTGCCCTTCCCCCACTTGCGCTCTGCGTCTCTCTCAAAAATAAACATTAAAAAAATGGTTACATTTGATCTTAGCCGAAAGGCTGAGAAACGATACGAAAAAAATGGTTATAAATATCATGTTATTAGCAATTTTAATTTATTTATCCAGGAAACTTTACTGAGTGTCTAGTGTGTGCAAGGAACTGGGGATTTAAAAAAATTGAGATAAGAGTCCTCGAGGAGCTCCTAGCTCATGATAGCAGAAAATCTACAAGTGTAAAGGAATAATTGCAATGCTATGGCAGACCCGTCATGCTAGATATGTAAACCACAGAAGGGGGGATGGTCAATTCTCCCTGGAGGTCAGAAGAGGTTTCTCAAAAGAGATGACCCTACAATAAGCCTGGAAGAATGAGTAGGATTCTGACATGCAGATAAAGATGAGGAAGACAGTCAAGTAGAAGGATCATGGACTATGGTGCTGATGAGGACCTACAAATTTTTCATGGCCATTTCAGATGGTATAAAGAGGGGAGGAGATAGGGCAAACCAGAGACACCCTCTAAGTCAGTGGTTTCCAAAGTGTCCCTGGACCAGCAGCATTAACATCATCTAGGAACCTCATAGATAGGCAATACTTGATTCCTACCAACACCTACTCAACCAGAAACTCTGGGGTAGGGCCCAGTGATCTATAGGTTAAGAATCCCCCTGGGATTGGGATGAGTCTGATTGGGAACCAGTGGTCTCAGGTCATAAGTAGTCAGGAGAGTCGCAGAAGGCTCTGCACGTTCGTTCGTTTTCTCCCTACACTGTTGCCTAAGTAGAGCAAACGATCTTAGATTGTCAGGACAATGGAATTTTCTTAAAAGCAATTTCGTAAGTCTTTTACCAAATTGTTAGTCTTCAGGGTTTGTTTTTGAAAGTAGCAATTCAATGACCGTTTATAAGGCACAGCAGGACAAATGGTTTCCAAACCCCTGTTTGTGACCTGCATGGGGCCCAAAAATGCCCTCTCGTTGTAGGACATTATGGGAAGAAAATGAATTTGCATGATGCATAAATGGTAGAGTGGTTTTATGGCTCTTTATATGACAAGTTTGTGGAAAATGGCAAATAACACTTTTAGTTTATATTCAGCTGTAACAACAACTTATTATTTCCAAAGATTAAATTACAGTCTAGCAAAATGAAATGGGCTACATGGTCACTTCTTCATGGCATCCTCTTCCAGTGGCAATTTTTCAATAAGCAAGCTCAGCTAATTGAAAACAGAAACAGTTATCTTCCAAAGAGATCTTTGAAGTAGCTTCTGATGGTTTACAATAATGGCCCTACAGAGCTATCAGTCTAAGAGTGTCTTCGCTTGGGCTGCTGACCTCTAAAGATGATCCAGTACGTAAGGAACCTAGAGCCATAAACCTTGCCTCGGTACACTTGCCAGAAAAAGATAAGCAAATGGCAGGGGAAAACAAAGGCAACAAAATGAGAGCCTAGACTCTCAGAGAAGGCTGGTTACTGAGACCCGTTACGGCCAACGTCCATTACCAGAATAACAAGTCAAAAATGGAAATCTGCTATAATGGTTGTTTGCTGTCTTGTACACCAAACACCAGGCTGAGCAAAGATTTTTTGTTCTTTTCAACTCACCGTTTGACATTGGCACTCATTCGCCTGTCTGTGGCTCTTTCCAGACCCTCTCCATCCACCTGCTCACATTCTCACTGCCTCTTGGCTTATCTAAATCCGTCCACATTAAGACTCACCTCGGGGCGTCTGGGTGGCTCAGTCGGTTAAGCGTCCAACTTCAGCTCAGGTCATGATCTCACGGTCTGTGGGTTTGAGCCCCACATTGGGCTCTGTGCTGACAGCTTAGAGCCTGGAGCCTGTTTCAGATTCTGTGTCTCCCTCTTTCTCTGACCCTCCCCTGTTCATGCTCTCTCTCTGTCTCAAAAATAAATAAATGTTAAAAAAAAAAAATTAAAAAAAAAAAAAGACTCACCTCAAGTACCCGTCCCCTGCAGAACCACTCTTTCTTTCCAGGTAGTCTGATCCCATGGTTCTGCTTTAACAATTTCTATTGCATTCATTGCTTATGTGTTTCCCAAATTTCACCCAACTTTATGTTACCACCTTTATGAATTTTGTTATGGTATGCCACCTTGTTTTATGATTTACATGAATACTTGAATATTTTCTTTAATTTGATTCCCTTTTTGCTAAAATAAATGTATTTGAAGTTAACTGGATATTGATATTACAAATGGAAAATCAGTATCTGTTAGAAACATATTAATACATATGAACATATAACTATTTAAGTTAAATTTTTTTTTTTATCCAAGAGCACTTTAAGTGATCTTTCCTGTTACCACTTGCCTTGCAATGGAGTTTAGGACAAATTCTATAATGTCGTATGGCATGGATTCTCGAAGTGTGGGCCCTGGAGAAACAACATTGGAAACTTGTTAAAAATGCAAACTCTCAGGCCCACGCTAGGCATACTGACTCAGAAATTCTAGGGACAGACCCTTACAGTTGATGTGTTCTGTCTTCCATTCTAGGTGTGCAAAAGTCTGAGAACCACTGAGTTAAGAGATAGATCTTATTGTGGAAATTCAGATCTAAGGGTCAGCAAGAAACACTGGTTCCCTGCTACCCACAGAGGTGCTGGGGCAGGTGCTGCCCGGTGTGTCTGTGGCTCATAGAGGGACCCTTCCCCTTTTTGCTCCTCCTTCTTAAAAGGCGAGCCTGAGAGGAGACCTGTCAGGCTAAGGTTTGGGCACCAGCTGTTTCCGGGAGTTGCCTGGGAAAGCCAGCGGCCCAGCATACGTGGGAAGTTGCATCCGTTCCTCCCAGGGAAAAGAAGCCATCAATCCCATGGATAGTTGAGAAGTTCCTGTGCAGCCTCATCCTTGAATAGAAGGAGCCACTCCACAATCCCAGCTGGCTTACTGTGGGGGCCATTCTGAGGCAGTTCCCAGGGCCACTTTTAGGTACCCCTTCCCAGAGACAGTGCTGTGCACACTTGGGAGAACGCCAGCCTCTATAAAGTTATACAGACTTCTCTGTGGTATTATGGCTCAAACTCTTAAGCAGCCCTCCCTGATTTTCAAAACCTCCTTGTATTTTTGTCCCCCAGCTCCTTCCTGTTTTCCACTGTCCTTCCCATGGCACGGAGCGGGGAGGTTTTGTGGGTGCCCAGTAAGTATTTAGAACCACAGCACTTTAGAAGTGGAAGGGAATTCAGAAATTATTTAGTCCAACCCCTCGTTTCCAAATGAGAAAACTGAGGCCCAAAGAAGTTAAGTGACGTGCTCAAGTTCCACACATTTAGTTCGTGGCAGACGGTGTGAAAATCCACGTCTTAATTCTCAAGAAGACATGCTTCTACGTTAAACCATGATCTGCCAAATGGGCACATCCCCTGCGCGTCACTCCCTCACCAACAGTGGAGAAGCGTATTATGTGTGAGGTTTCTTGAAATTTACTACAATGCTCCCTCCTCTAGAAGTGTTTACTAAATGTTTATATTGCCTATGGAGAAAAGTTATTTATAAATAACTTATAAAGGGGACTTACTTGACCAGCCAAGATGATTTTTCTTCTGAATTACATCCTAATACGTACAGCTTCTTGCTCTCAGCTTACTCCACTTGGAGCTATGCCCAGTACAATTTACGTCTATGAACTGCTGAACATTTAAGCAAATTAAGTGTCCAAAAAATCAAACACAAATTGTATCTTGGTGATTTATGCCTTCATAAAGCAAAACACATACAGTGTGCTGAGCACAGGCCAGATTTATAGCTCCACTGGTTAGGGAAAATAAATCGACAACTCCTAGAGAACGTGTTGAGAACCACGCATATGTGTTTAATTCTTGACCACGGGGATTTCTCCCCAATGATGTTTATCTTACAAATCATCTTCAATGCTAATATGCAATGTAAACCGAGAATGAGAACGATGTACAAGGCTTCTGGATAGAGATTTAGAAGCCAGTTAGCTTTCACCAGAACCCCCCAAAAAGGCAGACAACTGAACAACTCTGGATCTTCCATCACTAACCTAACACCCCTGGGGTATGCTACCCTCTCTTATTAGCGTAAGCTAAGCAGTTTCATGTAAACGTTGGAAGATAGTGAGAAAATAAATCAAGAGTGCCGGAGTAAACCAAAGAAGCTAAGAGTGGACCCAAATCCCTACTGAGATATTTCTAGGACCATGTGACCTTTACAGATAAAGTGTCCTACCGAGAACATAGTTCAGGGAACAAGCATGTATGCACCAAAGCCAGAGAAAGAAGTTTATATCTCAAACTCTTCACTTCCTGGCTGTGAGTGTCTGTTTTCTTCTCTATAAATGGGGATTAGCAACCTCTACTTCAAAGAGGTGTTGTTTGAATTAATGAGATAATGGTTGTGTCGTAGCAGCCTCTAAGACTAGTTCCCAGTGATCCCCACCTCTTGGGTATGGACCGAACCAAGTGACTCCTTGTGTGCAAAATATTGCGGAAGTGGTGACGCTTCCAAGACGTGTTTACAAAAAAACTCTTACTACTGTCTCGTGTGTCCTCTCTCTCTGACGAAAGCCAGCTCTCATGTTGGGAACTGCCCGTGAGAGACCTAAGTGCAAGCAACGGAGGGAGGCCTCCAGCCAACAACCGGCAAGGAACCGAGGCCATTGGTCCAGCAGTCCAGGATGGATGGAGTCGTGCCAACAACCACATGAGTGAGCTTACACGTATATATTCCCAATTGAGCCGTAAGGTAGTAGAGAGTGGATACCTTGATTTTAGCCTCTAAGGGGCACTAAGTCACACGAAAAGTTCTGGCCCACCCAAACTGTGGGACAATAAGTGTTTGTTGTGTTAAGCTGTTAAATTTTGGAGCATTTTGTTACGCAGCATTAGATAACTAATACATGTTGTAAAGTGTTCTGTGTAGTACTTGGCACATAATACAGTCTCTATACAGGATGGCTATTATTGTTGTGCACATGAAGATTACACCCTGATAATTCCCTCTATGCTTCCAAATAAAGAAGGTTTGGGATCGCCAAGAAACTTACAAATTTGTGGACAATGTTTCAGCCTAAACAGTGAACATTATGCCTTCTCAAAGACCGGACTTTATGGAAGTCCATAAGATAGAATGTCACCTTTTGAGTTGAGAATCCCCACCCTGCAGTATGTCCCAATCCAGGGGTACTCTGGAGGAAATTTGTCCTAGGTGAGTTGCAGAATGCAGGCAGGCATTTTTTTTTTTTTACTGCAATTCACTGTGGCTGAAATTTCAGGTAGGTGCAAGAGAGTCAATCTTGTGGAACCTGCTTATTAAAAACCTGACATTCAGACCCTGTGTTTTCTTTTGGAGAAAAGCCACAATATAATTGAGTGCTGGACAAACAAAGATTTTTCAATCCAAGGTCAGGTTGTTTATTGCTGTTATCAAAGTCAAACAAAATTTACCCTCAAAGAGTAACCAGAGATATCAGAACAGATTTATGTACAAGGATGTTCATTGCAGCATTACTTACAAACATGAAAAAAGATGGGAGACAACCTAAATGCCCAACATCAGGGGACTCGCTGGATGATTTGTGATATGGTCACACAGTGGAATACTATGAGACTATTAAACATGTCTTATAGGAATATTTACTGAGCTGGAGAAATGCTTTAAGTAAAAAAAAAAAAAAAAAAAGGATCTAAAACCATTTGGTAGGATCCAAGTTTTGAAGGAAAACCAGTATAATTGTGTGCCCACGTGCGCGTATGCTGGGATATGTGTGTATACGTGTGAGTGAGTTTTCCTGGCCTTCCCTCTTTCCAGCCTTCCTGTCCCCCCAGTACATGGTTTAGTTCCATTTCCTGCCCATGTGAGTCTTGTCGCAACCGTTGTGGTTACTACTGTCAGAAAACAGAGAAATGCAGGAAAGAACACAGGAAGAGGGGAAAGAATTAGCAAAGAGAGTCATTTAACTTGCATAATGGGGAAGGAGGGAGGGGAGAGAAACAGTAACAGAGAAGTGGGCTAACGGTGGACAAGAACACGCTGATGGTCTGCTTCTTTATTACAGACCCCTGACAGAAGCAGTAAGGGTGGCATCTGAACAGAAAAGACTGAGCATACAGGCCCCTTTGTTAGCCTCCAGGGGGTGCCCAAGACCCTCATACCCTAATGCCGTTCCTCCCCCATAAGGAGTCTCACTTAGAGGCAAGACGAGGTATACTGAGCCCTGGTGCTAAGGGCTGTTGTTCAACATAAGGAAGGAGGAGTTTCGTCCAGTTTCTGTGGACCCTGACTCAATCTTGAAATCATTTCTCAATTTTTTGACACCCAGTTGGCGCAGTAAGATGAGAAATACCTCCCACCCAGGAGGGCCCAGGGCAGAGCCTCCCGGAGCAGCTCAGCTCTAGACCTCGTGAAGAATTTCTCTTCTTTGTTGTGTCCTTCCCGGTGCTCTTTTTTTGCCGCCACTTGCCTTTACTCCCCAGCCAATTGATGAGCTCCATCCAGCAAGGCTTCTCAGCCAAGCGGTGGAACCAGTGAGTCAGAATCTGGCACAAATTCCAATTTGGTTAGGTCTGATGTGGGGCCTGGGCTTGTGCAATTGCAACAAGCTGCCAGATGATGCCAGCGCCACTCGTCTATGGCTAACCCCTCGTCTCAAGGCGTAAGGAGTGAGATCAGGATGTGTGTGCACGGGAGATGCACCACGGAGGCCGTCTCACCCGCTTTTAGCGTAGATCTTCCACTGAAGGCACAAAAGCAGTCTTTGTGGTTTCGACGCGATTCTGTCTTAAGTCATCAGGTTCTAAATGAGGGTGTAGCTTTTAAGCATTATGATACTGGCTGGCGTGGTTTTGCCTAGAATGCCTGCCCTACAGAGCTCCTCCAGTAACTGAAGGCTGTGGTGGGAGTGAGATGAGTCAGAGATCCAGTGGTTACCTCCAGCTGCTGGAACACAGGTGCCTGCAATTTTCTCCTCTCTGTTTCTTTATTCTTATTTTCTCTAGTAAACATATCTACTTCTTAATTAAAAAAAAAAAAACAGGTAAAAATTCTTCACTGATTTCTTATTACAGGATCTTTTTTGGTTTTTATTATTTTGTTTCTTAGGAAATGTCATGTTCCTCGTGGTTTTTAACGATCTTTCATTTCCGAGAGCAGCTAATGACGGGCCAGGAAATAAGGACAACAAACAGAACGGCCCTGGTCCCTCTTGAAAAAGAGACGAGTCAAGAGGAGTTTTCAGCATTATCGGAGTTAAGTCCGTGGAGGACGGGGCCTGTTTATTCATTTTTTCCCCATTGAGGAAAGAAGGAAAGATCAGTTTGTATTTCAGCAGAAGGATCAAGATTAGCATTGGAAAATCATTTCCCAATGGTAAATGTTCTTAAATGGAGAAACGGGTTATCAAGGGAGATTTGTAATCTCTACCCTTGCAGACCTTTAAAAAAATCCATATATGTGAATTATTAAATTTGTAGATGATGTGTGGGATGTATAAACTCCCCAAATGCTATATCCTTCTCACTTATCATATCGGGCTGCTTCCATTTGCCAAAACTTAACGTGAAGTCTGGGGGTGCAAATTAATGCCAGTAATCACAAAAGAAAAATGTAGTTAGGATCCCAGCTGCTATAAATAGTTTAAATAATGCTATCTAAAAGCAAATATAAATGATTTTTGGTTAACCACAGTTTGGGATTACCCACACCACTGCTCTATTAGTACAGGTAATTGAAAATTGACTCTGTAATCAATCCCCATTTCTTTGATTTAATTCAGGTGAATTCCTCACCAGGGCCGAGGGAATACACTCTGTGGCCTCACAAAGCCCATGGGGCCTCGTGGACCTTTGGTGATGATTTTGAAAGGCAACAAATTATTGACACAGCAAAATTATTCAGAGCAAAGTGGTTAATTTTTCCCCTTTGATACCAATATACTTCCATTAAAATTTAAATAAACTTTTAATTTTATGGAATCAGGATGAAATCTGTATATAAGTTGCTTTGGTCTTTCTGGGATCTTACGCAAGACTGTAAAAAAATACCATCTTCCCCTTTTCCTAAGGATCCGTGTCACCCCGGTTATGACATGCTGAGGCCATCCGAAGTGTGGACAGTGGTGTATCATAGTGAATTCTGACCCATCATCTTCCCCGGCTCATCACGGACCTGATCTTCCCGTGAGGGATCCCATCTCGGGGACAAGCCCACTGTCACGGATGACACTTGAGGGCCGTGTCTTTCTGCTCACTCCCCCTCATATGCCACATCCTTCTAATTACCAAGCCCAGCCAATACTACCTTTTCTCCGTCTCTTCAACACGGCCCTGGTCCAGGCCACCAGATTCTCTCATCTGACTCCTTCTACAACTCCCTAATGGATGTCTCTGCTTCTAGGCTCACCATCCAACCTAGGCCACATATGCCAGCCAGATTTATCTTTCTATACGGCCAGTCTAAGCGTGCCACTCCCTGGCTTAAGGCTCTTCCAGGAAAGACCACATGCTGCGGGATTCTATTTATAGAGGCAGAACATAGATTAGTGGCTGCAGAGGATTAGGAGGATTGGAGGGAAATGGGGAGTGACTACGAGTGGGGATGGGGTTTCTCTGGGGGATGATGAAAATATTCTAAAATTGCTTGTGTTGGTAGCTGGACAACTCTGGATATACTAAAAACCATTAACTGCGTAGTATAAATAGGCGAATCATATAGTATGGGAATTATGTCTTCAAAACACTGTTTAAAAAAACAACAACTTTGTAATGGCTCCCGAATGCTCTTCACCTAAATTCTGAGATTTTTGACCCAGTCTGTGATGCTCTAAATGGTTTACTGTCAGCCACCAGCCTTATTTATACCCTACGACTACGTACTTTAACCATGTTGAATTGTGTTGGGTCCCTTAAACTTGGCATTCTCTTGCTTGCCTCTGGATTATTGCACTTGTCTCCTCTGCCGTCCTCCCCGGACCTACCCACCGCCCAACTTTCTACTGGGTGATCCCACATATCTTCAATGCTCCATTTAATTATTACTTACTCTAGGAAGCTTCCCTAAATCACGCTATTTGGATGCTCTCTATTTAAGCTCCCTGAAGTCTGTACCTTATCATGTAAGTGTGCATTTACTTAATTTGTTTTTCTAAATTCCTTGTAACTAGAAGTTCAGTAAAATGTCGGGCACAATGTCTGGTGAGATCACTCAGAGTCTTAACACCATGCCTACCACATAAATAAATGAATAAGTTGGACGAATGAATTAATAAACATATTCAAGTTTAGCTCAATGGATAACATTTTTTGTAAGTTTCGCTCAATGGATAACATTTTTTTTATTTCCCACTAGGATTATGTACCCAATGTGAAACTGACTTATTGTACCCAATGTTATATATGTGTTGCTTCTATTTCTTTACCAGCTGGACACTAGAAGCTCTTTGTAATTTTCATAGCTCTTAATAAGCCCCATCTCAAAAGTTACCAAAACGCAAATATTAAAGCCAAAGTGTGGCTCTTTCTTAGGTGTCATTTTCCCTGACTTTTTTGCAGTCGTACATGTGACTTCCTTCTTCTACCTAAGTCAGTGGTTCCCAAAGTGTGATCCCAGGACCGGCAGCAACAGCATCACCTAGGGCCATGTTAGGAATGTAAATCCTTGGGCCTTACCGCACACCTACTATGCCAGAAACTCCGGTGGGTGGGACTCAGCAATCTCTGTTTTAATAAGCACTCCAGGTGGTTCTGACGCCCCTGAAGTTTAAGAACCACTGTCCTGAGCTAATTTGCTTTGGTAAGCTGGACCTTCTCTGTCACAGCGAGAGGTGGAGAGAGCAATCCAGACAGCAAGCTCCCCTGCTGCTCCTAAGCCAAGCTAATTCCCAAAAGCTCTATCATTTCCAGCTATGGCTTTCCTTTCATACAGCGCTGGCTGCCAGGTGGTACAGGTTAGACCACGGGGATCCTTGAATGTACGGTTTATTTTCCCTGAGCACCCCCGCAAGGGTGGCAAACACAACAAATACACATTAGGTAAGAAAATCTTAAGTTCACGCACTCAGTATAATCACTTCTGTTTATAACCCAAGTCAGTCTTTTTTTTGATGTCTTTCTCCTGCCCTCGCCCATCATGCCAGCATCCCTTTTCATTTGACCAAACTTGGAAAACTTAGGAACGCTCTGTCCATTTCCATTTTCACGACTCCTTGCATTACAGCTTTGGTCGCGATGATACCCTAACAGACTTCTTTACCTTTGTTCCTTTTCCATACCCCCAATCCAGATCCCTTCTCCTTAGGGTTCCCATTTTACTTCCTTGCTCAAAAATCCTCACCCGTTGTCCGGTGCCTAAAGATAAAACCCGAAGTCTTTGGTCTGACATTCAAGAGACTTCACGGATTTGGCCAAAATACCATTTCCCGTCTCAAACCCCACTCTTGGCAACGCAATCTCTCTCCCCTCCTCTCCCAGCAGTCCTGCTGCTGTCACCACCACCATCGCTCCAAGCAACAGCAGCTAACATTTATTGAGGATTTACTGTGCGTTAGGCACCATGTTAAATGCTTCAAATTCATCATCTCATTTAATCCTCACAACGACCTTGTAGGGCTATTATCATCCTCATTGTGTAGACGATGAAACCAAGAATTACCAAAAGTTAAGTGACTTGCTCGTGTTGCAACAGCCAGTAATGGGTGGAGATACAAGTTGTGTATAGATCTGTTTATGCCAATAGGTAGAGACCGCAAATTCGATGAAAGTAAATACTGTTTCTACTATGCAGTGCTTAACTCGGTACTTGACCTACATGACTAAGAAATCTTTTTTAATAGACATTAAGTAAATTTTAAATTCCATCCTCCTAACGGTTGCAACTCCTTACTCTTATAGTCCTTTAAATATATTTTTATTCGTTTCTTTTCTTTTTAATTTTTTTTTAACGTTTATTTATTTTTGAGACAGAGAGAGACAGAGCATGAATGGGGGAGGGGCAGAGAGAGAGGGAGACACAGAATTCGAAACAGGCTCCAGGCTCTGAGCAGTCAGCACAGAGCCCGACGCGGGGCTCGAACTCAAGGGACCGTGAGATCGTGACCTGAGCCGAAGTTGGACGCTCAACCGACTGAGCCACCCAGGCGCCCCTCATTTCTATTTTTATGTATGTTTTACCCTTGCTCCATTTTGAATATCCATAGTCATCTCTGTCTTTCCTACCTTGTTTTCAAGGTACTCCTAAAGTCTGGCATCCTTCCCAGATCTTTTTCCAGTAAACCAGTCTTTCTCTGAGATCCTAGAGGAATTATTTCCTTTTCTTCTCATTTTATTTTCATCATATTTTAGTTTGTGTGACTCCTTAACTTTTCATAAGGTTTTCACCCAAAGGGCGGGCGGGGGGGGGGGGGACTAGTCCCTTTAGAAGAGAGACTTTGAGCTAACTTTCAATAATTAACACAGAGTAAACAAATGGATCTTTCGTACTTTGGTAAGTACCACCCAAATAGATGGGCATTCACAAGTTTGTTTTAATGATGTTAATCTTAAGGCAATATCCTTGTTCACTGCCTCTAAATCGTATGCTAAAGGCAGGAGCAGAGGGGTCAATGATGCAGTAGAACTTGCCTGTCTGATTTTTAAGGCATTTTATTTCTTTCCTCTAAGTCATGGGAGGCAAGCTGAAAATTTAACCAAATTATAGAACTTTAGAGCTTGGAAATAACCTTAGAGACCACTAAGCCTCCATAGTTCCCAAACTTTTCATCACTGAGGCCCTCCTTTATTGTTCTTTAATTACCTCCTCTAAACTCCATATTGTGAGAGACGCTTGCCTTTTGGATTTCATTTAAGGAAGAAAAATGGCTTCTATTTATTGACTGCCAGCTACATGCCAAAAATGTACAAAGTATGTTATTGTCTATCAGTCTCACAAGAAGTCAGTGGAATAGAGGTTATGATTCCCATTTTAAAAATGAAGAAATTGGGGCACCTGGGTGGTTTGGTCAGTTAAGTGTCCAACTTCGGCTCAGGTAATGATCTCATGGTTCGTGGGTTTGAGCCCCATATCGGGCTCTCTGCTGTCATCACAGAGCCTGCTTCAGCTCCTCTGTCCCCCCCTCTCTGTCCCTCCCCCACTTGTGTTCGCTCTCTCTCTCTCTAAAATAAATAACATTTTTTTAAATTTTTTTTTAACGTTTATTTATTTTTGAGACAGAGAGAGACAGGGCATGAACGGGGGAGGGTCACAGAGAGAGGGAGACAGAGAATCTGAAACAGGCTCCAGGCTCTGAGCTGTCAGCACAGAGCCCGACGCAGGGCTCAAACCCACGGATCGTGAGATCATGACCTGAGCCGAAGTCGGACGCTTAACCGACCGAGCCACCCAGGCGCCCCAATAAATAACATTTTTTTAAAAAATGAGGAAATTAAGGTGCAGAGAGGTGATGTTGACTTACCCAAGGTGAGTGTAAGACTGAGCATTTGATAGGAAGGTCACAGGATTTGAACCCAAGTCTAACGCTAAGACTCAGGTTCTTTATCTATATCCTCTACTGCCTTTCTAATTAGGTAATACCCCTTTCTCCCAAGTTTTGAGTAGAATCATTTGATAACCTTCTAAACAAAATCAAAGAAATGTGGTGGACATAACCCAAGTATCCATCAGCAGATAAATTAGTAAACAAAATGTGGTCTATACTTGCAATGGAATATTATTAGACCACAAAGAAAAGAATGATGTTCTGATACTCATTATAACATGGATCAATCTTGAAAACATTACGCTGAGTGAAATCAACCCGATGCAAAAGGACCAATGTATGACTCCACTTACGTGAAATACCAAGAATAGGCAAATTTATAGAGACAAAAAGTAGATTAGAGGTTATTAGGGGGTAGGGGGAGGCAATAATGGGGAGCTATTGCTTAATGGATGCAGTTTCTGTTTAAGGTGATGAAAAGGTTTTAGAAATTGATAGTAGTGATGACCGCACAACCTTGTGATTATAATCAATGCCACTAAGATGTATACTTAAAAATTGTAGAAATGGGGCACCTGGGTGGCTCAGTTGGTTAAGCGTCCGACTTCGGCTCAGGTCATGATCTCACAGTTTGTGGGTTCGAGCCCCGCGTCGGGCTCTGTGCTGACAGCTCAGAGCCTGGAGCCTGCTTCGGATTCTGTGTCTCCCTCTCTCTCTGCCCCCCTCCTGCTCGCACTCGGTCTGTCTCCCAAAAATAAATAAACATTAAAAAAATTTTTTTAAAAATTGTAGAAATGGCAAATTTTATACTATATATTTACCTAAGTAAAAAAAAAATGAGGAAATCGGATTGTTTTGTTTACCTAGATAACCTTATTGTGTGTACCCATGATTTAAGTTTCTCTGGTTCTGTAAGTTTTTTGAAATGTAAAATGTAAATTCCTGTAGAACAGGAATGTTCTATTAGTGGCCCTCCAGGTACCCAGGCCATCCAGTGTGAAGACAATGCCCAGCTTCTCACAAGCACACACTTAGATGAACAAAAAATAGGTCTCCCGGTCACTTATTATCCCACGTATCAGGAATAACAAACGAACAAGCAAGATAGTGCATTCTAGTAATCACTTTTGTAACCCCGGCAGTCTTGTGAGAATCTTGGAGGCCCAGTGATGAATAACTCTTTAGTCCTTCCCCCTGGCTGGAAGAACAGAGACAAGGACAAGTGCCAGTCCTGATGGCACCTACCCCGCCCTTCCTCCACTTTTCAGAAAAGCATGAAGGACACATCATGGAGGAAAACATGGATGGGAGAACAAGAGAAGCCACAGAAAAGGCACATGAAGACAATTCTACATATCAGAAAGGACTAAGAAGAGGTGAAGAGGTGTGCCTATGATGAGACAGAGAAGGGAGGAGCTAGTCTCCTATGCAGGCCTTCCTCCCGTCCTGGTGAACACGGCATAGGGCTGGGCAATGAGCACTTGGTGGGAAAAACCACCGATTATTGTTATAAGGTAAGGGTCTTTCAGATTTTTAATTCAGCGGCTTTGGGGTTCAGAGGGCTTGGCACTCCTCCAAGAGTTTCCCTCCCCCCTTACCGCTCTGTTTTTGTTGTCCTCCTTGCCCTTCTCCTTCCCCCTTCTTTTCCCCCCTCCCTCCTCCCTTCTCTTTCCATTCCATGCTAGAGTACTTTTATACTCTGAAGAGACTTTTCCCTTACTGGTGCTGAGAGGAAAGGGTATGAATAGAGGGAGAGGAAGTAGGGAGGGTGTGTGGGTCTTTGTTTACAAGAGGATGAAAATTCAAGAGCACACAGGTATTCCACTCTCCCCTCTATTCCCATACGACCTCCAACTTTTCTCTCTTCTTATTTTATAGTTGCTTCTGCATGACCAAGCCTTGGTAATTCCCAACATCGTCTTCTCCAATGCCCTCATTTATTGATTTCTGCCCACCTGCACCCAAATCCCACATTCCCAAAAAAACTACTACCCTGTAACCTCCTTAAGGGCTGGAGCATCATGTTAGTCACCTTCGTATCCCTGGTATCTAGAAAAATGCTGGATGCTCAACTCATATCTGTCGACTGAATGGGTAAACAAATAAATGCGAGTTGTCTGAGCACAGCACTAAGCCTTGTGGTTGGTTTCATGCAAGGCTGACTAGGGCATGACAGGAAGGAATATTTTAAATGAGGAGTATCCTAGGAAATCAAGAATATTCGCTCCCCAAAGAAAAAGGGGACTTTTGAGTTTCCCTTCGGTTTGGTGATGTGGGTTCACAGTCTGACGAGGAGGGAGGTTTTCGCTGCAGTCCGTAGAGTGATAAAGACTGAGCATTATTTGTGCCGAGGCTTTCATAAAGCTACACAAGAATGAGGGATCACAAGAGGATGAGGGAGTTCATGACCAACGTAGTAGACTTCTTCTAAATATAGGGGAAAAGAAAATTAGAATTTGAAAAGCTGCTGCGGAGGCGGTAGAACATTTGGGTTCTTTTCAAATCAGCATTGAAAGCCGCTCTTTTTGAAAAGGTCTGCATCAATAAATCAGAACACCCGAGTGAAGAGAGCACTTGGGAAGGCTCATTGGTGAGCTTGCCCCCGCTTTGTCACCCTTGAGGCATCTCTGGTCTGGCTTCCTCCCGTGGGAAGCAAAGGGGAGCAGAGGGGTGCTGGTCTGGGCTCAACTCTAGGTCAGCTGGGCCCAACAGGTGTGGGAGCTGACCCTCAAATGGGTTTGATGGGACCAACAGCACTACATCCAGACTCTGCTATGCCCACAAAGCCAGCCAGCTGCAAATAAACCAGGGTGCCCTTTCCACCTTTTGTGCCAATCGGAAAGCCCTAAATCTGCCTTCTGTACCACCACCGGCACCCCCTTTGGTTCAGTTCCTTTGGTACGGGCCGTGAGAAATCTGCGGAAAGGTGCTGTCTTCTCTCTGCCTACTGATGTGGAGGACAGAGAGGGTACGGGGCCTCGGTGAAGGGTGAGGGAAGACGATGGGGAAAAAGATGCTCTAAACCGAAACCGTGGCAGCCCATGGTGTTTAGAAACGTATTTTTTAAAAAGAAAAAACAAGACAATGAAAGAAAGACATGGGATGGGGAGATTTCTGAGGAAGATGTTCATTTCAATAACATCTGTAAGCTATGAACCACCCAAAAACAGCTAGTGAACTTCAGTTACAAGGTGTTCTCCTTCCACTCAAGGACCAAGATTTTAACAGCACTGAATGTGATAGAATGCTGCATTTCCCCTCCTGAACCCCTGCTAATTTTTATCACTTTCTCTCCGCCTCTGCCGGTCTGACTGTAGCATTTTGGGCCTCTCTTTCCTATTGGTCACGACTGAAAGTAAAGATCACAACCTTTCATTATTGCTCTGGTGATAATATCAAACGCTCCAAATGTGGATAATCTCACATTCCCTGCGATACTCAGATCTAATGTGTAAAAACAGCACATTAAGCGAGAAAAGAAGGACAGAGAATAAGAGCGTTAAAACCACAAACCATAGTCTTCTGAGAATTGCAGACACTTGCTTTTTGGATCCAGATTGTGCAGGTTTTTTTCCTTACCATTTAAATGTAAACAGGCAAGCTTCCTGCCTCCAGAAAGCTCTTTCCTCTGAAAGCACTCTTTACTATTTAAGCAGATACAGGATAGATATTTCGACACAGAGCCCACATAAAATCCCATATTAGGAATGATACCAAACTTAAAGAACGTTGTAAAATGAGAATGGGAAAAAAAAAATGTACAAAATGAATTCCTGCCCATTTACATGCTTTTCGTCAGGCTACCAGATACCAAGCCTCTGTCTTTGTGTTAACACTGCAGATTAGGTCAAGTTTTTACCCCTCTGAGCTCTTTTCCTGTAAATGACGGGTTTTGATGTGAAACAAGCAACATGTCAAAGCGAGTTGAAAGATGTAGGCATTTTATGCCATGTCACAATGACAGGCCGGTGAATATTTGGGCCATTAGGGGCTTATTAGTGAATAAATGACCAGATGGTTCAGTGATGCACGGAGATGGACAGAGCTGGATGCTCCTAATCAGCACTGTCTGTACTTGATGTCAAATCACATGACACAGTAACCCATGGATACCAAGGAAGAGTTACCATTAGCAAGTCAATTTGATATCTGGGTGGTGTAAACAGACTCAGAACCACACTTCAGGGCTGCCTCTGTTTGGAGGAAGGAAAACGCAGTACAGCATTGTAAGGCACACGCACAATAAACTCTAATTGTTGTTTGATAATCGTACCAAGAATTTCTATCTTAGCTCTTCCCCTTTATTCTTGAGAAAGGAGTGACGCCCAGAGGCACGAGGAAAAGGGATCGTCGAAAATAAAGAGGTTGCACTGAGGATCTATTTGCAATCTAAGTAACAGACAGAGGAAATAATCAGGTCGTAAAGAGTGGGCCATTAGTGGGAAGAACGAAGAGCCGTCTTCTCATGCTTTGCCTAGTGGGTGACCGACAAAGTTTAGGTACAAAACACATGCTGTAAACAGATGCCATTTGCCTTTGCATACTGCACGCTTAGCTCTTTCCTCCTTGTCTCTGAATTATGTGGATCGCCTGAACAGCCACCTTGGGTTATTCCCGTAGGATTGCAGGAAAGCGTTTTTCAAGAAGAGTGCACGTTTCTTCTTTCCTAGTCATTTTCAGTATTTTCAAACTGACAAGTATTCTTTGCACCCCCATCTACTACGAAAGAAAACACTTGCTCTGCTCTTAAAACCCAAGAGAAGAAATAGGTTGGGGCGCCTGGGTGGCTCGGTTGCACATCCGTCTCTTGATTTTGGCTCAGGTCATGATCCCAGGGTAGTGGGATGGGGTCTGCATCGGGTGCCGCGCTGAGCGTGGAGTCTGCTTAAGATTCTCTCTCTATCCTTCTGCCCCTCTCCCCTACTTGTGCGCTCTCTCTCTTTCTCTCTCTCTAAAAAAATAAAATAAAATGAAGAGAAGAAACAGGTTGGAAATAAACTTACTTTGGTGTTCCCTCGGAAACTAGTGGGTTCGAGGGCACCGATTCAATGCATTATGCATCCACAATGGAAGTGTTGACGGACATTTCATCACAAGATCATCCATTAAAGCAATTCAGTCTTGAGGGAGTAGGACCTAAATGATATTACTGTAAGTTTCTCTTTTTAATAAAACCTATTGTTTGTATAGCAGTTTTCATTTGTAAAGCACATCATGGATATTGTGTCTTTTCAGTTTCTTTTTAGCCAAATGTTATTAGTTTAATTAATAAATCCTTCCTGGGCATCTATTATGTGTCTATTTCTGGACAAGATGCTGTGGACAGAGGGAGCAAAGGCTAGAATTCCTCAAAAGGCTTAGAGTTGCACTATCTAGGGCTTTTTAATGGGCATTGTATAGCGATTGATGCTCACAAAAAGATTATATGTAATATACATGTTAGGGGGAAAACTGTTTAATAATTGACATCTGTGACCCCACCATCCAATAGAGGAACCAGAACATGGTTAATTTTGTTAAATCTATGGAGGTGCTCCTCTCCCAACACCATCCCCCACACCCACAAAGGTGACTACACTCTGAATTCTGAGTTTATCATCCCCTTATTATTCAAAAATAATTTGACCCCACATGGCTCTATATCTAAGCAAGATATTTTTAATTTGCCTATGTTATTCCTTTACAAAAATGGAATCACACTGTAAGTATTCTCCTGAGAATTGCTTCCCCCCCCCCCCAACAATGGATTTAAAAGTTAACCATGCTTTTTTATATGGCTGAAGTTCATTCGGTTTCACTATTTTCTTATGTTCCATAGTGTGAATATCCCACAACTGATGTATCCATTCTCCTGTTGGTAGACATTTGGCTTATTTCCGGTTTGGGGCTATTACAAATAATGCTACAAAGAACATTCTTACACATAGGTGCTGGTGTATGTATGCACGAGTGTCCCCATGTGTGGATTTTCTGGGCCATGGAGTAATGGTCATATTCAGCTTAACAAGATAATGCCAAACTGTTTTCCAAAGGTTAACCAATTTACACTCCTACTGGTAGTGAATGAAGAACATTCCCATTATTCTGCATCCTTATCAACACTGACTACTTTCAGACTTTTAATTTTGCCAGTCTACTGCACATACATTCAGCCTTCACAGCCACCCAGAGAAGCAGTAATTATTATCTATATTATACGGGTAAGGCTCAAAATCACAGAACTGGTCAGTAATAAAATCGGAACTCGAACCCAATTCCCCAGCCTATAAATCCAGAATTCTTTCACTGTTCTGCACCGTCCCCGTCACCTTAGTCCCCATTGACTCATGCCCCACAGTCATAAGTACAGTGAGCATCCAGGAGCAATATCATGTTCAATTTAGGTATCGGCCACTTGTTAGTTATGTGACTTGGGCAAATCACTTGACCTCTCTGAGCCTTAGTTATCACATCTGTAATACGGCAATAATATTAGAACCTATATTACAAGACTGATATGTACATATTGCATTAGGTTGAAAATATTAAACAAGTTCACACACACACACACACACACACACACACTATTAAGTAGACATTGAAATAAACACTCAAAATTCCAGCTGTGACAGGTAGAATTCAGTATATCTGCCCTCTTTCATTCCAGCAAATTGTGGGCTGGCAAACCCATCCTTGTTTCATATGCATTTACATTGAAGTCTTCTCATCTTTGCTCCAGCACTGTGCAAATTTGATTTCAGCACAATCAGTTTAAAAAAAAAATGTTAAACATGCATTTTCTAGGCTGGGTGATATCAAAAGTCATTTTTAGGGGCCCCCCGGGTGGCTCAGTTGGTTAAGTGCCTAACCCTTGATTTCAGCTCAGGTCTTGATCTCCGAGTCGTGAGTTGCAACCCTGCAACCCAGGCTCTGAGCTGGGCGTGGAGTTTAGTTAAAAAAAAAAAAAAAATCCTTTATAGTCTTTAACTGAGTTTGTGTGTCTCTATTTCTATATGTGACAATTAAATGTTTTGTCTGCCTTGTTAGATTGGTTTCTCATTTTTATCATAATTGCATCCTCACCCTTAATTTAATAAATACTTGTTAATTAAATCAATCAATCAATGAATTTTAAAAAGCAGATTGAGTGATGTGTTTTGCTGAATTTATATGTCAGTCAAATGGTCCTTTGTAAAAAGGTCTATGGTGTTTTGGGGTGCCTGCGTGGCTCAGTCGGTTAAGTGTCCAACTTTGGCTCAGGTCATGATCACAAGGCTCGTGGGTTCAAGCCCTGCATAGGGCTCTGTGCTGACAGCTGGGAGCCTGGAACCTGCTTCAGGTTCTGTGTCTCCCTCTCTCTCCCCCTCCTCCGCTCACAGTCTTGTCTCTCTCTTAAAAATAAACATGAAAAAAAATTTTTAAAAAATTTTTTTTTTACATTTGTTTGTTTTTGAGAGACAGAGCGACAGAGCACAAGCAGGGGAGGGGCAGAGAGAGAAGGAGACACAGACTCCAAAGCAGGCTCCAGGCTCCAAGCTGTCAGCACAGAGCCCAATGCGGGGCTCGAACCCACAAACCATGAGATCATGACCTGAGCCCAAGTCAGACGCCTAACCGACTGAGCCACCCAGGTGCCCCGAAAAAAAAAATTTTTAATGAAAAAATTAAAAAGCCTACAGTGTTTTATCTCAAGTCCTTGAAGCCTGATGTTTTTCAGAATTTAGAATTTTTCCATTAAAAAAATTAATACTGTATGCATACTATTATATGACATCTACAGCAGGACCTGGGCACCACTCAATAATAAAACACATTAAAATTTCTGAAGCAAAGCATAAGCATAGGCACTCAGGAAGGGGCTTTCCGAGACCACAAACAGCATCACATTGGTTCAGGTTAAAGCTTCTACCAACAGATATAGAAACACCTACTGTCTTCCCAGATTGTTGCTCTGTAGACTATGGCTTAAAATTGTGGAAATTTAAAGCCCTAACTCCTTGGTCCCTAATATATTTTATTCACACTATGGTGCATCTTACTCATACTTCATTCCTTGCTCTCCAAGAAAAACTATACTAGTTTATGGTGCATTGACACTTATTTTAATGGGCCAGTGATTATCCCATTGCCCTGAGGCCAGGGAAATGTACAACCTATTCCTAGGAGAGGCATAGCTGAATCCTAACAAATAATAAAAACTATTCCAAAAATTAAGAACTGGGATTCTTCATTCAAGAGACTTATAAAGTATTTATTCACAATTTGGGGGGGGGGTTGTAAAATTACTAATACTTCCAAAACATAATTTTTATCTGGTAAAGTTTTGACAATCTTTTCTTAAAAAAAAAAAAAAAAAAAGGTGTTCTCAGAGAAGGAAGCAAGTTTTAAAACTGATATTGGAAAGTCCTAAAAGTCAAAGCTCACTGTATTTTATGGAGACCTAAATAGAACAAATCAGTTGTTTTTAAGACCAGGAGAAGGTCTAGACTCTAGAGGAGTCCCTGTCATGGCCCTGAGGCGTGAGCAAGAATAGTGTTGTAGAAATCAGTCACCCGAAGTCCAAGCCTTCAGTACATTTAAGTTTAAACATGCTGAGGGTGCAGCTCTGAACTTCCAAATGCACACACACATGCACACGCGAGATTCTTCCTCCCCTGGTAGCATTAGCACAGGGAACTGCCCAGGCCAAGGCAGTGTCTGTTTCCTTTCTTTCTTCTTTCTTCTTTCTTTCTTTCTTTCTTTCTTTCTTTCTTTCTTCTTTCTCTTTCATCTTTAGGTATAAGGTATGACTCAGATGACATCCTTTACCCAACTGTTGAGACCTGGGCGTCGTGAAGTGTGCTAACTCAGTGGCCACATTGGTGAAAATCATAGCTTAGCCCTTTACAAGCCCTATGCTATAAGCAAGTTCTTTCACTTCTCTGTGTCTCAGTTTACCCATCTGCAAAATGTAGGTGGGGCACCTGGTGGCTCAGTTGATTAAGCGACCGACTCTTGATTTCAGCTCAAGTCATGGTCTCACGGCTCATGAGATCAAGCCCCATGTCAGGCTCCACGCTGAGAACGGAGCCTGCTTAAGATTCCCTCACCCTCTTCCTCCGCCCCACCCCCGCGCATGCTCTCACTCTCTCGCTCTCTCTCAAAATAAAATGAAATAAAATAAAATGGGGGTAATAATAGACCCTAATCCATGGGGTTGTTGTGAAGATCAAATTATATTCAATATGTATTTGACTCCTAGTAAGGGCTCTATCCCTGTATTCCAAACTGATGCTAATTCTAAGGACCAGGCACCCCCTCAGGTCTTGGGAATTACCTCCATAGCGAGCTGTAGCTTATGCTAGAACACAAGAACGCCACACACTGTGCTCCCAATTGACCTGAAACTTTCCAGCACCTTGGTTTTATTGCTAGCAGTATTTATCGCTTAAGGCTGAAACAATGGGTTAATTCATATGCTGAGTTCTTTCCTTTGAATAATATTTGCTGCATTATAAGTATCAGCTGTCTCCAACTTACAAACAGGTTGAATTCCAAAAAGTTTATTTGTATGTGAATTGTTTACAATTTGAAACATATTTTCCATAGAGGCGATGTTTTAAAAGAGGTTAGTGCCCAGGCTGACACATTAAAGGGAGTAAAGTGGTCACCAGAATGTCTAAAATGAACAAATCAGGAGACTACAGATGCTGGAGAGGATGTGGAGAAACGGGAACCCTCTTGCACTGTTGGTGGGAATGCAAACCGGTGCAGCCGCTCTGGAAAAGAGTGTGGAGGTTCCTCAGAAAATTAAAAATAGATCTACCCTATGACCCAGCAATAGCACTGCTAGGAATTTACCCAAGGGATACAGGAGTACTGATGCATAGGGGCACCTGTACCCCAATGTTTATAGCAGCACTCTCAACAATAGCCAAATTATGGAAAGAGCCTAAATGTCCATCAACTGACGAATGGATAAAGAAGATGTGGTTTATATACACAATGGAATACTACGTGGCAATGAGAAAGAATGAAATCTGGCCTTTTGTAGCAACGTGGATGAAACTGGAGAGTGTTATGCTAAGTGAAATAAGTTATACACAAAAACAGATACCGTATATTTTCACTCTTATGTGGATCCTGAGAAACTTAACAGAAGACCATGGGGGAGGGGAAGGAAAAAAAAAAAAAGAGAGGGAGGGAGGCAAACCATAAGAGACTCTTGAAAACTGAGAATAAACTGAGGGTTGATGGGGGGTGGGGGAGAGGGAAAAGTGGGTGATGGGCATTGAGGAGGGCACCTGTTGGGATGAGCACTGGGTGTTGTATGGAAGCCAATTTGACATTAAATTTCATAATAATAATTTTAAAAGGGCAGTAAAGTGGGCATCCAGCCTGGAGGCTGGAGGGTCTCAGACAAGCACCACAGCTCACTTAGGGCCAGGATCCACCTGTTCATCTGCCTGGACACTGAGAAGGTGGTTGGTGGGGACAGGGGAGATGGGGAGTGATGGCTAAAGCTTAGCATGTTCTTTATCTGAGAGGGAAAGAAGTTGGAAGTCAGGGGAGAGGTTTGGTAGGCCCCGCCTCTAGTCACCATGACAGAGGGGAAGGGCATGAGCTATAGAAGAGATGGCCACTGTCAAGACGGTTAGAAATTCTGGAACCTTGGTAACTTCCTTATGTTTCATTGCTCTATACCAGTCTCCTCATAGTGAATAGTACGAAACTCCTTAAAAACCAAATGCTCTTGGGAGCCCACAAGGCAGAGGGATGAATGGGGGATTATATTCCACTTTAAAGCTAGGAGACGGGTAGGGATACGTGGGGCGGGGGAGGTGGATGATGGAGAGAAGCCAGAGCAAAAATGGGAGGCGTCCATTATAAAGAGGAAAAGAAAGTAGGCTGTGTGATCTATGCCATCAATCTGCCAAACACCGTGTTGGTGAGGAACAGTGACTCCCACGGAGGATGGGACACATCTCCCTTTATTGGTAACTTAAGAGCAGAAAATAAACAGATGAAGTCACTTGAGACAAATCATCAGTAACGTTAAGTATCCGTACCTGCAAAAGAGAAGAGTCTTACATTGGTGGGTAACCTGGCTGCATATTAGAATCATCTGGAAAAATTTTAAACCCCGCCACCCCCATGCCCCAGCGGTACCTCAAACTAATTCTACTAGAATCCCAGGACCGAGGCATCAGAACCGTTAAAGCTCCCCAGATAACGCCAGCGAGCAGCCACATTTGAAAACCATTTTAAATCTCACCATTCCCAGATGCCCTAAATTGAAGAATAAGGTGGCGTGGCCTCCACGGAGCTCTAGAACACTCGAAACCTGAGCCTCATGCCCAAATTTCTATTTATAATTAAACGCCGCCTTCTCTAAAAACTCCGGGACAGAATTTGAGAATGGATTCAGTGCCGCTGACTCTTCACATTACGATTTTATTTGCTAAGAAAGTAAAATGATTTCAATCACAGCAGTCATTAAATAGGATGGCCAACCGCTTCAAACATTTTTTTTTTTTTTTTTTAATTTTTGAGACAGAGACAGAGCATGAACAGGGGAGGGTCAGAGAGAGAGAGGGAGACACAGAATCCGAAGCAGGCTCCAGGCTCTGAGCGGTCAGCACAGAGCCCGACGCGGGGCTCGAACTCACGAAACGTGAGATCGTGACCTGAGCCGAAGCTGGACGCTCAACGGACTGAGCCACCCAGGCGCCCCAACTGCTTCAAACGTTTTATGGGCAAACCCCCGAGAGCATCCTAGAGATCAGTTTGTCCCACCACGTGCCAGGCACCGGGCTGGATGCTGGGGCTAAAACAGTTATAAATGTAGATCCACGTCGTGCCAAAATGGTCGCTTGGAGTCGGGGATGATCGGGAGAGTGAGCAGGGGAGGCTACTAGCCATAGGCTGGGCACCTGACCAGCCGAGGCCCACCAAGAAGCCAGAGTGACACCTATAAAAGTGGCGTCACCTGTGTTAAATCCTTATGTTTTCTGGGCCATCAATACCGATCCCATGAGTAGGGTATTGCTTGGGGCGCGTGGCAGTGTCCCGACAGCTGAATTCTATTTACTAACGGGTGTACCTCCATCTGAAGTGGCGTCATCGGCTACCCCTCTGGCACATGTACCTTTTCTACGTGGCAGTGCCGGCTTCAGAGAGGCGACTCGGTCTGTGCCCGACCGTGCGCGTGGCCGCTAGGAAACTACCGCCCCTCGGAAATTACCCGCCCCTAGGAAATTACCACGATCACCCCATTGAACGACTCAGAATTAGTCCTCTGTTGATCTGCACTTTTATGATCGATTGCTGTTGCCTTCGGAGAAATCCAACCATGAGGTAAGTGTGCCCACATCAAATCTCTTGCTTCCCTGGTGCTTTAGGGGCTGAGGAGCCGAGTGTCTCCCGGTGCCATAAGTATGTCGTCTCTTTCTGCGTTGACAAGGTTAGTGTCTGGTGTCTACTGACACGATCCCCAAGCTTCCTCGAACTTGTGTCATTAACCGTGCTGCGGGGTCTGACTGCAGCAAATGCCGAGTACATTAAACAGGCAAAACAGCCCAGGTCTTGAAAAAGTCTCCGCGTAGAAAACAAGGAGCTCTAAATGATTCTGTTAACACGTCTGACATCCCTTGCCTCTCTCCTGTTCACTCTCTCCTGTTCACTGCCGCAGAGAAGTCTGGCCACATGAACCGTGCATCCCGCCCTCCTCCAGGTCCCCTCCCCACAGAGGGCTCCACATGGATGTTATGATCAATCCTAATGCTGCTGGGAGCCACAGATCTCTGCAAAGATCTGTCCCTCTCCCAAAGAACCGCAGTCGAAGGGAACGATATGCAAGAGACAGGTAGCAAGTGAACCAAGCAATTGTCAGACAAGTCACATTTTTACAGCCGCAAAGCTCTTGGCCAGCATTTGCTCATTTAGACAACAATCTCATAGGCAACGCCCAACCCAGACCAAACTGGGAAGGAAACCGTCCATCGGTGCAAAGCGAGGGGGCTTTTCTGATCTCTATAAGCAAAGGCCGGCATCCTGGCCTGAAACCAGGTCTAAACAATTCAGGGAGTGCTGCTTCACAGTCGTCGGAGGAATGTCACCGGTGACATTATAAGGCCCACACAGCCAGTACTTGAGACACATCACGTCCAACTTGCGAAGGACTGTACGCCCTGCATGGCTGTGTGGGGATTTGGCTCGTTGCTCTCGGAGCTCTTCCTTGCCCGTCCCCTGCTCTGCTCTACGCACTGTGGGCAATTAAGGGGGCTACATCTCTGAGTTTCTCATGCCCTCCAGCCTGGGAGTGGGGAAGGCCAGCCAGAGGCAGGCACTGGCCGAGAGGAGAAGTGAGGCCATGTCTCCTCCTGTCTGTTTCAGATGGCATCATCGCTGGCCAGACAGACCTGCCTCTGTAATCCCAGCTCCTCCTGGTCACCCGGGGCCCACCGGGGTTGACATCCACTGGGTGGCCCCAGATCTCAAGCCGCTCCAGCGACACCGCCTCCTTCCTTTGTCCCGCCAGTCAAGGAGGACGAATATTTTCCTGTGCGTATTTATCACTAGCTTCTTTCTGTTGGACTTCGGTCTTCTCTCACCTATGTGACCGTCTCCTTGTGACAAGTTTCTTATTTCAAGGTACCCGGAGTGGTTTCTGTTTCATTGGCCGATGTAACAGTTTACTGTTGTCACTCAGTCGTGCTTATCTGTGGTAAATCTCTATCTGCATACAAACTGAAGAATTAATTGCTGTTCCGGGCAGAATTGTGTCCCCTTAAAATTCATGTGTTGAAGCCCTAACCCCCACTACCTCAGATTCGGTGACTGTATTTGGAGACGTGATCTTTAGAAAGGCTATTAAGGTCAAACAAGTTTATCAGGGTGGGGCCTAATCTCATCCTGAGGTGTCCTTAGAAGAGATGAGGACACAGACACAGAGGGAACATGGCCGTCCGACAGACCATCTAGAAGCCAAGGAGAGAGGCCTCAGAAGAAGCCAACCTTGATGACACCTTGATCTTGGACCTTTAGCTTCTAGAACATCGAGGAAATCAGCTTCTATCGTTCAAGCCTCCCGGTCTGTCGCTTACTAACACTAGTAAATACACGAATACAATTGCTTGTCTCTGAAATTCGGGGTTAACGAGTTAGCTCTAAGCCCCCGTGTCCTCTTCTGTAAAATGAGGATAATTATATCCAGGTTACTATGAGAATGAACTGAGAGCCGCTTAATATAGTACCAGCTGCAGTGCTCAATAAATGTCGGGTATCACTGGGAATATTCACTTACAAGTAACTAAAATACACTTGGAGTGTTAACTCTGGAGCCCACCTGGCTGGGGTTAGACGGGTGTTCAGCTTGGGCTGGCTGGCTAATGTCCCCACTCAGGTTTGCCCCTGGATTCTCTTGTCACTTCTTGGTTCTGGTCGCTATTCTACTTACAAAGCGCTCCTCAGCTCCATCATCAAAGTTGCATTCTCCGGCCTTGAACACTAGGCTTCCGGTACAAATTCAGTAACTTTGTTTGCTCCGGCTACTGCCGTTTCCGTTTCTGTCCTCGCTCCCTTCTGCAGAAACCCATTCAAGGAGCGAACCTGCAGTACTTTTCTGGATTGCCTGTGACTACCCCCTGGGTCCGTTTGGCGTCAGCCAGGAAAAGCTTTCCCACTGGTTGCTGATCCTACTGGGTCCTCCAGCATTGTTGCCTGCAAATATTCACACCATGGAGATAAAAGGAACCACCTGCCTGGAACCACCTGCAGCTGAGCTCAGCCAGATCCCTGGATGGCGGCTTATATGTTGGCAGGTGCGGTCTCCCTATTCTGCTTCTTTGTAGCTCAAATCGTTCCCCTTCGGCAATGATGTGCCTAATAATTTGGAGCACCCGATTTCTTCTTTGTAATTACATTAGATCCACGAGTCCCTGTATAGTGCAAAAAACTAACTGCTAACACTTTTGCGGGGTATTTGTATTATAGCAAGCCGTTTAGCTTTCAGCTAAAGGAATAAAACTCTAATAGTATAATCGGGGCACTAAGGGATGGGGGATATTTGGGGCACCTTTAAGTAGAAATAGTAATTTTTAGGGGCGCCTGGGTGGCTCAGTCGGTTAAGCGTCCAACTTCGGCTCAGGTCGTGATCTCGTGGGTCATGAGTTCAAGCCCCACGTGGGGCTCTGTGCTGACAGCTTGGAGCCTGGAGCCTGCTTCAGATTCCGTGTTTCCCCCTCTCTCTCTGTCCCTCCCACAATTATGATCTGTCTCTCTCTCAAAGTAAATTTTAAAAAATTAAAAAAATAGTAATTTTTAAGCAAATGGTGAAGAAAATACTAGTTACAAATTGAAAGAAAGAGGATGCTTGGCTTTCCTTAGCTGAAGTTTCAGGAGAATGAGAAAAAAAAATGAGTGATCTCTTATAAAGAAGTATTTTCTTTTTTTTTTTTTAAGTTTGTTTATTTTGAGACAGGGGGAGGGGCAGAGAAAGAGGGAGAATCTCAAGCAGGTTCCGCACGGTCCGTGCAGAGCCCATGCAGAGCTCGAACCCAGAAACCATCAGATCATGACCTGAGCTGATATCAAGAGTTAGAGACGTCACTGACTGAGCCACCCAGGCGCCCCAAGAAGTATTTTCAGTGAAGGCCTCTCCACTTCCACTAGGAAACCCAAGCTCGGATAGACGCTATCTTACGTATACGTGTAATATTCGTCATCACCAATTTATTACTAAGTGCCTTCTACGTGATTGGTACTGTATGGTGAACTTCCCAGGGAAAGAAAAAGAAAGAAGAAGGTAGAATAGTATAAAAACAAAGAGAGGCCTAAAGCATTTTAATCCACTTATATTTTAAAAGCAGAAATTGATCATCTTGTGTTTTTTTTAACCTCCCGATGGTTAGTTGCCATATGGTACCAATTCTGCTGAAGGAATGTGAAAAATAAAGTAAATGTCAAATCTTGACTCACAATCACTAACCTTGTAACTACGCAGAATATAATGGTTTTCTCTATGCATCAGTCTCTGTTTTAAGGGCCAGGTGCTAAAGCTCTAGACTTCTATGAAATCACTTGCCTATTCCTGGGAGGGAAAAAATCCCAGGATTTTGTGTCCCTGGTTTTTTTCTCCACGTCCCCACTGGTACTGGATAGAAGCTATTCTGACCTTCCATCTTGGTACAACTTCAGAGTTTCCTTCGGCGTGAGGTCCCTTATAAGAATCCCTGGCTGGTAAGAAGATTTTGCCATTGGATTCCAGACTCTGTTCCCTAGGCAGGTTATTTTTTTTTTTTAAGTAATATCAGGACTAATAGAGTCACTATTGCCTGGTTTCACTAAACAAATTTACTTGGCAAAATAATGAAGAAAAATATGAATCTGCTTGTACAGCTCTGGGGAAAGTCACACTCCCAAAGATGATTTCCTTTAAAACGTCCCTTTGAAGCATGCCTATTGCTGATATGGTTTCAACTATCAATAGGTTAGTGTTTCGCGTCACTATTTTTGATTGGCATAAGGTTTTCCATAGTCAAAAGTTTGATCTTACATTGCATGAACCAAAACAAAATGTCATTCTTCAGTTGTGTTTGCCCAGCCACCTCCCTCCCTTGCTTGTTCTCCCCCTCTCTCCCCCTCTCCTCCTCTTCCCCCCTTTTTCTCCATTCTACTGTGGATCTGACTTGATATGTGAGCAAAAATTGAGCAATCTTAAAAACACCATCTATGAACTCTAAAGAAAATATTAAATATGAAAACGTAGCACATGTGCTTAGTTAAGAGGACAAAAGACTAAGGAAAAACACCCAATGCTGTTGCTTCTAGTAGTCATGAAACTTATGTGGCTCACAGTTCTAATAATTTGTACAAGAATATGGATTGCCCTTTTGCTGATAAGCACGGTCATTCACTGAATGGCCATATGGGCCTTGCTTTACTTAAAGAATCATTCAGTATTTCAGTATCAGTTCAGTGATCAGCGTGTTGAAAATATGTCAGATGCCAATATAAGCACGACAGCACAGACTTCTGAGGGTCAGGCTGTGTTACTGGGCTCCTAATATATGCTAGAAGCTGATCTAGCTTCTTTTTTTCCTAATATTCCACTTAAATCTCCTAGCAATCCTTGAGATACGTGCTATTGTCCTCATTTCAAAGATGAGAAATTGAATGAAGCTCAGAAAAATCAAAATAAATCAATGCCCAAGGCTGGCCTCCTTGCCTCCAGTCTAGCGGACCACTTCCCATCTGTTCCAGGCTTCAAAGCTTTTAGTGGATTCTCCTGGCCTTTAGAACAAAGTCTAAACTTATTACCAAGTTTTTCAAGGGCCTTTGTGATGTGGCCCCAGTTATCTTCTCAAACCTTCCACCTCACCTCAATCGCCCTGGCAGGATGCTGCACTTCCTTCCGTCCTTGGGCTTGCTTTTGTCCCCGAGATTACGCTCATGCACTTCCGTGCCCTCCCCCATGGCCTGGCTAATTTTCGCTGGTCCTTCAAATCTGAACTTAGGTATCACTTCCTCCAGGAAGGCTCCTCTAACCCCCATGCACCTGTTAGGTGAGCCCCTGTTGGATCCTATGGCCCATGACAGTGTCACAGACACTGCCTTATAATTGTCTGTTTACTTGTCTAAATCCCTTTCTTGACAGTAAATTCTGGGAAGGCAGGAACTGAGCTTGTCAGTCTCTCAAGGTATCCTAGGACCTCGTATACAGAATAAGTGTTTATCAAGGGTCTGGATGATTAAGAGAATCACATCTGTGCTTGGAGAACTTTAAGGGCAACATGGCAACAATTCTTCGGCCGCTGCTTCTGAGAATGCACCATTTAGGAGGGTATGGTGGCAGTGTGCTAGGGAATGTTCAGAGTTATGGGTGTAGTGTGGCTTTCTGAGCCATCCATTTTACTTGATGATAAGTACTGTAAAATATTCATTTGTAATAAAATCCAGATATGCCATACATACTAATACAAAAAGCATATAAAGCTTCATGATAAAATATATGACTTACAAGAAATTTCCCATTTTGAGTTAGATTCCCAAAATACAGAGAGACAATCACTATTCTCTGCCAAGGTACAACCTTATTTAGAAGGTTGCAATCATTCTGGGGCAAGTTTTAAGATGGGCACTGTCAAACTTCTGAGCCTCCAAAGGAAACTGTATGCTTTGAGGAATATCTGAAGGTAACAGTTCTGCTTAATCTAGCAAAGACTAAGGAGAAATGTCAACCCTGCCTTCACTTGGTTGAGGCTGTCTCAGAACAAGGGAACAGAGAGATTCTTAGAAGTGCATGTCTAGAAAAAAGAACGATTAGGTAGATTCAGCTCAAGTTGAGAAAAAATCTCTAGTTCTCTGGATCGTGGGAACAGGGGCTATCTTTGTTTACCTTTTAATTGTCCTCTATATGTCCTGAGCATTCTACCACGAATTATACCTAGGCGTCAGATAGAATTATTCAAAATGAGTCCATAAAACCATTCATCAGGAGTACTACAGAGAGAATTCCTGATTTGTGCAGGACAGCAGAATCTATCTTTTCTTCTAGTGTAAAGGCTATACAAATCTCCAACTAAAAAACTGAATAAACAGGGTCTGTTTCCATTTGGTCAGGTTGGCCACGTGCAACCCATGCAAAGCCTGTTTCTTATTGTCAAAATAGCATTGTATTAATTGTTTTAGATTTGCACTAATACACATTTGGTGCAAAAAAAAAAAAATTTGATCATGCATTCCTGTGGAAAGTGAAATCTCCCCAAACCCAACTCCATGCAAAGATTTGCAAGGGTTTTATGCAAATGTATTAATGGAATCACACTATTCCGTGACTTTTGCCAACTGATGTGCGAAGCCATAGGCACAGTGTGTCTTCTGGGAACATTCATTCTACTCAATGACGGATAATTTAGAATATCAAGATTTTTGATTAAAAAAAATAAGTCAGATGTGTTATACAGACGAAAACAACACGTAGATAGAACTTTAGGGCAATGGAAATACTTCAAAGGCATTTCCCATTTGGGGTTAGGGCCCCAGACACCCAAAGATAAATTCACTTTCTTCTGCCATTAGGGATGTTTTAGTGGAAAAATTTGAGAAGTACTTATTTAAGATCTTTGGAATTTTTTGAATGCCTGAGAGGATTCCAGACAAACTGGGGACTAATTATAATGGCTGAACTAGGTTCTTAAAATAGAAACCAGCCGAGAGCTCTCAAGATAGGTCCCTCAAAGTTAATGTGAGGACACAAAGGGAAAGAAGGGCAGGGAGCAGAAGGAGCCTTTCCCAGTTAGGCTAATAGCTGGACCAAGTCCAGGTACAGAAACTGGTTCATATGACAACTCAAAATAGACTCATTTTCTGTGCTCACAATGGGTAACATAAGGTTATCTATACTGTAGGCTTTTGTGGTTCTTTTGAAAGGAAGTCTCGTTGTTGGAGGCTAATAGACTTCAAATAGTGAATTCGTCACTAGAAAGCCAAAGTTCAATCATAGCCTATTCGTTTGTCTTATTTTACTTGAATAGAAAGCTCAAAAGCTCTAATGAAAGAACATTTCAGAAGACAGATAAACGCTTGTTAATAATTCTAGCGGGTGAGAGGATTTACCCAAGCCTAATTTCTCTTGCTGGAGTTCATGTGGTGTCTTTGGACCAACGGTACAATGCAGTAGGCTTCCCCTTCTACCTGAGCGCTTTCCGTTCTGCACTTGCCAAAAATAGTTGTTTGTTACGACGCAGAGGTAGGTGTTTTTGTTCTCCACAATAAGCCTGCGGAGCAGAGGTGAATTATGTTTAAAAAGGAATCGTCTTTGCTTGTCAGAACACTTTACATAAAACAGCCTTTGAGTTCTGAAGGATTTTAAAGCTGAGCTCTAAAATCCTACAATATGCGCCTAAAATAATCTTCTTGCTAAAAGCAAAAGAACCGGTCGGCTGACCTTCAGCTCTCAGTACTTGGAAACACTCCTTGGTGCTTAACAGTATTTAACTTCTGTGCATTTATTTGCCTCTGTGTTTATTTTTAAAGCATCACTCTAGGTCAGGTAAATGGATTCAGTAGAGATGAACACACCATCCATCATATTTTGAGTGGACTTGCATAGCTGAACAATAATATTCAGTATCATTATGCTGTCTGGTATTCACTTGAAACGTGTCATACATTATCATATGCTAATTGTGCGTAATTAATCCTAACTATTAACGGACACAAGATCAATTAATGGGTTGCAAAGTAAAACTTACGTACAAAAGAAGATAAGAACCTCCCCGTGCAAAGGGGACAGACTTTTTATTCTCTAAGGCCCGTTAAAAAAGATTATAAATGAATTGACCATTTTGATATCAGAATGTATACAGTAAATAACACGTGTAAAAATGCAGTCGTTTTAGGTCCCCTGGGGAAAACAGCAGTAATTCTTCCTCATGTGAGAAGCATGGAAAGAACGCCATCGAAAGAGGCTCAGTCGATATATTATCTTCAGAACAACAAGGGAGCTATAGATGAGGGTTGTGGATGGGCATTATAGATGAGGGATTCTGCTGTCAGAACCACTTGGAAAACCCGGCAGGATGTGCATCCAATTCATAAAATAAATAGTCAACTTATTATTCAGGTTTAGCTCAAATTTTGGTGAGCTTGGCAAAAGTTGTCACTGTGGAAATGTACTGTGAACTCAAAAAAATGTTCGTTTTGTTTGAGAGGCAGCTCTCTCCAGAACTGAATAGAAAACAGGGAGTTAAGCGCCTCATCCCCCAACTTTCATTAACCCTCAGACTAACAGGAAGGCTGTATACATTACCATCGCTGTATCTCTTTTCCCCTTGGAGGTACTGAAGCGAAGCCAGAATAAGTATCTTGCTTAATGTGAATGCACAGTTCGGTGCAAGGACTGCTCAGAGAACCCTAACCTTCTAGCCCTCTGCTGGTCCAATGTGTCTCCCAGCTCACTTTCCCCAGGCACCCAATTTCAGATAAGCTACGTGTTACTTCACACTTTATTAGCACAACCATATAGTGCCTGTTTTTGTTCTTAAGAACCTTGTATGACTCCCTGTTATCCGCTGACGTTGCCATTAGCACCCTTGACCTCAGAAGTCTGGCTCTTGATCTTCCAGAACAGGATTGTTCTTTCCCACCCTCTTTGAAACCAGCTATGGTCACGTGAATCGCTTTGGTCGATCAACATGCGTGGAAATGACAAAGGGCAGACTCTTTAAGAAGCGGCATGTGATTTGCCCCTCTGCTCTGGTGATCATTAGAAACATACATCAAGATGAAGCTTCCATCAGCCAGGATGTCCAAGCGATTACAAGGAGCAGAGCCCTCCTGCCAGCCTTCAGCGGACACGGGATGTGAGCAGGAAGTAAACTTTGTGTTAAATCACTGAAATTTGGGAGTTGCATGTTGCTGCCGCATAATCCAGCATATCCTGAGTGATACGTGTACAAATTAAAATCAAAGCTGCTTCAACTGGACCTTGAAGACACTCCGCCATCTGGCCTCGGCCTATCTTTTACACATTCACTTAACCTGCTGAGAGTATGATGTGCCGGCAACTCTGATAGTTCCTGGGAATAGGAAGGGCCCACGCCCTCCATGGGACCTACATACGCACATTGGAGTTGTTACAATACAGCATGATAGATTGCTACAGTTAACCTTCGGGTCTAACAGGAACAAGAGAGAGATCACTTTATTCTTCTCTGGGATGATGTTGAGAATGATGCCAAACATTGTTTTGTTTTGTTTTGTTTTGTTTTGTTTTGTTTTCAAGGAGTAGTATGCATATGAAAAGGCACAAACGTGAAAGAAAGCAAAACATGTTCCAAAGCCGTGCATAGCTTGCTATATGGCTGGTGCGTCTTTCCCCAGAACGTATCTACGTCGGCACACATCCATACCTCTGCCTGTGCTTTTTCCCTTGCCTGGATTCCTTCAAACCACCGTAGGGTTAACAAGCTGGGGGTGGGGGGGGAAGGCAGGCAACAGATGCCAGAGGACTCCAGAGTTTTTATTTCATACTGGTCTCGCTTTCATATGGGCTCTTATGCTTAGACATTTATCTCCTCTCCAAATAAGTCAATACATTCAGTCACAGGATGACTGATGGGATTCCAGGACGGTGTTCATTATACCTCATTAAACCAGACCACTCCTGTAGAAGACTAGATATAAACATTTTTTGCAATCTAACACAGTTAGCCCATGACTACAAATTTAGGACGTGGGATTTTCTGTGCAAAAGGCATTCAAAGTAAACATGAAAATATACCTCAGTTTTTGTAATCCTGCTTTGAAACTTTTTCTTTGGTTATACAGTAGCATCTTTAAAAAAAATTGTTTTAGTGTTTTTATTTTTGAAGGAGAGAGACAGGGCATGAGCGGGGGAGGAGTAGAGAGAGAGGGAGACACAGAATCCCAAGCAGGCTCCAGGCTCTGAGCTGTCAGCACAGAGCCCGACGGCTCGAACTCACGAACTCACAGGGCTCACAGGGCTCAAACTCACGAACCGTGAGATCATGACCTGAGCCGCAGTCGGAAGCTCAACCGGCTGAGCCACCCGGGCGCCCCTAGAGTAGCATCTTTAAAAAAAAAAAGGTCAAGGTCAAGGCTCTTCTGGCCAGTGAAAATCTTTGAACTAGCATCTCTCCCTTCTTCACATGGGAAAATTTCAACATCCTGGGAAAGGCACAAATGCATAAGCTCAAATGTCACCTCCTCTGTGAAGCCTCCCTCGACATGTACTACTCTTCCTCTTTGGTCCCTTAGCATTTTGTTTCTAACTCTGCCCTTTATGGCATTCAACGGGTCATTATAGATGAGTAGTATTTACATGTCAAAACCGCCCAACGAGATTGCTGTAAGTGGCTGGTAGTGTCTTGCTCACTCCTGTGTCCCTCATGGTAGCAGCACAGTGCTGGGACAGAACGGCAAGCAATGCATGTCGGACTGAACTGAGGATGCAGGTAAAACACCCAGTCATTGCAACGACAGGAAACTGGCAAGTAAATTCTTTCCAGGGAATAGACTCCGTTCTCACCGCAAGCGGGTGCAAATGTTATACAAAAATTTTCTGTGCACGGCTGGGATCTCACAGTAAGAACCAACAGTGAGGTCGAGCCCTGAAGAAAAATGGAACGGCATCCACTACGGTATGACTTTACAGGCCCCAAAGCCCTTATCTAAAACCTTTGGGCAAGAGGGGCGCCTGGGTGGCTCAGTCCGTTAAGCGTCCGACTTTGGTTCAAGTCACGATCTCACAGTTCGTGAGTTCGAGCCCCGCGTCGGGCTGTGTTGACAGCTCAGAGCCTGGAGCCTGCTTCGGATTCTGTGCCTCCCTCTCTCTCTCTCTGCCCCTCCTCCCCCTCTCAAAAATAAATAAACATTAAAAACATTGTAAAACCTTTGGACAAGATAATGTTTCAGAATTTCAAATTATCTAGACAGGTAAGCGTCCACCTCCATTTCCACTCAGATCGTGAGCTCATGGTTCGTGAGTTCAAGACCTGAGACCGGCTTCATGCTGACAGTGTGGAGCCTGCTTGGGATTCTCTCTCTCCCTCTCTCTGCCTCTCCCCCACTCTCTCTTGCACACATACTCTCTCTCTCTCCCTCTCTCTCAAAATGAATAAACTTAAAAAAAAAAGAAAGGTAATGTGGTGCACGCACTTATATAACATCCCTAACAGGGTATGGGGCAGCACTCCGTTATCAGCACATTAATACCTCCATGGGGAAACATATGAATATTCACAAGAAGTAGAATAAAGATGTAAGTAGCCTTGTATTGATTTGGGTCAGGTTTTGCTGCTAAATAGTTTTCCAAAACTTTAAAGTTTTGGAGTCTCGAATTGTAGATGACAGATTGTTATACCTGTGTTACTAATAGCTATTTATCTAATAACTCCTGCTTACTGTGAAAGATAATCTTTATCAATCCATTTTTATCACATTTGAATTTCAAATCTTTATTGCCAAAATACCTTACAGTTTTTTGTTGTTGTTTTTTTTTTTAAGTTTATGTATTTATTTTGAGAGACAGTGTGTGAGCAGGGTAGGGGCAGAGAGAGGGACAGAGAACCCCAAGCAGGCTCCATGCTGTCAGCTCAGAGCCCGACGTGGGTCTCGATCTGAGGAACCATGAGATCATGACCTGAGCCAATATCAAGAGTTGAACGCTCCACTGACTGGGCCACCCAGATGCCCCTACAGTTTTTAAATAAGATGATATTTAAGATGAGCTGTTGTGTGTCAGACACAGGTGAAGATTTTGGGGGGCACCTGGGTGTCTTAGTTGGTTAAGTAACCAACTCTTGATTTCGGCTCGGGTCATGATCCCAGGGTCTTGGGATTGAACCCCACGTCGGGCTCCACTCTGGGTGTGGAACCTGCTTGAGATTCTCTCTCCCTCTGCCACTCTCCTGCGTACACACACACTCTCTTTCCCTCTGTCTGTTAAAAAAAAAAAAGTTTAAAAATGTGGTCTAGTTAACAAAATATTGACATGTAGACCAGAGCTCAGTAAGGGTATCTTTTGTGGAATATTACACTGCATTTTCAGGCAAATGTGAATTAGGCACTGAAAGATACTGTTTTCAAAGGTTAGGTCCTGTAAAAGCAAATCCTTGGAGGAATATAAAATGTGCGAGGCATATTCTCACAAAGACAGTAAAGGGCTTCCCTGGGTCATTGGAGGAGTGCTGTGTGACAATACATCTTGCGATGTGACACATACACACACACACACACACACAGGAACTTGCAAGTTCTCACTGCAACCATAAACGTAAATTTAGCCATAAACATGAATTTAGCAAGAAAATATCTGAGGGCTAACATTGGAGTGCTCTCTACAAGCTTATTTCAAAGACCCCCCCATCCCAACTATAATCTCTTCAGTTTATCTCAACCATGGCAACCAGCGTTGGTCTCCTGGTGTTTCTGCAGGCAAAGAGCTTGAGTAGAGCCAAGAAGAATGCCTGAAAAACTGAAAATTTCAAAACATTTCATGTACCTTTACACTCCTCTTAAACCAGATCCTTTTTAAATCCGAGGCTTAGGGAGCCAGGCTAATTAGTAGGACTTCTTTATAAAAGTCCGAATCTGTGAAATGTGGCTTTTCAGAGTTCTCAAGGGGATGAATATGGGTGGCCAGGGTTTGATGTGAATGTGGCAGTCACAGGCTGTTCCTTTGAGGAAGGTCTGCAAATGGCCAAATCCACTCTGGGGGAGGGTGTATAAAGCTTTTGGAATGCAACACTTTTGAATGTATGGTTTCTGAAAGGGATGTATGCATCTGTACATTATAACTATGACCAAAAAATAGGGGAATGGATAATTAATTTTCTTTTTTTTTAATTTTTTTTAATGTTTATTTATTTTTGAGACAGAGCATGAGCAGGGGAGGGGCAGAGAGAGAGAGAGGGGGAGACACAGAATCTGAAGCAGGCTCCAGGCTCTGAGCGGTCAACGCAGAGCCTGACGCGGGGCTTAAACTCACAAACCGTGAGATCATGACCTGAGCCGAAGCCGGACGCTTAACCGACGGAGCCACCCAGGAGCCACTGGGTAATTAATTTTCTATCTATGACTTCTAAGCACCCTGAAGAATCCAGATCTCTGAGGAAGCTCAATAAAAACTTGCTAATTGGACTTTACACCGGAAAACTCAGGCCAGCCTTCCCGAGATGGGAGTCAGTCTCATTTAAGTCCTAAACGGAAGAACCTGGTGTGGATTGGGATGGGCGGAGAGATTCTAGGGCGGAAGCGTGCCTTTTCAGCTCTGGAACTTAAAAACTGTCGGGAGCTCGGTCTGGCTAAGACCCAGCAGGCATGAACACAGGTGGAGACTGGCATGAACCAGGTAATACCCCCACTTGCTGTGGTCAAGGGTAAAGGCCCAGGGAGCCCAGCAGCAGTTTTGTGTGCTTGCGGCCTCCCACTGCAAACCAGAGCCTCGGGCAATGGGGGACCTTGCCGGCTGCCCTTGCTGGGGGGCAGCATCATGCTCACGTTTGCAAAGAACAAGGCCTGGTCTTTACAGCAGAATTTTTGGAGTACTTCCTTGAGTTGAGACCTAGCAGGGAATACCGCGTCTTTGTCTTTCCTAACTTCCAGCATGAGGCTGATTTCCAAGTTCAAGCAAGGTGAAATGAAACCTAAGCAGCAGTCAGGGATCCGGTCTGACTGTTCGCACAGGCTCTAGCCCCAAGCGTTAAGGTGGCTTGGGGTGTGGGCCTTGCACGTTTGCTCTCGAGTTTATCCTTTGGCCAGGTAGGGAGATCAGGAGGCCCTCCCGGCCAGGCCTCCTTTCTCCAGGTGGCTTGCTCTAGCCCCAGAACTCCCTGAACCCTGGGTGGTAACGGTCTGCTAGCGGTTACAGTTGTTGATCTTATAATTGAAATTTAAAAGCGGCTCGCAGCTGTCAGGAACGGATTTAACAGGGTGTCTCTGCTCCAATATTGCGTGCGGCTGCGACTTTGTAATTGTGCGGTGTGTTTACAGGCGTCACAAAGAAGGGGAAAGGAAGGAAGCAAATAAAGAAACCCCTTGGAACTGTTTGTAGGGTTTAGGCCCCCGGGGCAGGAGGATCTGTTGGCCAAGGGTCTAAACTAATGTTGCTAACCCAGCAGGATCTGTGGTTTGGGAGATTGGGCTAAACTACATTATAGTTTGTTTTGTGCCTACTTGATAAGTCAGGTTTTTGAAGATGGCATTTTAATGTCTTTCCCTAGTATTGTGCATAAGACTCGCCTCTATTATATCTTCAATGGAGACTCCAACCTTCATTTAAAAGCTGCCCTCTGCTTAATGCTTTGTTTTTCCTTTGATTTCTACAGCATTTGCTATTAATGATGCCATGTCCTTGGCCGCCTTTACTTGTAGTTTTAAGATAATTCCTTGCTCTTTTGCTTCTAACCTTTCTCTGTCCCTTGGTCTAGATTGATAGTTAAATGGGAGAAGGGGAGCTTGGCCTTTCCCCACAGTCAAAACTGTAAGTTCAAGCCAACTGGCTGATTTCATCTTGTTTCATGCTTTCTGGGTTTTATTCCTTCCTGCTGTTTTAATGGTCCTCTTTCTTTTGCTAATTTTACGCAGCATTTTCCTTTTTTCCCTTTTAACGCTGGCATTTTAAATGCCATAATTTTAACCTTGATAGACAGAAATCCAACTGTTTGAAAATCAACGTGTGGATTTTGAACTCCTTACTTTCTGGGACCGTTATTTAAGAGTTAAGTGAATTCATTTCAGCCTCAGTCATCACGTTTATTTACTCCTATTCCTTTGTGGCCCAAGTTGGTTCACTCTTTGACTTTGAAACTGTAATATTTGGAGGGGATGCCAGGGCACTTGGGGTCTGAAAAAAGAAGTCAAAGCCTGGGTGCTTGTGGCTGTATGTCCTCGGACGAGCCCATTAGCATCTCTTTCGTCCTCATTTCCTCTGTAAAATTGAAAAAAAAGCGGTAGCGTATCTCCTAAGCCTTCTGTGAATATCGAACAAGGTGACATACGTAAAAATCAAGCACAGGATGGGGCGCCTGGGCGGCTCAGTTGGTTAGGCGACCGACTTCAGCTCAGGTCATGATCTCACTGTCCATGAGTTCCAGCCCCACGTTGGGCTCTGTGCTGACAGCTCAGAGCCTGGAGCCTGCTTGGGATTCCGTGTCTCCCTCTCTCTCCCCCTCCCCTGCTCATGCTCTGTGTCTCTCTGTCTCTTGATAATAAATAAGTGTTAAAAAACAATTTTTTTTAAAAAAAAATCAAGCACAGAATCTTCTGTCCAATCACTGTTCCTCTTAATCCTGGAATATTAATTCAGAAAACCAACCCCTGCCATGTAGCCTTTGTCTTTCCAAACGCATTTTGGTTTTATTTGGTAAGCAAAGAGGACTTCGATGTGTCAAAGCTCCTTGGTTAACTGTTAAGGCACGAAGTTCATAGGAAGGGTCTGAATTGAAGAAACGTGTCTTTCGGCTTGGGGCTTTCCCCGAACCACAGGAGGAGAGAAAAGGTCATCGGCTGCTCTAGTTAACAAATTCAGTCCCCGCTGAAATCTCTTCTTACTGTGAGACAGCTGTCCCCTGCCCCCAAAATCTGGTTCCACAGGCAACCCGGGGTTCCTCTGAGTTCTTGCTTTGACCAAGGTCTTCTGGGCTTGGGTTGCTCCCTCTACAGAGAAAAGCACGAGCTGTTCTCCAACGTGGAGAAGGGAGCAGGGAGCCAATTCTGCCTCTGAAGATCCATGTGACCTTCTGGCAGTAACTTCCTTCCGGCCCTCAGAAGGAAGTTTCCTTTTGACCAAGGAGCCGTAGTGTGTCAAACCCTTCAACAGATAATCGTGATTGGCTTGTTGGCTGGCTTTGTTTTGTTTACTGTCAGCCCCATCAGAAAGTCCTGATTGAAGCCTGAATACTCTGCCGAACGCCATGCAACAGATCTAAATTCAATTCAACCTAAAACCTGTTTGTGGCGTGCCTATCCTACGTGTCAGGAACCGGGGGTGGGGGGGGCGGAGGGGGGGGTACAGCGATGAGGACTTACGAAATGGACACATTCACCACTGGCTGTAATAGGAAGTGTTGTGAGAGCACAGAGGTACCGGGAAGGCACAGAGAAAGAGATATAGGCACACTTACCCTCTACGAATGAACCATCTGAAATCAACAGCATGGAAAGACTGGAATAGAATGATCAACGCAGCACATACAAATATGCTTCAGCACCCCCCCCCCCCCCCCAGCAGCAACGGTGAGAAGGAACACTTGGATGGTACTTAATCTATGCCAAGCCCTGCTCTAAAGGCTTCACGTGTGTTAGCTCCTTGTCCCTCACAGCGACTTCACAGATACTACAGTTTTCCCGGGTGAAAGATGAGGCAGCTAGGCACTTGGCCCACCTAGCGAGTGGCAGGTCCAGGTTTATGAATGCAAGGAGTCTGCCTCCTAAGCCCACGTTTGGGTTTTTGAAACCAAATTATGTCTGGCTTCAAGCCCACCAGGGTGGATAGAGCATTCAGCTTTGGTCAGCACGGAGGGCCCTTCCTCATCTTACGGTCTCCCAGGAGTCTGGGGAGCGGGCTTACACGGTCCCGAAGACATGGGAAAAGGACAGTTCTGAGTCTACCTTGACGACATCTTGGGGAGAGATGTGCCTGGACAAGCTGGCTGTAGCATACCACTGCCTTGGAGTTGCCTCCCCAAAACCTTTGTCAGCTTTCCTCAACCCAAGGTCCCACTGCGTCTTCCAAGTGATGGAGAGCACTATGTTTAGCCATTAGCAGACTGTGCTCCCGTGCACACATCCTCCTTCAGGTTCTCATTCTGCATAGAGATGGAGCCATCCCTTCTGTCCGTCGTCCCTTCGAGCCCCTCCCCCGGGGGTGTCTCCAGCCCAGACTTTGGAAACAAAAACCTCCCCTTAACTCTTAGGATGGACAAGAGGGTAACACTGTTCTGTCTCGACATTCCTGACAGCTAAATAAGCGGGTCTGACTTCTCATTCAGGTTAAATTGCTTCCCGAATATTCTTGACCGTGAAGAGAATTTCACCTTTGTTCTTGCAATGCCCCTGTGAAGCAAGTCTCCTTAAATACAGAAAGCATATTTGGACTACATTTCAAATTAAGGATTTCCTTCTGGTTCTCATCCTTGAAACGATACAAGCCATTTATTGAGTTAGTGTAGGAAGGGGGGCGGGGGGAGACTGCCAGAAAGCCTTCAGCCACGGAGGTGAGTGCCTGACCCTGTGATGTTGCCTTGTCTATATAATTTGCTGCATGTTGCATCATACAGAATATGCCAACCTTTTTCCGCTTGTTCAAAAAAAGGTGATGCTAATTAGATCAGGCAAATAGCTGCTGTTGTTGATTCATTTGAAAATGATTATTCCAAGGCAGTGTGTTATTACCCAGCAAGTCACAGCTTTGCCTATTAATGCTCCGAGGTGGCTGCCAGACTTCAAAGTCGGAGGTGGAATTTGAGGCAAGCGGTGCCTGCTGGGTCACGACCAGAGCCTTCATCTGAGGACAAGGAACAATCTATTGACATTTAGGAATTTAATCCATTCTGGTCAGCGTGGACCACGCTATCAATTCAGTGCCAATAAATATCATTTGGGATACTTACCGTGAGCAAAACATAATACAGTGGAGCACACAAAAACAAAATATGAAATTAAAGTTCACGGCTAAGGTTCTTACATTCCAATGAAAGCGCTAAATGCCAAGGCAAGGAAGAATGCAGAATGTTACACGAGCTATAATTAAGTGAAATAATGAAGTGAAGTGCATTTGACAAAGTGGCAACTTTTCCACATGCTGGCTCTTTATTAAGTATATTAGGACTACAAAGAACATTCCATGGGGACACTGAGAATGTAAAGGTCCGTTTTGCAGAGGGCGGAGTAGAAATTGAGCTGGGGTAAAGCTTCACGAAGCAAGTAGCATTTGAGCCGCTTTTGTAAAAAAGGGTCAAGCTTTGAAAATCAGTAAATCATAAACAAAAGCCCAAACCAACAGCAGTGAGGCTGTGTTAGGTGGTCCAATTTGGAAGCAGGAGGCAAAACAGAAGTAATCCATGTTCTTAGAAATACAATCAGATAATGGAGGGGTTTAAATCTGGGCACAGAGTGTTTGGATCTTCCTTCTACTGAAACAAACGGTGATGCAGAAAGTATTTCTCAGAAAAGACTATGAAAAGAAAACCCAGTGCATATAAAAATAGCCATGAGTAGGTAACTTTTCTATACCCGTTATTGAGGTTCACCTAAAAAGTCCATGAAAATAATTTTGACTCATTTTTAAGGGTTTTGTTTCCAGAGGCACAGATTCTAGATAAAAATTGGGCCATTATAATCCAATAGCACTGAAACCATTTTCATTGCCCCCAAATAAAGAACATGTTTCCCCTTTTTGTCTTCTGTTTCAATTCCCCTTCCTCCCTGTGAAACGGTTAATATGCTGAAGCGGGGTGCTTAGCCCACCTCCAAACCCTTAAAATGTAGTTAATTACAAGATAGGCCAATTTAAACTTTATGACATTCTTGATCCCAGAACGTAGGGTGGGTTGTTGTTGTTAATCAGCAGAAGGGAGGCGGTGTGGTGCCGCAGGTGATGCGAGAGAGCGCGGGCTGCCCAGGTCCGGACACAGCTCTGCCCCCCGCTGGCCGAAGACTGGATCGCTCCACCTCTTTGTGAAGCCAGTGTATGCGGAGATTGCCCCGGATCCTCTCCCTTTGCCCTCCAACCTGAAAGATTTTCTGAACTAAAGAAGAAAAAGTGCGAGGCACGGGCCGTTTCCAAGCACGGACTTGAGAATACAGGACTGATGGGTTGTGTGAGCAGTCTCACCGAGTCCGCTCCGTGTCATCACACGGATTGGAGCAACGGGTCCACTTAGAGCAGAAGGAAGCCGGGGAGGCCAGCGGAGACACAGATTACCTGGGGCCAGCAATGATTTTATTTTCCAACTAACAGAAGTGCATATTCTTCTCCCCAGTGCTCAACCTACCAACGGCATTTCAGGAAGTCAAAAACGGAATTCATCCTGTGTACACAATTGCCCTTCTTTACATCTCCCAATTGTGTCCTATCCAATAATGTAATTTCATCCTTGGAGCTAGATTATCTACTTCAGAGAGGCAGAGCTTGCAGCCTAAAATATTGGCAGAAAATACAGAGAAAATGTTTTGACGGAGAGCAAAAGGCGGCAGATAATTTTCTCATCTCTTTTAAAATTGATTGCTGTCTTTATAAACTTGAAGTTTATAAGATCCTGTCTAAAGAATCTTATCTAGCTGGCAGTTCCTGCACGCTACTATTTTATTTCATTTACCTTTCTGGGTCTTTGGGAAATTTCATAATCCAATGCAAAACTTAAATATTTTCTTGCCCAGAAATTAATTCATCTCCTGAAGATTTCAGGAGACAAAGTCAACTTCTCTCGTAACGGAAGTTCATACGACAAGAAGCCTCTTGGTAGCGGGAGGAGGCGGGTGCCTAGCTCAAGGGAGAGGCATCTGTGTCGGCCAGTACCTTAGGAAGTGAATACAGTGAGGAGATACTGCGCTCTTTTTCTGGAGCTTTCCGGAGCTCATGATCTCTGCCATCGGCGAGTGGTGTCCTTTTACCCAGGGCGGGGAACAGGATTGATACGGAAGGAATGCAGGAAAAAAGAGCAAAAATATCAGATACTCCATGTGGCAAAAGGACAACCATGCAAGCCAGGTTGTGACCTCGAGTGGGTGCTTTCTACGTTTCCTTCGTTTCTGCTTGGAACAAAACCGGAACCAAGACTGGAGAATGGAAGTCACTGAGCCCTCCTTTAGCACAAAGAAAATGTTCTCTCTGCTATGGCAGCCAGGCATGAGGCACGAATGCTACACTCTGGTAGGAAGGATATGACATGGGGGAAATAAAAGAGAAACTCCTTGCTTCTTGTCTGGGGAATTTGGTGAAGAGAAGGAGAGAGATGGGGAGGGCAGGGGAGGGGTGGGGAGGGCAGTCACACCAAGGGCTGACCCACACCCATGGTGCTCACAGACTTCCCTGGCATCAGGCTGGGTGACCACCTCGGGGAGAAATGACAGCCTAGAGTAGTTATTTAGCCGGAAAGGCCTGGGTTCAGCTCCCCCAGGGAATCCCTGACTCCTTTGGGCACAAGACGTATCTCGGCGGTAGCCTCTGCCTTACGAAGGACACAGAAGGTTCCTGAAGGTGTAGCTGGTGCGTCGGCCAAAAGGACTCCCTCATCAGGAGCCACAGTCCTTGTGGCCAAGGATACTGGACCCGGGAGAAGGGTAGCTGGATAAAAATGCACGATGTCCAGTTCTATCTGAACATCAGATAGACAACAAATAATATTACGTGTCCTACTTGGGACATACTCTATGCTAAAAGAATTACTCGCTGTTTATCTGAAATTCGGGTTTAAGTAGATGCCCTGTATTTTTATTGACTAAATCCGGCAACCGTCCCTGGGCCTGACCAAGAGCTGGCACCAGGCTGCAGAGAGTCCTGAAGCAAGTTAGGCCCAGGAGAGGCAGAGTCGGAAGGCAGGGGTACCTCCATACTCCTACCCAGACCGGGACCGGGAGCGTGCCCACATGACGGGCCACACCCCCAAGGGCTGTAACTGCAAATGCCAACAAGATTCACGCAGAATCTGCGGCCCAGCTAGTGGATGGGGCGCCGCCCCCAGCCACCACGTGACACTGAGCGCCTCTCTTCCCCGGTGCCCTGAAGTCACGTATACTCACCGAGAAGCCACATTAGGGAAGAAGCAGATAGAACGACTTACGTGCAAATTATTGGATCAGACTAAGCCTTAAATTGGACTGAGTGAAAAACGTCTTTCGCCCTGACACTATGAGCGGGGCCTCGCGGAGAAAAGAAACCAGTTGAAGGGCCAAATTGTAAACGTGCATTTTCTCTGCCCGGCTCGGTTGCAATGTGAGCGAGCTGTGATTCCCCACCTCGCACCTGCCTGCAGCGACTTTTTTTTTTTTTTTTTTTAACATGTATTTATTTTTGAGAGAGAGAGAGAGACAGAGCATGAACGGGGGAGGGTCAGAGAGAGAAGGAAACACAGAATCCGAAACGGGCTCCAGGCTCTGAGCTGTCAGCACAGAGCCCGACGCGGGGCTCGAACCCACGAACCGCGAGATCGTGACTTGAGCCGAAGTCGGTCGCTTAACCGACTGAGCCACCCAGGCGCCCCATGCAGCGACTTTTCAACAGAAGAGAGAATAGTAGGTTATCAAGAGACACTATGACGGCTCCTACTGATGAAGCCACACTCTCCTGTCTCCCTCCTCCTAGCTCCTCAGGCTCCAGAGTTCCTGAGATTCCACAGAAGAAACCCTACGGGGGTTGATGGCTGTGGTTCAGCCCCAGCCACCGCCTTCCAAACCTCTGCAAACAGGTGTAATGTGCCTTCAGAATCGCCCACATTGCCATGGGATCCGCGCATGGACCAAAAGGTCCCTTGCAGCTCCCCAGTCCCGTGGGCACTCAGAGGGTCCCCCCCCAGCATGCCAAATGTTCCCTTTTGCCAGCGTATAGCATGAGCTGCTTGCCACCCCCACCCCTTGGAGAGGGTCCAAGTCTCCTTTCCTTCCTCCAAATAATGAGAACATAATTAGCATAAGCTGGAACAGATTAACCTGGAGCCGTAGAAAGGGCTAAATATACATTCTTTAGAAACGGCCACAGACATTTGGAATATTTCAAACTCCTCTGAAAGTTTTAAGTCCTCCCCTTGGTGGAAGCTCAGTGTTTAAAGGGCCTGAAGGCCTATCTGTCCAGCTTCTACCTGAGACGTGAATCCCCTGCACAGCTCTGGGTCAACTGGTCACTCAGGCGCCGCGTAAGCCCTCCAGTAATGGGGAGGGGTCTCATTACCCCCCAGGGGCAATTCCCATTCCCACCCCTATAATGCCATATGGAGGATACAAAGCAGGAAATGAGTTCCAATAAGCGTAAGAAGCCCTGACTGTTCGAATTCCTACTTTCCCAGTGTTCTGTTTGACCCGGTTTCTCTTTCAAGGCCCACGGAGGGGTCGATCTTCACAAAGAAAACTCACTGAAGACGAGATATGTGAAAACCTACACAGAGAATCAACGAGTTGGAGGACGTTAGGGACAGATGGCTGTCGTTCCCTGCAGTGTATGGACCCGTGTCTCAGCTGAGGCTACTCTGTACACTAAATGAAAGTCCTTCTAGCTTTCCGTCCCACATCCTCTGGAAGGTCTCGATCCTTCCCATGATTTCTGAAAATTCCCAAGGGTTTATGTTCCCATGGCCACTTTTGGGTCCTCTTGACGGCCCTCACTCCTTGTCTTTTTGGGCTCTTCTCTTCCATCTGCTTTTTCTCCCCTTCCCCAGACTCTGGGTACTCCCGCCCATTGCCTTAGTTATTGAACTCAGGCAAGTAACTTCTGAAACGTTGGAAACGTGAGCTAGGGAGGACACTTGAAGTTGAGCATTAGATATTCCTAAAAATCCTCCGATACCCTCAAAAGGCTTCTCAACGACCCTCTTTCTGAGTAGGCGCCAGGCTCCTCCCGTGTCTGGCTCTCTACCCCTTCCTATCTGCTCTCCGCTTTGCCCTTTTCCGCCCCCCGGCTTCCTCTGCATTTCCGAAATAGAACCGTTTAGCTCGCTGCTCTCTGTCGTCTTCCAACCCCCGGCCCTCAAACCTGATCAGGTTTGTTCCCTAAACAAAGAGTGCCACGTATCAACATATATAATATTTTCTTTACCCACTGTCCCTCCGTGGAGAGTGCTGGGCCCAAACCCTAAGGGTCTGATTTTTCAATCCTTCATCTCTCACCAATGATACTGTGTAGAGAGGACCCGGGACACTCAATTTGAATTATGGTAGCAGAGAAACAGGGCCAGAGCCTTCCTACATGAGAAGGGCTGCGGAGGAGAACATCTTGGCTGACGTGCCCAGGATGCCCTCCTTGTGGGTGGGCTTTCTGCCAGCGGCAGGGGGAACAGTAGATAAGCAAGTGTCCAATATTCAAATTCCACACGTGTGCCCTACACGGTAGATGAGTCAGCTGTGATCCAAGCCCTTTGAAGGGGACAGCGGGACCCCGACAGCCCTTCTCAGGACCTGTTACAAAACTCCTACCGACCGGGCGAGGCTGGCAAAGCAACTGGGAAGGACAGAGAATCAAAACGCACACTGCCTCTCGGTAAGGCGCCCGGAAGTCTGTGCCCTCTTATTTGTGGCTTGTTCTCAGGTGTTTGTGTTCTTCCAGGGAAACAATAAGCTCATTAGAGCACAAGTGAAGAAGTTACTTAATAGGTTCGTAAGTCACCCCGTTCTTACAAGACAACAGCCACGCAGGGCTGCAGATGAGTGAGAATCACTGATGAAGCTTTAAATTGATACACTCACTGAAGCGTGAGCTATCAATACTGACCTTGTTTGCGGCTTCTCAAGCAGGCAAGTGGAGTTCTCTGGAACCTTTGAGTAGTGAGCCGTGCATTTAAGCTCATTTCAAAGAACTGCATTTAACTTAACCAAATAGCTTCATTTAATTGTTTCTGGGTTTCTAAGGATTAAACTCTTATTATAATAGTGGCTTTTAACTTTTATTTTCGTCATCTAGCTTTTTTAAAGATCCAGCTCTGGCCAAAGAGTCTAAGCCTGAGTCTTCTAAATGTATCTTTCTGGAATGAAAATGTAGTCGGAAGGTTTGAGGAGATGGCCGCTGGAGCAAACCCAAAGCTCTCTGGTGATAATAGCCAATGCTAATCTACTCCTTGCTGCTTACGAAGCCCCAGGATATGTACCCTCACATGTGTCGTGCCATTAATCCTCACCATGACCTTGGGAGGGACAGCCAAGGAAATTAAGGCTTAAAGAGGTAAAATGAGCTACCCAAGATCTCAGAGCTAATTAAGATTTTACAGTGAAATGTGGAGCCTGAGCTCTCAGCCACTACCCTAGATTGGCTCCAATGTGAGTGCACACATATATAAATCCAGGACTTTTTCTTAATTAAGAATATGTCCCAAGAAATCAAAGCTGACCATCAGCATTATCTCTCCTGCTGCCTGTCACACAAATGGCACTTTGTCTGCACAGGTACACAGCTTTCTCTACCTTCCCAAATCCAAAATCCAACCTCTCCAACACCCCTCTTAGCCCATCCCTCCTCGAGCACTGTTGTACGTTGGCTCTCCTTCTCCTTTCCAACCCAGTTTCCACACTGTGGCCCGAGTTCTTAAGCTAAAACACAAAGCATCTCTCCACTTCTTAACGCCAGCCGTAGCCTCCTATTGTCCACTGTCCTTCAAGCCCAGATCCCCCAGCACGGCACCTGAAGCCTGTCATGGTGCAGCCCCAGCCTCCTTTGTATGTTCATGTTTTGCCTCTTATCCTTATGTGTCTACTTCAGTGATCACATCACTCTTTATTTGCCAAGCTCAGGTCAGTAAAGTTAAGGAGCTTACCTATCAGCATTATCTAGAAGCCCCGCTCACAGATGAGCAGAATTGGGTATATCTTCTGGGAGAGGCAGATATCATAGTTTGGGGAGGGGAAGACAACTTCGTGATGATCTGTTGTGCATTTTCCCTGTTGTCCAGTGATATTTGACAGTCCAAAGTCAGTGAGTACCCTGCCTAAGATCAAATAGTCACTTAGGGTGTCTTAGCCCACGCGTACAAAGCTTCTCCAAAACCCCAAATTTCTGTCCTGTGATCTCTAAATTTAGTGAATAGAGGCATCCTTGTGCCTTTGATTTTAAGCCTCAAAATTTCTCATTGAATTGCATCACGAGCTTGCACCTTGAAGGGGTAAAGTAATTGCCACCCTTCGAAGGCTTTCACACGGTAAACAAACAAACCAACAAAATAAAACAAAACTTAGAGGCACCTCAACCTTGCAGTTTTCTGGCCTATTATTCCTTCTCTAATTCAGCAAATATTTACTGATACTCCTACATTTCCTATATTCCACGTACCGGGCACTGTGAGACAAAGATGAGAAACTTTTCCTTCCGGGAGCTCACCATCTAGCATGCGCAAAAATGTACACAATTTTTTTTTTTTTTTAATTCAGCATAAGCCTTAAAGGAGGGAGGTACAATGTTCTACGAAAGCAGGAAGAAGTAAACAACTCAAGGCAAGTATAGCAGGAAAAATGCTGCCATTTGCACTGGCCTAACGAATGAGTGGGTGCTGGCCCAGAGAGACAGTGGGGACAGGGGGCCGGAGGAGACACATCGCCCACTGCTCTGAGGGAAGCATCCTTCTCTCGTCCTCCGAACCGTGAGATTTCAAAAATAATAATGGCTGATATGTGCATAGTGCCGGCAACACGCAAAGCACTCTTCAAAGTGGTTTCGGTGTCAAAACTCGTATAATCCTTAACACGATCCCACTGTGTAGGTAAGGAAGCAGTGACACAAGAAAAATTCAGTAGTTTGACTAAGGTCACACAACTGGCAAGTCGTCGAACCGGATTTGGATCCAGGCAGCCTGGTTCCTGGGTCTATGAGTTCCACCACCCCGGGGCTCTGCCTCCAATGCACTGCAGAACATAACGTTTAAAACCTCATTTAGGCCATGGAAGGCAATTATAATCTCATCTCAGCCAGTGCGAGGCTTGGTGTATATGCCTTGAGTTAGATCATCGGACCTCCTAACCCCTCTCAGCAACAGCCGGACAGAATCGATCTTGGGACCAGACAGGGGGCGGCAAACTTTATCATAAAGGGTCAGGTAGTAAATAATTTAGGCTTGGTGGCCACATGGTCTTTGATACAATTAGTCATTGCTGCTGCTCTAGGGCAAAAGCACCAACAGACAATATGTATGACTCTGTTACAGTAAAACTTCATTTACAGAGACTGACGCAAATTTCACGTAATTTTCATGTGTCACAAAACACTATTCTTCTTTTGAACGGCTTTCGACCGTTTAAAAACACAAAAGCCCGTCTTAGGTCACAGGCCATACGAAAACGGGTAGCAGTCTGATTTGGCCCACAGTTTGCCAACCCTTGGTTTAGAGTCTAGAGCATAACTTGCTTTTTCTAAGGGAACTCTATAGGAATCAGCCCAGTGCTGTGCACCCACTGGGTACTCAATAAATGTTAGCTAACACTCCGGAGGTGCCTCGTAGGTACGTGGTGAAGGGAAAACTGTGATCTGGAGAGAGCATGAGACGAGGGATTAGAAGACCAACCTGGAGTCCCAAATCATTACTTACTAACAGTCACCCGAAGACAGTCATTAATCTCCAACTGGGCCACGGTTTCCGGATCATTTGTCATTGCCAACAACAGGATGGTATCCTCATTATAGCCACATTGTATTATGCTCATAAGCATGGCACTTTGCATATGCTAAATTACTTAATCCTTACAACAGCCCCGTGACGTATATCCTAACAATATCCCCATTTTACAGATGAGGAATGAAGAGATTAGGTAACGTGCCCAAGGTCACTCAGTTGAGTAAATAGCAGGGGCAAAACCTGAACTCATCCTGGATTCTGAATCCGACTCTTAACCTTTAGGTTATAATACATTCTCTCTCTCTCTCTTTTTTAAAATTTTTTTTTTTTAACGTTTATTTACTTTTGAGACAGAGAGAGACAGAGCATGAACGGGGGAGGGTCACAGAGAGAGGGAGACACAGGATCTGAAGCAGGCTCCAGGCTCTGAGCTGTCAGCACAGAGCCCGACGCGGGGCTCGAACCCACGGACCGTGAGATCGTGACCTGAGCCGAAGTCGGACGCTTAACCGACCGAGCCACCCAGGCGCCCCTCTCTCTCTTTTTTTAAATGTTTATTTATTTATTTTTGAGAGTGAGAACACATGCATGTGCACACAAGTGGGGGAGGTGCAGAGAGAGAGGAGAGAGAGAGAGAATCCCAAGCAGGCTCTGTCCTGTCAAGCGCAGAGCCTGACCTGAGGCTCGATCCCACAAACTGTGGGATCATGACCTGAGCCAAAATCAAGAGTTGGACACTTAACCGACCGAGCTATCCAGGCGCCCCATATAATACCTTCTCTTAAACAAATGAGAAAGATCCCTTCTTGAACAAAGAAATGCACATACGCGCAACTTTCTTCATATCGTTGGAATGGGGCGTGAGGAATGTTAGCCATGAACTTGAGAAACGTGAGCTCAAAATGATGTCAATGATTCCATTATTCCTACCTGGCACTTATTGGGCACTTACTATATATCTGGTCGGGTATTTTACTCTCTGTCTTATCCCATTTAATCCTTCTAACACAATTTTGTGAAGTAAGTACTGTCGGCAGCCCCTTTCACAGATGAGGAAATGGAGGCTTAGGTAGCTTGTGGAGGGCCCCAGGATGGCAAGTAGCAGGGTTGATAGTTGAATTAAGCCACCTGATCTCAGAGCCCAACTGTGACCTTTCGTGCAGTGCACTTTTTCAGCCATATTTGCATGTGTACTATTATTAATAATGCAGTCAGCTATGTTATAAGTGACACGGGGCTTTAACAGCTGGCCCGGGCGCCTAACCGCCAGTTAGAAGTCAGCTTCCAGTGGGAAAATGGGTCGTGAGTTTGAAACAACTGATTTGCAAGCAGCTTTTGGAAAACAGCTAGTTGGTGAATTAATTGGTGTCTGCATACGTGTCTCGACACAGTCAGAACGAGGTTCGTGCTTTTTGGTTTGTTTGCTTCCATGCAACTCTGTCTTTCCTGTAGCTGAGTGTTAGGCGCTGTGGCCTTTGGGTACGGACTTCTGTCGCTCCGCTCGGCTCCCTGAAGGGCCCGCTATACTGCTTTGCCCACGGTGGACAGCCAGTGATCCGCTGGTTAACTCCTGAGCCCTGGAGCACAGGGCTGGACAATGGCGGCTCTCATCGGCCTCCCCAAATTTTGCCTCCAAACGTACCGGAGGACGCAAAATAATCTACGCTCATGTCTACAGGCACGTGCAGCACTGTTATTGAGTTACACTGAATTGAAAGGCTACAGATCAAGGTCCATGTGAGCGCCAAATAGAAGCATAAAGAGACCAAGGAGTGGTCCTTGTAATCTCAGAAACGTGGCTCCTTGACAAGGACCTCTGTGTGAACCGTGCGGACGCCGGGTAGCTTGCCCGGTGGTAACAACAGTCCTGATTAAGCTTGTCTTGTTCATTTGCTTTTAAGGCATGTGCCGTGTTTATTAGCAATGCTTATGAAGGAGTCTCCTTAATGTTGGATTAGCAACACCTCTCCCTGGAGTATTTTCTGTGTCTGAGGCTGTGGAGAGGGGTGAGAAGGAGTTCAAGGCAGAGCTCCGGGACCGGCTTGCAGTGTGACCTTGTACGAGTCACTTCGTCACCGCCCTTCCATTTCCACCTCTATAAAAATAACATGCTAATGCCTGCCCCCTTTCCAACTCTCAAAGATAAATCAATGTCTGAAAAGTGCTTTGAGCTTGTCGATGTAAAGGCAGGCACTCCTTACCATCATTAATTAACATGTATTAATAGAAAGAATAGCACAGAAAACCCAAAGGTGAGCCAAAATCGTGATGAACAAACCTGTCATATTATATTAGCAACTGTCACAGAGCCAGCAGTGGAAATGAACAGCCTCTCTCCCTAATACTGCAGAGTTTTTCTTCCTACAAACTGATTCATGTGAAATTCAATTTAGGAAAAAAAAAAAAAAACTTGTATGCCAAGTTTCATTCGCTTGGAAATTTCTTAGCAAGTAACGTAGTTTTCTGAAAAGGGGTGTGGGAGGAAAATCTCACCTCTCTCTTCCTGATTTAATGACACGACCCTATAATAGGGCAGGGAACATCCACTGGCCACCGTTACAACCGGGGTTTAAATATGAGGGCAAGAGAGTGGGTTTTTTCAATGTATTACCTCTTTTCTCCTTCATCGGGCTATTTTGGCTGAAATAATTTGACAGGAAAGTAACCTTTGGTCTTGTCTGAGAGGTTTTGCTGGCTCTGTCTATGCACCTGTGTCTGTCTGTGCAGTAAACCTGACTGTAGGACTCTCGTCACAAATGAACTGTCAGATCATTACCACAGTTGATACGGTATAATCTGTCTTGAAATTAGAATCAGTCTGGCCAGGCTAGGCACTCACTTGCCACGGAGGCTAATTCACTTCTTGAATATGCATTCATGGAGATGTGCCTCGATTTGGAATCCGCGGGGAGTACACGTTAAGAGCAGATTTTCTGAATTAGCATGGCGCGAGGGAAGGGTCCTTCATTTAGATGGCTGCAGATGCCGCTCCCTCTTGTTCATTACAATTGCATTTCATCAGCTTTATGATGTCCACACGTCAATTGAGCGTGAGGATTTTTCACACAAAAGAGCCTCAGGGAAAACGACTCCACTAGCTAATCAGCTGATTATCATACCTCAAATGGGCTGCAGTGCTTGCTGCTCCCAACCTGTACGGGCAAGAGCAGAATCGAAGATTAAGACTGAAGGAAAGAGGGCTCTTCAGCCAGTTTAGGAAAATTAAAGAGGAATTTGTCAGCGAGAGGAAGAAAGAACTGCAGGAGGTGGAGGGAAAGCCTTTAAAGTAGATGGGCGTTGGAAATAAAATGACGAATGCTTTTCTTTAAAAGGGGGTTGGTGGGAGAGGGTGAAAGGTTAATTAACTATATTATCTGCCCGTTTATACCCAGCTGTGTAAAGCTCTGTCCGCCCCTACCCTGGATTTTAAAACCTAGATTCAAGAACCCAGCCCGATCTCAAGAAGAGTGACTTGGAGTAATTGAATTAGTTTCCGACAAGTTGACTATTCACAACTGCCCCTGGGCACCTCCTTACAGATTTCCTTGGATTGGTTGGGAATTAATTGATTAGTAACAAGAAAAGGACCATAAGAGAAGAAATGCGCATCCAACCCAACTCCATAAAGATTGCTAGCTTGGGGAACCATTTATGACAGTCATTAATTGGGATTTTACCATCAGAGGTGCATTTTTAATATCGTTTGAAGAGAAGAGATTAATAGGTGGTCCTTTTTCCATTTTTGTCTGAAATTTACCAAAGTTTTCTCCCAGCTCCCTGGGGTCTTCCTCAAGTCTATCTAAAATGCAGTTAGAGCAGAGGCTGTCTTTTGCTTCACGGCGCGTCTGCCTTATGCTTTCATCAGAGGAGTCTAACTCACACAGATGCACTATTTAACAATGCCATCCCCTGCTTTCATCAGAAGGGGGAAGGTTGCAGAGCCGAGCCCTGCAGAATAAGGGGGGCAGGTCCCCTGTGATCGGCGAAAGCTGAACATCGGTGCCAGTTTCCATCTGTCATGATAGCCTATCTCCGAACCTTCAATCTGTCAAAAGCTCGCTGCCTGGCTGAAGGCTCCAGGAGATTTGGTGCACTAAACACATTTGACAACAGCATTATCACTGCAAGGAGCCAGCAAAATGCCATCAATGTGTTAATTGTAACTGGCTATGTAAAGTGTCACTTCCCATATCATTTAACACCAGCTTCGCCTCTTTTGCAGTTCCTAATTTTCTACACTTTATAAACATATGGATTGCTCGTGTAACAACAATGTGATCTTCTTAGCAGAGGTTTAATTTTGCTTGGATACACTGCACCCAAGCTTCTCCCTGGGCAACAGTGACATGGAGGGGGCTTGGGAGGAGAAGTGAGGAAGAGAAAACAGAGGGCAGCTTGGGGGAGCAGAGCTGGGGGGGGGGGCGGAGATGGGAAAGGCCAGGAGGAATCAAAGCGCTTCTCACGCAGGCTGCTGTGGTATTTTTTAGATGAGGGGAATGGTGGTGCTTTTTTCAGGGTGTGTTCTTGCTAATGGGGAAATAATTCTGTTCTCCTACAGAGGATGAAAAATGCATATCCAGAATTTTTGTAGGCACTGAGATTTTTTTGCCATCATAATATGAACAGTTTTATAATGGTAAACATGAGAACAGCACATAAATAAATGAAAAATCCCCCTTGAAGATCTGAATGGGTTTTTAGCACCCAAGTACCTAATATTCAATTTCTACTACAACCAGGGCCAGGTGTTAAATTTCTCTAGTTACTGTCACTAATGCAAATTAGATTCTTTTTCTGCTCATAAAAAATCAAATCCACATTAGAAATTAGCTATAAAATGTAATGACTTAAATGCTATAGTGTTTTACAAATCTCCCTGCATTTCTATGGTAGATAATGCTGTAAAACTGAGAGAAGATAATAAAATATGGTAGGAAGTTGAGTTATTTAAAGGTCTTTTGTGACTGCTTACTTAGAAATGTGATGTATTCTTTTGCTTTTCTCTTTCCCTGTCCCCCTTCATTGTGGGAAATGAGCACATTTATGATTCCGGTTTTTTACAAGCTCAGAAGTAATCAAAATTCATTTTTAAATGATGTTACAAGAGCTGGAGGGATCATTTGCATTATTGAAAAGAATACCCCCCAGAGAAGTTTACAATACCTTTGCAACTTTGAATCATTGGGATGGTAACCATTCTGAGGAAAGTTTGGAGTGCTTAAATAAAGAGCTTAATTAGCATTTTTTTAAAACTCTTCATTAACAGTATCACCAAATTTACCTAGGGGATTGCCTCACAGCCTACACCCAGAGCCCTGCCCCATTCCCCTGTAGCAAAAGAGAAACTTTCCTTTAAAATGGAGCGTTTAAAATAAATCCTACAATACACAACAGAGCAAAATTGAACTGGGAAGCACATAGAAAGCTATGCATTTATCAAAATTTAAACCCTAGCAGCATTCCATTCAGTCAGGTGTAGAACGCGTGCATGTTTCACTCCACCTCTGCCAGGAACTCAATTTAGGTCCTGGCATTAAAATCCTAATGAAACTTCAGGCCCCAGATGACTAGGGGGTTCTTACAAAGCAAATGAAGTTATGATTAAGATTAACATTTCTGAACTCAGCTAAGGAAACTTAGATCACAGAATGGGTTCATCTGAAGAAGGAATTCAATGATCAGGGAAAGCAGGACAACAATTTTTGAGCTTATCCTGTGCGCCCAGAATGGTGGGTGCTACATGAATATTTCACTTAGTTGTTTTAGTGAAAACTCAGGGCGAGTAACTTACCCAAGGCCACACAGCTAGTCCAACTCCTCCCCATGTTCTTTTTGTGAACCCCTGGAGAGACTGGCCGAGAACCACCAGCCAAGTTTGGGGCAACCAAGCCATTTTGGGGCAACCAAAGCCCAAGTTGCCCCTCGCAGCCTCCCCTGGGGGCCAGGCGAGCCCTCTTTCCTCCCACCTGGCCCCCGGGGCCATGGCACTGGCCCAGGTACACTCACTATGTAGACATTCTTCATGCTGACTGGCAGAGCTTCAGAGAAGGATTATTTCACATTCCCTTTTTGCCTTCCCAAGTAAGTACAGGTCTGCTAGGGACGCAGACCCTCCGATGGGTGCCAGGCATGAGTGGAAAGAAATAGGAAAACACGTGACACGTGGTATCTTTTCTCGGGAAACGCACGCATTTTGTGAAGACTCCTATCATCCTGCCTTAGGTCCTGAATTCTAGGGTACTCATTCCAAGTGGCTTCCTTGCTTTTTCTGTAACATTTCAGAGTCTTCCCTCTACCCCCCCTCCTGGAAAGTGATTAGCCTTGGTGCCTCTAATCAGATGCCTCTGCCAGTGACCAACAGAAAGCTCTCTTCTTTCAGCTGCCTTTTGTTCGGAGGCTATTGTCTCTTTCCTCTTTGCATGGATCCACTCAGACTTTCTGTATCTGGGAGCTCTGCCCCTCTTCTGCTTGTCCAATGGCATTTCCCTACTTCCTTACCTTAGTTTCTGGGCTTTTTTTTTTTTTTTTTTTCCTTTCTCTGTCACCCAGATTGGCTCTCAGAGAGATTTATTTGCGGTTAGATATCAGTTAGCCGATAGAGTCTGCCATGTGTTGCTTTCATGGGTGTTTGAAATTAAAAATCAAGCCTACGGGCTCCTGGGAGGCTCAGTCGGGTAAGTGCCTGACTCTTCGTTTCAGCTCAGGTCACGATCCCAGGGTCGTGGGATTGAGCCCCATGTCGAGCTCTGGGCTGGGTGTGGAGCCTTCTTGAGATTCTCTCTCTCTCTCTCTCTCTCTCTCTCTCTCTCTCTCTCTCTCTCTCATAATAAATGAATAAACATTAAAAAAAAATCAAACCTATGCCGAAAGGAGTTTGGGGCTGTTGTTTGCTGGGGGTGGGTGAGGCCATTCCCAGCCTTGACCAGGTATGCTTGGTCCTGCCTCTTCTTATGTTTAGCCCTGCAAACATCAACATATTTTACATTTATAAACCATACTGGGTTGAATTATTCCCTCTCCTCCAAATTCACTCACCTGGAACCTGTGAATGTGACTTTATTTGGAAACAGGGTCTTTGCAGATGTGAGCAAGTTATACTTGTGACCTCACAGTATGTGAGGTCATACTGGATTCAAGGTTGGCCCTGAACCCAATATGACTGGTGTGCTTCTAAAAAGAGGGAAATTCAGACACGGACACACACACAGAGGGAATACAGCCAGGGGCAGAGGTTGGAATTATGGCGCCATAAGCCACATTGTATGGCATTCTTTGGTTTGTGGAAGAGGCAAAGGAGAAGGTATGGAAGGTTCCTTCCCTAAAGCTTTCGGAGAGCGCATGGCCCTGCCAGACCCTTGATTTCAAGATTTCTAAGCCTCCAGAACCAGGGGAGGATACATTTCTGATGTTTTAAACCACCCAGACCGCGGTACTTTGTTACAGAAGTCCCAGGACACGAATATAGTATCTGTCTACCAAAAGCCCAAAGGGCCGTCTAGCATTACGTCCTCTGTCCCCTCTACGACTACTTGTAGAGGAGAACTGAATCCATGCAGCACATATGAATTGAGCTCCTACCACTTGTCAGACACTATGCTCCAGGAGAGGGATTCGATTCTTGGAACAAGATTTGGGGGAGGGGGGGGGGCGGGTAATCTCATTGAGGGTATATTCCAGGGGGCTGGCTTTCTTTGAGACTTTCTAAGTAGTGACCGCTCACCCTTTCTTTTGGAGACCCAGCATCCCAGCAGATGTTATAGCAATGAGCTGAAAATCTATCACAGTTATTTGGGGGAAAATATAAAAGTGAAGATGCATGGTTTAATAGAAAGTGTTGGGCTTTGACAGATCTAAATTCCGTATCCACGTCATCCCTTGCTTATTATGCAACTTCCGGCAAATTGAGCTCTTTGTGCCTCGGTTTCATTATCTCGAAAACGGAGACAATATATACACCTACCTCGTAGGGTTTTTGTGAGGATTAAACTATTTATTATGCGTAATGTGCTTAGAACATTGCTGACATATAAACTCTCAATAATTTTCAGCTATTATTTTTTAATGAAAAACGTTCTATAATTAAGGGCTTGATAAAAATCATCATTATTATTATTGCTAATGATTAAGTACCATATTATTGCTGAGGTAACATGGCCAGTGGATTCCAACTGACGTCTGTGTCTATAATTTATAACCTTACCAACTACTGTGCACCCTTGGCCAAGTTACTTAACCTCTTGGAACCTCATCTCTTTAATAAAAGATAAAACAGAATCTCCATAGGGTGGTTGCAAAGATTACATGAGCTAAAGTCCTGGCAAATAGCGAGCACTCAGTAAACACTCACCCTCTTCTACCCTAACTCTGCAACAACATGCTACATTTTGTGTGGTTCTTGCTTTGCTAAATTACTATGTCAAGATTCAGCACAAAAACAAAAATTCCAGAGCAGCATTTTAGAAAGTAACAAATGTTTACTTTCAACGAGTTTTCCTAAAAATGCTAAGAAAGGCTTAAGGGCCTCAAACAAAGGCAGGCTTCCACATCTAATGGGTATGTTTTCTCTACATTAAAACGATACACTGCATAGTCCCCATATTTGCTTGGCTTTATTCTTTAGCCTTCAGGGGCTAGAAATTTTAACTGGATTTTTTAAATATAATAAGGACATTGTGATCCAATGCCAGAACACTAGGTCCTTTTATTTTCTCTGTGTAAGATTTTAGCGGCAGGCGGCTTGACTCTCACTACCACCCACTCTCTTCTTCCTCTTCTTTCCATACTGTCAGATCGGCTGGCTGCTCACATTCTGGTGTTAATGAGCCCTGGAGAGGGGCTATTGGGAGAACAGCATTGAACTCTGTCCCTTTCGCTCGCATTCCCTATCTCTATCAGCTGCTCTCCCACGTTGAATGGCTTCTGCAGTTTTGAAGCTAACAGTAATCGTGCATAGGTGGAGTGGGGAGGGGGAGGGAGAATTGAGATCCAGATTTTCCAGTCTAGTCTTGTGGAAACAGCGCCACAACGCTGAAAAATGGTGTATCGGTTAGTTGTTGCTACATAACAAACCACCCCAAAACTTTGTAGCTTAAAACAACAGTTATTTATTAACTCACAATTCTGTGGTCCAGCAACAGAGGCGGGGCTTGCCTGGGTTTACTCATACAAACTGCAGTCGGACAGCAGGTCGCCTGGAGACTGGTTAGTCTAATGGCCTCACTGACCTGTCTGTCTACAGGCTACTGGCTGCAGTAATGAAGATAATTGGCCTACATATCCTCAGTAGCCCAGCCTATTTACATGATGGCGGTCACAGGGTTTCCAAGAACAGCAAGCGAGAATATTTCCAAGTGCCTAAGTCTCTGCTTGCATCGTATTTGAGTTGTCACATTGGCCAAAACAAGCCACATAGCCAAGTCTTGTGTGAGGGGACCATCTAAGAGCATGGATACAGAGAGGGAAATAATTTGTGGCTATTTTTACAATTTACCGCAATTAGTATTTTTCTTCCTTCCTGTCATCTGGACAAAGCAGAGCATGTGTTCTAAAAGGACATTTTAAGGAAACCTCCATGATGTATACATATCAGAAAAAGAGAAACGGGAACTCCAGAAAGATTAAGGAGTCTCCAGCTGAACAGAGGAGATTCAGAAGAACTCTCAGAAATATGTAACAAGTCCACCTGACAGTAGATAAAATATAGTTTTCATTTAGGCTCTGCAGAGAAGATTCTGAATGACAGGAATAATCTTTGGGCACCTATGTAAATTTTTACATGACTCATTGAAACGTCTCTCTTTCTGCAAACCATAAATACAACCGGACGTTGAAGCAGGTGCTGAGAGTAAAGACGTCGTTCCCTGTCCTCACGATGCCTAGAGTCTAGGAGGGAATACCAACAATAAAAATTACATATTCATATATGTCATAGGGCAGCAGAGGAGAGGTCCAGGGGTAATGACACAAGGCCCCAGCCCAGCTAAAGACATGACGAAAGTTTCCTCAGAGCCCTGAAGAATGAGCCGGGGCTGGGGCGCCTGGGTGGCTCGGTCGGGTAAGCATCCGGCTTTGGCTCAGGTCATGATCTCACGGCTCGTGAGTTCAAGCCCCACACCTGTGCTGAAAGCTCAGAGCCTGGATCCTGCTTCAGATTCTGTCTTTCTGTCTCTCTCTCTCTCTCTCTGCCCCTCCCCTGCTCGCCCACTGTCTCTCTCTCCCTCCTCCCCCCCTCAAATATAAATAAACATTGTTAAACATTTTTTAAAAAAGAATGAGTTGGGTCTTCTAGATGACGAAGATCGGGAAGGAGAGCCTAGGCAAAGACCACTGTGACAGGAGGAACCTATAAAGTGGGCAGTGTAGAAAGACCTTCATCTCTGTGACCATGTGAATTAGATGGCATAAGATGCGACAAGTGCTACTAACTGAATTAAAGTATCTGCCTGTAAGCACCCTGTTGCAATCAACCATGTAGGACTTAATATCAAACAGCGTCTGTTCTCTGTGGTTCTCACTATCTATTGAATAATAATAATAATCCACTGGATACAATAAGCGTCTCCCAACCCAGCTCTCTCCCCTGAACTTGGCTAGCTCGTGCAGACTAGGAGCTTGTGGGGCCACAGGGGCTCATAACCTCGAAACATTTGGATATTCAGGTTTTCCTGAAAAGGTAAGAGATCCGGCAAAATTAGGCTTATGTTCCCACATGGCGATACTTGGTGGAAATACTCTCATTAGTTTGGGCACACTCGTTTGTCACACCTCCACCAGCCAGCCCATTACGTTCCTGCCTGGCACCTGGCCCCTGTAAGTATCTGAGTTTGCATCTCCTCCTAGATGTTTCCGTGACACGGGTTTTTATTTGTAACATAACTGATTAATAATCGCACCAGGAAATGCTTTCAGATCTTCAATGGCAAATTCTTAAGTCAGCACACAGAGCTGCCTTTTTCTTCTCTCTCTCTCTTTTATTTTCTTTCTTTTATGACGGTTTTTCTCCCCCTCTAGCATTTTGGCCTCTCACTGTCACTGAGTGAGTTAGTGAATACAACATGTGTGCCTTCCATCCACAATAATTAGTTCTAGGCTGACCATTATAAATATACATTTTTACAGTTTTATTCATAAGACAGTACTTTTATTTCATAACAATGCATCAGTATGTTTTTTCTGCCTTTTTCTGGTTTCGCTTTTGAGTTTTCCATCTTTCAGAGAAGTCATTACAACCGAAGGCATTTTAAGAGATTATCCTTTTAACTTTAAGTTGTGTATCACATCTGTAAGGAGAGATGGAAACAGAAACAGTTAGGTGACTACATGACATGTTTTTAATATAGTTATGAAATAATTAAAAGCCCAACGTAACAGAGAAGTTCTATTATCTGCTTATAATGAGATAGGCCTCTCTCCAAGCTTTGGCTACCTGCTTTATTTTCAGACCCTCCTTTCATTTCTTCCCTAAATCCTATTCATATAAGCAGGGGTTTTAGGAGCCTGAAACCATTATTTCCTTTTGAGAAGTAACTTCCACACAAGCTCCACACTATACTAGAATTTGCCATTCTAGCTACATTTGTCATGCCTTGTCCTAGGACGGATGGCACCTTTATATGAAAGACAAGCCAGGTTTTGTAGCCTTGAAATCTTCCCTTTCTTAGACTCTTTTAAAAAGTACAGAGAAGAAATAAGAATGATTTACTTTTTTAGTAAGCTTTACTTACTAAAGATTGACAAAATAATCATTCTGATACTTTGTAGAATACTTTTGGGTCAATGTCCAGCTTCTCCAAGTAAAGTCCTAATGATTATAGATCAAATGTGATCAGGAAATTGTCTGTGTTTAATAATTTTAGTGAATATAGGGGCACCTGGGGGGCTCAGTTGGTTAAGCGTCCGACTTCGGCTCAGGTCGTGATCTCGCGGTTTGTGAGTTCAAGCCCCGCTTGGGACCCTGTGCTGACAGCTCAGAGCCTGGAACCTGCTTCGGATTCTGTGTCTCCCTCTCTCTCTGCCCCCCCCCCCCCCATTCACGCTGTGTCTCTATCAAAAAAATGAATAAACGTTAAAAATTTTTTTAAAAATAATAACTTTAGTGAATATAAAAGACAGAGAACTATTCCCTGGGGATGAGCGTAGAACCAAAGATTTATGTTTCACTTCCCTCTCTTTTTCTATAATGTGTCATCATTGTATCATTCCCCAATCCTAATGAAAAAAGAAACATAAATACATCATCTGGATGTTTTCAAAATGCAGCAAGCTTCTTTTTAAGCACAAAACACTTCAACTAACCAGCCTACAATGCGCTAAATTGTCTCACTCTAAGTTCTTTTCAAGGAGGAAGATGTGATGGGTGCCAACAGGGTACAGAATTGTTAGGCTGTGTCTAAACAATCACCACCCAGGATGTTCATCAGCCCAGAGCTCAGGGCACATACAGCGCAAACTTCTGCACCTTCCTCACCTAAACCACCCCCGTGGTCCTTGGTGAGAATGATTGAGGTGTCTCCGAAACAAGGAAGACTAGCCCAAGGAATACCCAGAAGGGTGCCATGACGTTTACGTACTGCCTTCAGCAACGGGTTGAAACGAGAAGGGCTTTCTTCTTTATCTTCAATTAAAAGGACAGTTTGGTTGAGTTAGAATTTCAGTAACCAAGGCTTCGCGGTCAGGTGGATTACGTCTTAGGTGTTATGGGTACCTGGCATGAGGTTGACAGGGAGGGGAGAAGTGGGACGCTTCATCTCACCCAAAGGGCACGTGGAGTAGAAGCACTACGGTCCCAGACTTGGTCCCAGACTTCGGCACAAGCTGACGCATCCAGCTGTGCCCACCTACGCACTCCAAAACCCGAGAGCGAGAGTTCAGTCCTCCGTGAAGAGTACTGTTCCCTACCCCCCGGTGGCCCCACTGTTCCCACTGCCTCGGAAGGCTCCTGCCTCGCCTACTCTCTTAGTAATGATCCATGAGCAATGCTTCCCGACCGCTGTCTCGCATTGCAGGGACCGTGGCAGAGATTCCAGAATAACAGAATAGCTTTGTTAGTCTGGTAATTAAGACAGGAGTGACATTCAAACACAGCCTGGACAGGACGTGGCAAATTACTGTATTCTTTGTGTGAAAAGCTGTTCCCAGTCTGCTTTGTCTGCCCTCCTGGGATCTCATCATCTCCACTAAAAGTCAAAATGGGATTTTGCACCCTCTATTCCCTTATCTTTTTTCCCCCTAATATATATCTGCTTTGTGGGAGCTATGTTTGTCAAAATGTGCTAATTTATGGCATTATGGGGAAAAAAATGAAACCTCAGCTTTCAATTCTTGTTCCTTCGGGCAGCTTTGCTAAGGATCCCCTCCTTTCTCCCTCCCTCTTCTCTATTTCTGGGGAGGTTATTTGCTAAACAGAACATGTTCTTTTTTCCCCCTGCAACATATGAGGTAGGCAAATGGCCACTCGTCATTCCTTTTTCAAGTATGTTATACATACAATTCTCTCACAGCTAATAGCTCCTTCTATTGTCCATAATTTATCACTGTCAAGGTTCTTTACATTGTATTTCCTCCTTATGTGTTTCCTGAGAAATCTATGCTTTCACTATTGTGGCCCTGGATTTCATTAGCATAAACTGCATGATAGCAAATAAATATATATTCTGTGTCCCGCCAGAGTCCGCGTGCTTTGCAAAGAACAGGATGTTATTTTCTCGGTGTGTTTTTTCTCATTTTCCTACGGTCTTTTTCTTCTTCCACGAAACCATTAGGAAGTGAGTACCAAAGGTATCTTGGGTAATTAGCCATTACAGTACTGTCACAGAGGGTTCCACAGTCAATACAAAGATAATTTGGGCAATGGTGAATGACAGTGCTGTCCAGACTTTTGGGATAATCAAGGACACATCCAGCTGTACCAGACATCTGTCAGACCCATGAATCATTTCAACTGGCTCGACAATAGCCAGGCAGCCCCAGCGAAGGTAAACACTGCAGCAGGCAGCACGCTCTCACAGACATCAATACTTGCTCCGGCATAAAACCTGTTTCTGCTGCGAAAGCAGAGCCTGGTGCAGAATAGGAACAGTTGTGACATTCTCGTGTTAGTTTAAAAAAAAAAAAAAAAAAAGAGGAAAAAAGAAAATGCAGATTAGATGCTTAGCAGAAATAGTATGCATATCATGAGGACACTTGGGGTTTGTTCTTAGCTAAAAATAAAACGAACGTTCAAGAAAGCCTGGCATATATTGGTCGCCATTGGTGTTCCGTAATTAACTCTACTTTCAAACCAGTCCATCCTTTTTTATGCACCGTTCCACGCTGTTAAGTAGTTCTTTATTTTGTAAGTTAACGTCGCTTTCGTGTCTTTCGCGTTAGAGGCTCCTCAGCAAAGGTGGCTGGCTATTTGTGGAGCACAGTGGGTTGGCCTTCTCTGAAGGCCAACAGACTTGGCTACAAGGCAATGGAATGGTATGGTATGGAAAACTCTCTGAAATGAGAACACAGCATTCCCATTTGGATCGGATGCAGTGTCAGTGCTTACGATGTATTTTTTAAAAAGACTGCCACTAGGAGAATGTCTGACATTCACACATGGTAGGCGGGGCACGCGGGGCAACTAGAACTTTCTTCGCAAGTCTGTAACAGTTGACCACCTGATCGTGAATTTACCATAAAAGGGTGTAAACATGACCTAGTTTGGGTTAAGTTGACATGATACTTCCTGGCTTTCCTTAGGCTACCCCCAAAAGGGCCAAGACCTTCCCAGCTGAGACCAGGAGTGAGAAACTTATCAGTTCGCCACTCCCCACCTTCCGGTTACAGGAGAAGCTACTCTTATACAAATCACTTTTATGAGTCACTTAATGGGCTGTTCATTCACAGTTCCTTATAAAATTCTTTAAATGTCAGACATGTAAGTGCAGAGGGAGCAGGAATGGAACAGCACAGGTAGGAGCTACAGGAGGGTATGGGGACCAGGGTCCCCTGTGATGTTGCACAGCTGCGATCCAGGAAAACCCCGACGCCTATCATGAAAATCAGGATAAGAGATGCATTTCTTTTCAGTCTTTCCTTATTCTACCAACTTTGTTATCACTTTTTTAAAGCAGCTATAACTGAGACACAGAAAACTGCACCATTTAAAGTATACAATTTGAGTTTGACTTATGTACGCACCTGTGAAGCCATCTTAATCATCGAGGCCATATCTATGGCCCCCAAATTTCCTAATGCCCTTGTGTAAGCCTTTCCTCCCAACCTCCCTGCTCCTCCTTCCCAGGAAACCACTGCAATGTTTTCTGTCGCCATAGATTGGTTTCCATTTTCTAGAGTTTCATATGAATACGTGCATTCATTGTGTATTCTTTTTTTGTGTATCTGGCTTCTTTCACAAAGTATGATGTTGAGATTCATCCATGTTTTTGCGTTTATCAGTAACTCGCTCCCTTTTATTATCAAGGAACATTCCATGGTAGGTATATACCATGGTTTATTTATCCAAGTCACCTGCTGATGGTCATCTGGCCTGTTTTCAGGTTTTGGCAAGTACAGATGAAACTGCTACAAACATTCACACATGACTTGGTATGGACATATCCGTTCTTTCTACTGGATAAACACCGAGGAATACAATGACTGGAGTACACGCCAAAGTGTTTTCCAAAGCTGTCCTATCTGTTTACACTCCTGCCAACAGTGTACGAACGTTCCAGTCCCTCCACATCCTGACCAACACCTGATATGGTCAGTGGTTTTCATTTTAGCCATTTTAACAGACGTATAGCAATATCTCTCTGGGGTTTTAATTTTCATTCCCCTAATGACTAGTGATGATATTGAGCATCTTTTCATGTGCTTATTTGCCATACATATATCTTCTTCAGTGAGGTGTTTGTTCAAGTATTCTGCCCAGTTGTCAAAAAGCTGTTCTCTATATACCGCTAGATCTATTTCGAATTCTCTGTCCTGTTCCATTGATCCATTTGTCTACTTTACGTCAATACCACCCTGTCTGATTCCTGTAACCCTATAACTGTAGGTCTTGATAACTGACACCACCAGCCCTCCAACTCTGTTCCTTTTTCAAATGTACTTTGCCTATTCTGGGTCATTTCTAGCCCCATACAAATGTTAGACTCTTTTTGCCACTATCTATAAGAAAGCAAGCTGATATTTTTATTGGGGTTCTGTTGAATATATGGACCGATTTGGAAAGAAGTAACATTGTAACAATATTGAGCCTTCCAACCCACGAGCAAGGTAACTTCCTTCGGTTATTTAGGTCTTCTCTGTTTTCTCTCAGTAATATTTTGTAGTTTTCAGTGTACAGATCTTGCATCTTTTCATATTTATCCCTAAATATACCAGTTATAAATTGTATCCATTTAAAATGTTACTGATTTTTAAAATGTTTTCTGAAAAAGTTTATTTACTTATTTTGAGAGAGAGAGCACGCACAGAGGAGGGGCAGAGAGAGGGAGAGAGACTCTCAGGCAGGCTCCTCACTGTCAGCACAGAGCCCGATGTGGGGCTTGAACTCACAAACCGTGAGATCATGACCTGAGCTGAAACCAAGAGTTGGTTGCTCAACCAACTGAGGCACAGGCACCCAAAAATTTTACTGATTTTTAACATCAATGAATTAAATTATTGTTATTGCTTTATATTTAGATTTCTGAATCTTTGTTGTTAGTATATAAGATACTACTAATTTTTATATGTTGATCTTATATCTTGCAATATTGCCAAGTTCAGTTATTAGTTCTAACAGCTTTTTGTAGATTCTATTAGATTTTCTTTGTAAACAATTATGTGGCTTGTAAATGAGGGTAATTTTATTTATTTTTTCAGTTGGGATGCCTTTTATCTCTTTGCCTTGACTGACTGCACTAAAACTTTGACTACAATATTGAATACAAGTGGCAAACAAAGATATTCCAGTCTTGTTTTTGACCTTAAGGGGAGAGGATTAAGTCTTTACCAGTAAATATATGTTTGCTGTCGGTTTTTTGTACATGCCTTTTATCAGGTTAAGGAAGTTCCCTTCCCTTACTAGTTTGCTTAAAGTTCTTGTGTGAAATGAAAGTTGGATTTTGTCAGATGATTTTTTTTATGTCTATTAAGATGATCATGTGAGTTTTGTTTTTGTTTTGTTTTTGTTTCTTATATGGTGATTGGTTTTCTAATGTTAAACCAACCCTGCATTCCTGGGATAAACCCGATCATGATGTATTATCCTTTTGTTTATTATTGAATTGATTTGCTAACATTTTGTTCAGAATTTTTTCATCTATGCTTGTGAGAGATAATGACCTCATGGGGTTTTCATTTCTTACATAGAATTGCTATTATTTCTTAAATATTTTTGAAACAGCTTCATCGAGATATAATTCACATACTATACACGTCACTCATTTGAAGTGCACAGCTCAATGGCTTTTAGTGTATTCATAGAGTTGTATACCCATCACCATACTCAAATTAAGACCATTTTTATTATCCCTAAGAGAAGCCTATACCCCTTAGCCATTATCTGATCCCTGTATCCCTGCCGACCCTAGGCAACCACTAATCTCCTTTCTGTCTCTGTAGATTTGCCTATTCTGGACAACTCACGAGAGTAGAATCATTCACTACAGTAAAGTTTTCAAGATTCACCCTCCCAATCTTTATGCTGTTTTTGCCATGTGTTTTATTTATGCATTTGTTATAAACTGCACAGTGTATTGTATTATCTCTTACTTAAACGGTCAATTGTCTTTGAAAGAGATTTAACTAATAAGGAAAGCATCTTACCTATTTATCCGTGTAGACATCCTTTCTGGCACTCTCCATTGCTTCATCTAGGTCGATACTTCCACCTGGCATCGTTTTCTCTCTGCCTAAAGGAGTCTCTTTAACATTTCTTAATTGGTCTGCTGGTGATGAAATAGTTCAGCTTTGGTATGTCTAAAAGTTCCTCATTTTACTTTCATTTTTTAAAAGATTTTTCACTGGGTTTAGTTTTTGCTGACGTGTGTGTGTGTGTGTGCGCGCGCACGCGTGTGTGCACATGTGTGTGAGTGTGTGTGTGTTTCAGAAATTAAAAAACACTGCACTGCTGTCTTCCTGCTTGCATTATTTCTGACAAGAAAGCTACTCTAAGTCTTGTATTTATTCCTCTATCCATAAAGTGTCTTTAAGACTTTCTGGCTGGGGCGCCTGGGTGGCTCAGTCGGTTAAGCGGCTGACTTCAGCTCAGGTCATGATCTCACGGTCTGTGAGTTCGAGCCCCGCGTCAGGCTCTGTGCTGACAGCGCAGAGCCTGGAGCCTGTTTTGGATTCTGTGTCTCCCTCTCTCTGACCCTCCCCTGTTCATGCTCTGTCTCTCCCTGTCTCAAAAATAAATAAAACGTTAAAAAATTAAAAAAAAAAAAAAGACTTTCTGGCTGCTTTGAAGATTTCCTCTTTATCACTAATTTCGAGCAATTTTATTGTGGTGTGACTTGGTGTGGTTTTCTTCATGTTTCTTGTGCTTGTTGTTCTTTGAGCTTCCTAGGTGTGTGAGTCTTTTTTCATCAAATCTGGAAATTTTCTAGCCACGTTTTCTTCAAATATTTTTCTTTTTCTTTCTCTCCTCCTTTCCTCTCTCCCTTGGGCACTCCACTTTTAGTAGCTTGAAGTCGTCCCACAGCTCACCGTTGCTCTTTTAATTTTTCTGGATTCTCTTTGTTCTGCAAGTTTCACTCGGGCTAGTTTTTATAGCTATGCCTTCAAGTCCGCTCCTCTTTTCTTCAACAATCTCTAATCTGCTGTTAATTGCTTCCAACATATTTTCCATTTCAGACATTTCCTCTCTAGAAGTTCAGTTTGCATCCTTTTTGTATCTACCCTGCCTCTACTTACTTTTTAAATGTCTGAAAGGCAGTTATGACTGTTTTATTATGCGAATTCTAACATCTAGGTCAATTCTGGGTCCGTTTCAATGGGTTGATAATTCTTCTATTTATGTCATCCTGCTCCCTTACATTCCTGGTAATCATTGATCAGACATTACATATTGGGTTGAGATCTCCACAAGAAAGCCCTAGTCCATGCTCTTATGTGCTCAAGGAGCGGATGTCTAGTGTGGAGGGGGGGCTGGGGGGCGGGGGCGGGGGGGGGGTGGTGCGGCAGGCATGAGTGAAGTGGGCCAGGATGAAGCAGGCTTGTGCACATGTGTTGGTTCAGGGGCAACTGGGGTTCACACTGACATCAGGAGAAAATAGCACACAGTGGTTAACTCTGGCCCCTCCTTAGCTCCAAATAACTCACTTTCACCTAAACACCTGATTTAAACTGGTAAACTGGTGGTCCCCAATCCTGAATGCCCGCTGTGGGAGGCTTAGGCATAGGAAGCTATAGCAGGTCTTAAGGGAGCATCTAAATAAGATACTGCCTGTGTTACCCTGAGGAAGATAAATCGTGAGGTTCTGCTAATATGTTCATTTCCTGTCAGTCATCCTGCCATACTTCACCAGGGTTTTTTGCTGCTGGGACCCAAAGTGAACCATAGTGGCACAGACTAAGCTCACACATCTTGGAACATTTTAAACACGTCCTTTATGTTCAGCTTCCATAGTTCACCCAGCACAGGTTATTTACAGATTACAGGCTTCAGAGCAAATGAACCTCCCAGGGAGAAAAGGGAAGGAGCAGAGCTGGGCCTGGGCTGGAAGGAATAAGCATTCGGTAGCCTGGGAAGTGCAAGCGTGAGGCCACCTGGTGAGAGCAGAGGAACTAGGTGGAGGCCAAGTGGACCGATAAGCCACCCATGTCCTTTTAGAAGGATGAACTTGGGTTGAACCGCCCCCCCCCCCCCGGCATTGGCTTTATTTTGATATTCATGTGTCCTTGGGAACCTGGGAACAAAGCTACGGTTATTTGTAGATCAGTTCCACATTCTCGCTTCACCTTCTTTCAATGCCAGCAGCAATTGTGAAAACTAAAACAGCTCCATCTAGGAAAGGAATTGGGGTCATGCAGACCATGCCGCTTCTGAAAGCCAAGGCTGCAGCGGCTCCGAGGAGGGCCTCTCTCACTAACCTCAGAGGATGGCATCCCAAGAGCAAGGGTGCAAGATAGCTTTTCAGCCTCCCCAAAGTCCACAGCCAACAGGTTATCCCAAGAGCTTTTGCGGGGGAAGCCCGGAAGCAGCCTCTAAAAGGATATCAAATCTAAAGTAACCAACTTGAAGCTTCCTAGTATTTATAAGACCGTAGTGGGTTCTACTGAAATAGCTTAATCATTTTGTGCACCATTAGCTACAAATCATAGGTGCTGACATTACATTATTTTCATGCACACTGAGAAGTACACTAAAAGGGTCCTCGGGGTTCAGGAGCAATGGCCGAGGCTAAATGAATGAGGAAGGCAAACCATTTGGAAAGCAGGGGGTCACTAGGGGTAGATATTAGAAGCCTCACTTGGGTCAGACTGAGATGAGTGTGCAGAGTGGTTAAATAGAGAGACTGTAAGAAAAGAGAAAACCCGAGTTCTTATCCCAGATTTTTCATCTTGGGTCAAGGTGTAGGTTGAGGGCTGGGGATTTTCGCATCCTTAATACAGCACCTGAGTCCAGGTTCCTCAATCCTGACTGCACATTGGCATCAGCTTTAAGAAGCTTCCACTTGGTTTTTCTCTTGTCTTTTAATGCCCATGCTTGGACATTAAACCCTGCCCCATATTTAACTGGTCTGGTGTGGGGCTAGAGCGCCGGTCATTTTTTTAAATGCTTTTGATTTCTCACTTGTTTCTGACATACAGAGTTGAGAACCATTGGTTTAAGATAATGCAGGTCCAGATCTTGAACTCTGGGCCAGGGCACAGAAGAGTTCAAGAGGGAAAGGAAGGAATCGAGAATGACTACTGGGTTCTTGACCCGAATAACTGGAAGGTCGGATCAGCCATTTCCTGAAATGGAAATGACCATGGGAGGATGGACTCAGCAGTGAGTGCATGAAGCCCTGGGCTTACAGACTTGTGTTTGAGGCCACCCCTGTCTTTCTGAAAGCCACTTAGAGGTGGGTAGAGCAGATGCATACAGAGATCATGGCAGTGCAGAGAGATAAAGGCTCTAGGAGCCAGGGAAGCACGGAGGAGACACGGAAGACTAACTCTGCTTGGGCAGACTTTGCAGAAAGGTCATGTGCTCAGCAGTGTATGGGATAAACTGAGAAGACAGAAAATCAGGAGCAGAGGAGAGAATGGGCTGGAGGCCACAGGCTGGCAAGCAGTGCTGGAGAAGAGGAGTGTCGGTAGGCTGAGTGGGGCCACGTGAACCGAAATCCATCGGTGCCGTGGGTGAACCCTGCTTGCTATCTCGCTGTTTAGTGAGGCTTTCCCTTCTTCCAGAATCTCCCCTCCCCTCAAATCTTCCAAATCTCTCCCCATTGCTTTGCCCGTGGCCACAGCTATGTGTAGACACTCTGCCTCTCCTGGAAGCGGCAGTCATTCTGCCCTTCACTTGCGTGGCCTTCGGAGTCCCTACTGCTGCCTGGCAAAATGGCTACGTGGAATGTGATGGACCTTTCACCTTTTTGACCGCTGCAGTCTTCTCCAGCCGCTCAGCCCCTCTCGATGAGCAATGTCTGCCCCTTTGCTCTCCAAACCCCGATAGCCCAGAGACTGATTCACTTTTTATTTCCTTCCCCCTTGACTGCCTTCACTGAAAGACTGGCTTTCCTGCAGATATGGAAGTTACATAGCGTCAGGAAATCGGGATTTGCATGATCTTTGGGGAAAATTCCTTACACTGTGCCAAGATACTAGGACGGTAATGCGTCTTTATTATGCTGCTTAAACCCTGTTGCAGGCATTGGCCCAGATAAGTAATTCATTTTTTGCCTAGTTGTTTAGTGTTTTTGGTTTTTAGCCTCCTTGAGACTTTCTGTGAGGTTGGGAATTCGCTTTGAGTTCTAGCTCCAGAGTTAGCCACGAGCCCAACAAAAACTATCACATTAGGGGTGGACAAGAAAGGGCTTACCAACAGCCCAGAAAACAGTACAAAGTTCACCTTGTGATGCTGATTTCTGGAATGTGTATACACGTTGTAATTGTGCAACTGCACAATCCTCATATACCAGAAATATACACACACATAGACACGTACGTATACATACATGCACGTATATGTGTGTATATAATTTATGATGACGAGGAAGTATTAGCTGTGCTTCCGAGCCTTAACCCAATCTACAGCTTTATTTTATTCTCTCTGACAAGCCTTGAACCCTCTCCGTGGAGGAAATTTCCACGTGCAAGCACGGAGCTCAGTTTCAATCAAGCCCAAAGATTTAACTATCCAGTATTGCCTTTTCATAATCTGCTTTAATTATTATTGATTTCTATGTTTGGAAAGTGCCCGGAGATGATAAAGGGCTCCCATCTGTTTTGCTGTTGACCATTTGCTGGTTGATCTCGAGCTCACCCTTGGCTCTTCCAATTGGTCTCTCTCCAGCACTTCTGCGGGTGGTTATACCCCCTGCCCCACAGAGGTCCCTACTCCTGTAGCCAATCAAATTATCAATAAAAAACAAACTGGCAAATAACAGGCCATTAAATAAAATCAATTATTCCAAAGCAGATTTCATTTGGGAACACAATCGGAGCTGTATTCAGTAGGGAAGAGAAGTAAAAAACATATATACTTAAAGTATCAAATATTAAATATGTGAATATAATATTCTAGTACAGATAATTACTGACATACTAATATGTAATATTCAAATATATAATGTATAATGTTAATATCCTAAAATACATTATATATTAATATATTAATACACACTCTATAGAATCAAAACAGGACACTCAAGGAGAACTTTCTGCCCAGTGCTTGATTGACCAAGGTGCTGTGGAATACCCCTTCTGCGCTGATCTGTGACAAGTCCTATCTCCTCCATGTTGTCTAGGCACCGGCTCTCAAATTTTCAGTAGGGGTCTAAGAATTTTTAGTTATCGTTTTGTCTCTGAGTGACTGACAGCGGCAGCAGCAAACAAGCCAATCGTAGTCCTGCTGTGGGGAAAAGGCTGATATTTTGGTGATGGATAAAGTTAAAACTTTACAGAACATTTAAATCTACCAACGAGTTTATAATTATCATCGATAACTTTCCCTCATAGCATCAACATTTATATTTACCTATGTGGAAAAGACAAAGTTTCAGACTCATTTATACCCGTTCTTAGGTTGAAAATGAAAGACCTAGTACAAGTCCTTCCCTCTACAATAGGAAGAGAATGACTCAGCTGCGGTGTGAAATGGAGAAAAATTAGAACTTGAGTTTTGTAGATCACTATGAGGTTGTAAACATAGAGAATAGCAGGACTTAAGAATATGTGACAATAGGGGCGCCTGGGTGGCTCAGTCGGTTAAGTGTCCGACTTCGGCTCAGGTCATGATCTCACGGTCCGTGAGTTCGAGCCCCGCGTCGGGCTCTGTGTTGACCGCTCAGAGCCTGGAGCCTGTTTCGGATTCTGTGTCTCCCTCTCTCTCTGATCCTCCCCTGTTCATGCTCTGTCTCTCTCTGTCTCAAAAATAAATAAACGTTAAAAAAAAATTAAAAAAAAAAAAAGAATATGTGACAATAAAATCTCCCTTTTTCAGTCAATTGTGTAGAAACCATTCCGTATCTGTGTTCTAAATCTATTCCAGTTCATTTAAATATAATTTAAAAGGTAGATTCAAGTGGGAGGGAAGGAGGGAGTAATTTCTCCTTTCAGAAATAAAGCCTCTGGGGATATGTTTACATGGTAAAATAAAAATGCTAAGAAAATTAATGAAAATTAACTTTCTACGGCTTAAGGTTTAAGGTCAGCGGGAGATCAGTGTTAGAGTCTGCGTGTTAGAGTCTGCGTGTCAAGGAAACCTTCCATTGCGGAAAGGGAGATCTTGGAGCCAGGGGATGTGCGGCCCTTTAGAAACATGGGATCGTCCAAATAAATGCAATTTGTTACACTGCATGTAGCAAAGAGCTTACTTCAAGGCAAAGATGATTCATTGGCGGGGGGGGGGGGGGGGGGGGGGGACGTGGGAGGTTAGACGTGCAAGAAGAAGTGAGTCGTTTAGGATTAAACTCAAGTTGCCCCACAACGAATACAGCAAGCACAATAAAAAAACAAACAAGTAAGCAAATGCACGCCTTCTTTCTTCTGAGTGATAAGGGAGGGTGGTCTGCTCTGAATCCCTGCAGAACTAAAATCACGTCTGGTTCTGCCCCAGAAATGCTTTGATTCCAAAGGAAGTTCCACTATGATCTTCCATGTAAGTAGGAGAGAAACTTGCAGTTTTTAACATTTTTTCTAGATCCTAAGTGTATTTGGGGTTTTTATATGCAAATTCCTTTACGCTGCTCTGTCTTGAAAAAGGGAAATATCTTAATTGTTTTCCTTGATATTTAACAGTCATAGGCCACATAGGGTTTCTTTGTGTATTTACTTATAGAACCCAGAGATTTGAGATATGGGGCTCAAAGTTATTAGAAATTGCTACATTATGACTCAGCTACATTGTGATGGCCTGGGGAAACAAAACTAACAGACAAACACCAAACCAAAAAAAAAAAAAAAAAAAAAGCAGCTTAAGTAACTCTATGCACTACTTCTTGCTTTGGGCTCTGGGATTTGTCCGCTTTACCCTACTGGTTCTTAAAATTGAAAGGATAAACTGTAGATCCAATATAAGGACCTAAATTGACCTTTTCTTATTCTCTTTTTCTTTTATCTCCAGTCTATTTATAAATATGTAACCATGCTTGGAAACATTGGACAAGAATATCACTATTCCCTATTGCTATGCCTGGGCAGACATCACTAATTGATCACAGCACTCTCCCCAGTGAGTTTGGACAGAGTCACACAATTTTATGCAATGTTCCAAGCAGCCACTACCACTGGTTGGAATTACATGTGAAGTCAATCCTATCTGATGTCCTAGAGCCAGTATCTCAGCGGTTGAAAATTTTAAGTGCCTAAAGGAGGGTGAGGATCGTGCCAAAGTGGTATTTTCTTTCACAACTTACATATACCAGCAACTAGAAAGAAACAATAAAGGAAGTAGCAACATTCACAATCTGTTATCTATTTTGTTGCTGTTCACTGAATGGATTTGTTCAGTGTTGGTTGCTATTTAAGTGCAACATAATTACATATTATGGAGTGTGTGTATATACTACTTTAATAGAGCTTATTATTTAGGCTTTGCCATAACTATTTTCGTTTCATTAGAATACATAAATACTTTAGGGAGGGAGGCTTTTTTGAGATGAAAAGATGGGTTTTAATTATTATGGCTTGCTTTGCTTGGAGCTGATTTTCATAATTAACACATATTAGAGTCAAATGCAACCATGTATTTTATGCTCACTGGAGTATACAAAATTTAACTTCTCTCAGTGGGCTGTTTGTGCGGTGGAATTTTCACAGTGGCCTCTGGTAATGGCAATACTATGTTATTGTGCCAATCTTTACCACCTATGCCATCACTGGTATTAGATCAAATGTTTGCAGAGTTTATACAGTATCACATTTGCTTGACTAAAATGTCCATAGGAAAATTCCATTTTAGCAATTCAAGACTCAGATCAGGTGAACTGATCGGGTACATCCTGGAGGGCTGGGGTCAGAACAAAAGAAGCGCAGATCTATGTTAATGACTGTTAAAACAACACAAATTGCAAGCCTGACGTTTTTGTTCTAAACTTAATTTTGCTACCGATGTTTATCAGAGGTGGACTAGCTCTTCACCAGACCCATGTTCTCTTCTTCCTGGGCACACAGCTGGAGCACATCTTCTGATTTTATGTGTACTTCAGTACAGCCATGTGGCTCAGATCCAGCCCGTGGAATATGAGTACAAGTGGTGCAAGCCATTTCCACACCTGGCTTGGAAAAAGTTCTCAGATGCATTCTGCATGCTCTTCCCCCTTTTACTTGGTGCACACAAGCCCAGTGACCTTGGAAGTCAAGACTGAGATGGTGAAGCCACAAGTTGGAGGAGCCTAAATCTCTAAATAACCACCAGCTAGGAACACCCATTGGGGCTTTACAGGAACAAAAACCCAAGCGTGTGTATTATTTGAGCCACTATGCATTATTGGATGTGTTGATTATAGCAGTGAGAATTACAATGAATGTACAGTTTTTCTAAGCAATTCTTTGGATCAGTAGTCCTCTCTCCAGGTAGAGGGTAGAGGGAAGAAAGTAGATGCGTGGACAGTGTTACAGAAAGAAAAATATGCTGGGGACGCCTGGTTGGCTCAGTAGGTTAAGTGTCTGCCTCTTGATTTCAGCTCAGGTCATGATCTCGCAGTTCGTGGGTTTGAGCCCCATGTCTGGCTCTATGTTGATGATGGCGTGGAGCCTGCTTGGCATTCTCTCTCCCTCTTTCTCTACCCCTCCCCTGCTCGTGTGCTCGTGCGCGCGCGCTCTCTCTCTCTCTCTCTCAAAATAAATAAACATTTAAAATTTTTAAAAAAATTAAAAAGCAGGAAAAATATGCTGAGACAAGGACAGTTTAAGTAATTTGTTCAAAGTCACACATCTAGCAACTGGCAAAGCCAGGAATCAGACATGGATGGCCTAACTCCAGAGGCCGTATTTGTAACCATCACGTGAGCCTGTTTCCTGACTACTGCTTGTCATGGTCAGAGAACTTGGTTTTTGCTGGATTTTTTAACGTAGCGATCTGGATTGTCTATCAGTACACTGTCTACTGGGTAGTTTATCTGGAATAATATTTTCATAACGATTTGCTATGTCACATTCAACCAACAAGTTTACAACTATTTCCCCTTAATACAAGTGAATGTTCTTGTCAGGGACAGATTTAGAAGGCAGCATCTACTGGAGAGAATAGCCCCAGCACTCCAAAACAGTATCCACGACTTGTGAGCTATCTTGCTGTTGCTTTCTTAATTTACCTGGTTAGTTGAGAGTTAACTATACATGAAAGGGAAATGGCTTATTTCAGCACTGGAGGCATGTTGCTACAAGCGTAGGAATAGCCCGTTGGCGTGCTTTGCAGAACAATTGGACCACTGGGACTACTTGTACACCTTTAATGGGTTCTGATAGAGCACAATGGTTAAATGATGTAGGCTTTGAGCCACACTACCCAGGTTCAAATCTGAGTTCCTCCACTGACCAGCTTTTTCTGCAAACAAGTTATTTAACTTGCGTTAAGCCTTGGTTCCCTTGGTTGTAAATGGGATGACGATGATGATGATGTTGATGATGATATTCATTTCATAGAGTTGTTGGAGGCTTAATAAGATAACACACACATATATAGGAAATTTTCTAGAAATATTAGTTATTGCTATTATTTTAAAGACTATAGAGCTAACAGCTAAACAATAAAGCCCCTCCCCAAACCAGTTCCAATCTGGAGGGCCCTTGGGCATGTATTATTAAGTATGATAATACTTAATTAAATGTCAAAGACAAATTGGGCAAAGCAGCATAATAAGGGAACTCAAAATTGGCAAAACGGGGTGCAACCCCCTTCTGAGATTAGCTATCTGGTCTCGAGCAAATTATACAATCTCCATGAACCTCAGTTTCTTCAAATATAAAAGGAATTAATAAATGCAGAGGTTTGCCTTACGTATATTGGCTTATGCATATTTTCTTCTGTTTGTTGCTCATTTGTATGGAACGTACTTTTCTATGCCATTGTGAAGCTAAGTTTAGCTTTTAGTAAGTTTAGCAACTTCAGTAGCTAGGAAAGAAGAAAAGAGAGTTGGTGTGGAAATTACTGAATTTTTTTTTCTTTCTTGGAATCCTCAAAAGATAAAGAGGTAACAAGACATTCAGACTTTCAACTTTTCACCCTCCATCCACACCAAAGCTCCCCACTGCCCGGCTGACTCCATCTGGAGGCAGGTATTTATGGCTGTTGCCATCATTTCCCATAATTCCTCCAACAAATACACCATGTTTAGGTAAGAAAAACTGCTTAGTTCTATTATTCTTTATTGTTTATTTATTTTAAAAATATTATATATGCTCAGGTCTTGCTTACTAAGTAACATTTTCCACTAAAGCAAATTAGATCGCCTTGGGAAAATGGAATAAAGAAAATACAAGACATATAAGTCTAGAATAATTTGGGGGTGATTGAAATATAATGCAGACATGTCACAAAAGATACGGGAGCCAATTTGAAGGGGTTCCAAATGGCCAAATCTAGGGCAATTTGAGCATCAAAATAAATAATGAATAATAAATAATGGCATGTATGAGAGTCTAGAGTTCATATTGATTTGAATAAATGAATGAATAAAAAGTAAATGAGGCAGAAGGAAAAGCTCATCTTTACAGTAGAATGCAAACTTATAAATGTAGAAAAATTGAGTTAAAAATCACCATTTGTAACCCTCATAGTAATAATAGGTTTGAGCAAGAATTATCAATAAATGCTAAGAGTAATGAGTAAAATTATGACGAAGTGCAAGATATTTAAAGAGTCTCAAAGTAACTCTCTGCAAACCGTGTAGGAATTACAAAGGGAAAATTAGCCGTTTTACAAGGGGAAACCTGGTAGGCGCCACCTGAACAAAAGAACTGAAGTTTACATCACTGATACTGGGAGAAAGTGGCATCTTGTGATTCTTGGTATGATTCACTGGGAAGGGCCCGCCATGACTCCTGTGGTACACCTGCCCGAAATGCATCACCTGGATCTCATCACGAGGGCACATCAGATAGATCCAAATTCCGGGACATTGTGCAAAGCAGCTGGCCCGTACATTTCAACAATTCAAGGCTGTGAAAGACAAAGAAGACTGAGGCACTGCTGGCAGATGAAAAAAAAAAGAAAAGAAAAGAAAAGAAAACAAGGTTAGAAGTGGCAACTAAAGGCAATTGGTGATCCTAGATTGGAACCCAGGGTAGGGCAAGAGATAAATGGCAAAACTTCTGTAAGACTATAAATTAGAGTATTGTATTTCATGTCAAATTTGCTGATGTTGGTAATTGTTATGTAAAGAATGTCCTTGTGCTTAGAAAAACATGCCACATCCTGGGGATGGCACCCTTCCATATGCCCTCATGCTCCAAACCTCTACGGACCCCATCACTGAGCTCTGTCTCCCACAAATAACTCCTAGAGACTTCAGCCAGCCATCATCTGAGTCCGGTTGAATACTGCTGATTTTCATATTCATTTAAGCCAGAGTTCACCTCCGGTCGGAAAAATGCTGGGGTTGGGAAGAGGCTCACACGCAGAGTGGCCAAAGGAGATGCCTCATGACTCTGTGTTGATCAGGGCGATGCTTCAGCAGGTTGTTGGCTTACCTCTGGCCAGTGGCCGCCGTATGTGTTGACGGTAGTTAGTGACAAGGGAAAGAGTGAGGACAGTACTGCAATACTATAAGGTGGACTGAGATTCTCCTGTCAGATGAGAACATATGCCGTTGCTGTCTGTCGCTCTGGGAACTACCACAAAGTGGAGTCCGGCCAAGGGAGCCTTGATCTCTTGAATGGGCAGACAAATGGCATCGCGGTTCCTCTTTGGTGAGCTGGTGAGAGGGAGACAATGCTTCCAATCTTGAAATAGTATCTGTGTTAACGGGTGAATTTATTCGTGCCATGTGGTTTCTTGAGTCCCACGTATTCCTACGATGGCTCTGAGGGGAGTAACCCCTTCTTATTTTGCTGGCAGGCAGATCTTGGTGACCCCACCTCCCGCTTAACTCTCCCAGCTTTCCCCAGGAAAGCTAAAAATTCCCATCACTGGTTTGGCATGGAGTTGAATACTCCAACCTTAATGGAGAAAGAAATGGCAAGAACACTGGTGGACCAGCTGTAGACTGACACCCAAACAAGCCTAGGTTTCTGAGCCTCTTCTAGTGCTTTCTTACAGCTAAACATGCTCCTATTCCTGTCAGAGAGGGAGTGCGTATTGTAAATCCACCCAAAGCTGATCTGTGTCTGTATTATCATACTCCCTTTCGACACCATGTCCAGAACTTGCCTCAAGGTTGGATAGATCCCAGAGACCTCTTCCAGAAAAGAACACAAGCACTTCTCATTTTTAATAGATGGAAACTTTAAAGGCAGTAAAGGGAAGCATAGCATCTTTAATTTGTAAAGTCTTTTGCTTTTGTCAGTGTAAATTAAGCTCATGATATCTGAGCACAATTTCCTATATTTAATAATACATAAAGCAAGATAATTAAAAGGTAAGTACACATGCTGGGAGAGAAACACTGTTGAGTAAAACACTGACTTTAATCTCCGCCTCTGTTGGTGAAATGTAGGGAAACCAAGGAACTAAAAGCAAAGAAACGCAAAGGACACCGGCAAGGACTAGGCTTCATACTGGCTCTTTCTCCTGAGCCTCAGGCTTTCACAGCCAACTCTTTCCTGGACGTTTCCATCTGGAAGTCCTTCAAGTAGACTTCACAATCAACAGCCGAAACAAACTCGTCGCTCACCTCCCGCCACCCCATCCCAGAGCACCTCAGCCACGCCATGTAGATGCTGCGATAACGTCCTAACTGCACTCTCTTTCCAATTCATTTTCTGGGCAAATCTAAAGTGCTATCTTTTTTGATTTTTTGACTTTGTTTTTCATTTTATTTATTTCGGAGAGAGATACAGCACACACGTGAGCAGGGGAGAGGGCAGAGGGAGAAAGAGAATCTCAAGCAGGCGCCATGCTCAGCATGGAGCCCAGACATAGGGCTCGATCCCAGGACCCTGGGATCATGACCCAAGTTGAAATCAAGAGTCAGGTGCTCAACCGACTGAGCCACCCAGGTGCCTCTTAAGTGATATTTTTAAAGCTTGACCATGCCATTCCCTATGTTAAAACATCAGTGGTTTCCCTTAGGAAACACTTGAGATAAATCCTAAATTCTTAAATTCATTCCTATTGTTTACAAGCCTTACTTCTCCAGTATCAGGGTCATTGCTCCCATTTCCTTGCCTTCTATAAAGGAGTCATTTCGAACTTCGTTGAACTCCTGCAACACACCGTGCTGGAATATCCCCCTCCCCGCCCCCCGTGCCAAAACTCCCACTGTCCAGTGGTAGTTTTTCTTCTTCAATCCCGGTCAGTCTGCCGCTTCATGTCTGTGAGTGCTTCTTTCGTGCTCTCATCGCATGCCCCATGTATTTCTACCCGAAAGTGACAGTGCCTGTCCACTTATCTATATTCCCCACCAGATGGCAAGTTCTGCGCAGAATCACTTATATCATGTTCATTTTCAAATCCCCAGAAGTTGACACACACCCGTAGCAGACCTGGAACAAATCTGGAAGGAAGGAAGGAAGGAAGGAAGGAAGGAAAGGAAGGAAGGAAGGAAGGAATGTATAGCCGCGAATGTGTCTTAATTAGTCCTTAGGAGACGGTGTCTTACCTATGAACTCAGGGACACGGATCCCTTTGGTCCTGATGAAACCACACTCACAGGTGGTAGGCCAAGTCCTCTGAGGGGTTCCACAGTCACAGGATCAGAGGCAGATTGTCCAGATCCACCCAAAGAGCTCCCATTCTGCCCCTTGGGACCAGAGGCTTACACTGATAAGATGATTGTTTCGTAAGCTGTTAGGTTCTTCAAAGGCAAGAGCCGTTTCTGATTCATCTTTGTGTTCCCACAACACCCGGGACAATGTTTTCTACAAAGAAGGCGTTTGATACACGTTTGTTGAATGAGAAGCCAGAATCAGGAGCCCTACAGATGGATCCGCAAAGACCCGCAGCCTAGGCTTCCTTGACGTAGCGTTGCTAATGAATAGGACTGCCCGCAAAGCCCATGTGTGTGGCGGTCACCTGGGTTCTTGCCATCCTGGCACGTGGCCGATCCCAATTATTGGCAGCCACAGGGTGGACAGCAGACTTTCTGGGCAATAAAGGAAGTCAGGTCAGCAGATACCAGAAGCTTCGACCTCTAAATTCTCAAAGGATTCCTCCCTCGCGCAGAACAGGCAAAATGCACAAATACCCTTTCCCTGTTTAGCAGAGTTCCCCGGGCGACTGAGACGGCAGGGTGGAAAAATATTTGGGGCACATTGTGGCAGGCAGCTGGAGTCTATATGTTTAACTTAGCATTGCAGAACATTTTATTTTAAGCCAGTGTATAATTAGAGAGGTTTTGTTTATTTATTATGAAAATGAGCCGTTTTGTTTATTTATTATGTAAGTATGCCTTTTATTAAAACGACTTTGTGAAAATCTAATTGCCACTACAGTAATATAGCATAGCGGTCCCTTACATAAATACATGATTATTATGTACAGTCACTTATCTGTGAACGAGTTGTGCTACTACTTTCCTTAATTAAGGATACAAAAGGGCTCCTTCATCTTTGCATATTCCCTTGCTAGGACATTGATACTCATTATTTCCTAAGTCCAAACACTGAAACTGTGTCAAGAATGCATCCATCACTGCATGGGTACTTCTAGTCAGCGGAATTTTCGGCCCCGTCAGCAATTTCTGCAATTTGCAATTTCTGTATGTCTGACATGTGTTTTTATTGGTGAAGATCACTTTCAAATACCGAGATCATAAGAATGATTCTTTGGGTTGTCTCTGCCGCAGCCTAATGTAATGACAGTAATTAACAGCCTGTGATTAGCAGCAACTCCAGAAAGTGTTTGAATGTTAATTTGCTTCAACTAATATGCAGCACTTCTGTGTAATGAGATCTAAGCTATAGGTTCATAGGGAAAGCAAATTATTTTCCAGCATTTAATCATACAAATGATTCTTAGTTAATCACTTGAACAGTAAACCTCAATGTTCTAATAAGTGACATTTGTTTTTCTGTCATTCGGTTTATTATGGGATAGGCCAGGGCGAAGCCAGTATTTTTCTTAATGGTCGAATTCCCACCTGCCAGCAACACCACTTTGAAATAAGGCTTCATAATGTAGAGGAGTGGAGTGGGGTTGTGGGTGAGCACAACATTCAGAGAGAACCTACACCATTCCAGATTTTACCTTTCTGACTGAACCTGGGGTCGCCCTTACCTCAGTGTACGTATCTGTAGAATGGAATGAATGACCCTTTGCTCCTTAACACACATATCCTGACACTGAACGTCTGACAAGAAATTGAGAACAGGGTGTCGCTTGTTAACCAAGCATTAATTGCCTGAATCCCTACCGTGGTAAGGTTGAGTAGGAAAGCAAAAGTCACCAGAACATGAACATATTCGCTAATGAATTGACTTCGTCAAAACTAAGTGCCCTGTCACCACGAGCCTGGAACCACTCACATCACAAAGCAAGGCCACTGACAAGGGAGGACTTGGCCAAGTTGGACCAGCTAAGAATTGACAACGCAACAGGCAGTCAAAAGACGACTTAAGTATCCAAGAATGAAAAAAGGCCTGTGGAAAATTGGAGGATACCCTAGACTATTTTTTGTAAATGCACTGACTCCACATTTACACTGAAAAGGTCAAACATGCCATGAAAGACACTGAGTCATGTTGTCACTGTGTCATCAGAAGAATTATACCAAAAATCAACTCTCGATTGGTCCTTTGTTTTTAGAATGGGCACGTAGTTGCAAGTACGATCTGAAGGCAGTCAGACATTAGAGAAAACACATTTGCTTTGATAATTTTTGGTTTCTTTTTTAAGCCAGAGTTTCCTATATTTGGCAACAAATACTATGAAATTTGATTCTTCATTTTATGTAAATTTACTTCAAGTAGCCTTTTCCTATTAACAGCCCTCCTTGGTTGACTTTAAAGCTCAATTTCAGATGCCATGATTATTAACAAGAATAATTCTCCTGTAAGCTCTTAGTAACCAGAATTAAGTGAGATCCCTTTACTGTATGAGTGGAGTATAGGTCTTATGACCTGCACATGGAGATAGTCATTAAGGCTAAACACTAAACAGATCCATAATCTCATATACAAGGCATGGCCTCCTGGCTAGGAGTGAACGTCTGCCTGTGAGGTATGATTCCAAGACATTCAGAAGGGGTTTTTGTTAACCTCTCTAGTGGACGTTCCAACCCCATACTTGGATGTTCATTCTTCTGATTTACCAAAACAGAGGTTTTATCCCTAAGGTAATTGTAAGTAATGGCATCTCAGTCATTTAGATCTGAACGTAAATGGACTTTCCTAGAATAAGTTTCATAATTTTATAACTTAAAATCCACTGCTTTGGAAAAGGAGAAAGTGGGTGTTTGAAGAAAGGAAAGAGAACATAGAAGGAGTCTGAAAGCAATGGGAGAAAAAATCTTTACCTCCCACTTTACTATTTTGCCTCGAATTATCTCTGGCCTAGGTGGCACTTTTGGAGGGGAGGGGAGAGAACACCAGAAAATCCTGACATTTCCCAAATATCTCTCCCACCATTTGTCACTGTGCTTGAAGTTTGCCATTTACAGTTCATCCCACCCTTGTACTCAGTAAGTCTACTTTTATATAAATTATTTTGAGAAAAGAATCATGGATGCGGCAAAGATTTAGCCAAAAAGAAAAATGCTCATGACAGCAGAGTCTATGGCAAAATACTGAAAAAAAAACTTGAATGCCCAGCAACCATGTTTTGTCTCTACAATGGAACACTCTATATCACTGCAGAAGAATGTTTAGTATGCGAAAATGTGCCTCTGATATTTTGTTAATTGAAAACATCCCGTTACATTACAGTTACTACCTCTGATCCCATTTTGTACAGAAGTCAAAATAGAGATTCTGTAAAAGAAGAAAAATAAACATCACCGAATGATTAGCAAGATGAAAGCAACTGACAACTCACAAAAGCCAAATGTAAGTTGATGGCAAATCAAGAATGGAAGGAAGGAGCGCTGGCTCCTCTCTTGAGAGCCATAGAAGCGGGCAAAGTGGTTCCCCTTCTGCCGTTACCAATCAATTCTGAGACTAAATATTTGCTTCGCAAAACAATAGAGCATCTGTTTCCTAAAAGGCACATACTACCTCCGTGTAAGAGGTGACTGGCTTTACGATGCTGTTAACAGGTAACCAAGTGCTCGGGAATGACTTTTCTAGAACATTATGTCATTTCATTTATCCATTGATTAACCCATTCTAGTGGCTAATAAGTGCTAGGATACAAGAAATGTTTACCAGGCCCTCCTATCCACCTACTTTCCACACCTCCACTAGTGCCATATTTTCCTTCCTTCCTTCCATCCTTCCATCCTTCCGTCCTTCCGTCCTTCCTTCCTTCCTTCCTCCCTTCCTTCCTTCCTCCCTTCCTCCCTTCCTCCCTTCCTTCCTTCTGTCTTTCCTTCCTATTTGAGTCATTTACCCAGAAGAGCCCATGACAACACATTGGCAGTGTTTAAAGTCTTTCTGTGGCCTGGGAAAATGAAATGGTATGTATTCCAATGTAATTAGTGATGCATTAGAGTACATCTTTTCGGTTAATGTTGCCTGTCAGTAAGCTAAAAAAATTCTTATCACTGCATATAGAGAAAATGACATCAACGAACAAAGATTCAAAATCTAGTGCTAAGAATGTACTTATATATCCCAAAGCACAGAGAGAAGGAACTTAAATCAGTATTAAAAAAAAATGAACAGAATAAAAATCTTTGGAAAGATTTATTGATTTATTGATTTATTGATTTTTGAGAGACAGACACGGTACAAATGGGGGAGGGTCAGAGAGAATGAGACACAGAATCAGAGGCAGGCTCCAGGCTCTGAGCCGTCAGCACAGAGCCCGGTGTGGGGCTCAAACTCAGAAACCATGAGATCATGACCTGAGCTGAAGTCAGATGCTCAACCGACTGAGCCACCCAGGCACCCCTAAATTTAAAAAGATTTTTAAGCCCAGGGGGAAAAACATGTTCTTCCTTAGGGCACTTTGCTATCCAGTGGTGTCTCATTGCTGACCATGTTGATTTCAACCTGACCTGAAGTTGGCCAGAATTTCTAGAAAGCCAAATGGGAAGCATTTCTTGTTAACACCCTTGGGCCATTCTTTTCTGTGACCCACTACGTGTTTTGATCTTCCTCATTAATTTTATGTCCTAATCAGAGTTCAGCTCCCTCATCCGTTTTCTAAATTGTCCTTAACTTAAAAAAAATAATAATAATAATCTGCTTTTTAAAAAAAACACCGAGGGACTGCTAAATTATTCTCAAAGTTAAACCACAAAATAAGTTACCAGATACGTATTAGATCTGATTATCCAAGCCCACAAAACTATCATCTCCAAGTAAATCTCACTAAAGCCCTTTTTAGGAGTTGCTTTTTAACTTCCAGACTGCTGTCTGGTTCCCTCACCCTCCTTCCCACAATGTTTTACAGACCCGCAGTCCCCTCCACTTGTAGAAGCTCTGACACTATCATGAGAATCACCAGTGATAGTCTGAAAATGCCAGCCAAAATCTATCTGCAAGAACATCTGCTCAACAGTGCAAAACTGATGTAATTACCAACCATCATCTTTTCTCCTCCTGCTGGGGTAACTGCTCCAAAGCATGACTTTTTGCCCTGAGCTAACAAGATCCAGAAACTCCCTGTTATGTACAAAACCTGCTGCTGAAAACCCATGTAGCTTCAACACAAATTATAACCCAGTCTCTCAACTACAAGAGCCACTAACGCCCTGTGCCACAGGGTCTCAGAGAATCTTGCTCAAAACCTTATAGTCTAAGACCTTCATCTTCCACCCCCTACCTGTTTTTGTCTAATACAAACGGTCTTCAAAACAATAGCAGAGGGGAAGAAGGGCTATAGCTACAGTTCCAAAAACAATGTTTTAAATGTACAACTACTGAAAAGAATAGATGCCAAATGTCTGAACTGGATCTGAGGCAGAAAGAGGAGTAAAACAAATCTTTATTGAGCACCTATTATTTGCCAAATGTTGTCCTGGATGCTTTGCACACAATCTCATTGAACTGAGGTTTTAAAAATTCTGGGAATCAAGAAATTCCCAGGTTGAATCCACTAAGTTTGGGAGAGCCACTTCGGTTTCACCTCTGCTTCCTAAGGATGTGGAAACATTTAACCAATAATGATGACAAATAATAAATTCTAGTATTTATTTCCAATTATGTTAAGGGACTGAGGGTGAAGAGATCCTGTAGTTCAGACTGTGACACCAACGAGCTTTGGGGCATCCGATAGTTTTCTTAAAGTGATCTTCAGTTCCCCCATTTACGAAATGAGGGAGTTGGATTAGCCGACTGCTGGGGTCACCAGCAGTTCTAGAACATCAAGATTCATTGATCCTACACGTTTTTGAATGACACACATATTCCACTCATTTTCAATTTCTCTTAAATTCATCGTGAGGCTGAGAACAGATGAGACCTCGTGTCAGAAGGACTAAGAATTGATGAGATTCTAATAAATTATCTTGGTGGATCGTTTGATGTTTTTGTTTTTTAAGAAAAAGATTGGCCAGGTGAACTTCCAAAATAAATGAACCCAATCAGACCCAACTGAGCTAGGAAAGAATACTCCTACTCCCGAGTGGAATTCTGGCCATTGTGCGTATAAAGTATTTTGTAGATGGTATACAAAACCGCTGAGAACACAGCCTCTATCTGGTCTTTTTAGAGGAAATTTTATTTTTACTTGGCTACATGAAAATAACGTTGGGGCGCGCGTGTGTGTTATGTATATAAAAGTATGTCATACCAATGGATGGAAAATGTTGCCTTTTGATCATAAGTCATCATGAAATCTCTGTCACTCTGGCTTGGATGTATGAGGCCACTGTTTAGCTCTTAAGCCATGAAAGCCTCTAAAAATCAGTGAATAATTCATGAAATATTTGCCACGTTTACCTTTTGTGTCCCAGCACTGTGTCAGGCACTTGAGTGACTGGCGAGACATCCCAAAGTCCTACAAATCGCTTGATCCATTAAGACACAGATACAGCAGACAGTGGAGACGCAGAGCGAAACTCACTGCAGACAGAGGGGAAGGAGACGCATAAGGTCAAGGGCATAACCAACACCACAGCAGCAGGACATTTGCAATATTTCCACCATAATGCACATCCACCAATTAATCAGAACCCCTAAAGCCATCAGGCATGAGCCACTTTCTGCCACATTTGCAAATGTTGTCTGACACGTGAAATGAGGTGTGTGGTTTATTTAGCAAATTCCAGCTTCCTGCTATATGAATAGCTTTAAAAAATCTCACTGGCCTTCATGAAGTTGTGCTTTTCTAAAATAATAACATGCTTGCGATTTAAATTATTTATTAAATTCTAACATTTCCAATCGCAGACGGTCTCTATACTGAAAAACCAAATCATCCTCTACCAGTGGTTCTAAATCATCCTCTCTCCTAGTGGATTATCGGTATGAAAGGGAGAACATGTACCCACCAAGGAACTTTCCCAGGGTTCAAAGAGAAAGCTGGGTGGAAGATCCATAGCTGAGGACTGTGGGCTTTTTCAGAGCCCCGGCCCTTAGTTAAGTTCCCGTTCTGACATTACCTTGCATATCCTATTAATAGGTTTAAAGTCTGCGGTGACTATGTTCCCTAAACAAAGGTAACTTGCTGGCCTGGAGACGATCCTCTCAAACAGAATGGGTGATTGATTAAAGGGCCCTCTTCTCGGTCACCCTGGGGATGACCACACAGATAGAGGGACACTAGAAGGAATTCATAGTGTCTTACTAAGATATCTACCCAGTTGAAGGACAAGGATCGGGAGATCATGAGCCTCCCCTAACATGTGAAGACAGAGGGAAGAAATACCCATCACCTACTCTGTGTCAGGCAGTATGCCATGCATCTGTAGCGTGCCGAGGTTAGAACGTGAGGTTTCTTTCTCAGAGCATCCAGGTCTGAGATTCACTGATGGAGAACAAGGAAAGAAAATTCATTTGACTCCATGCCAAATCCTACCAATTGGTTGTAGTCTCTGGGAACAGGTATTGCGAAGGATTCCAAGACTATACCAGGACTCGGTAGGAAAAAGCATTGGAATAAACTAAGAGGGTGTCTGCCACGGAGCCCAGGAGAGGGCTGCCGTATTCCTGCCACACATCTGCCACTCCTAAGGTAGGGCAAGTTCACATACAGCCGCATCCAAAGCTATGTCCTCAGAAGTGAGTGATTTGTAGACCGAAAAATACCAAACAGTTGTAGCTAGAGTTCAGGATTTCTGTCAAGCGGTGTCTCTCAAAGTAAAGTGAATCCCAGAATCCTTAGAGGTGGGGCCAAGAGTCTGCATTTTTAATTAGCTCCTCAGGTCATTTTTATGAACGTGTATGTTCAGAACCAGCATCGGGGGGGGGGGGGTCCTTAAGGATTTTGTACAGAAAGATTGCTTGACTTAGAGGTATGTGATCTTCTTGAGCAAAGAGTTTGTCTTGAGGTTAGCATTTTTAGTTTCAGGTTCTTAAATGTAATTTTCTTATTTAATCTAAGGTTGATGAGTCTACACGTGCTCCATTCATGCTAGTGCTAACCTTAACCCTCACCCTAACCCTTTGAGTGCAAGTGGCCCGTGCACAATGTAGGTGTTTCCCCTGCCCCGGGGTCAACAGCCGTGTAGCTCCAACCAAAAAAATCAATAAATTGGTTCCCAGTTCATAATGAGTCTCTTATGACTTTGTTAGTCATAAAGTCACGTGGCATACTCAGGATGAAAGCAAAGGGAACTGAATGTCCTCGAGGGCTATTTCTACCCTGTGGTAAAACATTACCCTATCCTAGGCTCTAGATGAGAATGTGTCAGACCAAGCACATGTACCAGCCATATATAATCAGAGCATCTGGGACAGAGTCACTTACCACCTTCTCATTCAATGCCTGTCTTCCAAGTTACCAATCTGTCACTGTGTTTTTTCATGTTATACTATACGCTTGTACCTTATTTTATCTTTATTCTATTTTACATTGGGGTATTTGGGGGAGATACTCCAGTCTCATCAGTAATATACTTGCAATTCTCCTTGCAAGGTGAGTTGCTTCAGGATGATTTCCAAAGGCCGCTAAACACATTTTGTTATGTGACTTCTTCGTTCTGTTTATCAGGATTCCTCATGATCTTACCTCCCCATTCCAGAAGTGCATCTTATTTGGGGCCCGAAGAACATCTGTGTTGACTAGAAATACTACCTATTAATTAATTTTGAAGATGGTGAAATAGTAAATACTTAATTTACCAAAGACACAAAGAAGAGCTATCTTAGAAAATTCTGTATTAAAAATGATGTTTAAGGTTGAGGTTGGGGTGAGCAGAGATGATCTACAGACCAGAGGAAGTTACCACGACCAACCCGATTACCACTGTAATTTCTAGACGGGATAATTAGGATGGGGAAAGTGAACAGACAGGGCCAAATCAAAGACATGGGGGTTTCAGTAGGAACTAGAGATGGAACTAAAATTAGGGGCTAAAGAAAACAGAGTTGCAAATGACTCAAAACTTGCTCTCAGAGAATACGGGCTTTGCTGATGCCAGCAGAGAATTTGGAAAGCAGAGGCCTTCTATACGCCTAGGAAGACACTTTTTCAACAAGTCTCTTATAAACTTTCTTTGAATTTTCCACAACTTATTTTTACTGAGGACTTGAAATTGAGTTTAATACTTCTACAAGATCCTGTCCAGTACCAAAGTAAGAAAGAGAGGGAGGGAGGGAGGGAGGGAGGAAAGGAAGGAAGGAAGGAAGGAAGGAAGGAAGGAAGGAAGGAAGGAGGGAGGGAGGGAAACAAGGGAGGGAAGGAGGAGGGAAGAAAGAAGATTAACAAATAATAAATGCATATGAGTATTTTCCTCCCTCTCCCACCTCCTATCACAATGAGATTATATACAATTAAGAGTAAATCACTGCCTGGCCATACACATTCATTCAGTAATTCCTCCTGACCTCCAGCTTCAATTCCGTCACCTCTATTTGCTCGACTGTCGGTGTCATTCTCTGGGGCAGCATTGCCCGTATTCGTGCTTTGGAAGAAAGACAGTTCAAGAAAGAACAAAGCTGGGCTCTGTTGGGGAGATCCTGCCATAAAATATACGTCTGGAAGGGAAATTTCAAACCCCAGTGCTTCATAGACATAATAACAATAGGGCCTGCTTAGCATTCGGGCTAATTTGGCTCACTCTCGGATTCCTGGAGTCAATTCTTCCGATGCTGTGCTGCTGTGCCAGCATTCATTAGGTGTAATTTGCTAGCTAACATCTTTGTGGTGCCTGGAAGACGTATTTAAGGGCTTCAGGGTGAACACGCACGAAGGAGGACTTTCCAAAAGGAAAACTTCCTTCCTGGAACTCTTAGCGGTTTAGCCTAAAAGCCTTTTCAAAAAGACAGCACCTTCACCTTGCATTCTTCCTCACTGTTCATCGTTCTCGTTGCAGAAAGCCATTTTCACAAATCTGCTTTCAGTTAGTACAGTGAGTCGCATGGAGGAGGCCCAATATTTACCACCAGGTTTGGGGTTTTGGACTCCTGGGCAGAGGTGGAGCAGGCTAAGGAAAGAGTTGAAGAGACGCTTGGCCAAAACTGAAAGAACATCCCTTTGGAAGACACTTTTCCTGCTGAGACTCCTGACCTTTAATTAACGGTTACAGACTCTCTGTTTATTACATGATCTTTTCCCCTCGCAATTTCAGCTTGTGCTTTAAGTTTTCTTCCCTTCCCTTCCCTTCCCTTCCTTTCCTCTTCTTTCCTTTCTTTTTCTAACTGGAGCCTAAGGCATGATCGCATCGGGCACACAGTCAGGGTTCTTCATTAACACCAGTACAGGTCTTGATATCACTTCCCGATCGCCACTATCTAATCCATTCGCCGGTTGCTGCATGACCTATGGGGGCAGAGTGACTCAAGGGAATTGGGTAGTGCTAACAAAGTCATTTCCAACTGACATAATAGTTCTTCAGGTGTTTTCCAGGGCACAGTAAGTTGTTCCTCTAGAACATAATATCTGATTCTCTTGCAACTCTCCACCACCTGACTGTTCGTCAATCAGAGAAGTTTGGTAAACAGTGGAAGCAAAGAAAATGAAATATCTCAGAAATAGCAATTAAATGGCACTGGCCATGGCAGGAGAACATCACTCCAAGGACTTTGGATTCTCAGAACTTTTGGGCAAGGCCATTTCTGTTGTGAGTTTATGCATCAAGCTATGTTAATCTGACATAATTGAACTTTTAACTCTTTGAACTTTCTTTGGTTTGGTTCAACATTTACCAAGTCACCCTCTGACTACAATGTGATTGCCTAGAGGGAAAAACTAAGTCTTTTTTCCAGACTTGGAATAGATTCATCCCAAGAACAAATACATTTCCACCATCAATTAGATGGAAAATTAGAGGTTGTGGTTTTATACATCAGTCTCATGAGCTTGGTTTACCATGAGCTTAGTCCTGAGAGATTAAATCCATTCTTGGTGTGCCAGTAAAAATCAAGTTTTATACTTGTGAAACTGAGAATCAGCCTCTGGGCCACGTAAATCCAGCAAGGTAATGAATGCCATTCTATGTCATTGTGGATGCCAATCCATCAACCATCTCCTAGACGACCATGTACTCCCTCTATACAAGGCTCTTTGCCCCTTATAGTTGCCTTTCTGAAACTCAGCTACCCAGACAGGAATTTGACAACATTTGATATTCACAACTTGGCTGAGTAAAATCTTCTTTCCCAAATTTATAGATCAATTTCCAGGTGAGTGTTCCTTAACTGTTATCAACGCAGCTTGGCTGTATTAAGTATGTTTCACAACCCTAGACCAGTGACAACAGCTTTCCACTCCCCATTTGTTCTGTGACTCTCATAAATGAATGACTTCTGTCATATCACCTCGTCCTCCAGTAAGCCACCATTAAATTCCTGATGCCACTCCTTCAGTTCATTGACTAGGGTAGGAGTTGTCCATTTTTCAAAATAAATGATGCTGTGCATTTCTCAATACTGTGTATTTTTTGACGTGATGGAGAAAAAAGCCTATAAAATTATACCTACGTACTGCTACTGACACCTGATCAACCATTTGACCGGTGACCCAACGTATCACGTCTCGTGTGACAACATTACCTCTGGCTATCTCGAAGTCACTCATGAAGCTGTAAGAATCCCTTCTACCAGAAAACATATTACTCAAGTTACTCGAAGGTGGTCGTAGTCAATTCTATCCGCTTCACATAAGTATCCCTTTCCTTCAAGGAACTCAAGACAACAGTAAACATTTAACTTCCTGTCTTTTCATTTCTGAATTCCTAGGTCCTAACAATGTCTGACGTGTAGCCCAATAGAAATGTGCTGATTGAATTCATTGAAGGATAAATTACTCTGAATTTTAGTTTTCTGTTCCCAGCGCTGTTTTTCTGTCCTATATTCCTGTTGCTTTTTCTTTTTTTCATCTTGAAAATGCGCCTCATGTCACGTCGGAATTTTAGGCCTTTGTCTTTCTCAGGGATAGATGATAGAAGTCGTAATAATTAGAAATCCATAAACCATGAAAACAAATAAGAAGATTGAAAAGGTTCCGTGGAGCACTGAAGGATCAGTCTAAGTTAGATCCTAAGTGACATGTGAGTGGAACATGCCTCATACACAGCACATCAGCTACGAAATATTTTCTCTTTCTTATTTTAAACTGTAATAGTGATATAAATAATCACATATTAGTATAATGCTTTATTGTTTCTGAGCACTTCCATAAACATTCTCTAATATGATGCCTTCAGGAACTATATGGCTATATGCGCTGAACGTGTTTTTTTGTGAAGATTCTGGTGTTCTACAGTCTCTTGTTTTATTCTTTAACCTCTTTTGTTTGTCATTCCATTGTCTCCGCTTCAAATAGCAAATCACAATTTCATCATTGCTTCTTCAGCAATGTTGAAGAGGTGTTACCCCCTTTCGTTTCTTGGCTTTGAGGTCTCCGTCTCCATAAAGCCTCTATATTTATGATTGTGTCATTGGTTTATATTTCTAGAATAAAGAACAAATGGCTTAGCAAAGAGTGAAAATAGAAGTCATCGTGGTTTCATGTTATGAATAAATTTCAGAAGATATGTATGTCAATGCTTCATTACACTTATGTATTTGCTTAAATATTAAATATGTTTTCTGACCCAACACTACACTAAGATAGAGCTCTGCTATATCCAAAGGTTGTAAAATTCAGGGAAAATCCCAGCATGCTGTAAATGTATTGGTTCTTATTGGTACTCTGGGTGACCTTATGAATTCACATATACGAAAAACGTCTTCATTCCAAAGTCATTGTCTCCGGCGGGGAACAGAAAATGTTCCTGACATGGAATCCAGGGTTCCTTGGATAAGTGAGCAAAGCCAGTGTCATCTTGAAAACCAGTTGCGTTAATGTTCTTTTCTTTTCCATCTTGGGTTTTAAAACTTTGCTCATCACTGAGACCTGCCCGGATTCTATAGGTTAACTCCTCACATGGCATGTAACTGTACATATCAGGCTACAAATTCTCTTCTGTGATGAGAACTGGAATTGGAATGTTGGGAATGTTGGAAGGTAAGACGTTTATACCATTGAAACAAGGTTACAACCGCAAAGCAAGTTCAGTGGACATGTCTCCTTCTAGCCAGGCTCTGTGGCTGCACCAAGCACACCATACTGGACTGGGGTGGCTGGACTAGGTTAGCATGAGTGCCACCATTTTGCTTACACCAAGGGTGAGATCTGAGGAAGGGCATATCTGTGCTCCATGTGAATCTTCATCTAGGTGTTTTTTTACAGTGCAAGATGTTTTAGTTAACTACACTCATACTACCTGACAGTGACAAGGAATAGGAGAAAATTTAACACCTAAATGCTTTAATACTGTCTTAAATGCTGCAATTCTACCTCTCTAAATGTTTCTTTATCCCTCGCCTAAGGCCTACTGGCTTACTTTTCGTTCTCTGATTCTGAGTTACTTGGCCTATTTCTAAATCTTCCCTGCCAAACTTAATCACAGGTGAGTGGGAGGAGACAGAGACTTGTCACAATAGCCTTGGTAGCTTCTTGGCCATGGGGACAAGCTATCTGAGGCTCTCTGGCCCAGAGTCCCCATCTGTGACCATGACTTTGACAAGGACCATAACTGCTTCCCGTGTCACTTTTTTGCTAGGAAACTTTTTATGGATTCTCAGACTGCTGCATCCCAAATTACCATGAGTGGCAAGCCACTGTCTTAACAAATGTGTTTGAGCTTCTGATCCATTGTGATTTCCCAGCAACATCCTATGCTCCCCCCATGTTGAACTGTTCCAACATCCCCTTCTCTATGTTTTTGTATATGCTGCCTCTTCTTCCTAGAAGGCCTTTTCGTTCTCTGCCTGATCTCTACCCACTTCCTTCCCTTTAAGAGGAACATTTTAGCGTTTTGGGGGAGGAGGGGGGAATCTTATAGTTGATGTCAGAAGAAAACTCCTGGCTTCTGGGCAAGTAGTTTCCTTGCAGGGGTGTGTGTGCAATCAGGCTTGCTTAGGAAGTATTTGGTTACCTGATTATCATCTCAATTAAGTGATTTACATTGATAGCATCACAAGTGGATGAACTGTATTCAAACGGGTCTTGAACTGTCCTGAAAATATCTTTTTAAGAGATGACATTGTGATGCAATAAAAGTTATTGGGGACACAGAAGAATGCTTGTCTTGTGCTTGGCAATATGACTAGAGGGGATCAAACTCGCCAAATCTAACAGTTGCGTTTAAGAATGACCAAAACTAAGAGAGGCTGCTGTGGCCCATTCAAGTATCCTAAGGGTGTCTCAAGCACCAGATACCAATCTGTCAGGAGATTCCATCTGACTTTCAAGAAAAGCTACTTAAAACTTCTTTTAGCTAAGCAGAAAACGCTGCATGTTTAACCAAACAGGACATGCAGGTGAAAACATGGTTTTCTTCCATAGCCATCAAAAATTGTATTTTTAGTCCTAAAGGTGCTAACAAGATCAAGGTCACAAGTGTCAACTCTAGAAAGCCACGTGTCACTGTCTCACTATATACACAAAACTAGTGATTAGCGAAAGTGATCTAAGAGGCTTTTTATCTCAATATGGAGAGAGCTAAGTTGTAAACTTAAGAGTATGAATAAGAGGGAAGTACGGAAGTGTATGCTATTTGCAGGTTTCATTTTCATGTCTGTACTTAATGTTGCTTCTTTTGTCTCCAAAGCTGCTATTCCCCCAAGGGTGCATTGTCCAACCAATAAGATCTTAGACTCAAGGAAATGTGATATTTACGTCCTAGGCGTTCTCATGCACCTCTCCTCTAGTCCTTACGGCAACACTATGAGGGAGACACCTCAACTTACAGATGGGGAATCTGTGGTTCAGGGTGTTTAGGTCACTTACCCAAGGTATATGGCTAGGACAGCAGTGAAGCGCGTGAACTTGTTTCTAGTCTAACTCCAGTGCCAAAGCCCTTGACCATCGGGCTATTGCCTCCCCACTCCTTGCTAGCACTCAAGTCACAGCGACTCTGTTGAGGACGTATTAGCTGTGTCTTCTGCATGCCTAACTGTTTGAGCTAGTTCACTTAATGATCAATACAATGGGCCCAAGTGGCCTGAGAAGACATCATTAGCTGAACAAGTCCCTATGGCACTATCGGATTCGAAAGAAGGCTGTCATCTTTTGGTCTCATTTTCCCCTGGGCTCTAAGGTCCCCCAATCAATTAGCACTCCTTTTATGCACAAAACCGTGGCTCATAGCCCTTTGTCTTACTTGTACATATTGGGCACATTATAAGCAATCAGTATATACTGATTAATGAGTTAATCATCATCCTAAAGAAACCAAATTATAGTTTGTTTCTGGAAAAAAAGAAATCTGGACTTCTCCACCTACTCTTACTATTGTTTGGTATATTGGGAGTTTGGATTCAACAGCTAAGAATTCATTTTTGGGTCTGCCTAAAACTTGTTGTTGTTGTTGTTTTCCACAAAAAGGAACTTCCCCGTTGTAATTTTCGACATAGCATTTTTAAAACTCCATATATGTTTTAGATATTATGGTAACTTTTAAAGAAGAAAATGAGCATTTAGAAACTGTAGATACTGACAATGAGTTTTATGCGTAGAGAACAAATATTGTCTAATTTCACAGACAATAAGGAACCAAAGGGAAAGCATGGAAGCATATAGTCTAATACTTTTACACATATGCATAAAGGGCATATTTTATTGCCACTAAATATGCATATTTAAATTAGTTTCCACATGTGCACACAGAGGTACAGTGAATGTACTACAATAGAATAAAATGTCTAGGAACAACTTGTTGGCGTCTATAATGAACAATGAAATTTAGTTCTTATATTTGGTTAACCCCACAGTCTGTTCTTTTAGACAATTGACCATATACGCAAACCAATACAGCTTTTCTGTTTCAAGAACGACTGCAACTGAAAATAACCTAACTTCCCAGTTCTAAAGCAACACAGAGACCGATAAAATGTGTTCTTTTAACTTCTCTCTCTCTCTCTCTCTCTCTCTCTCTCTCTCTCAACCGTAAAAGTCATCATGATTTAAACTCAGTAATTACAATATCCTTATTTTACCCCTGGAACATTTGTGACACACACTGATAGGACCTGGCAGCTGGGATTAGGAGCTCCAAGGAGAAGAACCATGCTTCCCTCCCCATCCACTGTCTAATCCCTCCCTCCTGCCTATGAGCCCTCATGCCTCAGTCACCCAGTGGGTGGCTGCATTGATCTGTGGAGGAGTTCAGAACCCATTCCGGAAAGGCAGAAAGTGACACACACAGACAAAGACTATTTTCATAGACTGCACCTCCTGAGTTGAATTCAGTTTGGGAACTGAATTCCAAACTTCAACAAAATTTAACCATTTCACTTTGGTCCGTTTTCACGTTCTAAGGGGCAGTCGTGACAGTTTTTGTCTTTATGTCCATGAGATTCTTCCTTCTTGGGTTGAGACTGGCAAAAAATATCTGCGAGATTTTACGTCTGTGTGGATGTTAAAAAGAATGAACACAGGAAACAACTCATTTTTGTGGCCAGAGAGCTCTGACCTTTATTGACTTCTGAAATTAAAAACTACTTAACATCCCCAAGTCTTTGTTTTTCTGTGGGTATTTATATTCAAAGTGGAAGTTGGAATAAAGCATTCCTTTAGAAATCACCCAAATTCGCCTGCCATAAAAATCCTAAAGGATCTAGAACATGTTCTAAAATTATATTTCAAAATTTGATTTATCTAAATTTTAAACACCTAGATTTAACCTTGTACGCCCTCAGTCTGAGCTTTAACCAGTATTTGGTATTTATGGAAAACAGCTCTAAGTTAATGAAAGAGAATATATACCATTAAAAATCTATATGCCGATTAGATTTATAGAGCATAATTCAATAATTTTTTATAAAGCAATAAAAACACTTGCCAACTCTCATGAAAAACAACCATATGTTTTGGTTTTAATAATGAAAATGTTTTATAAATAAGCTCCAATTATGGTACATATTATTTAAAAAGCATTGAATCTTTTCCTCTTCCAAGTATATTTTCTATTTTTTGAGGCACCCTTAATAATTTACATATAAATTTATAGCATTTCCAGATTTATTCATTTTTTTTACCCACAAAAGTAACAGTCAATTTTTTCTCTTTTAGTTTCCAGTGTGCCTTAAAAGGACATTTATCATGTTAGATAACCAATGTATCAATTAAGAAAACATTTTATTCTTATAACATCTACTTTTATTCATGGATTTCAAGGCAAATTAAATCACTAGCATAGATTCTGCTATCAAATACAGGGACACATTCATTCCATGAATTAATATACGCCCACAGATTATATGAGAATAAAACTTTTAATGTCTTTTATATATCCCCGTATCATTTATGTGTAAGGGTAAAAACATCGTCTGATTCTTTCTGGGAAACAATTTGGCAATGTGTATTTAGAGCCTTAAAAAAATTCTTATCCTTGGACCCAAATTCTATTATGAGGACATAATCACCAAGGCTCACCACAATTTCTATATGAGAATGTTTATTACAGTGCTATTTATGATAGTAACCAATTGGAAATATCATCAGTGCCCAACAGTATAGGCCTGGTTAAACAACTTATGGTCAATCTACTTGATGGAAACTGTACAACCATTAAATGTTAAGTTTTTAAAGAATACTTAATGATATGGAGAAATGCTGATGATAAACTGCTAAGTTTAAAAAAAAAGGCAAAACTGTACATGCTAGTTTTTAACAGTATTTCCAAAGTTAGAATTATAGTTTGTATACTCCAAATGTACAAACACACAAGAATGGGAGAACACACACAAACATATTAGTCTTGATTTTCTTTGAGTGATGGGATTATGAGCAATTTAAAATGTCTTTCTAGTTTTTGTATTTTCTATAGTGAATATGTATTATTTTTATCATCAGAAAGAAACACGTTATTTAAAATATCACAAAAAATCTAACAAAAAAGGGTAGTAGTTAAATAAATGATATGGAAGAAAATTATTTACTAGTATAGAGAGTTGTTTCCATGTAATTGGAAGAGGTACTTCGAAAACATTTTGTGTGAGATTATTGCATATGACTGCATAACATGATTACCTAAATATTAAGAATATTTGTGTTTTACTACATGAATAACAGTGTACGTTATGTAACTTATACATAAAATGAAAATATTAAGAGGATAAGATTCAAAATACAAATAGAAAATCTTATAAAACTTATAAAGCTATATAGATTTAACTATTCTCCCTGTTTGCTGCCTAGAGGAAACCACTATGTGAAAGATGTAATACAGCCCTCATAACTTTATCATTATACTAATATATATATATATATATATATATATATATATACACACACACACACACACCCATAAATAGAAATACCTAGTGAATTTTTCCAATTGTTATTAATAGTTTCAAAGTGTATATATATTGTACATATTCTTTGCAAATTTCTTTTTTAATCAACCATATGTTTTTGAGATGTACCCATAGATATACATGCAGAGCTATCTAATTCATTCATTTTAACCACTATGCAATGTTATTCCATTTAATGATTTTACAATTTATTTTTCTATTTCATGTATAACTGATAGACATTTATCTTGTTTCCAATTCTTTGCCACGTCATAATGTGCTGAATAGTCTTACACGTGACTCCCTGTATACACAAACAAAAGTTCTTTACTGTATTAAGTTAGACGAGGAATTGCTGGGCTACAGAATATGCTTGACTTTAACTGTTGTAGATATTGCCAGATTCTCTCCAGAGGGTTGGCTGATTTACAGGGCCAGCACTTAAAATAAATGCTTATACATGTACACACACACACACACACACACACACACACACAGTCAAATCTTATATCAGTTAAATGTATTGCAAATATCTATTCCACAGCTCATTTCTAAGTTTACAGTTAATGTAGTCTAATTCATCAATCTCCTCCATCATGGTTTATACTTTTTATTTAACAAATCCTTCTCTATCCCATTTTACATAGATATTTTCCACATTTAATCCAAAAAGTTTAATTTTTTTTTCCTTATCACACATCTTACATGTATTTTTGTATATAGTATGAGATAAGAAATTTACATTTCTCTTATATATCTATTTGTCCAAGCAACGTTTTTTAAATTGTCATGCCACTGAAATCTCATTCTATCTCTGCCAACTGCTAAATGCCCATATGTCTATTTTGGGGCTTTCTGTTCTGTTTCATTGGCCTATTTGTCTGTCTTTTAATCAATACCCCAATGTCTTAATTACTGTAACTCTGTAAGAAGCTTTGATGTCTTCTAGGATGAATTCTCCCTTCTAATCTTTTTCAAATGTGCCTTGACTATTTTTGATTTTTATCTTTCATGCAAACTTTAAGAAAATCAGCCTGTCAAGTTTTGTCTGCCCTCTTTTTCAGTAAACTGTTTCCACCTGCAGTTTGCTCCCGGAGAATGAGTCCACTGGTGTGCCCATGCTCCAGTGTCTTTCCGGGAGCCTCAGCACTTTGCCGTACGTCTAATCGGCTGAATCCTAGGCAGGTGACTGGTCCTCTGTCATTTATCTCAAGGTTTTCTTTATTAGAATGCCTTTTCAATCGGGCAAATATGGTTGCATAAATAATCTCAAGGGCTTGCTTTGAGGTTCTTTCTCTCTCTCCCCTCCACACAACATTCCAACATCCCCACACCCCAGGAGGTGATCATCTACTTTGTGACCAGCTTGCTGGACTGCAGGCAGAATGATCATGTATTTTCTCAACCCCAAAGCAGTAGACATGGTTTAACCCATGGTGTAACAATTAGCAAAATATTTGTCATCACAATGGACCTGGAGAAATCCAAGATGAATAGTTTGCCAAATTATATTCATGGAAATCTTAAGAAGACTAATCGTTGGGTCATACTGGAAGTCACTCTCTCACAGAAGGAAAAAAGGAGAGAAAAAGGCCAACGTCATTTTTTGCTGATCAAATTTATGACTTTTCTCTGAAATGTTTTTCTCCTATGACACGTCCGATTTATATATGTATGCAAGTATTACGTAATTTAGTTATATATTTATAATTAATACATAATTGATGTTTAAAATCATATTGAAACTGTGTTAGCTGAGTGTAAACATACTAACATCCCCATGCACCTCACCTAACCAAAAAAAGGACAAAAAAGAAAAAAAAGTGTTTGCTATTGCTTTTATGGTCACTTTAAGGAGGTCATTTCTATCACAGATATTTGCTGTCTTCTTATACTATACGCCCTGAAAATTGCTAAGGAGTGATTTCTGGATCAAAAATACTGTGCCAAGGGATGGAGTACTAGGAGAAAGACAGTCCGGTTGTCACAGTCTCAATGAATGTTCTCTAAGTTTTCCACGTGACCAGCGCTATGCCTCACAGCTAAAGCCTTGAGCCAAAAGGCACCTGGGTGGCAGTTCAGGATGTTACTTCTGAGAACCTCTAGTCTTTCAGACATTTTGCTATCACAGCCCTTTCCTTTGTCATCGAAGTCTCTTACTTGCACCCCTCGGACAATCACTGAGAGCTGAGGGGCCTTATTCAGTGTGTGTCCCCTAACCTCTTGAACATGGCAGAGCACGTCAGGAAACTGAAATCCACGGTGGAAGGAACCCAACCAACCGAAAGATGAAGGAGAAATAAGAGGGAAATCAAGGTCCCGCTTGAGGAAGGGGGAGGCCTATTTCACAAGCCGTGGCCTGTCTAACGTCCCCTCCCTTGTCGACTGAAGCTGATGCTTTTGTTTTTCCTTCACGGGGAAAGCCTCCCCAGCGTCAGGCCAGGCCAGAGCACCATAGCTGAGGGAATCTTTCCGCTAGGTTCTGCAGCTGCAGGAGAAATAGGTTCATCAGACCTGTACCCAGAGAGTGGGAGCGCCTGTCATCGTTCCAGGCAAACGGGGGGCCCAGACGAGGCAAGTCAGGGTGGGGGCAGGGGAGAGAGGGCGGCAAGCCAAAATGGGAGACCTGTAGGTGCGTGTAAAGCTTCATGTGTTCTGTTGTTTACTCACCTGAGGGCCCCGGCCTGATGTTTCCCTGTCAACATTGGCCCCAAACGCTTGAACACAAGTCAAAGTTGGCTTTATGGAAGACGTTTAAATAAGCGCTACAACGAATCCCTAGAAATTCGACTGTCCGGGCCTAGTTAGAACCTCACTGTCTGCAAAGTACGGAAGGCATGCGGGGGACTCCTCCATCATCAAAAAAATATCCAAACAGCCCTGTTTAACATTTAAATCAGTAAGAGGACCAATAAAGATTCCTCTTGCTTACAAGTACTGGCATTTTACAACTGTAAAAGGCTCCACCGTCGTCTATACGAAGCCCTGATTGTGCATGAAACGCCCAGTTAAGCTTGGGGGTTTGGCCCACACTGTAATCTTGCTACAGTACAGGCCACATATTATGGAATTCAGCTTTCAGGATTTCAGACTAATTAGAGAGGCACCCAGTAGCACTATGCGGGTTCTGTCAGCATTTCCACTATAAAACCCCTTTTCTGGGGTTTATAACTTGGCCAATAAAAGATAGCCCCAGGCTGGAATGCGCCACGCAAAAAGGTTCAACAAGGGAACGAGATTTTTTTTGTTTTAAACTAAATTTCATTAAAAATCAGTTCTTGTAAGAACAGAGCAATAAAAATATGCTGCTTTCATTATTTCTGATGTTTTGAGCTCCTTGCTTTGTTTAAAAATAAAGAGGAAAAAATAAATGCACTTTCCAGGCATCAAGTGAGTCTAGGGTGCTGTGTATTTTAATGAAAATATTTGAGTTATTGGAGCTTAGGAAAAACTGTTGCTTGCCACACATTATTTTTGTTTCACACTGTGGGTCTAGGATTTAGCTTGGCTCAAATCGATTTGGAAATAAAGAATGTACAATGCTTTCAATCATAGGGGTATTGGTGGTTTTTCACGATTAGCGCGTGTTAAGCATGGTCGTGTTGTGACACGTTGACAGGACTTACTGCGAGAGAAGCTTTGCAACGACAACGGTGTTTTCCATTATCCATTAATGCTTCCAAATGATAATTTCGTTTTCTACACCTGGGCAAGAAGCAAATGGAGAATGCACGAACCCCATGGACTTACTGTAGCACACCCTGTACCCAAATAACATTGAACGTGATCGCCTCAGCTTTGGTCTTATTTTCCCCTCGCTAATTAGAGTTCTGTCTTGTCGGTAGACATTTTAGGTTAAAAGGTTAAAACAGCATGAGTGTCTGAATTCGGCAGAAAACCGAAAAGAAAGTAAAAGGATGGGGAAATCAATATGTCTAGAACAGCGACTCTTGTGCCCGCTCCTGCTTTCAGCGCTTTATATATGCGTGTTTCAATAAAATTTCACAGCAATCCCATGAAAATAAGGCTCCAGGAGGTTAAAGAGGTTTACCCAGAGTCACAAAGTTAAATGGCAAAGCAGATATTCAAACAGTGTGTCAGGCCTCAAAAACTATACGCTGCTTGCTGTAATTTACTATACAGTTGCCTTTCTTTCCTCTCCTTGACTCATTTTACTGTGGAACTAGGGCTTGGTAATTTCTTCGGTTCCTGCCCACAATAACTCTCAAATTAGCCTGGCTGGTCGTCAGCAGAAGCGTCGAATCCTAACAAACGCGGGGAGAGTGGGGTTTGGTTTCTAGAGCCTGAGACTCCTCGTATGCCCTCCTCTCCTGGCAAACCCGAACTGGAGAAGAGTCTGAGGGCCGCCACCAGAGAAACACTGACAGCCCTTTCCCAGGGAACTGTTAAGACAGATTTACACATCGAGAATTAAATGCAAGCTTCTGAACCGTCTTCAGAAGAGGTTCATCCAAAAGTCATGTAGGCACTTTTACGAAGATCTGAAACTGGGTCTCAGTTTACCGAGGTACACGGTAGCTGCCCTATCTGTTTAACTTCAGGGGCTCTGCCTTAAGAAAGATTAATTTTATGCTTTTTTGCAATTTACCGCTAAGCTATACCTATCTATTAAACAAGCTGTGTTTGCTTCTTTGGAGACCAGTGTCCCATGAGAAACCCTTCTGTCCATTCATATTATATATACTAGGAAGAATGACTGGGGGCCACCAGCCCGTCAGACGACTGACTCTTGGCCCTACTGAGTGCTGCCCTGGATGGAAAGAGGCAGTGGGGAAAGGCCACGGGGCAGAGGAGGCTCCCGCCTTGCAAACAACCTTCTTTTCCATTTCAACACACACCATTCTTCCATCCAGCTGTATCTCTCCCCACGGGGATGATATTTGTGCCATCCCTACATAAATGAAAGAAATAAGGAGTGCCTCCAGTAGGAACATCCTGGCTTCTATCTATTTAAATTAGAGCCTTATGGGAAAACCACATGATTTTAATGGCCTTTAATTGGTTAAGGAGAACAGTAAGTTCCCTCCCAGAAGCTTGAGAACAGAGCTCCTCGCCTTCCGGATTTGTTTCTTGGTTAACCAGACTAGGGAACAAAAGAGTTGTAAAATATTTGTTAGGCTGCAAAGCTTAACAAAGAAATGTTAAACAACACTGATGATGATATTGATTTCCTTCTCTCCATTCCTGCTTACTCCCTGCCGCTAACTCAGAATGACTTGTCCTTGGTGTGGGGCTTGTTGGTAGCATGGGGAATATGCAAAGTCCAGGAGAAAGTGACCCTCGCTGACCACCGGCTGCAGAGTCGGTTCTGCCTAAAAAACTCCCTGACAGGGTCAATTTGCATTGCCTGCCTGTTTGGTTACTCGGACTCACTAAGAGACTTGATACACGTCTGCACACACATCTGTCCATTCAGTCCTATTCAGGAAACCCCACTGACCAAAATTCAGACTTGGAGAACAAAGTAGTTACAGGAATGTATCCACACTAAAAAGATTCTCCTCCTCTTAGAAAAAAGGCATCACAGCAGGATTCCTTTAAATCGTGCATTTCAAATGATACGCCTTACAACCAACAGTGCGGCAAAACATGTATAATATAAAATGAGGAAATGAGGTCTCTGTATATGTTACGTATATTACATCTCTTTAATTGATTACAAATCTTCTGCCGTATATGTTCCATCTTGGGTTCTTGGGGGAGAAAGATAACATTATAACGTTTGAGAGCTGAATATCTTGGACATTCTTGACAATTATTCACAGTATCTGACACAGTGTTTTCTACAGAATGAGAGCTCAGAAAGACACCATTAACTGAATGACTTCAGGCTTGCGGCATGTGGGCTCAATGTCCATTAGGGTCATAAATTACTTGAGTAATGCTAATTATTCTTTGCCTTCAGTGCTCTAGATCAATATATTTGTGTTTGATTTTGTTGGGTTGTTGTTGTTGTTGGTTGTTGTTGTTGTTGTTGTTTTATTTCTTTGCATGTATTAGATTTCCCAACAGTGAGCAGAGACCATGCTTGTCTTATTTTACCTTGTTTCTTCTGTACCTGGCTTGGTAAGAAGTACATAGTAAACACTCAATAAATATTTGTTGGCTGAATAATTGAATAATTGAAAGGGCCTGCCTTTATTAAGGCAGGGTTACTATATCTGTGTATTTGAAACTCAGAAAAAACAGTGACTTGCAGTGGAATCACTGGGGGGGGGGGGGGGCGGTTCTTCTAAGACAAATGAGTTCCTAGGACGCGATTCATTCCTGCCTGCTCCTGAGCTATTAGATCTTATCCAGTGTTTGCATTCCAGGAAGAAGACCCACATAAAAGAGTTCTTCAGCTTCAGAAAGTTTGAAAAGCATAATTACATTGAGACTCTGGTGAGTACCAATTTACCTAATTTTAAAAGACAAAATTGTATCGTAAATCGCTAGTGTACCAAACAAAAGACCAAAAACCCAGGCTAAGGGCAAGTTAAATTCGACACCTCCCTGTTCGGGTTGGCACTCTTTTGATTCGCTCATCGGATCATTTTTCAGTACCGCCACCCCACGCCGGTGACTCCCAGAAAACTCACTCTCTGTATTCTCACCTCCACTCCCCTCTGCGCCACCTTTTCACACAACTTTGAATCCTCCAATCAGGGATCGCAGACTGAATTACATAAAGTCAAATGGTCTCCATGCATGCCCTGTTGGCATGCAAGCTCCTAGTTAGGGAGAGAAATAAACAAATGTCACTGATTCCCCAGGCATGCGGTCCTGGATCCAACAGAAGACATTTACATTTTCAGACCACTCTCTCTCATTCATCCACACATCTGTGGGGCACATCTGTATTAGCTCATTTCCTCTCTGGCTGTCAGTCTTCCCTCCTTTCTCTTATGTGAAAGAGTAATAAAAAAAACAATGGAAAAATATCTGGAATTCTGCTTGAGAACACAGATAACATGGAAAGCATTATATAGTTTTGAGGGGTTTTTTTTCATTTCCCAGGTTTTCCTTCTCCATCCCGCCTCCCCTTTCTCCCTCTCCCCCTACCCTGGAAATTATTTTGAAGTTTCATTTTGCTTGCCGGTCTGCCCTGAGCTCTCACTTCCTAGCACTGATGTGACAATTACAACCCACATTCACTGCAATAAAAGCAAATAAGGCAAAGGCTTTCCTGCACCATCCCGACCTAGGAGAGAGAGAGAGACCATAATATATGTCTTAGCAACAACACAAAGCGGGCCCTCGTTTTTGCATACATATTTAGCCGATTTCTTCTGGAGGTCTCATGTGTTTCAATTGCTCATTTATTCTTCAACCTTGGATAAAGAGGCGAGGAGATGAGGTGGGGGGGACAGACAGACCTATAGATGACAGATCTGTAGACAATGTTGTTAGCATGCCAGATCTTATTACAGAACCGTGGGAGGTCATGTACGCCACATCCCGACTCCATGGGGACCACCATATTTAAAACAAGATGAAAAAAAATGTGATGTGGGGAAAAAAAAAAAAAAAAACCCTCATGGGCAGCCTTCAAAGGCAGAGACAGGTTGTGACTGGATTAACATTTATTGACTGTTTAAGCCTGCTTTTTTGCTTCAGGACAGAGATACACGAGTTTAATTGCAGAGGCTGTTCTGCCAACTGATCACCAGAGTGGCAACCAAAGCTTAACTAATCGGTCCTTCATTAGTGAAAAGTCTCTATTACAAAACAAATTAAGCATGCTCTGATCCTAACCTACAGGTCCAATAGCATTACGGCAAAGTTTAAGCTGTTAGAGCACTGAAAAACTTATTAAGGGTTAGCGCTGAGATAGCACTTTGCTATTGATTTTACAATACACAGGTATTATGATTTATGGAGTGCTGGTGTCACTCTAACAAGCTGAAGGACACACAATATCATCTCCAGCATCATTAAAATTCAGAAGCCTCTAGAACTAACTCATCAACCACTGTACATTGTCACTGACTATGGGGCTGGGCTCCAGCTTCAAACCATCCTGAGCTTTGGGACAGTTGTCTCTCTGCCTGTTTGGCAATCAGAGATGGACAGCTGCCCATCAAAGGCATTCCATGCCTTCAATTAATTCTCGGAACCTATTTCCACACTGAGTTGTCAACGGTATTTTGTTATTCAATTCTGCCTCATAACATCTAGAAGTATTTTGTGCACAGCCACCGTGCGCCTGTTTAAGAAAGGACAACCGTGAGCAAGTCAGTATATAATTCCAGCAAGGCTCAAAGCTGTGCCAAAAAGAACGATTGCCTTTATTTTTTCAAATACTCAGATAAATCTCTGGCAGCACTGGCTGCGGCTAATCAGTCAGTAGATATGCAATGAGCACACAGATTATGCTCAACTAATAGTAATACAGGCTCATTGTTATTGAGCATTTGCTATGTTTCAGAATTGTTCTGACTCCTTCTGTTTTGTTAATACGTTTAATCTTCGCAAATTCCTTTGAGATGAAAATCGTTTTTTGTTTATCTCTACCTTACTGATATAAATACGGAAGCCCAGAGAAGTTAGGTCCCTTTGCTCAGAGAAGTTAAGTACACAGTTACTGAGCAGAAGAGCTAAAATTCAGTGAGTCAGTCTGACGTCCAGGCATTATCCTGGGCCAATTCCTACACTTAATAATCATTTCTATTAGCAAAATCAGCATTCTTTCAACTAACCTCAGTGTCTGTAATTCTGTAATCTGAGGATGTTTCAAGTTAAACCTAATCAGGTAAAGAGCTAAAACTGATCACTAGTTTTATTAAACTCCTTTCTATAGAGCGTAATTATGACATACTTTTGTTCTCCTTTCTCTAAGCTGGATAAGCACAATGGTTACAATATTCTTTCAAGGACCTATTTCCTATGCCTTTAGTCATTTTTGATCCTTCCGTTTATTTACATCTTTCTACTTTGCATAAACTGCAAGATAATCTAATGCATCGTATCTATTTCTTTCGTGGTTTATACCATTCCCCAACTTCACCCCAATTCCGGACTAAACACTGTGTTGAATTTTACAAGAGCACCTGTGATATTTACAATCAATGTTGGCTCTAACAAATTGACTACAAACTTCTAATGGTTTTATATCCATATTTCTCCACAAGAATGGTTACCAAAGAGTAGAAATTGCTAAGTGCTGTGTCTATCTTATACCTCGAACTAAAGAATTTGGGACGGCGTAGCAAAAGAATCTTCTTTCAAAGCTCTCTTACCTTTTGGGAGACCCCAACACATGGCCCTCAGAATGTATATAGCTATACTACTGATTTATGTTCAACTTTATAACCCTAGATCATTTCCTGTCCAGTGTACACAGCGAATCATATTCTAAATTTCATTTTTGACATTTCTTTTCCCACATCCATTACCTATATATATTCCTATTAAGGGTTATGCCAACTATGTCTGGCCATTTTTATAACCTGGAAGGTTGTAAGACTGCAAATTCTGTTTGTCATTTTGTCTCACCATCTTGGTGCCATTCTATCCTTTAAGACCCCAAGAATTTCTACAGATTCATAGCTGGCATCTACAGAAGACCATCTGCCTAGCCAATACTACGTTAGAAAACTCTTCTCCTTATCTGTCCACCCAAGTCGGTTTCCTCTGCTTCTGAATGTAACTCATCAACCCTAAGAAGTCTCCGTGGTTCTGATTGTTTTCTGATCATGCTAGTCCTTTATTATTTTTTTTTTAATTTTTTTTAACGTTTATTTATTTTTGAGACAAAGAGAGACAGAGCATGAACAGGGGAGGGGCAGACAGAGAGGGAGACACAGAATCTGAAACAGGCTCCAGGCTCTGAGCGGTCAGCACAGAGCCCAACGCGGGGCTCGAACTCACGGACCGTGAGATCATGACCTGAGCCGAAGTCGGACGCTTAACCGACCGAGCCACCCAGGCGCCCCTGATCATGCTGGTCCTTTAACTCAAAGTGCCCTTCTAGCCACTTTCCACCTATAGAACCACCGTTCATTAGTCGTGGTAGGGCCCAAGGATTCTCTCTTCTGGGAAGCCCTCTGGCATCCCTCAAGTTAGAATTACTCGTACCATCCTCAAGTGTTGCCCTATCTTAGCAACTTACTTTAGACTGAAAGGAGGTTATGTAAGAAATCAGGGGGCGCCTGGGTGGCTCAGTCGGTTAAGCGTCCGACTTCAGCTCAGGTCACGATCTCGCGGTCCGCGAGTTCGAGCCCCTCGTCGGGCTCTGGGCTGATGCCTCAGAGCCTGGAGCCTGCTTCCGATTCTGTGTCTCCCTCTCTCTCTGCCCCTCCCCCGTTCATGCTCTGTCTCTCTCTGTCTCAAAAATAAATAAACGTTAAAAAAAAAATTAAAAAAAAAAAAAAAAAGAAATCAGTTTTGCCCAAATGCAGTCTTGCTGCATTCACTCAGATGATCTCAGGGAGCCTAGAATCTTTCATAATATTCGTCTCTAATGTCTGAGTCTTGTTTTCACATCTTGCAGTATCATTTTCTGAACTTGGGCTCTTTGGTCTTCATTTCATCATGTTATTCCTCAATGGCTTTTCTCTCGCGTGCGTGAGCAATGAGAGCATTCCTTAAGTATCCTGCGTGGTATTTCCTTTGAAAGATGCAGCTCCTCTCAACTCCTTTGTCTTGTGGGATATGCCTAATGGTGTCTTCAGACTTACTTTGAGCCACGTTTGACCTCAGTTATAACGTGATACAATCTCTCATTTTATAGATAAAAAATTAATCTGGGGAAGACCAAAGAGACTATCTCCTAACTAACTCATCCAGCTAGTTAGGATGACACAAATGGATTATAGTCATTGTCTCATTTCCAAGCCTAGATGAAGCAATTTGGCCACTCCTAAATGTGGGAAAATGAAATAGATCACAATGGTGCTGGTCACAGGGGGTTTTACTGGATCAGCCTTCACACAGCTACGTGCTTCATTGCAATGGGGTCATTTTTGACGATCCCTCTGAGCGTCCTGGAAATTGATATTCTATATTTGCCTGGGCTCCTTTCTTCTCCATCGCAACCTTGAACTCTAAATTCAATTCACCTTCACCAAAGTTGTCTTGATCCTTTAGAGCTTCACCCATTCTCCCTTCTCAGGAAAAACAAACCAACACATCTCATAAAGTTCACTCCATTTCTGCACATAACTTGTCATTCCATGAACAGCCTCCAAGTCTTTGCACACGGAATGTTCTTCTCCCCAACACTGACCATCACAATCCTAAATTTCACTCAAACCCATCTCGAAGGCCAACTCATCTTTTGAGCACACGCAACTCCTTCCCTCAGAATTAATTGCTTAGTCTCTTTCCCTCTCATACTTTTGCCTCAGTGCTAGCTCCTTCCTTTTCTATTAAAAGTGTTTTTTCTTTATTATATATTAGACTGCATCCCCTGAAGAGAGACATTTTTCTTTAGGTACTCAGTGACCTCACAAAGCATGAGGGAGTAAATGTTTGTTGAAGGAATAAATGAATGATAAGAAAGGCATCTTGACTATCTGTTGCCTTAGATATCTTTGCCTTGCAAAGAGAGCTAACCCTCAAACTCCAAAACCTGTCTTAGTTTGTTAGTCAAGGGTTTAAAAACTTATTTTTCACAGAATGGATGGCACAAAGGAATTCCATGATGCATAAAAAGAAAGTATGTTATGACACGCTTTATATATCATGAACCTGTATTGCTCTTTCTAAATATGGCCTAAACGTTCCAGTGAGAATAGAGAAATTTACTCACTCTTTTGGATGTTTCATCTAAACAAAGACACATTTAAATATTTGGAAACACCCATGTAGCTGCCTGGAGATTCCTTCCTGTACTTGAGGAACATTCAGGCTGTGTCTGCAGTTAGGTGAAAGGTGTTCTCACACCAAACCTAGACATGTCTTTGCTTCTCCTCATCACTTATAACTCGTGACGTCACCTTTTCACTCCTTGAATAAATCCAGTATCAGCCCCAGCCCATAAAAATCTGTTCTGCCCCTTTGCTTCTGTCTTCATGGACAGCATACTGTAAATAATCATAACGGAGTGGTTGTAAATTCTGTGGTACACTGGAGACCCCTATTGGTGAGTCTCTGGCAGTGAATGTGCAGCCTGACCCCGCAACGAATAGAAACTGGGTCGGCTTCTGCTCAGCTCCTTTTGGTTCTAGTGGAGCCGAAAGTGAAAACACCAACAATGTTTGCATACGATCGATCAGTTTGTGAAAGCACATGTGTGCGTTTACTGTACTTTTGGTTCGTATGACAACCTTCCTGAATAAGAAGGCAGTGCAGATGACAAGAGGAACAATACGTGATCTTCTGTAATCTTAGGGCACTGCCTTTTCGGTACATAACAGACAACAGGGATAAATGCAGCATTGCCCTTACAGAAGTATTTATTGATCAAATATGGCAAAGCAGCCACGAAGTCCCAATCTCTCTGAGACTTAGGTAATCATACACTTCCTACGTCCAACTTTAAAAACAACATTGAATGGCTTTTAAATATTTCTGTGGTAGAGTCTAATAAATAACTAGGCTTTTGCAGGACCCTTAAGAGGCAACGTGCTTAATTTAAATTAACAGGTACTAGTTTAGAACCTCTGAATGCTTAAAGTTTTTATTTCAAATCATAAAAGACAACTTTATTCATCATGACAAAATGATCACCTCTCCAACATCTTGGATGAATTTTTCAATGGGTATATTGCAATTCGTTTGACAGCTTAAAAGATGAAATAGCTAGAGTTTCTATTACAACTATAATATAAAAGCTGTTGTATGATACTAAATGTACCATAAATCTTCATTCATTTGGGATGGGGATATTATCTGAGAATGCCTGGGGTTTTTCCTCTTTACTTTCCATCCACTTTTAAACCGGATTTTTAAAAGAATCGTGGCAACATGAATGTGATAACTATTTCACATATTTTCTCTAAAAGTATTCAAAACTTCTACCGGATCCACACTGTTCTGAAAAAGCAAAGCTCATCACTTGCCAGATGAAAAATGTCTTTGTGCTTAGACTTGAAAGATCCATATCCCTTAACTGGCATATTAACATAATGCACAAAAATACTGATAACAGAACAAAATACTTGAAAAACTTTACAGACGCAGTACGTTCTTAACTACTTTGTTATTGGTTTTGTCAACATTTTCGTACGTGTTTTCTTCTCCATTATTTTTCTTTGCAAACTAAATTGCTATTTCTCCCGCCGTCCTCCTCTTCTTTCCCCATCAAGACACAGACATGCACACACACGCACCCGCGTGCACACAGACACACACACACACGCGCGCGCGCGCGCGCGCACGTACGTGCACATGCGCACACATAGCCTCCTCCTTTCCTCGCCTTCAGCCGAAGCTCCTAGCCCAGAAGAACGCCTGGGTGTGGAGCAAAAAAATCTGGTACCTGTGAGCTCAATATAGCATACCAATTCCTGTTCACACCTGTAATCACTGATGATCACAATGATTTCTTTGCCATGTGTAACAACCTGTCCCACACGCGTGTGTAATGTATTCGCGATGAGTCCCTAATCCTATCCGAAATGGAAGGAAATATTTTTATTCTGCGGCGCGCAACTGCCGTTAAACTGCTCAGTAATCTCTGACTTAGCCCCTCGACTGAAGCTTGGGAGCGGGGATGTTTGAGGAAGGAGCTCTCTTTTGGGGAAACACACTTCCCTCCCGCCCCCTACAGTCCCCAAGTGGCCTCACGGAACCAGCCCTGGAGAAGAAGGCATCCTGGCACAGAGCTCCGAGCATGGGGCCGTGGTGGGGTGGCACACGGGAACTTTTAAAAGGTCAGAAAGCTACAGGGCCCGGTAATGTCGACATCGGAGAAGGGAAACCCCTGAGTTCTAATTCCAGCACAGTTTGTCTCTGTCACCACCTTCCCTGAATGGGTTAAAAAAAAAAAGAAAGAAAAGAAAGAAAAGGAAGTGATTTTCTTGAAAGGAACGCACTGCCTGAACTGCGAGAGTTAATACGCGATCAGTGGCTTTAATACCGAGGAGGCGAGGCTACACCCCATGGCACCTCCGTGGGCTGCTGGGCGACGCCCCACAAAGGACAATTGTAGAATGCATGCGTGCAGTTAGATGATGATCCCACAAGGAAGAGACTTGAAGGAGCACATCTCTACCCACTCTCTGGGCTCTGGACAGCCGTTTTATTCAAACTCGGAGAGATGCGGGGTGGTTGCCCTGCAGAGGCAGTACTTGTGTAAACTTTAATGATAGAAAAGAAATATCATTATAAAGAATACGACTTCTTTAGTCAGGGCAAAGAACAGAGGGCAAAAGTCATCAAGTTCGAGGAATACCATGTTCCCGGCTCTGCCATAAGCTACTTCTATAACCTCTTGTTTTGTTTTCTCCCCACCTAGCAAAGGGCTTTATTAAAGTCCCTAAGCTGCCTGTGTCGTACTTGAGAATCAAGGGGGATGATACGTGTAACGGGGCTTTGAAAAGCTGTACGTCGTATCTCCGTGGGTGGAGTTGTTATTATCCTCACCGCTGTCACACAAAAAAAATGCCAATGCTGCTCATTGCTATTAGCAAAATCCAATTCCTTTTGTTTGAGTTTTGCCTATAGAAAGCAATAAAGTGGAATAAATATCCATTAGTCAGTAGTCAACATGTATTGGAACAGCTGAAACACCAAATCCTTTTCCTCTAAAAGCAGAATGCTAAACTCGTGTTATTTCAGGAGTTGTGGGGGCAGGATGGGGAGACACTGCTGAGTCGAGATGGGGGTAGACTGGGGAGACGCAGCTGGCACAGGTTCAGAAAACCCTCCACCGCGTCCCAAGAAAACGCCTCTACTAAATTCCACTCGATCTAATCACACCTAAGATAAAAGGCAGCTTGAATGGAGGCCCGTTATTGGCCAGCATTAAGATGATATTGATAGAAAACGTAACGCAATACATTTTCCTCTGCCACACATTTCTAAATAATAGCGATTTGCCAACAAGCTAACCACCTCAGCACAAACGCTGGAACGCTCCTGCTGAGTCTCGGAAAGCCCGCTTGTCTGCAAGTGCACAATATACAAGCAAAATCACCATAAAGCTCTGTGCCACCATTCAACGCAAACAGTCCTCAGGTCCTGCTGTGACTTGGCACAACCCGCTGGACAGCTGGAGACTGGAGAAGACGGGCTGCTGCCAATAACATGTTACGAGGGATTTTCTAACAATTTTCTGGAAACCCAACAGTCCCGTGCTTTATTATTTCACGGGCAGATATTGCTGTGAGCTACATATAGCTCTATTATGGTGCAGTATACGGTCTCTTCATACCTGATACGATAGACAATAAAACACTCCAACACTTTCCAATCCCATTTGTGAGCTGGAGCAAGGAAAAATGGGGAGACAGTTTGCCACAGCCTTATGTTATGCCTAATATAATTTTGGAAATCAGCTATTGCCCCAAACGACATTTTATTGCATGCATCAAAAAGATTTAACTTGCTAAGGGTCACCTAAGTGTACTCAGAATATGCTTCAAAGCCAAGAGACGCTACAGATAGATGGTTTATTGTACGTCTCATTCCTTCTCCCCCACACCACCCCCCCCAAGATCGTTTGCAATGAAGTGCTACCAGAGATCATTAAAAAAAGATTGCTCGTTTTATGTAGCTTGAATATATAAAAATGGTAGTTATCCAAATTCCGGCGGCAAGAAGTTTTGGAAGACAATGCCAAGAGACAAACGCAAGTAAGTTAAATCAGGAAGACAGGCTCCGCAGCAATTAGCCTAATGTAATATCATTTTTAATGTAAAGAAGCTACATTTTCTAATTTTCCCTAAAAGCCCTAGGTGCTGAATGGGTTATAATAAATGCACGCAATAAAAACCAGGTACACTCATCTTATAAAGCAGCCTATTAACCAGACTGCTAGTGCTGCAAAATGTACTACACGGTAAACAATACTTTTTCTGTTAGAATAATGATGCATAGTTTACTCTTTTATACCATGCAGCACTTGGGGACCACATCCATTTACCAAAATAATACCAAATTAGTACTGTAAATATTGAAATCAGACCTTTCAGGCTAACCAGTGGCCTAATTTTCTCTTCAATCTGCTCTTAATCTCAATTCATCAATAACGCTACCTTATTATCGGACTTTGACAGCCAGCTAAGGCTTTTGATAAATTATACATCTCAAGCCAGATTTAAAATTTGAAGCTCAAGGGCTAATTATCTGTACAGGCCTAGTTAATAACGAGATTTCTTGTTAAGTATCTGATCACAGCATGGGCATCATTTGTCAAGATCCTCAAGTCTACCTTAGAGACCCGCTCCTCGAATCCTCCCTTGCCTACCATATGTAAAATTGGGATCTTTGTTTCTATAATAACCTTTTATTAGGAAGCTGACATAATGATTAAGTTCGCTGTAGACACACACAATGAATTAGACAATTACCCTTGCTGCTTTAAACCACTCAGACTCCTAGCAAGACAAAATAATTAATATTGAATTTTAATTTGATGTGTTCCACATTTAAACCCCAATTTGCAAAGTACACCTGGAAAGCTGCCGCTGTTTCTTTGCAGTTTGTGCTGATGAAATAAAGGCCCCCGCAGTTTGAATGTAAAAGCACAGAAGGCACGGATGCACCACGATCACTTCTCAGTGGAGCACAGAATTTTCTAGCATTAATGGGAAAGGTAATTACCTAGGTCTAACTTTATAGCCTTTCCTCTAATGAAACTATAATCTCCCAGGCCTATCCACTTTAGGCATTTGCATGATTTTAATGATTTCAGTGCCATCACTGTTGGTATACCCAGTCATTTTGAGATGAAATGTCTTAAACACAAAGACGTTAATTATATTTCTGGGCTATTCTTATTGGCACAAAGTAAGGCTGACTCAGACAGAAGCACCATTATAAAAACAACTGATGGCAGCAGTCTCACCTGGCCCCCCAGAAGGACGAGCCCCGAGTTTCTACCTGTTCTACCTGTTTCTACCTGTTCATCCTCCCCCCAGACTTCACCAGGAATGGTGATGGGGCATAAAGACTTGAGTCCTTTTTTTTTTTTTTTTAATTTTTTTTTTTAACATTTATTTATTTTTGAGACAGAGAGAGACAGAGCATGAACGGGGGAGGGGCAGAAAGAGAGGGAGACACAGAATCTGAAGCAGGCTCCAGGCTCTGAGCCGTCAGCACAGAGCCCAACGCGGGGCTCGAACTCACAGACCGCGAGATCGTGACCTGAGCCGAAGTCGGACGCTTAACCAACTGAGCCACCCAGGCGCCCCAGGACTCGAGTCCTTTTGACTTTGATCCCATACCTAATATTTCCAGGAAGGGTGTAGAATGGGTGGTGCGACACGGTAAGACCATGAAATAGTTTGACTCCCTAATCAAATTTCCTCTTAGAAAATGATTAACCTTCCCAGCTGGGGGCATTTCAGCCTCACGGGAGGCACAGGGACTTCGTGCGGTTTTTCTTTCACAAAAATGTTGGCTCTCGGGAGAGGAAAGGTGACTTTCTCTTCTCCGGCATCACACGGTCCCAAGACTGAGATGCCAAACTGAACTGAATTATCTGTTTTAAGACATATTAAGGCAACTTACATGATTACAGAAAGGAATAAAGATTCACAATCCATTTATTACGAACTCTAAAAGCCCTTATTCATCCAGCTAGAGCTGCGTAGGTGCTCCTGAGACGGGTGGCCAAATCCAGAGACAAGGACTTCCCTGCTCTCCTTGGGTTTTCCTTTTACCTGCCTTCGTCTGCATGGATTCGTTGCACCCCAGGTCCCTCCCCCAGTTGAGTGGGCAGCGAGAGGAGGGTCCGATCCTGCTGAATACAGAGGGGTGCCACGGAGAAGTTTGTTAAATACAGCAAGTCTTTGGCTTGCCGGATCTACCAGGGGCAGGAAAAGATTCCTACATTCTCTTGCCCAGTGGCACAATGTATCTAAGACCCTCATACATTGTCATTCTTCCATCAGTACCATACAGAAGGCACTTCCTTCTGGGCACATCCCTCCCACCAGTTCCCTGAAATACCCAGATGACCACGAAGTCGTGGGGAATGGTTCCTCAGCTCAAGCTTGACTCTTTGTTAAGTTAGAGACAAAGAGGTTGGCCTGGGTGGCTCTGTGGGTTAAGCGTTTGACTTCAAGATGAAACAGTCACTGACACACCAGCTGAGGAAGTCCAGAGCCACCTCCCTAAACTATAAATGAGGTCTTTGTAAAGAGAATGACATGATAATCACTGTCTGAGCTAAATATTCGGGGAAAAGAGGCAAATGTCCAAGGCTCTCAAATCTCTCGATGACATTAGCAACACTCCATGTCTTCTTAGCAGTTTCTTCTTTTGATTATTCCCATTAAGCTATTAAGCCAAAGTATTTATTAATACTTTGTCCCTAGATCATCTCTTCCATTAAAACTGAGTACCAGTAAATCTAGCCTCTGCAAGTTACAAACTACGCAACTTTGGGCAAGTTAGGTAACCATTCTGAGCCGAAGTTTTATCAGGAGTGAAATTAGCATAACAAGGGCCAATTTCCCTGAGTTGTTATGGAAATCAACTGAGATCATATATATTCCGCTCTTAGGACAGCTGTCGACACTAGTAAGTGCTTAATAAATATTGACTGCTGCTAATAGTGTAGTTAGGTGTTATTTAGCAAGATGTTGCAGACTATTATTACTTAGTAGCCCTTAAATGGGTCATCTGCTTTTGGGGTCTGGCTACCATACAGTTTAAGGAAGATCACAAGAACCTCATTTCTAGGAATAATCAACAATCAAGAAAATCTGTCTTGGGCAGCAACATGCAGAAGAATGAAACTAGACCGCTTTCTTACACCATACGCAAAAATAAACTCCAAATGGTTGAAAGACCTAAATGTGAGACAGGAAACCATCAAAACCCTAGAGGAGAGAGTAGGCAACAACCTCTTTGACCTCAGGTGCAGCAATTTCTTGCTCAACACATCTCCAAAGACAAGGGAATTAAAAGCAAAGATGAACTATTAGCCCCTCATCAAGATAAAAAGCTTCTGCACTGCAAAGGAAAGAATCAACAAAACTAAAAGGCAACCGATGGAATGGGAAAAGATATTTGCAAATGACATATTGGATAAAGGGTTAGTATCTAAAATCTATGAATAACTTACCAAACTCAACACCTGAAAAATAAATAATCCAGTGAAGAAATGGGCAGAGGACATGAATAGACACTTTTCCAAAGAAGACATCCAGATGGCCAACCAGCACATGAAAAGATGCTCAATGTCACTCCTCATCAGGGAAATACAAACCAAAACCACACTGAGATACCACCTCACACCAGAGTGGCTAAAATGAACAACTCAAGAAACAACAGATGCTGGCGAGGATGTGGAGAAAAGGGAACCCTCTTGCACTGTTGGTGGGAATGCAAACTGGTGCAGCCACTCTGGAAAAGAGTGTGGAGGTTCCTCAAAAAAATTAAAAATAGAACTACCCTACGACCCAGCAATAGCACTACTAGGAATTTATCCAAAGGATACAGACATGCTGATGCATAGGGGCACAAGTACCCTAATGTTTATAGCAGCACTTTCAACAATAGCCAAATTATGGGAAGAGCCTAAATGTCCATCAACTGATGAATGGATAAAGAAGATGTGGTTTATATATACAATGGAATACTACTTGGCAATGAGAAAGAATGAAATCTTGCCATTTGCAGCAACGTGGATGGAACTGGAAGGTATGATGCTAAGTGAAATAAGTCAGTTAGAGAAAGACAGATAGCATATGTTTTCACTCACATGTGGATCTTGAGAAACTTAATGTAAGACCATGGGGGAAGGGAAGGGAAGGGAGAAAATAATAGTTACAAACAGAGAGGGAGGGAGGCAAACCATAAGAGACTTAAATACAGAGAACAATCTGAGGGTTCATGGAGGGGTGGGGGAGAGGGGAAAATGGGTGATGGACATTGAGGAGGGCACTCGGTGGGATGAGCACTGGGTGTTGTATGTAAGCGATGAACCATGGGAATCTACCCCAAAAACCAAGAGCACACTTTACACACTGTATGTTAGCCAATTTGACAATAAATTATAGTTAAAAAAAATATTTGTCTTGGGGCACCTAGGTGGTTCAGTCGGTTAAGGCTCTCAATTTCAGCTCGGGTCATGATCTCACAGTTTGTGAGTTTGAGCCCCGCATCAGCTCTGAGCTGATGGTGCGGAGCCTGCTTGTGATTCTCTCTCTCTCTCTCTCTCTCTCTCTCTCTCTCTCTCTCTCTCTGTCTCTCAAAATAAATAAATAAACTTAAAAAAAAATATTTGTCTTCCTCAGGCAGGATTTGCACACAAAGCCACAAACAAGTCCAAGTCGTTAAGAGACTCTATGCTAAGAAAAAGACTGAAAGAATATACATTATTTTTTTTATTGTGGTAAAAAACACCAAACATATAATTTACCATCTTAACTGTTTTTAAGTGTACAATACCGTAGTATTAACTAAATACACATTGTTGTGCAATAGATTTCCAGAAAATTTTCATCTTGAGAAACTGACACTCTATACTCATTGAACAACTCTTTTTATTCCCCATCCCCTCAAACCCTGGCAATCATTATTGAACTTTTGAAGAGTATGACTGATGTAGATATCCCATATAAGTAGAATTATACTGTGTTTGTCCTTCTCTGACTGGCTTACTTCACTCAGCATAATATCCTCAGAGTTCATCCGTGGTGGAGCATAACAGAATTTCCTTCTTTTTAAATGCGGGATAATATTCCATTGTATGCATATGTCACATTTCTTGACAATACTTGCTTTTTTGGTTTGTTTGTTTTTTCTAGTGGACATCCTAATAGATGGGAGGTGACCTTTCGTTACCTAAACATAGTCGCTGGCCCTTATCATTATGGTTTTGATGTGCATTTTCCCAATGCTTGGTGGTGCTAAGCATCTTTTCATTTGCTTACTGACCATTTGGGTATCTTTTTTGGAGAAATGTCTATTTCAGTTCTTTGTTCATTTTGCAAATGGATTATTTGGGTTGTGGGAGTTCTTTACACATTTGGATACTAACCACTCATTAGCTACATGGTTCGCAAATATTTCCTCCTGTTCCAAAGGTGGCTTATCTACGCTGTCAATTGTTCCCTTTGCGACATCAAAGGTTTTAGGTTTTGATGTAGTTCCATTTGTCTATTTTTTATTTTGTCACCTGTGCTCTTGGTGTCATAGCCAAGAAATCATTGCCAAGATCAGTATCACAAAACTTTTCCCCTTTGTTTTTTTCTAGAAGTTTTATAACACATTCAAGGTCTTATCTTTAGGCCTTTAATCCATTAAAAAAAAAATTTTTTTTAATGTTTATTTATTCTTCAGAGAGAGAAACAGAGGGCGGGCAGGGGGAGGGGCAGAGAGAGGGAGACACAGAATCCAAAGCAGGTGGGGCTTAAACTCACAAACCACAAGATCATGACCTGAGCTGAGGTCACTTAACTGACCAAGCCACCCAAGCGCTGCAGGTCTTTAGTCCATTTTGAATTAATAGGTAAGGTAAGTGTCCAATTCATTCTTTTGGGCATGGATATCCAGTTTCCCAGTACCACTTGTTGAGACTATCCATTTGCCATTTGTAGCCCTGGCACACAATCATTTGAAGATCATTTGGCCATATACAGGAGGGTTTATTTCTGTCCATTTCTCTCTGTTCTGTTCCATTAGTCTACATGTCTGACTCCGTGTCATTACCATACTGTTTTGTTTACTGTAGCTTTGTAGTGTGTTTGGAAATCAGTAAGTGTGAGGCCTTCGACTTTGTCTTTCTCTCTCAAGATCGTTTTGGGGAAATAGATTGCATTTTCGTATTTTGTTAATGCTGCTGTGTTCAGTTAGTGGGACTACAAGTGACCTAGTTGAATTCTGCAGGTTGTATTTCACAAGCAAACATAACAAATGGATATGTTAGTATAACCTGGGAAGAGAATGAAACATTCTTTATTTCATAAATAGATATAGTCTGGATTCCAAGTGTCTATCTCAGCTAATTGTGGAAAATTTAACCCTGCTAATTTCAATTATAGCTGGTGCAATAAAATGAATTTTCAGCTAAAAATGATGTTATCAGCCCAGTTTCAGGACAGTACCTAACCCCATCTCCAGTCGGTCTCTCCTCCCCATCTCTCTTCTGGTCAGCAGATGATGGTAGCAAGGAGAGGTGATGGGTGGTGGAGACAACTTACCTGATGGTTTTCACTGGTTAGCCATTGAACTCCACCCTGGACCGGGCCCTGCAGGATAATGCCTGATATTTGCTCTGACTGGTGGCAACTGACTGGTCCACTGGAATCTTCTGGCCTCCAGCCCAACTTTTATGGTGCATAATATCCCAGAGATGTAGCCAATTTTTCTTACTAACTCTAGTAAAAAGTCCTTGTGTGTATTTTTAATGACATCCTTTGCCTTTGCCAGGCAGCATCAGGGACAGTCACATGAGCACAGGCTCCTAAGTACAAGACTGAATACACACTGGCCTCACAATACCAAACAAGGCAGAGTCCCTTCCAAAACCTGGAAGGGGCAACCCATCTTTGTTTTTTTGGTTTTTAATTTTATTTTAAATTCTAGTGTAGTTAGCATGCAGTGTTATATTGCTTTCAGGTGTACAATACAGTGATTCGACAATTCCATACATCACCCAGGGCTCATCACAACAAGTATACTCCTTAATCCTCATCACCTATTTCACCCATCCCCTGGTAACCATCAGTTTGTTCTCTATGGTTAAGAGTCTGTTTCTTGGTTTGTCTCTCTCTCTCTCTCTCTCTTTTTTCCTTTGTTCATTTTTGTTGCTGTTCCTTAAATGCCACATAGGAGTGAAATTATACAGTATTTGTCTTGCTCTGACTGACTTATTTCACTTACCATTATACCCCCTAGATCCATCCATGTTGTTGCAAATGGCAAGATTTCATTCTTTTTTATGACTGAAAAATATTCCATTGCATGTATGTGTATGTATGCATTGTGTGTGTGTGTGTATATGTGTGTGTGTGTGTATGCTATGTATATATATATGTATGTATATATATATGTGCTATGTATATGTATGTATATATATATGCTATGTATATATAGCATATATAGCATATACACATATATATACATATATATAGCATATATACATATATATAGCATATATATATGCATATATATGTGTATATATATATAGCATATATAGCATATATAGCATATATATATATATGCTATGTATATATAGCATATATATATATATATATATATATATGCTACTTCTTCTTTATTCATCTGTTGATGGACACTTGGGCTGCTTCCATAATTTGGCTATAAATAATGCTGCTATAAATATAAAAGGTGCATGTATCCCTTTGAGTTAGTGTTTTTGTATTTTTTGGAAAAATACCAAGTAGTGCGATCACTGGATAGTAGGACAGTTCTATTTTTTTAACGTTTATTTATCTATTTTGAGAGAGAGAGAGAGAGAGTGCATAAGCAGGGACAGGGCAGAGAGAAAGAGAGAAAGAGAGAAAATCCCAAGCAGGCTTTGCATGATCCCAGTACAGGGCTCAATCCTACAACCCTGAGATCATGACCTGAGCCAAAATCAAGAGTCGGATGCTCAACCGACTGAACCACTCAGATGCCCCTATTTTTAACTTTTTCCACAGTGGCTGTACCAGTTTGTATTCCCACCAGCAGTGCACAAAAGGTTCCCTTTTCTCCACATCCTCACCAATACTTGTTGTTTCTTATGTTTTTGGTTGTAGCCATTCTGACAGGTGTGAGGTGATACCTTATTGTGGTTTTGATTTGCATTTCCCTGATGATGAGTGACGTTGGGGATATTTTCATGTGTCTGTTGGTCATCTATGTCTTCTTTGGAAAAATGTCTGTTCATGTCTTCTGCCCATTTTTTAATTGGATTATTTGTTTTTTGGGTGTTGATTGTAGAAGTTCTTTACATATTTTGGATACTACACCTTTATTGGATATGTCATTTACAAATGTCTTCTCCCACTCAGTACAATGTCTTTTAGTTTTGTTGATAGTTTCCTTTGCCGTGCAGAAGCTTTTTATTTTGATGTAGCCCTAATAGCTTATTTTTGCTTTTGTTTCCCTAGCCTCAGGAGACATATCTAGAAAACTTTTGCTACAGTCAATCTCAGAGAAATTACTGCCTGTGCTCTCATCTAGGATTTTTATGCTTGTCTCACACTGAAGTCTTTAATCCATTCTGAGTTTATTTTTGTGTATGGTGTAAGAAAGTGGTCCAGTTTCATTCTTTTGCATGCTTATTTAAGTTTTTTCTCTTTATTTATTTTTTGATGAGTCTGGCTCAAGGTTTATCAATTATGTTAATCTTTTCAAAGAACCAGCTTCTGGTTTCATTGATCTATTCTATTGCTTTTTTTATTTTTAAATTTGTTTTTTAACGTTTATTTATTTTTGAGATAGAGAGAGAGACAGAGCATGAACGGGGGAGGAGCAGAGAGAGAGGGAGACACAGAATCGGAAGCAGGCTCCAGGCTCTGAGCCATCAGCCCAGAGCCCGACGCGGGGCTCGAACTCACGGACCACGAGATGGCAAGATCGTGACCTGAGCTGAAGTTGGACGCTCAACCGACTGAGCCACCCAGGCGCCCCTATTCTATTGCTTTTTAAGTTTCTATATCATTTATTTCTACTCTAATCTTTATCATTTCCTACCTTCTGCTTAGTTTGTGTTTTGTTTCTTCTTCTATTTATAGCTCCTTTAAGTGTAATGTATTTGAGATTTTTCTTGCTTCTTGTGGTGGGCTTGTATTGCTATAAACTTCCCTTTTAGAACTGCTTTTGATGCATCCCAAAGATTTTGGACCATTGTGTTTTCATTTTCATTTGTTTTTCATGTGTTTTTTTATTTCTTCTTTGATTTCTTGCTTGAACATTTATTGTTATTTAACTTCCATGTATCTGTGATCTTTCCAGATTTTTTCTCATAGTTGATTTCTAATTTCATAGTATTGTGGTCAGAAAAGATGCATGGTATGACTTCAGTCTTTTTTAACTTCTGAGGTTTGTTTTGTAGCCTAATATGTGATCTATTCTAGAGAATGTTCCATGTGCACTTGAAAAAAATATGTTTCTTCTGTATTATGATAGATTAATTTTCTGTTTAAATGATTTATCCATCAATGTAAACGGGATATTAAAGTACCCTACTATTATTGTGTTCCTATCAGTTAGGTCCTTTGTGTTGTTTAATGGTTTTTAATTGTTTCATGTATTTGGGTGCATATATATTTACAATTGTTATATCTTCTTGTTAGATTGTTCCATTTATTATTATACAATGCCCTACTTTGTCTCTTTTTACAAACTTTGTTTTAAGGTCCATTTAGCCTGATATAAGTAGTGCTAATCTGGCTTTCTTTTGACATCCATTTGCATGATAAATGTTTCTCCATCTCTTTATTTACCTTTAATCTGCAAGTGTCTTTTGGTCTGAAGTGAATCTTTTATAGGCAGCATATAGATGGGTCTTATTTTTTTATCCACTCTGTCATCCTATGTCTTGATTGGAGCATTTAATCCATTTATATTCAAAGTAATTATAGATATGTATTTATTGCCATTTTGTGATTGCTTTTGTAGTTATGCTCTGATCCTTTCTTCTCCTTCTCTCATCATTTGCTGGTTTTCTTTGGTGATATACTTCGATTTCTTACTCTTTATTTTTTGTATATCTATTACTGTGTTTTGAGTTGTGGTTACCATTTGGTTTATCTATAACATCTTCTGTATATAGTAATCTGTATTAAACTGATGGTTGCTTAATTTTGAACTCAGGCTTTATTCCTCTCCCCTCCATGTTTCAGATATTTAGTATCATATTTTACCTTCTTTCATTTTATGCTTTTCTTGACTGATTTTTACAGATATGCTTAATTTTGTTGTTGTTTTTGTTGCTTTTGTGCTTCCTATTCTTCTTGCTTTTACTTATGTATTTTGCTTTCTATTCACAGAATCCCCCTTAACATGTCTTGTAGGTCTGTTTAGTGGTCATGAATTCTTTCAATTTTGGTTTGGGAAACTATCTCTCCTTCTATTCTGAAAGATATCAGCCTTGCTAAATAAAGTATTCTTGGCTGCAGATTTTTCCCTTTTATAGCTTTGAATACATCATGCCACCCCCATCTGGCCTGCAAAGTTTCCGCTAAAAAATCAGCTGATACCCTCATAGGGTTTCCTTTGTATGTAACTGGCTTCTTTTCTCTTGCAATCTTTAAAATTCTTCCTTTATTGCTATTTTTTGCCATTTTAATTACTATGTGTCTTGGTGTGGACCTCCTTGGATTGAATTTGTTGGGGGATCTCTGTGCCTCCTGAATCTAGATCTTTGTTTACCTCCTCAGATTTGGGAAGTTTTCAGTTATTATTTCTTCCAACACATTTTCTGCTCCCCTTTCTCTCTATTCTCCATCTGGGATCCCTATAATGCACATATCATTATGTTTGATGGAGTCACTGAGTTCTCTCTTCTCATTATGCAGTATGTTTTTGGTCTCCCATCTGTTCAGCTTGATTGCTCTCCATTCATTACTCTATCTTCCAAGTCACTGATATGTACCTCTGCTTCCTGTAGGCTACTATTTATTCCATCTAGTGTATTCTTAATTTCATTTATTGGGTTCTCATCTCTGATATGTTATTTGTTATCTCTTTGTCAAGAGTCTCACTGATATCTTCTACCCTTTCCTAAAGCCCAATGATCTTTATGATCATGACTTTAAACTCTATATCAGGCAAATTACTTACTTCTCTTTTGGTTAGATCTCCTTTTGTGATTTTTGTCCTTTTCTTTCATTTGAGGTATATTTCTCTGTCTCCTCATTTTATCTACCTCTCTGTGTCTGTTTCTGTTTGTTAGGAAAGTCAGCTATATCTACTGCTCTTAAAAGTAGTGGCCTTATGGAAAAGAGGTCCTGCAGTGTCCTTCAGTGCAGTGTCCCCAGTTAACCAGAACCTGGCACTTCAAGGGAGTCTCCTGTGTGTGTTGCTTGCATCTGCTATTGTGTTTGAAATGCTTTTCCTTTCAGTCCAGATGTCTGCACTGACTCTTCGCCACTTATAAGCTGCAGTTGCTCTCTGTAGTGTCAGTGAGACCCAGGAAGGGTGGCTCTGAGGAGGGGTCACTGCAGAAGGGCCCAGGGGCCAGGTGGTGATGTTAGCAAATTTTACACTGAGCCACTAGTCCTAGGCTGGATCCTCTGAAGCTCAGTGGCCATCAGGGCAATGCTTGCAGAGGTACTGGGGCACAAAGAGTATTAACAAAATTTGCACTGAGCCCAGGGCCAAGGCCAACAGCCTTGGAATGCATGAGTCCTCAGGAGAACTCATGGGCAGGGCACACTGCTGGCAGGTTAGGCAGCACGTGTCTACGCAGCAGGTGGCTCTGTGTTTATGCTGGTAGCAGAGGAGGAAAATGGCACCTGCCAGATCCTTTGTTTATAGAGAAGTCTCCCAACACACTCTGAAATCAATATAAACTTATCTCTCTCCTGTTGTGCAAGCTGTCATTTCTATGTTGCCTCTCCTCTGGTTGCTGTCTTTTAAGGGGCCTGGGCCCAGCTATCACCAGCCCCCCTGTGTCAGTTTTTAAAGCTCTAGGCTGGAGGAGACCAACTTCTGATGCCCTGCCATCTTTCCCGCATCCTGTTTGGCAATAGATATGTCTATAAGAGCAGATACTCAAAAACAAATCCCTCTGGAGAAGAAAACACAAGACTTACACCATCACCACTCCCTGCTGCCTGTTGCAGATATTCCCAACTTCAAGAGGAATGTGATGGATTGAGATGATAGGGGGGTTGGTTACAGGCAGGAAAAATTAAGATATAAAATTTAATATATCTAGTTATTACTAGACAACAAAACGAATTAATTTATCATCCTTATAGAATTGAAAGGACAAAAATAACATTTAAGATTCCGGTGGGCCTCACTTCTGAGCAAAATCTAAGAGGAAGGAGTAGGATGAGATATACCCCCACTCTTGCAGCTGGTCTTGAGGCCACAGCTAATCTTCATCAGTTCCCTCCTTCATTACCTATTCTAAATTCACCCCACTCTCAGCTACCACCTTTGCTAATCTCTGTGGCTTCCCTGGTGATGTGACCTAGAACCTCATCCCTGAAATATCTCAAGGGAGATATGGTCAGATGGTCTGACAATGGGCAATGGTCACTGTGCCCTTCTCAGGCCAAGATCACTGTGCTTGTCCACTTACTATCAAATTTGGTCTAGCGAACACCAAGAGGCACTCAGATGGATCACCTGAAGCCAACATACTACTCTCACCCCTATTGTGTAAATGCAGCCTGATACCACCTGATGCCCTTCCTCTTTTCCTAAACATCAGAAGGCCGAAGGGTTTCTCAGGTAGTAGCCATAGCTTTTAGTTCAATGAGACTCTTCCTTGATCCCCTGGTAGAAGTGTTCAGGCTTTGGGGACCAGAATCTCTAAACCTGCAGAGCCCAGATTTGTGGAGATTCCAAGTACAAATTCCCCAAGTAGGTCATTGCAAATGGAGGTAAGTGGAGTCTTCTTCCATTCTGTAGTTCTCAGTTCAATGTATGCTTTCCATTGAAGGTGGAGCCACATATAAAGTTCTTTGATTCCAGGTATACACCCTGTCCTGGAGGATGACACCACTCTCTAAAGTATCATCTCCAAGCTGGCACTTTAGCTGTGCCTTTAGCAGTCAATTCCAATGTCCTATCAGGCCACGAGAGTAGTCCAGTAGGTAATAAGATCAGTGAATCTTATAATCATGGATCCTCCCTCACACTTTCTTTGCTGAGAAGTGGGCTCCCTAGTCTGATGTCAGAGTATATATGATCCCATACCAGTGAATTAAATTCTTAATATGCCCTCAAATAGTGGTGCTAGAAGAGGTCCTATAGGGAAGAGCAAATCCAGAATATGTGTCTATTCTTGTCTGAATGAATCACTATCCTTTAAATATGGAAGGAATTCAGTGTAGTCAACTTTCCACCAAATGGCTTATTGGTCTCCAAATGGCACCAGAGTGGAGACTCAGTTAGCCGAGGATCCCATACAGGGCCAGGACGAAGTATGTCTTTCCCAATTATACATTCAGGGAACAGGAAAATGACTACCAGATGGATCTTCAGACCCAATTTTCCCACTGTAAACTAGACCCAACCTACCCACTGTAGCACGGACTCCATTCGTTTGTTACCTGGTTCCTGTATACCCACACTCTAGCAGTAGGCTCATGACGATGCTGAGGGGATCCAGGTTCTAATGTCAACTAAGATTCTGTGTCTAATAATTCTTGAAATGTTTAGGTGCTCAGAGCTTAGTTGCCCAGATAAATGATAGTAGACTCCTTTAAGGAAGGACTAGAAGGATTTTTATTATGTACACCTCCTGTAGTGTTGTAGGATCATTCCACCAGGCAACTGAAGCTTTCCTTCAGCCTATATGTTCCAGACCTTAAAACTTGCTCAGGTCTAGAAAATGGGAAAAGGACTGTGACTTTTGTTATAAAAACTTTCCTCAGGCTTCTGACCATCTTTACTGGATTGAATAGTGTCCCCCCAAAACTCATGCCCATCAGGAACCTCAGAAAGTGACCTAACTCGGAAATAGGGTCTTTGTAGATGCAATCAAGTTAAGATGAAATCATACTGTACTAGGATAAGGCCTTAATCCAATGACTGGTGTCCTTATAAGAAGAAGGAAATCTGGACTCAGATACATAGGGAGGAGGACACCATGGGAAAATGAAGACATACAGAGAGGGTGATAACAGAGGTGGATATTGAAGTGATGCATCAACAAGCCAAGGAACACCAAAGATTCCTGGGAACCACCAGTAGCTAGGAGAGAAGAATGAAAGAGATTCTCTCTCAAAGCTTCCAGAAAGAAATAACCTTGACAACAGCTTGATTTCTGACTTTTACCCTCCAGAACTGTGAGAAAATAAATTTCTGTTGTTTTGATGCACCCAGTTTGTGGTTTTATTACAACAGCCCTAAGAAACTAATAAGCCATCCATCCTTTTTTATTTATTTATTCAAAGCAAAGTTAGTTAACATACAGTGTAATAATGGCCTCAGGAGTAGAATTTGGTGATCCATCACTTATATATAACACCCAGTGCTCATTGCAACAAGTGCCCTCTTTAATGCCCATCACCCATTTAGTCCATCCCCACACCCACCTCCCTTCCAGGAACTCTCAGTTTGTTCTCTGTATTTAAGAGTCTCTTATGGTTTGCCTCCCTCTCTGTTTTTATCTTATTTCTCCTTCCCTTCCCCGTATGTTCATCTGTTTTGTTTCTTAAATTGCACATGTGAGTGAAATCATATATTTGTCTTTCTCTGACTGATTTATTTCACTTTCATAATACATTCTAGTTCCACCCACATTGTTGCAAATGGCAAGCTTTCATTCTTTCTGAACATGGTGTCATATTCCATTGTATATGTATACCACATCTTCTTTATCCATTCATCAATTGATGGACATTTGGGCTCTTTCCATACTTTGGTTATTGTCAAAAGTGCCGCTATAAACATTAGGGTGCACGTGCCCCTTCAAATCAGCATTTTTTATCCTTTGGATAAATACCTCATAGTGCAATTGCTGGGTTATAGAGAAGCTCTATTTTTAATTTTTTGAGGAACCTCCATACTGTTTTCCAGAGTGGCTGCACCAGTTTGTATGCCCATCAACAGTGCAAAAGGATTCTCCTTTCTCTGCATCCTCGCCAACATCTGTTGTCTCCTGCGTTGTTAATTTTAGCCCTTCAGACAGGTGTGAGGTGGTATCTCATTGTGGTTTTTATTTGTATTTCCCGAAAGGCATGAGTGAGTGATGCTGAGCATCTTTTCATGTGTCTGTTTGCCATCTGGGTGTCTTCTTTAGGAAAGTGTCTGTTCATGTCTTCTGCCCATTTCTACACTGGATTATTTGTTTTTTGGGTGTTGAGTTTAATAAGTTCTTTATAGATTTTGGATACTAACCCTTTATCCAATATGTCACTTGTAAATATCTTCTCCTATTCCATAGGTTGCCTTTTAGTTTTGCTGATTGTTTCCTTCACTGTGCAGAAACGTCTCATCTTGATGAGGTCCCAATAGTTTATTTTTGCTTTTGTTTCCCTTGCCTCTGTCTAGAGACATGTCTAGTAAGAAGCTGCTGTGACCAAGGTCAAAGAGGTTGTCGCCTATTTTCTTCTCTAGGATTTTGATGGATTCTTGTCTTGCATTTAGGTCTTTCATCCATTTTGAGTTTATTTTTGTGTATGGTGTAAGAAAGTGGTCCAGTTTCATTCTTCTGCATGTTGCTGTCTAGTTTTCCCAACACCATTTGCTGAAGAGACTGTCTTTCTTCCATTGGATATTCTTTCCTGCTTTGCCAAAGATTAGTTGGCCATACATTTGTGGGTCTATTTCTGAGTTTTCTTTTCTGTTCCACTGATCTATGTGTCTGTTTTTGTGCTGGTACCATACTGTCTTGATGATTATAGCTTTGTAATACAGCTTGAAGTCCAAAATTGTGATGCCTCCAGCTTTGGTTTTCTTTTTTTCTTTTTTTTCTTTTCAACGTTTATTTCTTTTTGAGAGACAGAATGTGAGTGGGGGAGGGGAAGAGCGGGAAACACAGAATCTGAAGCAGACTCCAGGCTCTGAGCTGCCAAGCCCAAAGCCCGATGTGGGGTTTGAACCCATGAACCGTGAGATCATGACCGGAGCCAAAGTCAGACGCTTAACCACCGAGCCACCCAGGAGCCCCATCCAGCTCTGGTTTTCTTTGTCAACATTACTTTGACTATTTGGGGTCTTTTCTGGTTCCATACAAATTTTAGAATTGTTTGTACTAGCTCTGTGAAGAATGTTGATGTTATTTTGATAGGGATTGCATTGAATTGATAGATTGCTTTGGATAGTATCAACAGTTTAACAACATTTGTTCTTCTAATCAATTAGCCTGGAATGTTTTTCCATTTCTTTGTGTCTTCCTCAATTTCCTTCATAAGATTTCTATAGTTTTCAGCATACAGATCTTACCTCTTTGGTTAGGTTGCATTTCTATACACCAGCAATGAAGCAGCAGAAGGAGAAATCAAGGAATCGACTCCATTTACAATTGCACAGAAAACTATAAGATGCCCAGGAATAAACCTAACCAAAGAGATAAAACATCCATCCTTGATTTATCTTGATGGTATAGATTTTTTTCAGTTTATTGAGAGAGACAGAAAGAGAGATGGAGAGTGAGGGAGGAGCAGAAAGAGAGGGAGAGAGAGAATCCCAAGCAGGCTCCACTCCACCAACACAGGACCTCATGCAGGGCTTGAACCCACAAACCATGAGATCATGACCTTGACCGAAGTCAGACGCTTCACTGACTGAACCACCCAGGCTCCCCTGATGGTACAGATTTAGTACCCTTGTCACTGCTCAACTATTTTGTCCCTAGAAATGCTGTGTTTTGTTAACCGTCCAGAACTCTACAGATTAGCGACCCTACTCCCCTCTGCACTTGCTATTCATTATAATAATTGTGTCCACCTGGCTCCTGGAGGTTAATCACTGCCACCTGGGCTTTATTGTCTTCTGGTCTAAGATTTTGCTACCAAGGTGCCTGGTTCTGTGGCAGCATCTCCTACCATCACCCCTGGCCTACAGAGGAGGACAATCACCAGACACCTCTCCCCGTGAATGCTGCATGATCTTGGTAAAACGTGCATCCTTTGAGCCTTAATGTAATCATAGGATGAGTTTTCTAACCTTTCACAGTATATCCACTCCAGCATGCTGACTTCTCTGAGCCCTTGAGCCCCTTTTTTCCATCCTCATGGAATTCTGACACCGCACCTCATTTACTGTAGGCCGTAGCTACTTCCATGCTTCTAGGGGTGAGTTTGCACCATCTCCTAGAGTTCTTCACAAGGTGGCAAATCCTGTATCTCAGAGACGGCCGTCAGCAACACTCCCTCTTCCAAACTTATGTTCTTGGATCAGGCGTTGGTGCCTGACGGATCCCTCCCTGCCTCCGGATCACCACCTGAGTGCTGGATACTATAGCAGCTCTCTGAGTCCTCTCTCTCCAACCCTTCTGATAATTCCCTGTGTTAAAGCCCCTTCCTCCTGAGTTATCCAGAGTGCTTTCTGTTCTCTGTTCTGATAATTTTGTTTTGGTTTGGTTCGGTTGGGATTTTGTTGTTGTTGTTTTTCTTGTTTCTTTGTTTTTTCACAGAGTTATACTAAAAAAGGAAGAGATAGGAGAGAAAGTAGCTGGAGAAAGGCAATGTCAGAGAAGGGCAGAGGGCAAAGGTATATTTACAATATTTAAGTAGCATGGCAAGGGCCTCTCTCCCCACCATCAAAACAGAAGTGATCAACCCCTTTGGCCAAGCCACAGGGAGATCCATGTGTCTCCAGAGGGGGTGAGGGACACTCAGGGAGCAGGGGAGTGGTGTTTACCAAGTGGTACTAAATTCTTTCATATTTAACTACTGGTGTTGGTGTACTAGAAAGTCCTGGAAAGAACAACACCTGAGAACAAATATAGACTCAGAGGGGAAAAAACTCACCAGGAGGGACTTGTTGAAAATGATCCCTCCCCAAAGATTTTAATCCAGTAGGTCTGGGGTAAGACCCAGGAATCTCTTGTCACAAGCGCTTCAGGAGATTCTGAAAGAGCAGGTCCACAGAACTTTCTATACGAAAGACTAACCAGACGGAGAGGAACAGAGGAAAAGGAACACTACAGATGGAGCAGAAGCAGGATGCTGAGGCCGAAGAGTGGCGTCAGTGTGGTTCTGTGACTTTTCTTCCATGAGACCCTGCAGACCAAGCACGGAAGTCAAGCATGTCCCCAGTCGTGTGAGTCCAGGCTTGAGGATTTTCTGGAACAGTGCCCTGAAACGAGGCAAGTAATCAGAGGTTATGGAGAGAGAAAAGCTCGAGGTATTCAATCAACTGGAATGTCTAGGAAGGAGGAAAAGCCAGAAGGGAGTCAAAAGATTGGGAGGAAGTTGAGGATTTCAGCAACCTGAAGTCTCTATGAGATCAGAGTGCAGGTGTGGGAGAAGCAGGGGTGTGACAGAGAAGGGAGGAGGCTGTGGTCAGCCTTGTAACGCGGAGCACTTCTGGGTTGTGACTGTCCACAGAATATGTTGTCCAGGAAGCGGGTGGCTGTACTGGAACAGAGATAGAGGCACATGGATATGACAACATGCAGGAAATGCAACACTAGTGTGATGGGCTGAAAAATGCCCCCCCCAATTTATTCACATCCTAATTCCTATAACCTGTGAATGCCACCTTATATGGCAAAAGGGGGTGATGGGGTCTTAAAGGTGTGATTAAGGATCTGGAGACAAAGAGATCATCCTGGACTATATAAGTGAGTCCTAAGTGCCATCACATGTGTCCTTGTCAGAAGAAGCAGAGATTTTACATACTCCGAAGAGGAGAAGGCAATTTCTGACCACAAGGGCAGAAATTGGAATGACGTGGCCACAAGCCAAGGGATGCTGGCAGCTGCTGGCAGCTGGAAGAAGAAAGGAACAGATCCTTCCCTAAAACTTCCAGAGGAAGGCGCTGAACCCTGCCACCTTGATTTCAGCCCACTGATGCTGATTTTGGGCTTCTGGCCTCCAGAACTGTGAAAGGATACATTTCTGTTATTTTAAACCCCCAAATTTGATCACAGAGGCCACATGAACTAATACAGCTAGGTTGCTGAGTACATTATATGGCCATTGAAACATCCTAGTCTGACTATGGGTTAAGCAAGCAGTCTGATGATTATAAGGGAGTAAGTGGAAAGTTCAGTAATGACACCACGTAGAGGACAGTGGGCAGAATGAAACCCAAAAGAGGAAGAGCTTTTATCAGAAGGTGGAAGGGTAATTGTGTAGAAAGAGCATGAGAGAGCGAGATGAACGCCACCCTCCCTGGCTTCAGATACGTGAAGAAAGAGTACTCTCCCCCGCAAGCAGCTACAGGGAAAGAGGGACCTAGAAACTTTACAAGTAGACTCCAGAGTTGATCTTTTTAAGGTGTTGAGGGATGTTGAGATAGGAGAATAATTTTTCTGCTGTTCTTCAATTCTAAGTCTTTAGAATACCAATGTATTAAACATAAAAAATCTCAATCCAGGGTTTAAGATATAGAATACTGTAAGCTGTATGTAACTATGACCATTATACATCTTCCAACATTACGTACAGTGGCAAATCCAAGTTTGAGGACCTGATATTTTTACAACTTGAGGGTCTTCTTTAAAAAAAAAAAAGTGATGGGGCACCTGGGTGGCTCAATCGGTTGGGCGTCTGACTTCGGCTCAGGTCATGATCTCACAGTCTGTGAGTTCAAGCCCCATGTCCGGCTCTGTGCTGACAGCTCAGAGCCTGGAGCCTGCTTCACATTCTGTGTCTCCGTCTCTCTCTCTGCCCCTCCCCTGCTCCTGCTCTGTCTCTCAAGTCTGTCAAAAAATAAATAAACATTAAAAAAAGATATTTTTTAAAGTGAAAGTTAGGGGCGCCTGGGTGGCTGTTGGTTAGGCGTCCAACTCTTGATTTTAGCCCAAGTCATGATCTCATGGTTTGTGAGACTGAGCCCCACATCAGGCTCTGTGCTAACAGCATGTGGCCTGCTTGAGATTTTCTCTCCCTCTCTCTGTCTCTCCTGCACTTGGGTGCACTCTCTCTCTCTCTCTCTCTCCTATCAAAATAAATTTTTTAAAAAAATTAAATTTTTTTTAATCTTTTAAAAAAGTAAAAGTTATGCAAAAAAAATTAAATATGGGACTAGATCATTATTTGGAGTAAAAAGATTAAATCACAAAAAATTAAAAATGTATAACTCTAACACCACAAACATCATAAAATCCAGAAAAATACATATACAATTGTAACTGACCTCATGACATACTTCTATCTCTCCTATATCTTTGTCTGTATATTCTGAAAATTTATACAGTATTAATCTTACGGCATACATAAGAAAATTAAAATATATTTTTAATTTGCCACTATATTATATTGAGGTACAGGAACAGTATAAATCAAATTCCTCTAATATAACTATATGTTATATATAATATAACTAATATAATATGTTAACTATATGTAGTTTTGCTTCTTGATTTTTTTTTTCTGGCTGTTTGCTTAGCCAGTGGCAATTCTGCGTGCCTTTTCATCTGGGACAACCAGATATTTTTTTCCTGCCACATGGTAATTCTAAGAAGTTTGAATTCCCATCAAAAAAGAAAACGTATTATGACTTCACTCATCCACGGAATTTCAGATACAAAACAGACGAGCCTAGGGGAAGGGAAGGAAAGATAATATAAAAACAGGGAGGGGGACGAAACATAAGAGACTCTTAAATACAGAGAATAAACTGAGGGTTGCTGGGGGCAGGGGGCTCTGAATTGGGGGATGGGCTCAATGGGTAAAGGGCATTAAGGAGGACACTTGTTGGGATGAGCGCTGGGTGTTATATTGCGCTATATGCTAACTAACTTGGACATAAATTAAAAATTAACTAATTAATTTTTTAAAAACTTGAAAAAGAAACTCTATGGTACATTTATAATTGTACACAGCATTCTGAGAGATAACCACCGTCACAGATTTTGTGTATATTGTGTTTTTTTTTAATGATATATACGTGTATGCCCAGAAAGTAGTTCGGTTTTACTTAATGTTGAACAATTAAAATGGGACATCTTATGCTAAAAAAAAATTATACACATTATACACATTATCAAAATCAAAAAATTATACACATTATCAAAAATAATCCTTACAGGGAGAACTTCCGTTGTGATGAGGCTTTAATGAAAACCAAACCCTCCTTTCAAAACTTTTCACATCTGACTTTTTAAAAGACATTTCTGATTATGCTCCTTCTCCACCACCTACTTGCTGTTTGTTGTTACACTACCGGGCACATTCATATTATGATGCTACTTCTGGCCCTGAAGTGAATATTTCACAGAGTTGGGTGTGCCGGCCCAGTGGGCAGCAGCAGTTTTCCTAGAAGTCATTCTTTCGCGAGAATGGCTAAAAATAACTATACACAGAAGGGACTGCGAACCACATAACTATATCCCTCTAAACCCAAAATAAATGCATCTCCGATTCAACTTCCCCTTGCCAGAACCCAAAAATCCCTATAGCCATTTCAACACCACTCAACTCAAAGGGAGGTGCGATGGGAAGGAAGTCAGAGTGGAAGCAGACCATGTTATTTTATGTATTTATTTATTTTTGTAAAGTTTTCAAAACCACAACCATGTAACCACATTGCTAAGTTTTACTTGGCTTCAGAGTAAATCTGCGTTTGGTTGCAAGACTGTTAACATCCTCAAAGAGGCCACCTTCTTGCCAGTAAAAAGGCATTTGCAGAAGCCTACAGTCATTCAGACCTGAGGTCTGATTTACTGTAACAGCCCCTGAAGTTTTTCTGATCAGTCACCTATCATCCCAGCGCACTTCACAGGACATCCAACTTCTTTGGCTGTCCTGAAATCTGGCAGTGTTTCGTATTACTGATATAAATGGGTCCCTTTTAAATGGAACCTAGAAATGTTTGTGATTGTGAAAGCCTTGTTAGTGGTAACGTATTCGGATGTGCATTGTCCTTCCAAGCTCATTTTGCATCTTTATTTGAAGAAAGCAAGCCATGAAAACAGAAAATGGATGCTGACCAGAATGAGCATCAGCTCTTTCTTTGCATGGGGTTCTTAAAATAGTCAACATTTGTCAATAGAAATGAAATGCGTTATATGAGAATGCAGCATGTGTAAGCCAGGTATCGTGCAAACAGTTGGTAGGAACAGGTCATTAAAGATTTCAAGAATCATCAGCTTTTGTCAGTTTTGTTTCATCATCTATCAAATGAGAAAGCCAACATGTCCTCATGAACTAGCTGTCCACTGTTGGGAGAGCAGAACTCAGATCTGCTGCTTTATAAGCCCATAGGTGCCCTTTGGGGATGAGTTAAAATAGCATCCACATAGTGTAAAATTAAAAGACATGTTTCCAGTTATAAGCCCATGTCTTCTTCTTCAAAGAAAACTGAAATACTCTGGGTTCTAATGAGAAAAAATGGCAAGGGAGCTTGGTGTAGCAACATATTATCTCCCTCACAGCAAGCTCACCAGCCTCAACGCTCCCACTGTTACCTAGTAAGCTAAGGAAGTGGCGATCACCATTACCCCCTTTCTAATGATGGTTTGTCCAGACCTGTGGACCAACCAGAATCTGAATGAGGAGACTGCCCAGAGTGTGAACATGCCTTAAAGCCTCGTGCCTGGTTAGAGCCCTGCTCAGCTGCTCTCAGATAACCCCCATAAAATAGCACTCATATTCCCATGCTTCAGATAAGAAATCCTGTCGACCTAGAAGCATTTGGTGCAGTAATTAATCTCCCAGAGGCTAAAAGCTGTGGCATTAAATCTGTGTTCAGGTTATAGAGCTACAATCATGTGGAAAAGTTCAGTGTCCTTATTTTAACACTTACTCTAGGAGCCATGCTGATACCTCAAAAGATTTAATTAAGTTTGATCTTTTATTAGCTAAGGGGAAAGATGAAGACAAAACAGGGATATGGTAGAAAGAGAAAAAAGTCCCAGTTCAACATTACCCAAATTATCCATATTGTATGAGAACATTGGAAGGATTACTTCTATCAGGGTAAGCACCATTTCAAATGCTATTATAAATTGGTCAAATCTAAGAAGGTAGATCTGTTTTTGGACTTTCAGGGATGTTCTTGGTGATCAGAGTAGCCTTATAGGTATGAAGAATAGTGACCATATTTGACATGTGATTTCAGGAAAGACAATCTGCATTCATTGGGCACTATATATATATATATATATATAGTCTCACTACTCATAGTACTTCACAAGGAAGCTGATATACTCAATATTTTACACACAAGAAAACGGAGGCCAAGGGAATTTAAGCAACTTGTCCAAGGTCACAAAGCTAGTAAGTTACTAAGCAGGATTCAAACCCAGGCCCATCTGTCTACACCATGTTACTTTCCTGGAGCTCCTAGCAGCCCTCGTCCGTCCAATTCAATCTTAAGTATCAGCTCCCATCTGCTGGGTCCAATCCTTGAACTTCCTCATCATGAATAAAGCCTTTATCCCACAAGTAGCGGACTAAGATTTTAAGTTTGAAAGAAAGACTATCTTCATGTGTCACTTTACATGAAGGTACAAGTGTCTAAGCTTACAAGTGTTTCTCTGAAGGGAGTTTGGGTAGGAATAACGATCTTATAGTAAAGATTGCTCGTGTCTACGCAGCACTCCGCAGAAGGCTTCCCAACCCCGGTAATGACTTGGTTTAGGCGGTCAGTCAAGATCCTATTCCCCTCTCACTGCAATCAGGCCATGAGCTACGACAATGTCAAACAGACTTTGAAGCCACACACTGAACATGACACCCTGGGTCCCTAATAACTGTGTGGACCAGAGCCACCCATTCCTCCTACTCTCATTCCTACCCCTACTACAAGCCACTCAGCTTCCTGGAACACGCAGTCTACACTGTCGTGTGAGTACCAAATTTTTATTTTGTGAGCACCATTGCATTTTAGGGTGTATTTGTCACAGAAGTTTAGCCTGCCCTAAATAATCATCATCATCAATAAATGTTAGTTTCATTCCTGCCCCCATTCCTGGAATCTCCCATTTAAAATCCTTCAAGGTTTCTAGCAATTTTCTTTAAAGGCTTAGAGCTTCTACACAGCATTAGAAATCGACAGCAACAGTAGATATGACAAGATAGTCATTTTTTAAAACAATTCCAGTATAGTGGACATACAGTATTAAATGAGTTCCAAGTGTACCAGACGGTGATTCAACAATTCTATGTATTATTCAGTGCTCATCTAGATAAGTGTACTCTTAATCCTCATCACCTATTTCACCCATCTCCCCACCTACCTCCCCTCAGGTAACCATCTGTTTGTTCTTTATAGTTAAGAGTCTGTTTTTTGGGTTGTCTCTTTTTTCCCTCCTTTGTTCATTTGTTTTGTTTCTTAAATTCCACATTTGAGTAAGATCATATAGGATTTATCTTTCTCTTACTTATTTCACTTAGCATTATACTCTGAAGCTACATCCATGGTTTTGCAAATGGCAAGATTTCATTCTTTTTTATGGTTGAATGATATTCCATTGTATATAAATACCACATCTTCTTTACCCTTTCATCAATCGATGGACACTTGAGCTGCTTCCATAATTTGACCATTATAAATAATGCTGCAATAAACATAGGGGTGCATATATCCTTTTGAATAAGTGTTTCCATATTCTTTGGGTAAATACCCAGTAATGGACTTACTGGATTACATGTTGATTCTATTCTTAATTTTTGAGGAACCTCCATACTGCTTTCCACAGTGGCCACACCAGTTTGCATTCCCACCAGCAGTGCATGAGGTTTCCCTTTTCTCCACATCCTCGCCAACACTTGTTTCTTGTGTTTTTGATTTTAGCTACTCTGACAGGCGTGAGGTGATATTTTATTGTAGTTTTGATTTGTACTGCCCTGATGATGACTGATTTTGAACATCTTTTCATGTGTCTGTATGTCTTCTTTGGAGAAATGTTGTTCATGTCTTCTGCCCATTTTTATATGGGTTATTTGTTTTTTGGGTGTTGAGTTAGTTGTATCAGTTCTTTATATATTTTGGATACTAAGCCTTTATTGGATATAGCATTTGCAAATATCTTCTCCCATTTAGCAGATTGTCTTTTAGTTTTTTTGATAGTTTCCTTTGCTGTGCAGAAGCTTTTATTCTGATAAAGCTTCAATAGTTTATTTTTGCTCTTGTTTCCCTTGCCTCAGGAGACATATCTAGAAAAATGTTATTACAGCTGATGTCAGAGAAATTATTACTGCCTGTGCTCTCTTTTGGGATTTTTATGGTTTCAGGTCTCACACTGAGGTCTTTAATCCACTTTGAGTTTATTTTTGTGTATGGTGTAAGAAATTGATCCAGTTTCATTCTTTTGTAGGGGTCCAGTTTTCCCAACATCATTTGTTGAAGAGACTTGTCTTTTTCCCATTGCATATTCTTGTAAAGGTGGTCACTTTTATGATTAATAATATGAATAATAAAAATATATTCAAAATATAAATTATAAAATCAATCCTCTTCTTCCTTCTACCTCATTCCTTACCAGGCATCTAGGGTAAGGTTAGATCTACTAAGGAGAGATCTAACCTGGAAAAAAAATGAGTATCTTTCATTTGATAGCAACCCAACACCTGAAAATAGAAAAGAACAATATTCCCTTTCTACTAACTAAACCCATAGACGGTATCTCTCCTTCCATTTTTTTTTTTTTTAATTTTTTTTTTTCAACTTTTTTTTTTTTTTTTTTTTTTTTGGGACAGAGAGAGACAGAGCATGAACGGGGGAGGGGCAGAGAGAGAGGGAGACACAGAATCGGAAACAGGCTCCAGGCTCCGAGCCATCAGCCCAGAGCCTGACGCGGGGCTCGAACTCACGGACCGCGAGATCGTGACCTGGCTGAAGTCGGACGCTTAACCGACTGCGCCACCCAGGCGCCCCTCTCCTTCCATTTTTATCTCTCCACTGGAGAAACTTACCAGACTCTCCATTTTTAGATGAGAAACTGAGGCAGAGTTTGGGTTCTTGGTTTATAAATAGTGAGTTTGGAAATTCTAATTTGACTTGTTTTCAATTATTTTGGTCATGTCCTCCATTACCTGTACAGTTTCCTATGATAAATGATCCAGGATAAGTAAATCCAAGTACAGCAACTAACACCTAGCAGCAAAAATTCTAAAAGACACCTTGTGCATGTCAGTAGCTTGAAATTTTGGAAGCATTGGTTCCCAGGATTGATCTCAAAAGCCCACGTAACCCATAATGCCGTGGTTTTTCCAAGCGTGGTTCCTGAATCAGAAGCATCAGCATCAACTGGCACTTGTTAGAAATGCAAATTCTCAGGGCCCAACCCAAACCTATTAAATTAGCAACTCCGGAGTGTGGACTAAGCCAAAACGTTAATGAATTTTCAGAGTATACTAAAACACCAAACCTTTGCAATCAAAATAGATTATAGCAAGCACACCTAGAACCCAGATTTTGGTTTCTAATAACAGTCTCCAAAAAAAAAAGTGGGGGGGGGGGGGGTGGGGAACCAGGGATCCTCAGAGAAATGGCTGATTCTAGGACTGAGATAGGAAATATACAAGATAAGCCTGGAGTGCCAGAAAGTAAGGAAGAGCAGTGGGGGAAACCCCCACAATGATGAGAATATATCAAAGGGACAGAGTAGCCAACAGAAAGAGCTCCCAGTAGCCAAAGCTGGGACAATTTGAGCTACAAAATAAAGAAATATTGAATCATAACCCAAAGTAGAAAATAAATATCCATGAATCCATATTGGCATAAATAAATAAATAAATAGATAGATAAATAAATAATTGAATAACTGATTAAATAAATAGGAGATAATAAACTAATCTCCTGTGCAGAAGAATTCCAAATAATTTATGCAGATACTCAACCCTCAGAGAAGTAAAGCATATCTGCTCATTCCTTAAACATGAGCTACACATACTGACTTCTTTCCAAAGATGACACTATAGCATGGGAGGAGAAAAAAAGTAACTTTATCAGAAACCTGATAAACATTTTGATAGCCAGGTGATCAACATCAATATTGACATGATGTGATGAATATGAAACCTTACCTCTGTGATCTCCTTCCCAAAACACATAACCTCAGTCTTAGCATGAGAGAAACATCAGACAAATCCCAATTCAGGGTCATTCTACAAAAACCTGATCAGTACACTTCAGAACTGTCAAGGTCATAAAAACCAGGGAAAGTCCGAGAAACTGTCACAGCAAAGAAGAGCCTAAGGAGACACAACTAAATATAATGTGGTGTCCTGGATGGGATCCTAGTATTGGAAGTCAATTATCAGCCTCTGCCACACTGATTCCTTAATACATTAAATTTTATCTCCACTCTTGTGACCATCTAACATAAAACAAAATATGACTTAGCATGACGGGGTCATTTTTAGATGGCATCACAGAGGCTTACTGTTTGCACCAATGAGGTTTTTACCTTTCTTACTTTTTCAACCCTGAATTCAAAATGTTCCTCTTATTTTATCTTTAACACTTCTTTCCCCCAGTAGCATGGTTTTTCCAATACTTCTCTTATTTTATTCTCCTTTATTTTTTTAATTTTTTTAAATGTGTATTTACTTTTGAGAGACAGAGAGAGACAGAGTGCAAGCCGGGGAGGGGCAGAGAGAGAGTGGGAGACACAGAATCCGAAGCAGGCTCCAGGCTCTGAGCTGTCAGCACAGAGCCCCACGCGGGCTCGAACCCCCAAACCGTGAGATCATGACCCAAGCCAAAGTCAAATGCTTAACTGAGTGAGCCACCCAGGTGCCCCTCTTCTCCTTTCTTTTGTTTCCATGTTTTCTATATTTCTTCTGTTATGGATCACGCTAAGTGGACTGAGTTCTCACCAAGAAGCGAAGGGCCCGGTCTCACAATGACCTCCCTGCTCCCTAAAAGAGCCCAGACTCCAATTCCAGGGTTGTGATCCACTTTCACCCAGAGTACCCTTTTCTGGACTAAAAGCTTCCACACAAGAGACTGGAGGCAATAGAGCCCTCCATCTAGCTAGCTGATTGGATCTATGTGATGGGGTCGTGAATGATTTTGACCTAGCTCCAGAGTCTAAATCCCCCAGCCCCTCAGTTGCACTCCACTGGAACCCAGGGTAGAGGGTGTGGTGTCAAGAAATTGTCCAGGAAATTGTTGATCCCCAGATGGGTGCCACTTGGATGGAAGGGAGGAATCACCCTCATCCTCTCATGTTCTAACCCTCCCAAAGGCCTACAGGGAAGCAGACTGAGTGGGGGCCATGGATCTGGAGGGAGGTGGGGGAACCCTTGGTTTGCTAGCCAGCCATCCCTTCTGCTAGCCTGACAGGTGACAACTATAAATGACCAAGAAGAAAGATGTCACTGGAAACAAAATCAAAGAAGATTATCACCTACAGAGGCCATTTACCTACAAGAAGTATGTAAAATACAAACATTATACTCAAAAGATAAGTTACAGCATTGACTAGACACTTAAAAAAAATGACCGACTTTTTCATTTCCTTAAATAAAAAAGTCACCCAGTATACTTTTCACATGTTCATGTTTGAATTTGCCAAAGGCCGTCTGCACGCTACTTTTCAGAGGCACTTCGCAAGGCAAGATATCTCTAACAAACCTGCAGGTGAAACGAATGGTGACAATACAGGGCTGGAAATGCAGGGTCTATAAAAGTAAGGACTGCTCAATGTCAAGATATTACTGATATTATTCTTTCTAGGAGAAGGGACTTGCTTTTTGAAAAGAAAAAGTGTCAGCTAATATACTTCAGATAAGGATGCAAAGAAAATTTCAGGTTCTAGGCTTTGCAAAGAGACTGCCATAACTCTAAAATCATCCTGGAAACATTAAATCTAATGAAAGATCAAAGTTCCGTATTGTGTTTCTGTTCCTTACGGGAATAACACTATGTCTCCCTACCTAGAAGTGGGACCATAGGTGGTTCACTGGTTAGTTTTGTGTTTCCAGACCTCATTTTCTCATCTTTTTTAATCCTTCAAACCCTTCATTCTTCTTCAATCAAAATTACAATGATAATTTCACTAATTTACTTTTAATTTTGCTCAGTGATCTTTGACACATGACATAGCAAATCAGTATCCAGAGGAAAGGAAACGTCCTTACTTATATTCCCAAGGCCTAACGTTGGTCCCTGGCCTCCAGAAGCTCACACTAATGGTGGAGAAAGTGAATGTGCTGGGGGAAAAAAGATACCACAAGACCATCCATCACTGCATGATTTATAATAAGATTGCAAACAACCTCACTGTGGAAAGTAACTTAATAAATATGACAATAATTAGTAATAAGCCATGGCATTGCCATATGGTAAATCATCATATAGCCCTTTAGATTAAGGTTCATGAAGAGTTTAATAAGCTAAGAACATCTCATATTTTAATATAAAGTAAAAAAATGAGGACAAAATGATACTTGCAACGTGGTCACAGTTATGTCAAAGAAAAAGTCAGGGAAAACATAGCAAACTTTGATGGTGTTTGGGTGGTGAAGTTATGTGTGACTTTCTTTTCTTTCTCTTTTTCTATGTCAATGATTGTTATTTTTAGAATAACGATATCTAATGAAACACTGTTTTATATATTTAACTCATTTAATCTCTCAAAAACCCTACGAAATAGTTATATTGTTATCCTCCCTCTGTAAAAAAGAAAACAGGAAAAGAGAGTTGAAGTATATTTCCCATTAACACATAGCTGTGATGTAATGGTCTAGTAGCAGAGTGAAGGAGTAATTGAATTTGCCTGCAGGACTAGATTGTATCCCTATAATAAGTGTGTATTACTTTCTAATGGAAGCCTTAAAATAACTTTAAAAAAAATAAACAATTACACACAATTTGCTGCAGAAATTCAAAGGAAGAAGACCCTCCAGCCTAGGAATCAGGAAAGTTTTAGAGAGGCTGAATGGGATTTAAATATGCACTATTTTTTTTTTTTTGAGAGAGAGAGAGAGAGACTGAGAGAGAGCATACATGCACTAGTGGGGGAGGGGGAGAGAGAGAGAGAATCTCAAGCAGACTCCGTGAGGAGCCCAGTGCGGGGCTCCACCCCACAAACCGTGAGATCATGACTTGAGCCAAAATCAAGAGTTGGACACTCAACCAACTGAGCCACCCAGGCGCCCCTTAAATATGGACTACTTACAGGAAGGGCCCGTCAGGGGACAGAAAAGGAAAGGAGGAGCTAAGGCAATCAAACTTGTAATCAATGACATGTAACAATGAAGAGGCATAATTTTTATGCCTAGTGTTCATATTTTATTCAGTGTCTTGAATCATCTTCCATCTCCTGGGAGAGTTTACTCTGCTCCTACTCTGCTCCTGCTTTTTTCCCAAAACCCAAAGCCCTTTCAGAAAATGTCAGAACTAGAAGGTACCATTCAAGCAAGGATCCCTTCTGCACTATTCTTAATGGGAAGCTCACCTCTTTTCTAAACAGCACATTTTGTTTTCAGAAAACTGTAGTTAGTAGAACATTTTTCTTTATATTTGGTCTTAAGTTTAACTCTCTATAACTTTCTTCCATTGGCCTGGTTTGCCCCTGGATTTAGAGTAAAGCTAAATACACCTCAGCTCCAGGGTGCCCTGTTATCAAACTCGTCTTGATCTTTTCTTCTCCAAGATAAAAATCTTTGGTTCCTTCAACAATTTTCCATGTGACTTGATGCTCAGATCTTTCCCACCATCACCCGTTCTTTTCAGAAACCACTGAGGTTGGTGAATGGTCTCGTTAAAATGATTGCCCAGAACTGAACAAGACCCTCTAGTGACAAAATGGTGAAATGATTACCTACCGCGACCTGGGCTCTATCTATTAATGTAAGCCAACTTAGGGGCCTTCTTGACACTTTGCCCCATATGACATGTCATAGGTCAAAATCTCTGGACTTTTTTCACGTAAATCTATGCGTCTGTACTAATAGGATTGGATAATATTAGAGTCTGTACTAATACAATTCAATTTTTCCAACCTAAATATAGATATTACTATTCTAGTCAACAAACTAGAATGTGGTGGTCCCGGAATTGGGGGTTGGTATTGGTCCTGGTATTGGTATTACTTTCCAGAACAGAACCAACACTGGATCATTTGGCTTGGGTATTGAGGAAGAGACAGGGAGGTTGCATCATGGCATTGCAGATATAGAGGGTGCGTGTTAGAGTGGGTGAAGTATTTTCTGGGGCTATATGGGAAGGTCCAAACAAATCTACCTTTCCCTAGTAGGCTAGAGGAAAGACATACACTTCTTTCAAGAGCCTCCTGAGCCCACAGAGAGCACTAGACTATCTCACATTTGGAGAGGGGCAACATCTGTCCCAGTGTGATGAGCAGGTCATGAACACACGCTCATCCGTGATGACAGTGCCACTGATTCAAGGCAAAAGTCGGGAGGAAAGATAAGAACAATGTCATGACTTTTCGTGAAGTTAGATGTATTCAATTTAAAGGATGATTCTTCATTCTGAGATTCTGTCCTCACATGTTTCGTATTAAGTGTTCTGTTTTTGTGAGATAAATGGTTGAAGTTTACTTTTACAAAAGTAGTTACTTAGCAAATGAAAAGGAAGGCAGGGAGAGAAATAGAAAGAAATTTAAATCTTCCTGACATTAATGACTGCTTTTCTTTTAATGTTTTTTTGTTTGTTTGTTTTGAGAGAGAGAGAGAGAGAGAGAGAGAGAGAGAGAGAGCATGAGCTGGGGAGGGGGAGAGAGAGAAGGAGACACAGAATCTGAAGCAGGCTCCAGGCTCTGAGCTGTCAGCACAGAGCCTTATGGGGGGCTGGAACTCACAAACCTCGAGATCGTGACCTGAGCCGAAGTTGGACACTTAACCAACTGAGCCACCCAGGTGCCCCTCAATGACTGCTTTAAAGATCAGCTCTTGTCTGAACACCACCCTATAACAATATGCGTAATAGTTTTGTAAGCCAATAACTTTCCTTATTGTTTAAACCAATCCAAGTTGTATTGTTGCTATAATCTGGTACAAGGCACAGAGAAAGGGATTTCAGCCCTTGGTTAAATTAATGAATGATCTCAGCCAAATTCTCCATGTGGCCTTTGAACACTGGGGCACAGTTCCCTCGCTTGTTTGGTTGGCAAAGCTCTACACTAGTTATTTCCTTCCTGCTGCCTTTTCTATGCTCTTTTCTGCCACTGGAGTTCCAATAGAATTTCCTTGATATGTAACAAACATCCAGTCACCTATTACTTGAGTAGTTTAAGTTCCAAGCATTGATCCACCTTGTCCAGAGTCATTCTAAGCTTTACCTTAGCTGCCATCAATAGGATTCTCTCCTAACCACAGGCTTGGGGGGCCACGGGATTCTCACATGATGTAGCAGAGACTGGCTGAACATAGCTATTGTGTTCTTCTCTTTTCTGGGCACACAGATTAACTGTGTTTCCTTGTTTCCCTTTAGTTAGGGGTGGGTGTGTAGTCAAGATCTCCTAGAAGATGGCTAGAAACCTAGGCCTTCAAGAAGTAGATGTGTTCCTCCCCCTTCTCGGTCTCCCTCCGCTGGCTGGGCGCAGAAGACAGTGAGGCCCCAGGGGATAAATGAGCCACAAGATGGAAGGAGGTTGGGTCCATGAATCAGCTCATGGAAGGTCACTTACCAACCTGAAACATGTGCCTTGGTTTGTGAGAAATAAATGAGCCATTGTATGTTTGGGTTCTCATTGTTCCAACAGCCAACAGCATCCTAACTAATAAATCTGGCTTGCTCATCATCTGTTTCTGCCCACCAGCTCGGTTTAATCTGTTCTCTCTCCATTCTGCATTACCTTGTAGAAGCAGGCTGTTTTATGGCCAGGGCCTCCAGTTTTTCTCCTCTTCTCCCCAACTGTGGGCGAACACTTTCCATGCAGCCACCTCGAATCAATCTGCATGCTTCACATAGGAACTTGTCCAGAGGAAGTCCCCAACTAATCTGTCCTCTTCCTGCTCTGTGGGGCAGAGCTGAGCCTCAGAGATCAGCCAGCATGCTTCCTGAGCCTCTCTCTTTACTTATGTGTGTCCCTTCTCGAAAGCTTTAAATGACATTAATGAGGTGCCTGGGTGGCTCAGTCAGTTAAGCATCCGACTTCGGCTCAGGTCATGATCTTACAGTTCATGAGTTCGAGCCCTGCATCAGACTGTCTGCTGTCAGTGTCCACTTTGGATCCTCTGTCCCCCTCTCTCTGCCCCACCCCACACTCTCTCTTTCTCTCTCTGTCCCTCTCAAAAATAAATATTTTAAAAAACTCTTAGAAGAAAAGGAAATGAAGTTAAAGATCAGAAAGTGCTAGAAGTATTAAAAGCACCAGCACAGGGACACCTGGTGACTCAGTTGGTTAAGCGTCCGACTTGAGCTCAGGTCACAGTCTCGTGGTCCGTAGGTTCGAGCCCCGCGTCGGGCTCTGTGCTGACAGCGTGGAGCCTGGAGCCTGCTTCAGACTCTTCTCTGCCTCTCCCCTGCTTGTGCTCTCTCTTTCTCTCTCTCTCAAAAATGAACATTAAAAAAAAAGTACCAGAGTAGGGCCTTACAGATGCCAGTTCGTGGTCCTGAACTCAGCTGTCTCCATCAGAACTGCCTGGGAAGAATTTTGTAAAACAGAGATTCGGGGACCTCACCCTCAGAAGTTTCAATCTGATGTTCAATCTGATCAGTATTTTTAATGCGTCTCGGTGACCTTGATGCATAACCATTGTGCTAGACCATGGCGTGTCAGGGTCAGCAGCAGTGCTGGCAAATATCCACGACAAAGCCTCCCGAGATGATCGGTCAGAGAAGAGGGAGGAGGAGCATGGGATTTGAAGTCCGACTTGCGCTTGAAAACAGGCTCTGCCACTAACAAGTTAGGTGACTGGTAAACTTACTTCATGTCTCCAAACACCCCCAATTGTTAAGGGGGTTTAAATAATGCCACAATAAGAAAACTTAAACGAAATAATGACTATAAAGTCCCTGGTATAAAGAGCAAAATAAATTGTAGGTATATGGAGGGATGGGGGGGGGGGGGCGGAGCTACAAGTCGATCTGTAGAGAGATGACTGATGCGACAGCTTCCATACCTAGAAAGAACAGGATCTGGAGGAACAGTCGTTCAGCGTCTTCTTCCTCTTGTGGATCCCATGAGCATAAAATATTTGGGGGCTGGTTTTGTGCCTGCTGCCACTACTAGAAATAGCCAGCAGAGAGAGCTATTTTGCCCCTGTCTGATAGTTTGAATCTCACCACAGTTGGGGTTTTTCCCTCTCTCCTTCTTTAAAGAAACAGAAAGTGGAACCAGGCCCGCTGTCTGATCCTGGAAAGCTTCCTCGTGCAGACTGGGCATAGGGTGATCTCAGCATCCCCTGAGTGCAAAACAGGCCCCGTTAAGGGCAGGTGGTCCCCTCCTGCCCTTTGCCCTTCCCAGGGCTGGGCCCTCTGGCTCCTCTGCTTCTGGAGAAAGCCCTCTTCACAACACCCAGGACCTCAGACACTTCTCCCCCTGGCCCATCCATTCCCACGCTCGGCCCCAGGCCCTGGCTGACTGCCGGTGTGGAGGGCTGGCTTTGAGTCCTCTCTGGCTGAATAATCCTGTGCTCTCCACCGAACCTCTGAGCCTCAGTCTTTTGGCCTGCACAGCATCCGTTCACAGCGTTATCATGAGGGATAATGAGATAATACATGTGAAAGGGCTTATAATTGGCAAGCGCCAAGCCAGTGTCCCGCATTAATGTCAACATCTAGCAGGAGGCCTCGGGCCGGCATCACACAAGTACCCCTCCTTCTCCACCACCCCTCACCCCTATTCCATCCCCCAAGGGACGGGGAAGAAAGCTGAAGAATTCTTCTGCTCGGTTTAATTCATTTACCCGCGTTGAAGCCCAGGATGTTTATGCACACACCTGAAAGCCCCGTGTGGTCACATCGGTCCCAACAGGTCTGGTGATTTCTTCTTTGTAAATCCACAGTGAACTGGAAGGGCGGGCGGGGCGGGGTGGGGGTGGCTCTTGCAACAAGAAGACTCACGCTTAGAGAAAGGGAACCTTCGGGTTAAGAAAGTGATCCTTCAAGACCCTACTAGGAGTCTCCCAAAGAGCTTTGAGATCAAAGAGAAAACGTCACTTTGGTTCTGGGCCAGTGACAAAAGACATGAACCGGAAATCTAGAGCTTTTACGTCCGGAGTTGCTCAAGCCTGGGGGGAGAAAAGAACATCCCACTTTACTATGCCTCAGGTTCCTTGCCTGGAAAATAGAGATAATAACAACCTGCCCTTCCCAGGGCTTCACAGGGTTTTCAGGAGGGTGATACCAAATTATTGCAATAACAAAAATAATGTTTAGCACATGTCAGACACCGTTTTCAGTGTTCTATGCTTAAATCTTCAGAACGACTCCACGTGAGAGGTACTATTATCCCCAATTTCTAGACAAGGTAGCTAAACATAAAGAACAATAGCTTTAAGAGTGCTTATCAATGACTGTCATGATGAATATACAGCAATTGTGTGACAGCTGCATGCAGTTCTCATGCATATCCATCAGACTGGGGAGGCTCTCCCTCCAAAGACCAGGCAGCAGAAGAATCTGGAGGAGGCTGCGAGGCTGGGTCCCAGAGGAACCTGGGAGGCTTCCCTTCAACCGCCACTCCCCCAGCCCCCACACTGGGCCAAAGGTCCCATCCCTTAGCTAGACTTGGAATGTAGCACTTATCTGTGACATTGGGAATTCTCAGAAATGATAATGAGGGCAAAGAGGGTTTTTTCACCTTATTTTTAATTTCTAAGAGAGAGAGGGAGAGAGAGCACGGGCAAGGGAGGGACAATGAAAGAGGGAGACACAGAATCCGAAGCAGGCTCCGGGCTCTGAGCTGTCAGCACGGAGCCCAGCGCCAGGCTCCAACCCATGAATCTGGGAGATCGTGACTTGAGCCAAAGTCAGACACTTAACCGACTGAGCCACCCAGGGGCCCCAAGGTTTTGATTCGTTATTTGTCAGGCACTGTGCTAAGTATTTAATAGGCATTGTTGTTGTTTTTTAACAATCTTTAGGGCTATTGATACAGCCATTTTACATTGAAGGCTTAAAAAACTAAGACTCCAGAGAGTGGTCAGCAAGCAATAGACCAGGTGCCAGGCACCTGTTTTTGTAATTCAAGTTTTAATGGAACACAGTGGTGCCCATTCATTTCAGTATCGTTTGCGTTTGCTTTTGCACTACGACAGCAGAATTGAGTACTTGTAATAGACACCACCTAAGGCCTGTAGGCCTAAAGTATCGCTTGGCCCTTTAAGAAAGCTTACCACTCCCAGGGCACTTGGGTGGCTCAGTCGGTAAAGACTCTGACTTTTGATTGAGCCCCGTGTCGGTCTCTGAGCTGACAGTAGGGAGCCTGCTGGGGATTCTCTCTCTCCCTCTTTCTCTGCCCCTCCCCCGCTCACACATGCATGGGACCAGCTGTGTCTCTCTTTCAAGGTAAATAAACTTAAAAAAAAAAAAAAGGTTTACCAATCCCTGCTTTGGAACCAGACTGCCTGTACTTCAGCTCTGGCTCCACCTTTTATCAACTGTGCAACCTTGAACCAAGTTATTTCTCTTCTCTGGCCTCTGGCTTCCTCATCTATAAATTGGGGACAATAATAGAACCTACAGCGAAGGATTGCTGTGAACCTTGCCGTTAATACACTGGTTTGCAAAGTATGACCTCACATACGATAACACGTCACCTGGGAACCAGAAATGCAAATTCTGCCCCACTCCAGGCCTACTAAATCAGAAACTCTGGGGCCAGGCCCAGCAATCTGGGGATTCCGGAAACCCACTGAAATCTGAGAACCACCGACACTATATTGAAAGCCATTGCATGCACTAAGGGCAAAGGTCTGCTGTTATGACTACATCTCATCAATCTCTATGTGTTTTGTGGGTTTGTCTTGAAAATCAGCCTTAACGTCAAAAGTCAAGTGACTCGACTTGGACTTTTCTTTTGTATCCACCTAGTACCAAGAACACTTTCAGTGCTTATACAGTGGTTGAACAGTTTCTTTCTTTCTTCCCCCCCCCCCACCCCCAACCCTTCGGGTTTGTTTGTGCTTGTCTTTATTTTATTTATTTATTTTTATTTGTCGTCAAGTTAGCTAGCATACAGTGTAGGCTTGGCTTCAGGAGTAGATTCCTGGGATTCATCACTTACATACAACACCCAGTGCTCATGAACGATTTCTAAAGTAGAGATTGTTTTCCTGGGATCTATGAAGCAGAAGTGGCCTGGGGTACGTGGCTGGGCCTCAACAAATCTTTGAGTCCCCTGAAGTTATGCACAAATGTTTGCGCGTACAGCTTTGCGTTTTTCTCTGTGGATGCCCCAATATTTTCATCACATTCTCAAAGATTCCCCAGTATTTTAAATAGCACTCCTCTAGGACACAAGCAGCCATGGGTTAAGACAAAGAACCCTAAGTGCCATTGTATTGAAATGAGGTGCCCTAGGGGCGCCTGGGTGGCTCAGTCGGCTGAGCTTCAGACTTAGGCTCAGGTCATGATCTCGAAGTCCGTGAGTTCAAGCCCTGCGTCGGGCTCAGTGCTGACAGCTCGGAGCCTGGAGCCTGTTTCGGATTCTGTGTGTCCTTCTGTCTCTGAACCTCCCCCATTCGTGTTCTGTCTCTCTCTGTCTCAAAAATAAATAAATGTTAAAAAAAATTAAAAAAAAAAAAAAGAAATGAGATGCCCTAGAGCAATCCTTAGAGCACAAGGAGCCACAAAATAGCCTCCTCTCTTCTGTTCTCTATTTCCCCTTCTCTGCCCTTGCCCCAGTCGTCTCCACCCTCCTCCTCCTTGATCCTCTTTCTCCTTCGAAGACTGCTTCTCTTTTTCCAGCTGCTAAAGAACGTGGGGTAGACAACTCTGCATCACATCATGGAGATGGCTATTTAATTTGAGATGAGTGTTATGTTACTCATTGCTGGGGGGGGGGGGCCCTTTGATCCACCAACATTTGCTTCTTTTATCCCCATGTAGTGCATACATTAGTGCCCTGAATGCTTCCTGGTCTTGTTGTCTTTTAGATGCCATCAGAGATTATTTATTCGGGGAAAGCAGACGGATATCTTGTTTAATGTCAAAATAATTACTATTTGGTTGGCCTGATAGTTTATTTACGCTTCCAATGTTAGTATGTTTACATCAAAAGAGCAGTGCTAAAATTATATTTTATCTGTCAAAGTAAACAGGATAGGACAAACAACCCTTTTTAACCCAATTTTTCTATCTGAGGAGTTGGTTTATTAAAATGGTTAGAAGATAACGGAACCAACTGGGAATGGTCATTCAAGTTGAAATGCACAGCTGCGTGTTTTCTATTTGTATAAAAAGCAGGAAAGAAGCAGTAAACAATGCTTTAAAGGAGGAGCAGCATAACGCAGTGGTTCAGGATAGACTTTAGCTCCAGTTTCAAATCTCAGCTAATAATCCCAGAGATAATGTACCCGCTATTTCTCTTTTCAATGAATCACCGTAAGCTAGTTCATCTACGTGGAAGGGTTCCTCCAGCCACACACCTTTATCTTTTGCATTTAGCAACTTTTATTGCTAAACTAGTTCTCTGTTTTACCGAAGAAGTACAAGGGAAGAAAAGCTCTCTTGGCAGGTTGCCCCCACTAAGGCACTTGGGAAGAGCCACAGGGGATGGGGATTCTATAATCTTGGCCTCCAGTGGGACCCATTCTGGTTATTTTGACCTTACTCTTGTGCCTTATATGAGTTCTTTATTTTTCATACTGACTGCAGCCTCCTATCACAATACATACGTATTAGTACATGCTAATCCATTAATCTCATCAATTCAGATTGCTTCTAGTGGCTTTTCAGCAGTTTTGCTAGCTGTTTGATAGAATACATGTGTTCGTTTAAACTCCGGTCTGCTGTCTCAAGTTCAAGTTATATTCTCTAGTTTACTATGGCTCATACAGACTCATCTTTCTTCAAGCTGTCATTTTTTAAAACACTTCTCTATATCCTGGGAGGAATGCATTTAGAAATGGCTGTATTTGTGTGCTAGGTTGCCAGGTTTGGGGTTTGTCCCAGATCTGAGGGCTCTGAATTTCTCTCTCTGCCGTGGAAAGAATCAGGACTGGAAAAGAAGGCTGCCTGAGCCCATTATGTTCCCAGAAAGTAAGACAGAGTGGGGCTGGCTTCTTAACTTCCCCAAAGTTCCCTGGCAGGGGCCCAGGATCCCCACAAAACATATGCTCTGTCTTGCACAAATTAGATGGCATTCTTGGTCCACATGGCAGGGGACACACATTCCTACACAAATTCCTCGCATGTGTCCGGCATTAAAGATCTGACAACACTGATGTCCTATTATTGCAACACCAGGAATTTCAAAAATACCAACATTCAAAACTGGGCTAGGCTGGGCACGATACTAGGCTACGATGTGTCAATCTTTACTGAAACAGCAATTTCATTAGGTCAGAATAGGAGTGTCACAGTGGGATATAATCCTCTGCGATGGAGATAAACAGATTCTTAGACCTAAAAAGGACCTTAAGAGGCCATTGAGGCCTCTTTTGATATTAAAAACCTTAGAGAACTACATCAGTTGACAAAAAAGTTGAAAAGTGTAGGATGTGGCAAAACGATACATACTGCCGGTAGGCGGATAAGGCAGTCCAAACGTGTTGGAGAACAATCTGGTAAAAATCTAGAAAACTCAAATATGTACATACCTGATGATCATCTATTCCACTTCTAAGAGCTATATTTTAGGGGGTGGAAATCTCACATAAATTCCCAAAGAGACACGTAAAAAGATGTTCACTGACGATTGGTTTTAACAGCCAAATGTTGGAAACAACCTGAGTCACCAATGGAGAGACAAACAAATCACGATCTATTCATGCAGTATAATACTATATATTGGAGACCATGCTGAGTACAAAAAGTAAGTTGCTGAAGGAAGTGTATATAGTGTGATGTCAGTTGTGTGGAAGTTAAGACTCCACACAGATACACGCACACCCAAGAAAAGGATAAAGACACAGAAAGGCAGAATAGACACTTACTTCCTAAAATTGCTGTCTCTGAAGAGGCCAAGCAAATCAAAGGGAAATAAAAGGAGATTTCAATGGCATCTGTAAAAACTTATGACTTAAAAAAATAGATCTGAAGGAAATACAGCAAATGCTACTGGAATGGGAACACGGATGTATATTTTTTAATTATTTGTGTATTTGAAATTTTTTTAATTCCCTAAACTTTTTGCACATATGCCCTTTTTCATGGCTCTCCTAATGCAGTCAGCATGTCAGCTGGCCTTTTTCTCTCGTTCCATTGCCACATAGACTCCTTTATGATACTAACGTCTTTCATCCTCCTATCCTGGCGTGGCTTGGATTTCAGAAGAAATACTTCTTTTTTTCCTAGTAACTTTTTCTACCCTCAAGTCCACTCGTTTGGAGAACTGGAAGTTATTTCCAAGATAAATTAAATCATCAACGTCCAGACAGAATCACTCCTCTGCCAAAAGATCTCATCCTTCTCGGGCATTTCCACTCTCCACATGGATGCCCTGACACCTTTCCATCTAATTTCACTAGTGAATTTACAAAGGACTGTTGGTTCCTCCCTCTAGATCATTAATAACTCTGTCAAGCATTTCCATCTCCTGGTTCCATCTAAGCTTGAGGAGAGAACTCCCTGTCATTACAGACATTAAAGTTGCCAAAATAGTCGTGGAGGACTGTCCCCTCGTTCACCCTCCTGTGTGTTTTCTCAAGGTAAAAATGAAAATGTAAAGAATATATTGCATGATGAAAGGCAACTTGTTATCCTGGCTTACCCCAACCATGCCTTCACATCTTCTCTGCAGTCAACCCCAACTTCGAGAAACTTACCTTTAATTCAGAGCATCAGGTCAAGGTTAGCTGGATAGAAACACCAACATTCAAATTTTCTGTATAAAACCTTCAAACAGACTAAATGAGAGAGGAAGGAAATAGATACATTGGTACAAGTCTTCTAAATAGATAGAAATGAGGAAATTTAGTGCTTGGGATGTTTACAAGCCCCCATCATCGTCTATCCTCTACTCTCTCCAAGAAGAAATAATGACAATGTTGAATGAATAATGACCTACGTGGGGGAAATCTGGACTATACTGAATAATCTTAAAGATAAAAACATAGGTCACTTAAAAGGGGGTAAGGTCAAAATTTTGGAAGTAGGAAAAAGAAACCTATTTCTGTTATGTGCCTCCATAATTTTATAAGCATGCTCTCATTCATGATAAATTATTATTATTGTGGAACAGATGGATGAATCTCAATCATTATACTATAATGGAAGATTAAACATTTTCTTAACTTCTATTCATCAAATTAAGTCTTTATACTCACAACAAAGGACAATGCATCAATGTTATCATTAGGGCTTTTTTAATATAACTTTAGCGTGAAGCATAATCAGACATGATTAATGTACTGACAGAAGTAAATACTAAACAACACACATTAGTCTAGATTAGAATCGCTATTTTAGTTCTCTTGTTTTGTGGCTTCTCAGTCCTCTGTGAATTTGGTCAAAGAGAAACAACCATCAGAATCATTTGATCCTTTTTCCTAGGTGTTCCTTTTCAGCCACATCTTTGCTTGTGAAATGTTACCTACTCCCTAAAGCTGGGGGGTGGGAGTGGGGTCTGGAGAGGGAAAGGGAGGCAGTCTCTGTTCAGCCCCCAATGAGACAGGTTTCTCATCTGGCTGAGTTCTGTGTCACACTTAACAGACTGGAAGTTCTGAGAGGGATAGAGAGAAATCTCAGGACCGATAGTCCCTCTGGTCTACCACACCCCAACATGCAAGACTGCCCAAACTACTCCAGATCCAAAAACATACCTCGCCTTTACAACATTGTAGAAGACAGTTTCACAATCTCCCACAAGAATGTATTTCAGCACTTTCCATTGTATCAAGCATTCATTTGTAGAGATACACTTAAAGAACCGACAGCAGCACAACACTACGTAGTGAGGCAAAGAGCACTGAACGTGGAGTCACAGGACCCAAAGTCAAACCCCTGATCTTCCACATTACAGACAGGAGGACCTCCCACGTGCTCTTTAGTCTTTTTTTTCTCCTGTTACTGGTAACATCTGTCGCCTTCTCTGACCAAATGCACATTAAACATCTTGCATGTAACACCTCAGTTTATGCATTAGGAAACTTCTCATTATGTAGGTCTTATTATCCCCTTTTATTCCGAGTGTTGTTGCCCTTGTTAATTTATAAAGAATCGGAATGCAATAAAATGGGAAGACTCCAAGAAAAAATTGCAAGACTAGTTAGCCAGCTTCATGATAGTTCAATAAAATATCAATAATTAAATATTTGATAACACAATAAACAGCATCAACTATCAATTGGCATATATCAGCATGCTACTTACTAAGCATGGCGATCCCCAGTTGGGATATGCGCTATAATTTTTAAGATGAAAATAAATTTCCATAGCAAAGTGTCCCATCAACCCAACACAATTTTGGAGGTAGTTTTTTCGATCGCTATAGCATAACAAAGCAGGACGCTAAGTTTGAGGGAGAAAAACAATGCTCCAAAGAGGCTGTATAAAGTAGAAAAGCAGCAAGACCAAGTAATGACCCTATGTTTATTTCACCTTCCGGAGAGAACCTTGTCCCGCACAACAAGACCTATCCCAGCCTTTCAAGAACGGATGTAAGAAAGTTAGCGGGATGTTTTCGTTTCGATGCTTGCAACACGGGAATAATTGCTCCAACCTCTGACACCCAAGTAACCCTCACATACATGAAGCTTCTTTTGGTCATGATCCAGAAGCCATGTCAGAGCTTGGGGCACCCTGAATCATCATTTCCCACATTAGTTATCACTGAACAGAACTGTAACTTCAGAAACTATGCAAAGAGAGGCAGGAGGCTGGTACCAGACCAAGTGTTTGTCATTTATCTCTATCTCGTTAATATATACAGTACATTCATGGGCATGTGTACACAAACACACGGTTTGGATTCCAGATAAAGGACTTACGATATCTAATCTGATTCTAAATCTTTATTTAGGGGCGCCTGGGTGGCTCAGTTGGTTAAGCGGCTGACTCTTGGTTTCGGCTCAGGTTATGATCTTATAGGCACAGGACTGAGCCCCACATCAGGCTCTGCACTGACAGTGCAGAGCTTGCTTGGGATTCTCTCTCTCCCCGCCTCTCTCTCTGCCCCTCCCCTACTCACGTGTACTCCCTCTCTCTCCTTCTCTCTCTCTCTCTAATAAACTTTAAAAAAATACATCTAAATCCTTATTTGAATCCCATTGCCTTCTACCTTTATACTTGAAAGAAGAGATGAAAATTTGGGGGAATAGGTAAGATGCTACTGTGAAAATAACATAGCCAGGTTCTGGAAAAAAGCAGGAATGGAAGCAAGCCCTGGCAGACGTGGGGGTTATCGCATACAACACATAGTTTAGTGAGGAAGCCAGAGAGCAGATTTGTTGTTGTCAAAGGATAGAAGGTGTTAACTGAATGAATCTGGTCACAAAACGGTATGTCTAATGTGATCTTCTTCTGTTAAAAACACATGCAGATAGGGGCACCTGAGTGGCTCCTTCGGTTAATCACCTGACTCTTGATCTCAGCTCAGGTCATAATCTCTCTGTTTGTGGGGTTTGAGCCCTGCATCAGGCTCCACACTGAGCATGGAACCTGATTGGGATTCTCTCACTCCTCTCTCTCTCTCTGCCCCTCGCCAACTCTCACGCGTGTGCGCTCTCTCTCTCTCTCTCTCTCAAAATAAATAAAATTTAAAAAATACATTAAATTTAAATTTTTTTTAACGTTTTATTTATTTTTGAGACAGAGAGAGACAGAGCATGAATGGGGGAGGGGCACAGAGAGAGGGAGACACAGAATCGGAAGCAGGCTCCAGGCTCTGAGCCATCAGCCCAGAGCCCGACGCGGGGCTCGAACTCATGGACCACAAGATCATGACCTGAGCCGAAGTCGGATGCCCAACAGACTGAGCCACCCAGGCGCCCCAAAAATACATTAAATTTAAAAAACACGTGCTTATACACACATCCACCCGGAAGTACATTTGATCAAGGTGGAAACAGGGGTAACCCCTGGGTAGTAAGAACATGCTTCCGTTTTCTTATTTTGATCTATATTTTCTAATTTTCTTCAATGTTCAAGCACCGATTTTATTGCAATTAAATATTATGCTAAGGCAATTATTTCCTTGAAATGGATTACCTTCTCCACACGTTTTGTAGTCTTAGTTCCCAGCTTCCCCCCTTTGTCTTTTCACCACGGCCTTAGCCACAGGGTAAGGCTAGCATTTTCCCTTCGGTTTGGCTGTTGAAAGGGATCATTCCTGAAGACTGTGCTGGGGGGCTGTGATTGTTCCTGTGATTGTGTCTTTCCTGCCCCCCCAACACACACACACACACACACGCACACGCACACGCACACACGCACATGCTTCTAACTCATACCTGAGACTGATGTTAAGTTTCACTAGTTATTAGCTCTACAGCCCAGACAAGGGAATGAACTTCTCTCAGCATCAAATTCTTCAACTCTGAAACATAGCTGATGACACTTACCTTAAGGTGTGTTGCATGAATTAAGTGAGGAAGTACATGTAAAAACATGGCCGACACTTGTAAATGGTTGAGCCCCCAATACTATATTGTTTATATAATTTCATTTTTAGCAGACACTTTTCTGCTATATTATTTGGGCACTTTACTGTGGCAGTTATGTGAAGAAATTATTGCCTGGGGCTGCTGACAGATTGAACCGTGAATCTCTAGGACTATAGGAGCTGAAGCCTAAATATGATTTCTCACCTACAAAAACCACTGAAGCAGTTAGAGAAAAGGAAACTGCAGTTATCCACTTTCTTATTGTCAGGAAACAGAAAATTGTTGCCTGATAATCTGACAAGAATGGAGATAGCAAAGGAGATGAGAATAAAATGCTATTATCTCAGTTCACAACTGGAGAGAGAAATGCAGAAAGGTCCCAGCATTACCTTCACCTATTAGAGATATTAGAAGGGTTGATTGGAGAGCTCATCCTAATCTGATGTCAAGAATCTATTGCTGTAATCAGCTGTCCCAAGCCTTTTCTGTCCACCTCCAAAAGTGTCCACCAATATCTCTGATAGACTTGCCAAGAATATGGCTTGCGTAGGAAAATAAGCAGCCAATTTTCTGGCTACTGGCCAAACGAAAGACTTGAGAACAGAGTTAAGTCTAAATGGATTTTTTTAGTGGAAGACTCTAGCATATGCAATGTAAATCACATCTTTAGTCTCTTCTATGAAACCAGTAAAATTTTCATTGTTCACAAATGCTTTGGAGAACATGGATCCTTTATGATCAATTTAAGGAAATGCTGATTCCTGCCTCAAGTTGTCATGGGGCCATTATGGAGACTGCCCTCGGGGCCAGCCAGCAAAGAGCTCATTGTGCTCTGGGTAAGTCTGAGATCCTGTTTAGTGCCTCAGTCAAACCCACCTTGGCAAATCCACACTGGTAGCAATGCCACGTGAAGGCTTTCATCACATGACTTTCATCATTGAGTTAAGCCAGCAAGGTAACGTGTTCAGTGACACTACATAGAAACTGTCTAACTCCACCACTCATCTAGTCCAATGTGCCCCCAGACCACACTCCTCGAGCCTAAGACCTCCTGGTTCCATTCTTGTCCTTCTGCAGCTGATCCCTCATTACCTCCAGAACATACCAATCCTGAGGGGCCCTGTGAGCCTATTATTAAATAATACTGCCTAATCATTTGGAAATTAATCCCCCCACACACCTTTTTTTTTTTTTAATTTCAAGACTAAATATCACTTACTGCTCCAAACGATGCTTCTTGGGTTTCAACAGACCTCCATCTCTTTTCACATAAATGCTAAGAGTTCACATCATTCTTCAGGACCAAATTAAGTTCCGCAAATGGACTGAGCTTGTATGAGGGTCAGGATTTGGTGCAACAAACAGAGACTGTCCTAAGTTTCTCAAGGAGATTGAATAAAGGGAACTGGGTTGTTTCAAACACTGGAAAGGTTCAAGAGGGAAAAGTCAGGAGGCCTCCGCTAGGCTGGGTCACAAGCTCCCGAGACTGTCAACACGACACAATGGTGTTTCGGCTACTGGGGCTGCCATGGTCCCAAGTCCTCCTCCCAGGAAGCTAACATCCCCACAGCGGAACATGGAGTCTAATAGCTGCCTACACTTGGCACTCGCAGAGCTCGCGTCTTCCACTGCAGGGAGATAGCTGCCACCTAACGTCTGCCTTCCGAATTGCATCTAAGTCCCCTTGGAAGGCTGGCCATAATTCACACGCAGATTCCCAGCTGCAATGCAACCGAAGAAATATAGCTTTTAGCTCCAGCTTCTTCAAGTAGAAGGAGGATAGCTAGTGGAGACCATGGCTTTCAATAAGATACAATGCAACAAACTGCACTGTCACTCAGTAAGAGATTTGATATAGGGAATTAGATTCTTTCTTTTTTTTTTTTTTTTTTTTTGATGTTTATTTATTTTTGAGAGAGAGCGGGAGGAAGGGAGAGAGAATCCCAAGCAGACTCTGCACTGTCAGCACAGAACCCAACGCGGGGCTCAAACCCACAAACTGCAAGATCATGACCGGAGCCGAAACCAAGAGTCACTCAACCGACTGAGCCACCCAGGTGCCCCTAGATTCTTTCAAACAGTGAAATATAAAGTATATTTCATTCCACCAATATAACATAGTAATGATTCCTAGAGCTAAGTTATGGATAGAGGGGGAGCCATTCTATTCTGTACTTCCACACGTGTTTGCAGGTTGTTTTTCTTCTTTGCACGTGTGTACTTGTGAGTCCCCATTTGCCATCCATTCAGATCCACTTTCTCCTCTTCTCTCAGTGACTCTGCTTCAGGGAGCTGGCTTCTCTAGACGAGATCACTTGGCCTCCCTTTCTGGTCGTCTTCTAGTCGAACTTGACCGACTGGCGTCTCCTGCAAGAGGCCAGAGGGTATAAGAAGAGGGAGCCCAGGTGTTTCTTCTTTCTCTCCCTCCCTTATCTGAGTGGATCACTTATTTGACAGTGGCCGTGCCCTCTACTATTACAGCTGCTGCCCAGTGGTCCCTCTATTGAGGCTCTGACTTTTCATGGGCTCTTGGAACTCTGTGCCCTCCCTGTAATAATGGGGGACAATGGCTTCCTGCTGTCGCTAGTGTCTGGTGCCTCAACATCCTCTGTTGCTTCCCTTATCCCTATTCTCATATCTGCAATTCTCCCTTTCATTAAAAACCACTTGAACCCATCTAACTGGAGCTCTGCTTCCCTCAAGACCGTCCTCTCACCTCAGAGGCAGCTCGCCACCCCCTCCAACAGGGCCCACGCATCCTCCCACTCTTCACTTTTCCCTCCCCTGCCTACACCCACACTACCGAGCCTTTGTGCCTCCTGCCCAGGATCTCGCATTATGTAACATAATTTATGAATTAATTGGTAGCGTGAAAGTTTTTCCAAGATAAGCTTTCTCAATTTTAAGAGGAGGCATATGCTATACTACAGAAATATCAATATTATGGTAAACACTTTAGGCAAAAGTTGGGAACATGCTTGGAGGAGATTGGTCTATAGAGCCCAGAACCTATAAAGAGGAATGCCTGTATGTTCAGAAGCCCGTTCCTAAGTAAATGATAAAATTTGATTTGATATTCGGAAAACAGAGAGCACGCCCCTTAAGGACAGAGATTGTCTTATTCTCAGTTCTTTCTCCAGCATCTGCCATAGCATATGACACATGGTAAAAATTGCATACATGTTTAGGTGAAGGAATCAAAGAGTAAACATGGCAGGAAGCTAGTTGATCCTTTGTGTCTCAGCCATCCCAACACCTCCACACCTGTGATTTTCTGGGGCACCATGTATTCATTATCCATCAACACAAAACCCACATTTGGCCCTTAGAATTCTCACTGTGCTCTTGGATGAGTCTTAGCGCCCTCACTGGGTCTTAGCGCCCTCATTGGCAGGAAGGCCAGAGTCAGAGACTGTCAACATTTACGACTAAAACAAAATTAAAAATGCTTTTACCACATTTTTTATTTGGTGGGTGCTCTTGCTTTGTTTGATTTTATCTGGTTGATTGCTTCGGTAAACTACGGGTTTGTTTTTTGGCATGAATATGGCATTTTGAGATAGCATATGTTCCTAAGATAATGTCCCACTTGTGTTGACATTAACCACTTTATAGGAATTGCCTGAGGCACCCTGACCATGCACAAGTTTATCTTTCAGAAAAGTTTACCTTTGTGTAAGAGCTTGCGAGGGAAGGCCAGCCTAAATTAGAAGCCATTTTTTTAAGTGGGGGACAAAATGCCTCACTGACAGAAATATGCTAACCAACATCATGGTCCAGAATAGCAATTATCCAAAACTGAGAGGCAAAGAACATTCCATAGCCATAAACAACTGCCAATACAGAGTGAAAATCGAAAGCCTAAGCTTTTCAAATAGATTGCAGTTTCTGAAAAAATAAACCAAACTGGGGAAACTATTAAAACCTAGATTAGAGTATTTCTCTTCTACCATCAACTTTGTCAGAAATAACACAAATCCTTAAGCATCTGTAACTAGAGGTAAACAATCCGTTCTCAAACAGAAGAAATAATGACATGCAAACCAATGCTATTAAAGACTGGATTAAGAAAGTCCTAGCTCAAAACTATCGACATAGTAAAACTAAAAGAATAAAGGCCATATCCCCATAATTACTCTCTATCTAAACCAGAAATAATTTGTGACTCCAAGTTAGTCTAATGTATTGCATGTGAATAATTACGGCTTCATCTGAACTTTTCAAATAGTGCCCATTATTTTGGGCAACAGACACTAACCTCAGCCAAGCAGAGTTCTTACCTTCCTAATTTAGAGATTTACCTCAGAAGTTATTGCTGAATTGTGGGCAAAATTAACTTGACAATAGGAACGTAAGTGGTATGAGAATTCCTTTTGAGGAGGGCGCCATCTTTGTTGAGAAAGCTTCTACTTTGGGTAAGAGGTGGAAACAGTAACGCTTACCAACTCTGCCATGGTTTCTTTATATTTCCTAGCCCCTTAAAGTGGGTAGAACCACGTGGGGCATCTTCTGGCCAGTGGATTTTGAAAAGGACATCACGTGTTGCTTTGAAGTAGAAGCATACAGGAGGACTTGAATGCGTTGAAATGGCAGAGGCTCTGTCAGCCTGAGTCCCTGAGTGGCTCTATGGAATAGAGCTCCTCGATGACCCATGTTGGACGTCTACCAAGAATGAGGGGAAAAAAGGTGTGGTGGAAGCCTGTAAGCTTTTAGAGTTAATATGCTATGTCACCTACCCTGACTAATACAGATCAGAAGATCAGATCTCGAAAAACCTAGGTGTTCGCGAAACTGATCGGCATGAAGAATTTTGTCCTTGTTCTAAGAAAGAAAAAGAGCGTAATATAGGCAGGAAATGAAGAAAGGCTGTGAGTTATACAATGAACTCTCTACCCGTAACTGCCAAATCTTAAGTAAATGCTACAAAATCTCACAAAATACTTGTTATGGATGGATTATCAGTAAGGCAACTCATCTTTGCACAAGAATGGGGCAGCAATGGAATAGAAGCAATGTACTTACTCTCAGAAGCAGGAAGACAACATCACTAGACAGTCTTATGAAATTTTCATCTCATGAATAGGGGGATTGAGGCCCTCCTGTGCCAAACTGAAGGGTCAAGGAAGCTTAAGCTCTCTTTTTTGTTCAGACTATTGGACTACTTACTACAGTCATAGGAAAAGGTTTTTTACTCTTAAAAAAAAAAAACTTACTTTCTCTAGATTAATAAAATCCAGGCAGTCTAGTTAGATGATCATAGAATCTCAGAACCTCAAGTTCGGAAAGAATATTAAAGGTCAGCTACTTTGACCATTCCTAGTCTCTCTTTCTCGGGTAATCCCACCAGGTGGCTTCTGATATCTGCTCGGACATCTCCAACGGCAGAGAATTCAGTCTCTTCTAAAGCAACCCACTCCACCTCTGCATTGCTTTGACAGTCTCTAAGTTCTCCCTTACACTGAGCTAAAGTCTCTCTCCCTGTAACTTTTACTCAGTGGCCCAAGTTCTACCTCTTGAGGTATACAATACAAGTACGATGCCTCTTTCATAAAACAGGTCTTCAAAGGCTTAAAGGCAACAACAATCATGTCCTCCTCCTCTGAAAGTTATTTTTGGAAAAGCATTACCCATATTCTCTTCACCAAGGCTGGATGAGGTCTGTCCCTTTTCTTCTACTAATTACTCTGCCCTTCAGAAGTGGGTTAGATGGCAGGAAGGGGGGATAAAAGGAAATACAGATCATGTTGATATCATGTTAATATCAACTGAAGACCTAATTAAGCAAGATTTCTTGTCTGCTCATTACCTCCTCATGAATCTCAGCTCAAGAGACCCATTAAATGGGTGAGAACTAGAGTTGCCTTTTGAGTAAATCAAGTAAGAACTGCCCCTCCTGGTATCATTTGAGGCTACGCCAGAGCCTTCTGCCTCAAAATCCTAAACTCAACACAAAGCTTTTGGCCTTTACTTCTTCTGTGGGTAACTGGGGTTTCCCTGATTCGCCACCATAACAACAATTATGAAACATTTCTCTGGCTGCAGCCCACTCACCAAGATAAGACTGCCCGTTCTCTTTTGCTAATGACACTCCAAAGATTCAAAGTCAAAGTTGATATGGCTGACACGGTACATGTGGATGGCCCGGAAATGAAGAAACGTTTCTGCTTTATACCTTTCTGACCTCGCTTATAACATGAGTCCCCAATACAGAATGCTCCATATGTCTTACTGAGTTTTCAAATGACTCTTTCATATTTTATTTTTACCCCATAATTTCTATCACTCAGACAGAGCTCAATGATCCTAAGAGACAGACTCCTTGCTAACCCTTCCCCTCCAGTCTGTAGGCATGTCTTTGTCCACATTTGGGCTCCTCCTCCTTCTCATGCAAAGCAACCCTTAAAGATTAACCCACCAGATCCTCTAGAGATGCCCACACAAGTCTGAATTCTGGAGTAAATATAGCTTAGGTTCAAGTTGAGAGCCAGGACTGCATATTTCTGGTTCTTAAAGGTTTTAAAGAAGATGAAATGCATTTAGCATACTAGGGCAAAAGGATTCACAAAATAGGCAGGGTGATGAAACACTTGTTCTACATAGCCTAAGGGTAAATGACAATGCATATTTAAAATGCAGTGGGGGGAGTAGAAATAAATTGGAACATCCCCAATGTCAACCTTTGGTTTCATGTCCTAGCTCTTACCAGCTGAGTAACCTTCCGCAGGTTATTTAATTTCTTTGAGATCTCAGTTTTCTCATCCTAAAATAAATATAGTATAAATCCCATTCGCATGAGCTCCAACCCCTTTATTTAAGAATTACATGAGGGGCACCTGGGTGGCCTTGATTTCAGCTCAGATCATGATCTGGCGGTTCGTGGGATTGAGCTCCATGTCGGGCTCTGCACTAACGGTGGGAAGCTTGCTTGGGATTCTTTCTCTTCCTCTCTCTCTGCCCTTTCCCCGCTGTCTCTCAAAATAAATGAATAAACTTTAAAAAAAAAAAGAATTACAGGGGCACCTGGGTGGCTCAGTAGGTTAAGTATCTGACTTCAGTGCCGGTCATGATCTCACGGTTCATGAGTTTGGTTGAGGCCCGGATGGGGCTGTCTACTGTCAGCACAGAGCCCTCTTTGGATCCTCTGTCCCCCCCTCTCTCTGCTCTGCCCCCGCTCACACACGTGCTCACCCTCTCTCTCTCAAACATAAAATAAAACGTTAAAAAAATAAAATATTATTTTTAAAAAGTAAATAAAAATAAATTAAAAAAAGAATTGAGATAATATTTGTAACTAGTACAGTGCCTGATATAAAGTAAGGAATCGATGAATGTTCGTTCTTCTCCTTCCCCCACCTGCTCAGCTTCTCTCCTTGTCCTTACCCAAGAAATATAAAGACATGTGGATTAGCCAGAGAGGCTGAACCCACAACTTCAGATGCAGCAGAGAAAGTAGCCACCCTCCCCTGGGACAACAAGGTATGGAGCAAGGGTTCTCCTGCAGGCTGCTGGAGAGTACGAGCTTCAGAATGAAATGTAAGGACACCAGGCTCCATGAGGAACTACAACCACAAACCATAGGTCAGTGATCACAAGAGCTTGGTAGGGAGGGGAGTTCGTGGGGTTTTTTTACCCAGATGGAAAGAAACATTAACAAAACTCCCCCCCCACCGCAAAATTCAGTTTATATCTGCGCATGTAGTACACCCACTTGCCTTTTTATCTAAAGAAAGCCAGTGTCTTTTACAAAGTGTTAACAAAATAGTAAGAGTATTCAACAGACAGAGGAACATGCAGCATCTTAGCATGGCATTATACAAAACAATGCGAGCTTAAATAAGAGGCACTTTATCTAAGAAGCCAGCATACAATTATCCAACATGAATAGCAGGGAAAAAACATTTTAATGCCATACCTTCCTGACTTGCCGTTTTCCCCAGGGCACCTCAAAAAAAGGGAAGAAATTGGTTTAAATACATAAAGCCAGAAGCTTCCCCCACCCCCTCTGCTCCCAAGTCTCTAGCGAGGGAACAGCAAGGCATTAACTCAGAGGGAAGGCTGCCACCTACTGGGCCATCACTAACATCCCTCAACATTTTCTGTGGGCTTTTCAAGGTCTCCCCGCTTAAAATCCTGATTTGGCCCGAAGCCGCTTAGTTAGTGACAGTGACAAAATCATAACCCAAGACACTACTGCACAGAAACTTAAAAGCTACAACATGAATTAATCATGGGACAACCTCTTGCGAACTTCACAGCAACATTTTTGCTTTAAGCAGCAGAGAGCTTGCGTTTTCAAAGAGGAGGGGAAAAAAAAAACCCTTTCTCTCTAAATTTCTGTTGTTGTTTTCTAAGGACAGAGTGCTTTAATAGTCGGTAAGTGCTGCTAATGGCTCCCTGGACAGCCCTAATCTGGCCATTTCCTCCCTGCCTTTTACTCCATAAATCCTTCAGAAGACTAATATATTGGTTCAGTATCCTCAAAAGGACCCCCTTTGATTGGATTGGTTTACATGTTTACAAATAGTTTCTCTACCCCCACCATTTGAAAGAGCCCATTGTTAGAAAATCTTTTATTATTGATGCTCTGAACAACTCCAGGCTTATCATGTATCCCCAAGATCAACCACCAAACACTTCTTTTTCTTTCTTCCTCTCTCTCTCTCTCTCTCTGTTTTTTGTTTTTGTTGTCATTTTAAGAACACACCACCTGGTACTCAAAACAAGCAGAAAATAAGAGTTTTCTGCCTCTAACCGTTCTAGACCTTAGGACAAATCACTGTGCCTCAAAGTCTCCATTCACAAAGTGGGAAAAAGAAACCTGTTTTAATAATAATAATGGTTACATTTAATAGGTGCACAGCTCACAGCTCTGTCACGATGGAGACTTTCTCCTAGTCTTTGAACCCCGCCCATGAAGTAAGAATCATCACCCTAAAGAAGAGAGTCATTACCAAGGCCAACCATGTAGTAAGTGGAGGAGACAGAATTCACACTCAGAACTTCCAGTCCATGGGGACTATTCCTGCTCTCTCCTGCTACTGCTCTTGAGCAAGAGAGGGACTCGGATAACTGAATGCACTCGATGAGGATAAAACTGTATGCAAATTCACGTTCCAGAAAGAACAAAGGCTATCCTTTGAACTGAGAAGTTGGAAAAACTGGCCCCAAACAAATACTTAGTACTCTAAGATGTAGAAATATTTGCCTATGCGACCAGGCAAACAGGATGGATGGATGCATGGATGGATGGACGGACAGACAGGTAGATACATGGACAGATTGATTAAAAAGAGCTCCTCTGGGGGTGCCTGGGTGGCCCAGTCGGTTAAGCATCCAACTTTGGCTCAGGTCATGATCTCATGGTTTGTGAGTTCAAGCCCCGCATCAGGTTCTGTGCTGACAGCTCAGAACCTGGAGCCTGCTTTGGATTCTGTGTCTCCCTCTCTCTCTCCACCCCTCCCCCACTTGCTCTCTCTCTCTCTCTCTCTCTCTCTCTCTCAAAGATAAATAGAAATTACACACACACACACACACACACACACACACACACAAAGAAAGAGCTCTTCTGTTTATGACTTCTGTTGCAGAAAGTTGCCAGTTATTCAAAAGGAACATTATCCTGGTTCTTTTTCATTTCAGGCTTTTACCCCTGCATGTTTGCAGATTGCTTAATTACTTCATTGGGCTTTGGAACTCATACATTACAGATACATGATCATCCAAGTCATTACCTGCATATTTTCCCATTAAGAATAATTATAGCTCTTACCACCACTGCCCATGTACTTATGTCCTGCAGGCCTGGGCACACTGAAGTAATCATCTTTTGAAAATGATCTTGATGGGCGAGTGTTGCGTGCACAATCGGTAATGAGCAAGACGAGGTGGGAAGATTTCCATCTCCTCCATTATTGAGTGGTTCAAAAGTCACATTCTTGTTATTTCATCACAGTGCCATGCAGGACGCTGAGGTGGTTTATGTTCTCCAGAAAAGTGAGTTAGCACTGAATGCGGAGACAAGACCCACGGGATGCGGGATTGTATCTCCCTCTCTATGGATTATCTTTCTGAGCCCGGGCACATCACCCATTTCCTGGCTCAATGTCATTGTCTACAAAATGGGATTTATAAGATGCTTTAAAAACCTCCGATCATCAAATCTGAGATGGGACAGTCTTATAGATGGCAGCATAGCTTTTTATCCTGATTAAGAGCCCAAGTTCTGGAATAATGGCTCTTCTACTTTATCAACTCTGTAACCTTGGGCATGTTACTTAACCTCCTGGAGCCTCAGTTTCCACATCTGTAAAGAGGAGATAGTCATAGTCCATGCCCCTTAGAGATTCAGCGAGATCCCACTTGTAAAGTACTTCTCCCGGTTCAGGATACAGGTGAAAGTCCAGGGAATGTTGGCTATGACTATTATCATCAGATCTAAACTGGAAGAATCTGGGGACTGTTCAACATAGCTCAGGCAACACATCTAAATTAAAAACAATAATTGCCTGCCAGATAAGAGTCCGAAGACATTGTGAAGGGGTCACATGTTATTTTAATCAGTGGATCATGAAGGCGTTCAATTTCAAAGGTAGGAGACAGACAAGCTAGCAGATGTTCGAAAAAATGTTAGATTATAACCAAGAAAAAACTGTTTCAATGACTGGTTGGTAAATACCCTATAACCGGTTTCTTCAAGAGTTAATTATTCTTAAGTTTTTAAAAAATCTTTTTGTTTTATTTTCAATACAGCTAAAAAGCATTCACTGTTAAGTTTCTTAGATTTTACATAAGCACTGAAAAGCCTCCATTAAATTGCCTATTACCGCCTAGAAAAGGTTAATATTTTTGTAAATCATTCCACTAGCCCTCACCCATGGTCTGTCTTATTACACTCCCCATTTCCAATAAATAACGTTGCTCTGTATACACTCTCCCTACATATTGCTCTTTGTACTTAGCTGTGTATTAGAAGCAACTTTTTATGCCACTTAATATTCTTTTCATTTTCTTTAAGGCAATTTATTTCGCCGAGTGTGGTGGTCGGCTGGTTATTTTGGTTTGTCCCCAGCTGGCTGTCAGGAGCAACTATGTAGCCTAAGCCTTCGGATACATTTCTAGAGGTGGGCTGGCTAGATCAGTGAAAATGTACTTTTTTAAAACAGCAAGCATTGTTTGTCAAACTCTCATATTTCTACCTTGATTTGGACACATAGATACACCATCTTTTTGAAGTGTGAACACAGTCAGTCCCCCACCACAAACGATGCAGTCGAGTTTCCCACCGCTGGGTAAACTGCAGAGGTCAGCAGCTTACCCGTCGTGCCATGGGTAAGCCTCGCCCTGGGAACACTACCTTCGTGATGACGGTATCTCCCCTGCCGGGGAAATATGCCACGTCCTCATCTCAGCTAGAATTTGGTGCCCCCACTGGAAAAAAAAAAAAAAAATGTGTGTGTTTCTTCTGGGACAGACTGTCTTTGAAGCGGGTCCTGCTGGCACTAGTCGGTGGTGCTGTAAGAAGCAAATGGCCAAGGGTTCTGAGCACGGTGTCTACCTGGGTCCCGGTGGACTAAACATGTCACATGTATAACCTTCTTAGCCGTGCTTCCCATGAGCGGGGGACAGCATAAACTTGAGTGTCCGGGCCAATATGCCCAACTGAATATGACTGTCGAAGTGTCTGGGGCTCTTGGTTTTCCAGGACACGTTTGTGTCACTGATGTGAGCCGGCTGTTGTTTAAAACTGTCTGTTCAGGAACTTCAACCCCTTTTTTAAAGGGATTTGAAATATAAGCTTCTATGGGCACAGCATATCCCCGGGAGGAGGCGCAAGCAACTGGGGACAAGGTTTGCCTCTGGCCAGGGAAAGGGAAGGGATTGCAACTGGGCGAGAGACATCCTTCACACTGGATCCTTCGCACGGTTTTGCTTTCTTACCGGGTGCGCGTATACAAAAGGGAAATTTTTCAGCCAGAAAGACGAAGCCCAAAAGAGACAAGCATGCATGTAGATGTTTCGCGTTGTCAGCTACCGGATTAGGAAAACAAGCAAAACAAGGTACTTGAATCATTTCACAAAAAGGGTATACATAGTTGCGTATTTAAGAATGCAAGGTCTGGAGGGGCGCCTGGGTGGCTCAGTCGGTTAAGTGGCCGACTTCGGCTCAGGTCATGATCTCGCGGTCCGTGAGTTCGAGCCCTGCGTCGGGCTCTATGCTGACAGCTCAGAGCCTGGAGCCTGTTTCAGATTCTGTGTCTCCCTCTCTCTGACCCTCCCCTGTTCATGCTCTGTCTCTCCCTGCCTCAAAAATAAATAAAACAGTAAAAAAAAAATTAAAAAAAAAAAAAAAAAGAATGCAAGGTCTGGAGCCAGACTGCCTGGGTCCATAACACAGCTCTGTCGCTTACTAGCTCTGTGATCTTAGACAATTACCAACCACCCCGTACGTCAGTGTCCTCCTCCATAAAATGGGGCTAATTGTACTCCCTACTTCACAGTTACTTGCATTCTGTGAGTAAAAACACAAAAGCCCCCAGAACAGTAACTAGCACACAGCATGTGATCATTGTAGATTAGCTATCATTATTGCTACGGTTGTCGCTATCATTCTTCATTCAAATTTTGCCATGTTATCATTACAACAGCAAAGAGCCCTCCCCACGATTTGTAGGTTTTGAAAAGTAAAGGGCAATTTTACTGCAAGTGTCTAACCGATTTGAAGTTATTTCCAACTATGCAAATAGTCAATGGGAGAGGGAGAGGGGTGCCAAACTTCCCTTTAGTTCTTAGTGGTTCCAGATTTGAGAGCTGGCGCCCACAAGTCTTTGCAAGAGTAGGTGACCCAAATCATCTGGGGAGTTTGGTTTTTGTTTTCTTTGTGCGTCAACGCGATCTTGTTTCTCTCTTCTTTTGCGCATGGGTGGGGTGCGGGCGGCGGGGGAAGAGACGGTGGTTGAACAAACGGCAGAAACTCGAGTTTCAGTACCCATTTAATGCGATTGCCCCTTAACTGTGTAGGCGCAAACATTTTTACATTTTAATTCCAGTATAATTAAGAGACAGGGTTATATTAGTTTCAGGTGTACAACAGAGCGATTCAACCATTCTATGCGTTGCTCAGTGCTCATCACGATAAGTGTACTCTTAGGGAAGCACGTTTTGAAATCAGTATTTGCCTAAGGAAACCATTCACGAGATAGGAAGGCGTTAAAGCTTCCTGAAAACATTCTAATCCCACCTACTGTGCATAATGTGCTCAGTCATTGGAAATGTATTGCCGGCAAAGCAGATGATGTGGTGACGGGGACAAGTAGACTCTGCTGTCACACAAGCCTGGATACATTCCCTTGCCCAACATTTTACCGAACGTGATAAACATAGTGCTGTTACTATGCCTGTTTTATGGGTGACCCTTGCTGCCTTATATCAGTGTGGCTCTTCTCAAGCTGCCAGTGTCAGCAGAGTGGGATCTCTCCTCCAGGATTTCAGGGTCAGGCCATCCCAAACTCAGGTCAACATATTTAATTAATGAGAGTACAGCAGATGCTAGTTTTAAGGATTCTATCCTGAGGTCTTAGCCGATTCACTGCTATGCCTCACACACAATAAGCATTTGCTGAATGAAGCCCCAAATTGAACATGAGGGTGTAACATAGCATTGCCCCCATGAAGACAAGGCTACCTAGGGGCGCCTGGGTGGCTCAGTCGGTTAGGCCTCTGACTTCGGCTCCGGTCATGATCTCGTGGTTCGTGGGTTTGAGCCCCGCATCGGGCTCTCTGCTGACGGCTGGGAAGCTGGAGCCTGCTCCGGATCCTGTGTCTCAGTCTCTCTCTGCCCCTGTCCGCCTTCTCAAAAATAAGCATTTTTTAAAAATTGAAAGGAAAAAAAAAAAAAAAAAGACAGGACTATCTCAAGTGCTCTGGATCCACCAAATGTTCAGGCATAAAAAGGCTGTGTTGTTTGGTCCAGCGTTGCTCAGTCCACTGCTAAAGGTGATTCAAACAGGGTTAAGGGTAGGAATTGGGTCCAAACAAGCAAGTCTAGTTAGAAAACATTTTCGTTGCATGCACACGGGTTGTGTTAAGCTTGGAATTCTGATTCCCAGCACGACCGATGATAATACCTTTAAAAATAAACTGAAAATTGGCTTGTTTAATTGTGCCAAGTGATTCAAAATCCAAGAAGGGTCAAAAAGTGGGCCCCAGGAGGAATGATCTGATAGACAGCCTAAAAACAGACTGAAAGTAACATAACGTTGTACGGGAACTATACTTCCATAAAAACTGAACGTCGAAACAGAGACAAACGTCTATCCTACTCTCTTCTGCTGCAGCATCCGTTTTGCCCCATCATTACAGCAGGAAGCAATGAGCAAAGATTGTTCCGTACGCCACAGGGCTCCTCCTGCGGATTAGACACTTTCTTTGAACAGGGATGTAACTGCACAGCATAATTTTAAAGAAAGATCACCCATAATGTTACATACCTTTTGAGTAAAAATTGAGTGAATTATATTTAAACCTCCTAAATTAGAGTTTGTCAAGACACCAGACCCAGACATTTCAAGAGCAATGTGGTAGTGAAACACCAAGATACTTGATGGGTACAGATTAACTGACAGGATCATGTGCTTGTCTTGTCCGCGGCCCCAAACTGTATGGCATTCCCATTGTTACGTTTCCCCCATCTACCGGGAAGAGGTGGGTTCCTGGGATGCAAACAGTCTTGATGATATTAAGGCTGAGATGGCCCTTTGGGGTTTGTAGGCATTTTAATTATAGTGCATTTGTTTTATAATTTTAACTGAGGTTACTGGATAAACATTTGTAACGCATCCTCATTATTAGGCTAAGGAAAGAAATCTATTTCTGCCAACAGAGAGCATATAAATCTTCACTACCTCTTTGGTCCCCACTAGTTTACATTTAGAACATCACACCTTTTCTGAAAAGCTGTTGGAGACATATGCTCTCGTTATTGTCCTTCAGTGATTTATCACTTAACTCTGAAACAGGCAATATATCCAACTTACCCCCTAACTGGTGTCCTATTCCAATTATCATTAATTAGGTCAAAATATGTTACTTTTACACAAAGCATGATTTTTAAAATCTTATGCTTTGAACCACCAGTGGATATTTGTACATTTCTTTAGCTAATATTTATTGAAAACCCATTATGTGCCCAACACTGTTAGTGGTATTTTTTAAATTTTTTTTAATGTTTATTTTTGAGAGAGAGAGACAGACAGACAGACAGAGACAGAGCGCAAGCAGAGAAGGGGCAGAGAAAGAGGGAGACACAGAATCCGAAGCAGGCTCCAGGCTCTGAGCTGTCAGCACAGACCCTGATGCGGGGCTCAAGCTCACGAAACGCGAGATCATGACCTGAGCCCAAGTTGGATGCTTAACCGACTGAGCCACAAAGGTGCCCCACCAGTGGTATTTTTTAAGCTTCCCAAATAGATCTCAAACTTTTCATATGAAAAGTTTATTCTCAGAGAGAGAGAGAAAGAGAATTTGTGAGAAAAGCCCCAGTGTCAGAAGGTAAATATATGATTGTGGCTTTTTATACCAGCTCTGTCAATGATCCGCGTGTGACCCACAAGTCACGTATCTCTCTGTGCCTCTGTTTCTTCACCTGCAACAGAGTAGTAGTAATTTTTTCTTGACCTGATTCAGCTGTTAGGAGAAAGAGCTAATAAAAATTGTTGTGAAGTACCATGAATATTGAAAAGTGCATCATCATCATGATTAATAATAACGTATAAAGCTCAAATATTGAAATGACTCTCTGGCATCATTCCAAATCAAGAAATATAAGCTCTGGCCTTGCATAGTAATGAAGAGAAACAGTGTGAGATACTCTTATTGTACCGGTTCAAATGAACACAGTGATGAATATCTTTAATTACAGTGTATTCTGTAACAGTGTGTGTGTGCGTGCCTGTGCATGCATGAGTGTGTGTGTGTGTGTGTGTGTGTGTGTGTGTGTGTTAAACTAAATGTATTGCAGTCCTCTCAATAATACATCCAGGGTTCAAACAGAACCATTCCAAAACTAGGCAGACATTTGTATATCTGTACCTAACCTTAGAATGGGATGCTCATTTTGATAGAGGACGCAAGCAGCTAGCGGTCCTCTGTTAAAGAAAGTTGGCTCTGATTTCATAGATCTCAAAATGTGTCATCCTCACGTTAGCTGACTATCTGGCACCTAATGAGAAAAACAAATTGCTTTTACTTTCCACAAAATACATTTGCATTTAGAACTTTTTTTTTTGACTCGTAAAAGGTTTATAAAGCATCCACTCAAACCCTTCTACCTGCATTTTTCACCTAAAAGGGTCTTTATGAAATCTTACGGTAAATTTAATAACCCTCTTCAATAAACATGAGCTTTTATGAGTATGACATATCTAAATAGACTCAATGGTCTGGGAATAAAATCTGCATCAGTAATATTTTCAGTGCTGTAATATCTTCCATATTAAGCCATGTACCGAGTCGACTCCTCCATAAGAAAAAAAAAAAATTAGTCTCCAAGTTTAAGAAAGCAACTGGTCACTGAACACTTGGGTGACTCATTAAGTTCAATGTGAAATGTCCTGATGTGTACAATATCGAGCTTCCTAATATTCGAACATTAGCATCTTTCATTTCTTCCATTTTCGGCAAATGCACATTATAGAAATAACTTTAGAAACGGCCTTCAGTAATCATTCATACTGAGTTTTTCAGGAAAGGGGCCTTCACATGAAACGCTTGGGGATTTCAGCTGCCTCCGCGGGGAACTTCTGCTTGGGTGAGCTGCTGACGTGAGCCCTATTGCCGCGGTATCTCATGGCTCCTTTCACCAGGTAAGCTACCAAATTAGGCATGAGGCTGGGACCCTCATTTCTCCTATTACTGGTGTGGATCAGTAAGGAAGACAGGAAAACGCTAGTGACTTTTTTATAGCTGCTATATAACACGAGAATGAAATGTCAGAGCCCTGGAAACTGCATCTCTCTTAGTCCTATCAAAGCTCGTCCAGCTACTGCTGATACTGAGACTTGCCCCTCGCCTTCAACGTTGCCTTGTCAGCAGGTAGCAATTTAAAATTCAGCAATGCAGAGCAGTCCAAAGAGTCAAGGCATCCTGATTGGGATTCAGTAGTTACTGAACATCTATCTACATGCGCTAAGGGCTTGGGCAAACCTTCAGGGCATCCCACCTTCACCGTCTTAAGGTAGCACACTTCCCACAATTAGACATACTCTTGGGAAGTTGGATGTAAATTGTTTCCTCGATAATTAATTCATACTTATAACACACCAAGGGATTGCGGTCTAAAATATGATGAACGCTTTCACACAACTTGTTTTCGAATTCTTAAATCATGTCTTTTTTCAATCAAGATTTACATATTTAAATTAAGCTTCGCTTAAAAGCAGAATAGACAGAGCTCGATGAAACCAAAACAAAACCACGGATTCTCGTTTTAGTCCTTATTTCTAGCTCCTCTTGCCCTCTCATAATTTCTTTTAAAGTTTACTTATTTATTTTGAGAGAGACAGAGACAGTATGCGTCGGGGAGGAGCAGAGAGAGGGGGGCAGAAAGAGAGAATCACAAGCAGCCTCGACGCCGGCAGCACGGAGCCTGAGGCAGGGCTCAAATTCAGGAAACCATGAGATCCACGACTGAGCCAAAACCAAGAGTTGGATGCTTAACCCACTGAGCCACCCAGGTGCCCTCTCATGGTTTTTTTTAAGCAGACTTTCTAGCCTGAAGCAAATGGAGAAAATATGTCCAACAGTCAAAAAAGCTGTTTCCTCTGCTTTTTGAGTTCAAACGTCCTTTTTTCAAATCATTAGATGATAAGAAGCAGAATGATTGGAGTGGAAGAGCGAGGGGTCAACGAAAGACCACAGGAGGAAACGATTCAACTGTGCTTTTCGCCTTCATACCACAGTTATCCTTATCCTGGACTCCACAACTCTGGACACGAGCACTCGGAAACCAAGAGGGACCTTCTCCTTTCCTGCTTACTTCTTCCATCAATCACCTCAGGCTAGAAGCAGCAGAATTGCCTGGCCTGCATGCCCCTCCTGCTCAAGTTCCCAGTCCTCACCTCTTCCCTGGCTCTTGTCCGCCATTTTGGTGACCCTGGAGGCAAAAGCGACTTGTGAATTTTGTAGGACGCTTAGACAAAGCCGAGTTAGGCAATCTCAGAAGACACACCCAGGCCTCACCTTGAAATCTTCCTCGCCCCCAGCCTCTTCTCCGCAGACAGGTGAAAACAAATAAAGGAAGCCTCCTTCAAAAAACAGAGTCGGGAATCCCTGAAGGGGGCGCTCTCACACACATGGCACTCCTTGCAGCAGGCATAACCAGTAGAAAGAAGATACGAATTATCTTGACAAGGGAGGACATTTTTTCACCTAGAAATTTCATCTCATGCTTTTAAGAAAAAGAAGGAAGACCCCTCCCTGCCCCAGCAACAATGGGCTCACCACAGCTTGTGGCCAATGAGAAACTGCCCCAACTTCAAGCTCTTGTTCTTAGCCAATGAACTGTTCTTCAAAGCAACCCTCCGCAGTTTCCTCCTCTCCTCCATCAGAGCAAGCCCCTCTCCTTTGTTCTCAGGGCCTGCCTATGGATCACCGTAGTTTCCTTGCCCCAAATTGCCTTTCCTCTGTTATTTCCCGAATAAACTCATTTTGCTAGTAAAATACCTGGCTATTGTATTTTTAAGGTTGATAACAGCAGCAACCAAGTGACAGTTGGTCCAAAGGCTGACAAAGAAAACAGAAATAAGTGAAAAAGGCCTCCCGTTAATCAAAAAAATTAATCAACCGAATAGATCATTGTTTTAAAACTTGTTTGTAAGGCCTTCAGCCGTGCCTGCCACCCACAGAGCACTGGAGGGTATCTGCTGGGATCCTTGCCAGCCTGGACCGGGAACCCAATCTTAGTGCCAGAGAGCTCCCAATGACCATAAAGACTCTTCCTAAGGCCTGCATAGCTGTACCTGCTAAATGTTCAATTCCCAAGAATCAGCGAAGCCTACTGCTCCAAATTGCTGCATTTTAAAACTACCAACTAAAATGAATGGGGTGATGATACAGAGAAAAGGAAACATTTAAGGATAATGAGCACAGAGCACAGAGCTTCATCCTACGCAGGGGGGAGAAAGGTCAGTAAATGTAGCACACAAATAATAGTCCTTGCAAATCATCTCCTAATTAATCCTCATCCAGCCAAAAGGTACTAGTTTAACCTTTTCATTCTGGGTTTCTCACAATATTTACAAACCACTGCCTCTCAACAGGAATGGAAAACACATCCATTCTGGAAGCTTCGGGACTGAGCGTGCCCCTAAATGTGCTCCAACAGGACAGGGGGAAAGGCGCCTGGCACTGCCCCTCCTCCTGCTGAGAACAGTGGAGTCGGATCACGCCATCAGAAGCCACAATCCAATCACTTAGGACTGTTGTCTCCATTTTCCGTGCCAGAGTTCCATGTGCTTCGTGGCAAAGCATTTTGGGTTTTGTTTTGTTTTCAAATCACAGAAATATAATTGATCCTTCTAAAACAATGGAGCTGGCCTCAATAAAAGTAAAAAAAAATAAAAAAAATAAAACACAGGTCTCCCTTAAATCCTCCCCAAGAGTATAATTGGTGATTAATTAGAAAACTTCGCCAAAAGGCATTTTAATCCATAAGGTAAGTCCACAGCATGGGGATGCTGAGAATACAGAACATTCCAGAAGGTGCAGGGGCAGAATTTCCCAAGCAGTTTTTCCAAATACATAATTTCTCAAGAGAAGCATATCGGTAAGCAACTTATAGCTTTGAAAACCTCAATTTGGAAATGCTGCGAGGCACCTACTTAATACCCTCCTTTGAAACCCCTGTAGTGCTGAACTGGCCCCACTATGAACCAAAATTGAGGAAAATAAAGCGGTAGCCTCAGCTTTTACATCACACCCCCATCATTCCAGGGCCACTCCAGCCAGCACACAGCCCTTACCCACAGGGTCTGTCGCCTCCAAACACTGTCACCTGAAGAATCAGAGAGCCATGGAAGATCAGAGTGTGGGGGTGGAGGGGTAGGGAGAGGAGGGGCTCAGACCCCAGCCCGATGATCATCACTGCGGCATTGACCGGAAGAATTATAGCAAATAACATTTATTACATGCTTACTGTATGCCAGGCATTTTTAAGTTCATTATACTTTTCATCACTGATGATGAAACCCCTCTGCGACAACCCCTCAAGGTCAGTGCCATTGCCATACCAGTAATATAGACGAGGAAGCTGAGGCCCAGAAAGATTCGATTAATTCACCCGAGGTCACACAGAGTTCGTAAAATATGAGTTTGTTGCAAAGAAGCAGGCGGCATTGAATACTTTGAAGAAGGTAGAGGAGATCGCCTGGGGCTGCAGAAGGGAAAGGGGGATCCTACCCTGCGAGCAGGAAGTATGGTTTTCCAATCCTGGCCAGTAACTAGGGTTTGCACATTCACCAGACTGACTTCTGTCCAGGGTTACAGCATGCCGGGGCTGCCTCCATCTTCCCTCGACATCGCCCTTTCTCGAATGGTGGGTGACAATTACAGGTGTTACGCAGGGCGTCCTGCTGCTACAGATTTATTTAAATTTAATTCCACAAATATTTACTGAGCTTTTAGGCAAGGTGCTGCACCCGAGACCACAGGCGACAGACCATTTGTTCCTGCCCGGCCAGAGTTTAAAATAGAAGGAAAAATGAACGGCTCCCACATCCCGGACACTTGTCCCGGTGGGACCCTGAACTTGACCCATGTGTGGCAAACTGGCTTCTAACTGCACTTCCCACACACCTTCGCCTGAAGAGGAGGGAAGGGCTACGTTGCGGCAGACCTTGGCACTGGAGAAGCCATGAAGATTGACAGAGAGCTGGCAAGAAGCCTGGGGCAGGAATTAAAAAGGGTCCCAATCACCAAGGTGCCTGTTGCTGGAGCTGAAGGCTTCCTTGCGTGGGCTCGGCTTTCTAGGCTGCGCGAGGGGCTGGGACTCAGATGTCAACCTTCTGGTCACGCAACAATGAAAATGAGGGGGGATAAAAACCACCTCCATACTGAGCGCCTTTTACAACAGCACAAGGCTGCGGCAATGCTTTGGAGGATTAGGCCCTGTCACAGCAAATTGCTGCTGGGGAAATACCGCCATCCGTTACCGGATAAGCTCCCACCAGCGAAGTAACCCAAGAGGGCCCCGAATCCTCACTTTGGGGAGGCTAATTTGAGAGGAGGAAGAGACACGAGGTTATCAGCTGTCCTTGGGGAACAAATCAGAGCCTCAGAGCTGGGATTGGAGAATGGTTCTGATTTGCAGAGGTCTCTGCCTCCTGTGGTCAGGTTCTCAAAACGCAGAGCCCCGAGAGAAAGAACTAAGTAGGTTACTCATCTCTGGTCAAGACTCTAGCCTAGAACAAACCAGGGGCCAGGCATAGAGGCAGCACCTACCAAGTTGCCTTCAGGGTAGGGTCAGGTCACACACAGGCCAGAGGAGATTCCATAACACCTGGCAGGAGACAAGCGACCGGTGCAAAACCGGGAGCACGCAGGGCTTCCCAGGATTGTGTGACGCAAAAGCCTTAATCTGTTTTGACGGAGAGGTTGAATGATAGAAGTGTCAGTCCCTAACACGCCTGCCTGGAAACCAGCGATAGGGCCCTGGGTCCTCTGTGAGCCACCGAGGGCTTCCTCTGATGAAGGTAAGCTCACGCCTCCACATGGGGGTGGAGGGAGCCCAGCATGTGGCCCCCGACAGTGGAAGGAAGGTGACAGCCTCTCGTGGTACCTGAGATGACAAGGCAGAGACAGGAAGGAGTACCCCAAAAAGGGTCTCCGATTTTTAAAAAGTCTGCCCAGTCCCTTGGAATAAAGAAATACGAGCGAGACCTGGATGCCACAGATAAACCGTGTCTTCAGCGGTACCACGGGGAAAGCCATCTGGTCTTTGCCACCGGTTCCTGGCAGACGGTTTCTAAAACCTTTGGAATCTCTGGGGTCGTAAGAGCTTCTTTTGTATGCTGGAGATTGAGTTCGTCCCCAACGACGGGGGGGGATGGAAACGATCATGCCCACTTAACGACACCTCTGTAAAAACCCCTAAACCGTGGGAGCTTCCGGGTTGGTGAGCACTGGGAGGCGCTGGGACGGTCCCGCACCCAGAGAGGGCTCAGAAGCTCCTCACCCCTTCCCGTATAACCTCGCCCTACACATCTCTTCCATCTGGATGTTCCAGACTTGTATCTTTGGCAGTCAAGCCGTAGCAGCAAGTAAAGCACTTTCCTAAGTTCTGTGAACTGTTGGCAGCAAAGGATCAAACCCAAAGAGGGAGTCGTGAGAAGCCCCCGATGTACGGCCAGTCGGAAGTACAGGGGGCAACCGGGACCAGGCTGATCAACTCCAGGCAGTTAGCACCAGAACTGAGTCAAATTGTAGGACACCCCCGCTGGTGTCCGCAGAGGACTGGAGGGCCGCTTGGCGTGGAAACCCCCCAACGCTTTTGTTGTCAGAGGAGGCGCGAGCACAAACAGCTCAGCTCAGGACGTCTTCTTTTTTTTTTTTTTTTTTTTTTTTTTAGTTTATTTATTTTTGAGACAGAGAGAGCATGAACGGGGGAGGGGCAGAGAGAGGGAGACACAGAATCAGAAGCAGGCTCCAGGCTCTGAGCCATCAGCCCAGAGCCCAACGCGGGGCTCGAACTCACAGACCGAGAGATCGTGACCTGAGCTGAAGTCGGATGCTTAACCCACTGAGCCACCCAGGCGCCCCGGTCAGGACGTCTTCTTACACGTGCCGCAGAACGTGTGCATGGTAAATTAGCAAGGGTGGAGATCTTTTTCTCATGGGAGAAGGTCAAAAGATAGTGAAAATGTTATCCTCCTGGCAACCTCTGCACACCTCAGAGGGGCCCCCCTGTTGCAAAATTCCTGATAAGATTGCTTGGGACGGAAACTGCCAGGCGGCCCTTCCCCCAACCCGCCGGCCTGTTCTAAACACGGAGGAGGGAGGTATTGCTCAAGAGACGGAGAGGCAAGATGAGAGAAGGAAGCCCGGAGGCAGTGGCACAGTGGATGGCAGGAGGTTCATTGGCCAAAGCCACCAAGTGCCTTTGAGCGCGTTGATTGGGGAAGGGATTGCACCCACTGAGGCGTTGAATCAGCAGATGCGCTCAAATGCCAGAGCCAGAGATCGAAAGGTGGGGCTAGAAAGGGATGTTTGGGGGGAAGGGCAAGAAAGAAGGTGGCTTGGCCACCCATACGTGTAGCGCCCACAGCCCGGAAGCCTCAGGCTTTCTGGGGGACCTATGCCCTTGTCCTCTCCTTGCTCATAGAGATGCCCCATGTGCCCCATCATCCCTCTTCCCCTTTGCCCTTGAACTTCCCCTCCCTCGCACTCCCTCCTCGCGTTGCCCGTCAGGCTCCCCCAGCCCAATCAATGCTAGCTCACAGACCTCTCATTCCCCCTTTTTATGTGAAGCCATTCACAGGGTCATCCCGACTTCCTTGCTCTTGTTAGAGAATTCCTCCATAGGCATTCAGATGCTGCATGACAATTGACAATATCTCACGCCACGCAAATGACCTGGTCTTCGATGCAACCTACCGGCACAGGGGGATGTTCCGGTTTTACAGTTAGTGTGCATACGGAGAAGAACAATTTAAAATAAAGAATCGGAGGACTACATATTATAATTTGTCATTGTTAAAGAATGAAAGCGATTGGATAAGTAGACAGGACAAATACGTGCAAGATAATATTGACAGCATGTTGGCTAATCAAACACCCAATCATCTTACCTGCCACGAGTGAGAATTTGGTTAAACATTTTGATGATGTACAGAATAGCTTGTGGAGGGATTCGTTCCCAGGTAATTGGCAGGAACTGCAGCTCATTAAATTAGCTCTCATCTGACATGCCAAATGATACTCACAGTTGATCCGTTAGATCATCAGCAAGCAATTGTTTATCTCTTCCATGAGCCAGGATGACAAATAAGCAATTTTAGCCAAAAGGGTTAAGGCCAGTGCCAATCATTATTCACACAGCAATTTAACTGATTCTGTGGCAATCAATACCATGCGTTCAAAATGCAGTACAGCAGTTTCTTCCACATTGTGGGACCCTTTATGCGAATATTCTGCCAGAATACAAACAAACAAAATGCTAAATGAAGACAGGTCTCAAATGTAGTATTTGTCATCTGATTTGAAGGGAGTGGGGTGATCAGCAAACCTAGAGGCATTCACATGGGGCAGTTGGGCAACACGGCAGGTACCTGAAGAGAGCTCCCACCCGGATTATTGGGGTAGCCGGTGAGAAATCATGAGAGGTGGCAGGAGAAAAGTGGCAGAGGCTGGTTTAGTGCCCACACCAGGTTTATCGACCTCATCAGGAGACCTGAGATAATGGTGGATAAAACAGCTCTCGGTGGCTACTTTTTGCTCTCCGTTTCCATTCACTTAATCAAGTGTCCACTTGAGATTAGCTGAGGAAGGGCTTCTGCATCACGGTGTCTTATTTAATTTGCCTATCAGCATGGCTGGCCCTTGTCCCATAATAGATGCTGTTTCCTTCTCTGACCCACCTTTTCTCATCTTGCCTAAGTCTCCTGACACTGTGGCAAGATTCTAAATTGTTGGGACAGCATCTCCCCTCATGGAACAAATAGCCAAAATAGAGTAACAGGGAAAGCTACCACGAATGAGGAGCTTAAAATCTCAGAGCCGGAGCCCGGAAACTCAGCCATCACCCTGCCACTCGGCGAGATAGGCACCAAGTGGGGTAAAAGCACTAAGATGGCCCCGTCTCCAGTCTTGATTTCCCTCTCACTGGAACAGGCAGACTCATATCTGGTTTGTGAATTATGTGAGTGCTTTGTTTCTTCTTCTTACCTCGACTGGGAGTTGTGGTCACTTAGCCGTTCCGCTCCTCATCTGGTATGAACGTTCAAGAAGCAGAAATTCAAGCCAAGAACAGCCTCCTCAGATGTCGTCTGTGCTGATAAAATATACAGAGGAAAAGAGGATTGAAGCTGTTGCCTAACACGAGGCTTTAAGGTCATTTCACTATTCCCAACCCTTGTGTTTTCCTTGGCCTCCCAATCAAGATAATCAAAGTTTGGTCATAAATCTCCTTGGTTAAGAGCCCTCTTTATGATATGTTCCAGTAATCATTGTGCTAATCAAAAGCCCTGAGGAAACATGGTACGATAGGTCTTTAAAGCAATATATGTAATTAATGGGGTCATAATATTTATAATCTATATTCATAATTAAAATAATAAATACTATACACAAAGCTCTTTCTCTGGGGTCTTGTCAGACACTCAGTGACAAAGGCCTGAACTGAGTTGGTGGTAATTCAGTGCTAGGAAAAAGCATGGGGTCTGGCCAGATTCTCATCACGGGGAGAAGTTAGAGTGAGAAGGGAGAAAAGTCGAGAATCGGTCCCAAGTCTCTGGCCTAGATTACTTAATAGATGCACAGGTCAGGGAGAGAAGTTCAGCGCCTACTGAGTTTAAGATGCCTTTCGGGTGGAGAGATCCAATAACCAGTTCAACATTTGGGCCTAGAGTTCAAGAGAGATTCGAGTTAGAGGGACAGACTTGGAAGCCGACGGCACATGGTTAATGCCGGAGCCATTCCCAGTGAGTGAGGCCTTGGGGGAGCATGTAAAGATGAAACAGGGCCAAAAGCAAACCTCTAGGAGTACTACATTTAAGGAGCCAGCCAGGGAAAAGCAGTCATCCAAAGGAGGCTGAAATGGGATGAGAGACTAGTGCTGGGGAAACCTCCAGAGTCATCCAGAATGGGTTCACAACTTTCCGCAAAAAAAAGTATCAGGCCCCCTACCATTAATAAATATACCTCAATATGCAACATAATCAGGCCTTAGCTACCCCATCCCCACCAACACCACCCTTTCTGCTCCTCCCTCTGTAAAAAACAAACAAAAAAAAGGCGGTTCAAAAGTGGATAATCATAGTCTTATGTGTCCATGAGTCAAATAAGAAGAATAAAAAGACAAAGTTCTGGGGCGCCTGGGTGGCTCAGTCAGTTAAGCGTCCAACTTTTGATTTCAACTCAGGTCATGATCTCACAGTTCCCGGGATGGAGACCTGTGTGGGGCTCTGCACTGACAGCCTGCAGCCTGCTTGGGATTCTCTCTCTCTCCCTCTCGCTCTCTCTGCCCCTCCCCCACTTGCGCACTCTCTTCCGCTCTGTCAAACTAAATACACTTTTTAAAAAAATTCCACTGACTCTGGCAAAATGGAAAGTATTGAAAAACTCAAAGCATTAATTTCCAGGAAATAATGAACGTAAAAGTCACTTGCAACAGGCTGGGAGATCAGAAAGAGGAGAGGGGGAGAAAGCAGAGGGGAGGTTTTTGCTGTTCGTTTCTGTTTTTCGGGCCAGAGACCTAAGCATGTTTATAGTCTGTAGGGAAGATGCCGGTGGGGGCGGGGGGGGGGGGGGCGGTCCTTTTAGAAATAAAGGACAGATAGATAGATGAGAAAACGAGAGAGAGGTGATAGATGATAGATAGATGATGATGATTATGATGATAGATGATAGATAGATGATAGATAAATAGATAGATAGATAGATAATAGATGATAGATAGATAGATAGATAGATAGATGATAGATAGATAGAGATTTTAAAAAGAAACAATGGAAGGGGAGCAAAAGCCAGGGATTAGCCTTGGAAGGGAAAAGAGCTCCCACATCATGAGCAGCTCCAGGCAAGTAACTATGATTGATAGAACCATAGAGCGATAGGAGAGGAGTTATCCATGCTGCGAGGACTGAGAAAGAGTGGATCTGGGAGGATGCAAATATTGCCTCATGGTTCAAAGGGGCCTCGTCCTGCGGGACATCGTACATTTACGGTGACACCAATTCAGGCAGCTCCATGAATACAGCAGTCTGGGATGCGGGAGCAGAGATGACACATGGTCAGCTTGAGCCACACCGGGAGTTCACAAAGCATAGTTTGAAAAAACAACGTGGAAGCACGAACAGAGAGAGTATGAGCAAGAGAGAAGGGAGCAATCTAACAAGCAGCATTCTTGCTACTGCTGTTTCTGCTTTGCACCGGATACATCCACGCAAGCTAGAACTCCAGCAAGTTCCCTTTCTCTGTAAGCCGCTGCCCGTGCTGCTTGCCTCCTCTTATCCCTTCTCTCCATATTCCCTGTCTACATGCCATCAACCCTCTTCTGTGTTCCAGCAGTGACGGGGATTCTATGAACCACCCTGGCTTTTTGTACCAGGCTATGTCAGCCAGAAAAGTCTCCCCCACTGTGTAGAAATCATTGACTAGAACACTTCCTGCATCGCACAACCCAGCATCTGTCCGGCTGCAGCCACCTGGGTGTTGCTGTTGAGCTGTTTCAATCCCACCCCGTGTGGACCAGACATACAAATGGGAGCAGACCATCCACAGAACCCTTAACAAATGTCTAATGGGTTCTCAACCTTGTGCCAACTGTGGGATTAGCAAGGGAGCCTCCAGAGACCGATTATTTCCTCCTAGGCTTGGCCATAATCCAGCCTCTACCTGATTCTCTGCTCACCCAGCAACCTTTGAATACAAATTCAGTTTTCAACCATCTTAATAATAAGAAAAGAGGGCCCTGGATAATGAACACAAAATCAGCCACTTGAAGGGCAGCCCCCACTGTGAAATAAAAAATTGGCGTTCTGGTTTATACGTAATTTTTTAAGCATAGCATCACAACCATTTATTAAAGCTACTACGTGACACAGGATATCTGTTCTCTCCCCACCTTTCTCCCACAGTTGAACATTTGGGGGCCCAGCGTCCTGAGCATAGATTGGAGACCGATATTCCAAAGCTCTGGCACAGGAATGAGACATCCCTTGTCCAAAGACTGTGTGCATGGAAATGGTTTGAGGAGGTAATAAGGGAAGGGAATGTACTCTAAAAAAAAAAAAAAAAAAAAAATCTCTCAGGGACAGAGCATATGAAAACCCCAAGGACAACATCCAATGAATGTCTATACTGAGGCAGAGGGAAAAAAAATCAGGTATGAAGTAAAAGGCAGAACACAGGCAACCTAGACAGGAGAACAGGAGAAGAGACAAAACCTGACACAGAGCCCAGAGCCAATGAGAAAACAGCTTCTGGACCTTTCCTTTCAGTCTGTTACCTGTAGTTGGGGTCGTGGGGGCAAGCGTCCTATAACGCAAGGATGTAGCCTAGTTATCAGATGCTTTAGGTATGTATATTATCTCTAATTTTTGTAACCTTAAAAGGTAAAAACAACAACAACCTCTTACCTATCTCCATTGTAGAAATGACAAAATTGAAACTAAGTACTTAAGTAAGTGACAGAGCCATGATTCATATTCCCATCCTCTGCTTTAATACTGCGCTCTAACCACAATGCCAAGCTGCCTATGGCTTCTTTAAAGTACATCTGTCCCCCATGGCCTGAAAAATTCTCTATATACTGAAACCTGTCTGCGTGTCTGTGAACCTGAAAAGGTGAGGCCAACACCCTGGACGGCTGTGATTCCACCCAGACGCTCTCTCCGTATGAGGCATAGCCACATGAGGACATCTCTGCCATTAAGCGACCCCCAGCGGCTTTTCTAGGTACGTCACCGTGTTTTCTCTGACTACCACAAAATGCGGAAAACTCTGGCCTAGGATAACATATAAATGAATTCAAAACCACGAGAGCTCATTCAAACCATTAACGTTAATTGGATCCATGGTATTGGCTGCTTCCCTAATTCTTAGCTCTTCTGTATGTGACTAATAAGGTATAAATGAATCAATATCAATACATCCCCAATAGTAGAAAATAAATCAAGAGAGATGCCGAATAAGCCGTGGTAGATATAATCATCTTTTTATATAGTACAATACATTATTATCATCATGTATTATCACTATTATTATTATGTATTACTGTCTAATGCACTAGGGTGAAAAGAATCATCGAATCTCATTGAAAAGTATACTGGCAAAAATCAAAAACGAAATCTTCGTCTTTCCTTGGTATTAACTAACAACTAATTTTGGTAAAGATCCTGGCTTTTCAATGGGAAAAAAATTAGTCTGTGAAAGTTATTCTAATAAAAAAATTATGAAGTTTAGGGATAGTTCTGCAATTGTAAACCAACAGTCAATGTTGTATGTAATTGTGAAACATTAGAGTATTTTTTTTTTATTGACAATGGACAGAAGAGAACCATTTAGAGTTTTTAAGAAGTGTGATGTAGAGGGGCACCTGGGTGGCTCAGTCGCGTAAGCGACCAACTTTGGCTCAGGTCATGATCTCCCAGTTTGTGAGTTCGAGCCCCGCGGCAGGCTCTGGGCTGACAGCTCAGAGCCTGGAGCCTGCTTTCGATTCTGTGTCTCCCTCTCTCTCTGTGCCTCCCCCGCTTGCTCTCTCTCTCTCTCTCTCTCTCTCTCAAAAATAAAGAAACATTAAAAAAAAAAAAAAGAAGTGTGATGCAGAGATCAAAATTGATACCTTCATAATTTGAATGTTGCAGTACCATAAAGTATGGACGAAAATGGAGACAGGAATGGAGGCAAGGATGCCAATTCTGAATTTAAGTTCAGCGATTTCTGGCTGTGAAGATTAAGTCGTTGCCACAAACAGCCCTCAGCCCCACCTCACGACCGCTACCACTATGACCTCAAAACAGAAAATAACACAAGTACAAAGAAGAAGAGTCACTCTTTAAAAGACATTGTTACACTTGAAACCAAGGTAAATATCTCCATGGATGAGAAACAAAAGGCAAAAACTAAACTCATGAAGGGGTGTGAAGACTGAAGGGTTCCCAGCCATAGAAGAAAACCAGGGCCGGGATGGGGCTGCCAGGCCCAAGAATGCAGCCAGAAGCCCTGGGACGAGACGGGCAAGATCTCAGAGCAACATCGGTAAGCTGCTCACACAATGTGAGACCTGGTTCTGGGCTAGTCTCCAGAAGACGGCTACGGAATCATTTAATAAGAAAGGATGAGCTCAGGAAGAAAACAGACACAACTAAAATCCAGAAGTTTCCACCCAAAAGGGGTTCGCAAAGGAAAATTTCAAAGCACATAAGGAAACTTCGCCCCCTCCAAAACAGCCAACACGCTCAAAGCGCAAAAGAATTATTCACTTTTATTTTGGAAATGGAAATAAGGGACTAGTTGTAAAGAACATTTAAGATCCTCAGGAATGTTTTATTTTAGAACAGTGGGATGTTATAAAATAAGAACAAGGAGCTCTCCTTCAAGCGCAGGAATATTTCTCAAAGATTTAGAAATCCCAAAAATGAATATAGTTGTTGCAACTTTACCCAAGTCCTCAGCAGATGGGTAAACTTAACTGGTCATCGTCAAAACCAGAACTGGTGCATTTGTCTGGAAAACTAGCACAGCAAATGAGGCTGAAGTTTGACAAATGCCCGAAGCCGGGTGATGGCGACAGAAATGCAAAAACCAAAAAACGTTCTGGAAACAGAAATAGATAGGCTACCTTGCTGTGAGGTGGTGTTCGCTAAGATCTAACTCTGTCTCCCCACTGAAATAGCCAAAGGTCAGCTGGGATGATGACCATTTTGAAATTCTTCTACTTGTGGGGCTCTGTTAATGCCACTGGAATACAGAAGAGGGGTGAAGAGTCAAGGATTAGGTCCTCAGTTCTGTCCATCACCCACCAACCAAAATAAAGTAAGTTTCCAATACAGTTCTTCATCATTCATGTCTGTAATGATAAGAAATCTTTATTTAAGGAGCAAGTGAGTTCATCAGAATTCTCCTGATTATCTCACTGTTTGCCCCGTAAGTCTGGTCGAATAAATTTGCAAATAAATCATTTGTCATAAAATATTTATTATATATTTCTACATGTACCCTATATTATGTATTTAGTCCATAGATATTACCCTAGTATTTTCTCTTATAAAAATTTCTTAAATAGCCTCTGTTATGTCAATAAAGTGATTACAGAATGATGCACGTTGAGACTATAAAAATCCCTTTAAAAAGACTAACAAAATTACAGTTTATTTGGAAGGTGAAATTTTTAAGTAAGGTTGTGATGGAGAAAATAAGTGTATTTGTGTTAAAAAAAAAATTTAAAAACACCTTGAGTGACCTTGAAGAAATAATTTATAGTATTTATGTTAAAACAGAATTTTAAAACGTGGTTGAATTACCTTGAAAAAAATAATATAACACATGATCTTAAAGAGAAACATTTTTCCACCTCTACCATTAAACGTGTCCAAGAGAAGCAGCAGTGTTTTTGCCGGCCACCAACTCAACCTTATGGACAGCTGGGGTACTCAGACTTTAGTCTCTAATATTATTCTTTACTACAGAGAATCAAAGCTCCTTTCGAGGTGGTGATTCTGTATCCCGAAGCAGGAGAAAATGAGGACAGGCTTGGAGCATCCTGTTGCTGCCAGTGAGTAGTTGGGGACGTTCCCAAGGGCATTGGACACCTGAAAAGATAGAAGGGATAGTCTTCAAAGGCCCCCTGGCTGGTGCCATTCCTAGGGCCATCACCGGGTGAACAGTCTGAGACGAGGGCCGACAGAGAGAGCAGGAGCCCAAGAGTCAGATGGCTCTCTGACACTGAACAGAGGACTCTTTAGGAGCAGGTGTCTGTCCGGCCTTCCAAAGAACTCATGAAAGCATCCCATACCACCTGCACAACAGGGCCAGCATTTGGATGGCTGGTCAATCAGAGAAAGAAGAAGAACAAGGGGAAGGGACGGGATCAGTCTGGAGAAGTGCGTGGATGCAAACAGCAACTACCACAACAAAGATTCTGAGCACTAGAGGCACAAGGAAATGGTTTTATTCTCTTGTTCCTCCTTGCCCCTGCACCAGAGTAGTAAATACAGAGAAGAGAAAGAGGTGTATGAAGGAGCAAATTGTATCACACACACACACACACACACACACACACACACTCCAAGCTGTTGGAGTCCCAAGGCTAATCTGTACTGAAGGAAGATGAATGCTTGAGATCAAATAAGAGATTAAAGTTTTTAAATAAAAGGGACCAAATTTTAATAACCGAAATGAGTCTCTTTTATAATTAAAAGTGACTGAGAAGGTTGAGAATCAGTGGGAGCTGTTATCAAGGCAGCTCACCATGCAGGAAATAGAAAGATAAAGCCCATGATAGTAGGGATTAGAGTACAGAGCCCTGTGATAGCAGTTTGTATCCCAACAAATTGAAATTCTTCAATCATACCACTTAAGTATGATGCGTCATTTGAACACTAAGAAAGTGTAAGTCAAAGACATTTGCCTCCAATCACAAAAAAATCTTCGGACAACCCGTAAAGCATAACCCATTATTGAATAGCCTCTTGTATTTAATGGTCATTTTTAGACAGGTTTTTTTTTAATAATTAAAGATGCTAATTATGTCTGCTTTCCTGTGCCGTTTGAGGTAGGTTGCTTACTAGAAACTGCAATATTTTAAAAATATATGCAAAATATCTTCATCTATAGTTAAGATAATAGGCAGAAATTAAAATGTACACACACATATGTAGCTTGTAGAATGTATCCCTAAAACTATCAGCCCTCTTCCTACACACAGGTGTCAACACACTCCATCCTCCCACCCCCAACCTCAAGATGGCCAAGTCCAATAAGTTGTCTTAGAATATTGTCTTAGACGTGTCCAGTTTGGCTCAGCGCCCTGCTGGTCCATTTCCTTTTACGAACAACGTGCTGATCCTCCTTTACCTGTGCTCCTTTGACGGTAGAATGTGGATAACAGCGCCCTAGCTCTATTTTAACATCAATTGTAATATTGTGATTTTGCTTTTGTTGCTTCCTTCCAAGGCATTTTGAGACTTGATAAATCATAATTGATAGACATTAACCTCACATAACTAATGCAGACTTGCTTAGAATTTTTCTACTAACCACAGATTCACTTGGGAAGCTCTTTGGAAATATATTTTAATTTATTAAAATATACCCTGCTGTACTGGCAGCAGGGTAGATGCTTGAATTTTACAAATATAAGTGCATCCTTTAATTATGAGAAATTATCATGGGTTTCATATATCGGCTATATAATTAATAGGTGCGTTTAAAATAGTCTGTTTACAAAAAGCTTAATGCCCTGAGGGAATAGGAGGTAAATGATTGAGCTTGGCAGGAAAACTTGAAAAAGAACGAAGGCTCCTGATTCATGTGGCTCCCTCTATTCTGTTAGAATGGCTAGCCACACGGAGAGTCTGGTTTGATTTTTAAGTCCCTCCTGTATAACGTGGAAGCCTGAGCAAGTCTCACACTGACCTCAAGCTTCGGTATCATCATCAGTAAAGTAGCCTATTTCACGGTGCTTTTCTAAGGATCAAAGAAGTGACGGTGTTCCAGAACTATAAGAGATTATTATCGTCATAATCACTGTACATAACATATTCCTCCCGCCAATTTCTTAGCTACCGGAAGGTCTCTCGAAAGAAACTTAAATCTGGAAAACTGTTGTCACCATTTATTGTACACTATGCGCCAGGTATTGTGCTAAATGAGCCATCTTGTTGGTTCCCTCCACACCAGTGTTATCCCCATTTTACAGCTGAAGAAACCAAGTTCCAGAAAGGGAAGTGACTTGTTTACAGTCACACAGCTGGTGCTCTATGGAGTGGGGATTGTGCTGGTATCCGTGTCCTCCAGAGCTGATGCCCTAAACCATCTAAATGTCCCGGGGTGACTCCCTCCTAACATTGACCAGCCCCACTCAGCATATGCACACTCCTCGGTCATGATTAAGAACAAACTACTCAGGGAATTCTAAACCTAGAAAGGGTACAATCTATTCAGGGCAGAGTCAATCCCCTTGTTAGGCTACCCACCCCCAGCAGTGAGCGTGGTGGGCTAGAAGGAGTCACCATCCCACTGGCTAGACTCTGAGCTTTGGGGTGGGCAGGGGATGTCTCCCTCTTGTTCACCACACAATCCCCCCGCAGATGGCAACGTCCTTTTGGTAAATATTTCATGTTATTGCCAAATTCCTGAAAAGCATGCGCCGGCGGAGAAAAATTCTGGTCTGGCTACTCTTCACATTACTAACAGAAGAAGCCAAGTCTGGAAGACGAGACGGAACAAAATGTACTGGGTTGCCTGCGACCTCAGGAGCCTTAGAAGGGAGGCATTCCCACAGCTCTTTGGTCCCAGCAGCCTGTGTTTTACGGATGAAGACACGCCAGGGGGATGGAATCAATGAAGGGCCCCTTCCTCTGGGAGGCAAGGATATGAGCAAGAGAGGGGGGAATGAGAGAAGCCATTTCTCTTCCTTGTCCTAAGTGACCAGTGCAGCAATAGACTCTGTGCCATGGGACACGCTGGGGGAAAACATTGATTGCAGAACCCAGATGCCAAAGTGAAGAAGAAATAGAGCACTTCCGGCAGCCGCATCTGGCTTTTTGGCAAGCTTTCCACACTGTGGCACCGATTCTCCCTGAGCTAAGTTTTACCCACTTTGACCACGAACTGCTCAGGACTTGGATAAATGTGCCACCGTTATGTCTGTTTTCAAGCTGCCGTGAACCTTTCCATAGAAATCAATATCAAAAAAACAAAACAAAACAAAAAAAAAAAACAACCTTTTAGCTGTAGGAGTAAAAAAAAAAAAAAAAAAAAAAAAAAAGGAAAAAGGAATTCTCTATTCTGGACCACTGGCAGCTAAGTACCCGGATCACGTACACATATAATGATTTTGAAAATCGAGATAAAACTCTATCTGGTCCTAAAGCAAGCACTCTCTTCCTGTAAATGAGCACAGGGTTCAAATGGTTAATCCAGTGGCTGTACAGTTAGGTAGGCCCTTAGGAAATTTAGTCTACGAGGAGTCTTCGTTAAAACCCTCACCTTTAGCAGAGCTTTTCTGCACATCAGAAAAGTGAGATATGTTTCGTGGCTTTCCCTCTACACATTTTTACGCTACACCTTTCAGCAAAAGCTTTTACAATGATATTAAACATTAACTCTGTATGGGTTAATCCCAAGACACAGCATCAGCCTTAAGGTTAATAGTCCTTTTAATTAAAGGATAAGTCAGTTATTGAACACAGAAGCTAATCACAAAAGGATTACCACTGAAAATGAACATAGTCTGTGCAATTAGTCTGATAATTAAGACTTAAGTACTGGACAGAGATCAAAGTGCTTGTAATATGCAATAAAGTTCCTAGAGTTGTAAGGATATTCAAAATGTTAGCTTGTGCTTTATTGCACCTTCCATTTATCGTGTACCCATGATAGCAGCAAACACATCTCCCCGATGGATGTCAGCATGGGTAGCTACAACAGCTGTTACTACATAAGCCTGGTGTTTCTCACAATATGATTACTCTGTCAACGACGGCTGTAAAAGGTGGCATCTGCATTCATCAAACAGAGTTATCAATAAATGTAAAACCATACAACAATTAGAGATCTCAAAGGAAGAACAAATCCAACTAGAAAAAAAATGTCAACCACATTCTTTAATTACGAAGATTGTTAATCAATAAAATGCCTTCATAACTTTTAATTAAAATTTTATTTGAGCTGGATGTTTGGAGAATCTGATTCTTTGTTTTCATTACATTTAACAGTTGCGCTACAAAAATCCTGGTGGCATCTGTGAGCGGCCATCCCCTGGGGGGACACTTTATATCTGTAATTGCATATCGTCACCTACAGAGGGTGTTAAGAATCCTTGTTAAAAATAAAGGAAATAGTTAGGAGACATCTCACAGTAGCCATTATTATGGAGCAAATTACTAGGTAGAGCAATCCAGAAGCTGTCAAGAAAGGTTAGCAAACAGGGGTGTGAGGAAATCAACCATTCAGCAATGCATCATGAACCGAAAACTAGGTCTGAAGTAAGACCAAAGGAAAAAGGTACCGGTTTTAGGAAGTGAAGACATTGCCTTTGTTTATAACAATGAATAAAGATTATAAGAGGCTACTGATGAAGGATGAAAAGATGAGATGATAAAAATCGAGTGCTTTGATCACCCTGATACTCAGGCAAGGTATAATGAGAACAACAAGTTAGAATTCCAAAGCTTTGTGCTGTATACATTATGTTTACTTTAACTTTAATTTGTGTTCCTAAGAGTGTGTGTAATTTATATACCACCAGCCCCGAGTGTCGACTGGTGAATTCCCATATCTTCACGTCAGTCTCTTCAACCTGCACATAGGCCTCGCTGTTAACAATTTTAAATGGTCTCTTTTTTTATTTCTAGAAAAAGAAAATGGATCTTGAATTTTTTTCTCAGTTGAGTTTCCACGTGACTTGGATTTCATTTGGCTCTCAATTCCAGCCTGCATAAATAAATGAGATGGCCTGTTGCTCGTTTCATTGCTGAAATAACTAGCCGTCTCTCCTTTCACACTTTTGAGTGCTGATGAGATACAGAATTCGGTGCTCAGGGCTTTACTCCCGGGCTTCCCTTTCCTCAGCCTCAGCTTGGTTTCCTGGATTCCCATTTGAGTAGGAATGATTGTTAACTATAGGCAGTCAATACACCCAGTGCTCTACAGGCCGCCGTCTCTCCGATTCAGAGCTCAAAGCAGATAGACTGCACCCTCTGTAGGCGCCAAGGGAAGGCTGCCCCAAGATGGGTCACCTTGCCCAGAAGATTATTTTGAGTTAAAAGCCATCAAAACCCAGCAGGTTTAGGGAAAGCTCTTTATGTCCTCCTCACCTGCCTAAACACACATGAGAAAAGAGCCTGTACCAAGAAGAGAGCTCTTAGAAGCGATTCCATTTTACCTAAGAAACCTTTGTTTTCCAAACACCGCCTCTCACCTTCCTGTTAATGGCCTCCCTCCCCTTTATATCCCCACCCCTAGCTTTCTCCTTAGTTCAGGATGCTATATATACCTCATTTTGCCTATCTTTGGAGATTCATTTCTGTACGGATTTCCCGTACACCTGAAATTAAATTTTATTTTCTCCTGTCAGTCTATCTCATGTAAATTTAATTCTTAATCCAGATAGAAGAGTCTTGGACAGAGAAAATTTTCTTCCTCTCCAACCTCCATGTTTTTCTTCTCTCAGGAAATGTTAAAGGGCAATCATCAGAGCACCACTTGAAAGATCAGCCAAGGAGGGCTGTTTTTGACCAACAGGTCCCTGGCCCACCTTTGGTTCCAGCCAGTGAAAATCCACTGTAACTGAGGCACAGGGGTCTAAGAGCACCTGACTCCAGAGATCCCAACCAGATCAAATTCGGCCGCTTGCTGCCGACAAAACTGAAAGGCAGAGAGATGAGTGGAGGTAAAACAAGAAAAGAATTTATTTTAGCAAGACCAACACCAGGAAGACAGTGCTCTAGCATCTCGAAGCCTGTCTCCAAAGTGCTGAAAATTCTTCTAGGTGTGTAGAAGGAAAAGGTGGGACATAGATCAGTGGGCACATGCAGGTAGGCAGTAAAGGTCAGCTCGGTCGTTGTCTTGGGGTCAATCACACAGGGTCTTGGGGGTGTCAGGACGCTCCTTTTTTTTTTTCTAAAAGATTTTATTTTTAAGTCATCTCCACACCCAACGTGGGGCTCGATCTTACAACCACAAGATTAAGAGTTCCACACTACCGACTGAGCCAGCCAGGCGTCCCAGGACAGTCCTTATTGCTTGAGAAGGTACTTTTGCTTCCCTTCTTGGGATAATTTGGTTACAGGGCCTTTTGCCTGAGTTAATAGATAAGCTGGAAAGAAGAACATAATCAACGGGGTCAGAACGGAAATAGTTGAAGTTCTCTTACACTCATGAAATCAGGGTCACATCTTAGAGAACGAAGAGGAAAATAATAATACTTCCTTACTTAAATAATGCTTACCAGATGTCAGACACCATTCTGAGCACTTTATAGATATTAACTCACATAATCCTCACAGAAACTCTAGGAAGTCAATTATTATTATCACACCAAGAGGTTAGGTCACTTGCCCATGTCACATAGCACATAAATGACAGAGCTGGAACTATGAGCCCAGGCTGTCTGGCTTCAGAGTCTATGTCCTTAACCCCTGTCCTATACTACTTTTAAGAAAAAAGCACTTAAAAAACTAAAAAATAATTTAAAAATAAAATTAAAAAATTAAATAAAATTAAAAAAAATTTTTTTTAATAACAAACTTTAGGGGCACCTGGGTGGCTCAGTCAGTTAAATATCCGACTCTGGATTTTGGCTCAGGTCATGATCTCACAGTTGTGAAATCGAGCTTGGGATTCTCTATCTGTCTCTATCTGCCCCTACCCTGCTTGCATACATGCATATTCTCTCTCTCTCTCTCTCTCTCTCTTCCTCTCTCAAAATCAATAAATAAACTTAAAAATAAATAAAATTAAATAAAATTTAAAAATTAAAAAAGAAAGAAAAAGAAGGAAGAAGAAAGAGAAAGAAGGAAGGAAGGAAGGAAGGAAGGAAGGAAGGAAGAAAATAGCACTTAATGTGCATCTATTTTATGTCAAGTGTATGCTAAATGTTTTATTTCTGTTTGCATAATTCTGCAAAGTGAGTGTTACAGATGAGGAAATTAAGACTCAAAGTGGAGAACTGAACCTGCCCAAAGTCACACAGTAAGTAGTAGTGCCTGGATTCAAATCCAGTTCAGTTAGAACTCTAAAAACTCATATGTTGTTGGAGTAAGAAATAATCACTGGATTTTAATTCTGCTAACATTCAATGATGAGTAAAAAAGTGGGCTGGGGCACCTGGCTGGCTCGGTCAGTAGAGCATGCAACTCTTTTTTTTTTTTTTTTTAATTTTTTTTTAACGTTTATTTATTTTTGAGACAGAGAGAGACAGACCATGAACGGTGGAGGGGCAGAGAGAGAGGGAGACACAGAATCCGAAGCAGGCTCCAGGCTCTGAGCCATCAGCCCAGAGCCCGACGCGGGGCTCGAACTCACGGACCGTGAGATGGTGACCTGAGCTGAAGTCGGACGCTTAACCGACTGAGCCACCCAGGCGCCCCAAGCATGCAACTCTTGATTGTGACTTCAAGCCCAACATTGGGCATAGAGCTTACTTTAAAAAAGAAAAAAAAAGAAAAGTATTTTTAAAGAGCAGCTTTAAAACATAATAAAATAAAATAAATAAAATAAATAGCGGGAAACATGAAAAAGGCAAAAGAGGAAGAGGCTACATGTATGTGCTACATTCTTTCTCTCCTAGCAAGTTGAGTAAATTAGCTCTAAGACAAATAGAAGATCAGACAACATGTGGAAATTTTCCCAAAGTATGAATGGTTATCAAACAGGGTTTGAATACAGCAGGGTAGATCTTCTAACTGGAGGAGAGTACATTCTAGTAATGAGAACTTTTGTTTCTAAGGGAATCTGAGATCTAGAAGGGCAGAAGGCAGGTAAATAACATAAAAGTTTACATCAAGATGTTCCACAGAGCATGAAGGATCGCCCTCAACCCTGGCAGATGTCCGTGTTTTCACCATTCTCCTCAAGGATAAATATTAGGGTGGCAACCCAGGTTGGGGACAATGCAGTAGAGGTCGATAGGGGGTTAGGGGTGATGCTAAAGTGAGAAAATCAGGGTCTGATACCTATTTGAAAAAACCACAATACCTTGCATAACAGTAAACTCTAACAAACATTCCAGACTGGATGATGGACCTCCTCCCTCTCTCTCTTAGCTTGGAGATAGTCATTCCAACCTCTCCATAAACAGTCTCAGTACCTGTTTTCAACCTACCAATGACTGCACTTTCCCATCTTTTTCACCTTTAGCATTTGGCTTTTTCCTGTCTTTCACTCCTGTCATTCTTAGAAGTTGTTAGACGTTTCCCCCCTCAAATGGTCAACACTTTAGGATGGGCAACAACTTCGTGTAAAATCATCGAAATGTAAATTTCAGGTATTACGGTAGGACCCTTGTTTTCTTTCCCAGTGCTTGGTATGGCCTAGTGTGAGTATGTCACAGACAGCAGTCAGAAACATCAAGGGAAACGGTGCATATTTATGAAAAATGCTTTCGGCATACTTAGTATTTTGTTTATACCTATAAACAAAGCAGGGAGATACCCAGCACAAGCAATTTTAACCACTTAATCTCATCCGTTGCATATAAATAGTAGTCCTATTTGAACACCAAAGAGATGTTTCAAACCTTAAATGATATGTAAAAAGCATTGCGGACCCCCGAGTGTTATTTAATTTCTACATTTTGAGATGATTGAAAATGAACATGATTGAAATATGAAAGTCGTATTTTTTAAAACTTTCATTTTGCAAAGGTTAATTGACAAGCAGTTTGAGCATAGAGAGCAAGCTGCAAGGAAGTTTCCAATTACCAGAACTGGGACATAGACTTGGGAGAATGTATGAAATATATAAATCTTAAAATGCTAACAGAACTTCCATTTACTAGACAGAGGAATGAGCAGCCTAGATTTGAAGACATTATAGCTCGCTTTATAAAGCTGTAAACTATCTGTATGATGGTAAAATAAAATAAATATCCTGATTTTAATTGCAGGAAGAAATTGTTTAAAATTTTTCCATAAGAATCATCAATGACTAATAAATAAGACCCCGTTTTCTATTCGTGAAAACGTGGGTACAGTAGCATGCCTGTGAATCTCTATCTATTCAGAGATAGACACAGATATGTAAATTCACTGCCAAATAGATTAGCAAAATGCTAGTAGGATGGCAATCTGGGGGAGAGTCTATCTTGTTGCAATTTTTAAATTTCTCAATCCATCAGTTAAATGTAGATTCAGGGCACAGACTCGTATTTCCTTGTCAAATAAATTATGTCTTACATCAAAGACCACACAGATTCCTACTTAACAAAACAGGAGAATGTCTGAATAGACCATAAATGTGAAATATGAAAGAGAGCAAAATGAGACAGCCAATAAAATAAAAGATTTGTTAGTCAGCTAAAAACTATCTACAAAATGGTACTACAGACAATCAGAACTGGTGATTAAAGAAATATTCTTTTAAACTGACGCTAATTTTTTTTCCATGAGAAATGAGCTCTGATGATAATAGAAAATGGTAAAATTGCCATGCATAAAAAGTTTTTAATTAGATAGCAAGGACTGAGAGGGTGCACCTCTCTTTTCTGCTTGGATATGTATGTACATACAATAAGAGATGTATATACATATCCTAGGTGAAAAGAACAAGAAATGTGCCAGATCTTTAAGAAATAAGCCAGGTACTAAATTTTTATATAGTTGTAAAGTCCTGGGTCAATAATGTTTGTTTTATCAACTTGACATTTTTCCCTTTCCAGGTAATTTAGAGCAATTAATTCGTATCCACAGATATGTTTTCTACTCTGGTTTTCCCCCAAAGATGACATCGAAAAACCTGTTCCTGTCTAGAAGCCACTCCTAAAGATGTTGTTTGGTATGATGATTTTGGTGAAGGAAATTGTTAGCAGTCCTTAGATTGGAACTGTCTTGAAATGTCACAGAATGTAACAAATTAGAAGATAAATAAGTTATTTTTGACTTTTCTTTAAAAGATCTTCTTGCCATACTGAGTTTCTTAGGCCCGACTTGCAAAGGGTTTCAGAGGATTTGGCCAAAGAGTTAAACGAGAAAATGCAGAGCGAGTGCTTGGCACAGTATCTTGCTCTTGGGGAGCACTCAGATAGCAGGAGCTCTATGTAACTGGTTGGACTCAATACACCCTTCAGAGAAATGAGTCTTTTTTGGTCCAGGGCTCCATCATGTAGGTGTCACTTTGCTAAAGCTACCACAAAATGCCACAGCGTAGGTGGCTTAAGCAACAGGAATTTATTTTCTTACAGTTCTGGAGCCTGGAAGTCAACCATCAACGTGTCAGCGGGATTGGTTTCTCCAGAGGCCTCTTTGCTTGGCTTACAGACGGCCACTTTTGTGTTGCGTCCCCACGTGACCTTTCCTCTGGGCACTAGCATCCCTGGTGCGTCTTTGTGTGATTTTCTCTTTTTTTTTTTTTTTTTTTAACGTTTATTTCTTTTTGAGACAGAGAGAGACAGAGCATGAACGGGGGAGGGGCAGAGAGAGAGGGAGACGCAGAATCCGAGACAGGCTCCAGGCTCTGAGCGGTCAGCACAGAGCCGGACGGCGGGGCTCGAGCCCACGAACCGGGAGATCATGGCCTGAGCCGAAGTCGGACGCCTACCCGACTGAGCCCCCCGGGCGCCCCGCGATTTTCTCTTATGAGGACACCTGTCCGATTGGATTAGGGCTCATCGTAAAGGCCTCGTGTGAACTGAATCACCACTTTAAAGACACGATCTTCGAATGCAGTCATATTCTGAGGCAGAGGGTTAGGGGTTCACTGTACAAATGGGTAAAGCAATGCAGTTCAGTCCATGACAATATAACAAGACCGACTGTAGACACCTCCCAACGCGGGAGGAAGCTGTTGGGATCCAAAGTGCCCAGAGGGGTGGGAGCTATAACCAGCAAGTACAGAGCAAAAGGGCGGGTGTGAGTGGAACCCCGGCACCCTCTCTCACACGGTCTTCCCGTCCTGGTACCGTTTGCCTTCTCTTCCGCACCAGCATCAAAGCATCTTAGCCCTGAGTCACATGTTGATTTCTTTGGGCTAATACTTTGTGAAAGCGAGCAAAAGGCTTAGTGCTCAGGGGAGCTGCCTTGTACCTCCTAGTTATCCCAAAAGAATTAATTGAATGGGTGGAGTGGGGTAAGTAGGTAAGATTCCCCACCACAGGTTAAAGCACCTGCTCAAGATTCTTTATTAGCCCCACCGGTTTCCCTACTTCTTCTTTTTTTTTTTTTTTTTTTTTTTTTTTTTTTTTTGACAGTGGCTCTGTGCTCCTATGGATGAGGAAAAACCAAGTCAGGGGGCCGAGGGGAGTGATTATTCCCAATAAGGTTTGGAGCAGGGAGGCTTCGGGGCTGGGGCAGGGAGTGCCCTGTATTTAAAGGGACCTAAAGAAACTTCAAAAAACAGACACTTATCTTAGCATAAGCAGTGCTATTTTATCCCCCTCTCATCCTGGGCAAATGATAACTGCAATTTGTGAAACTGTATTCATGTGCTATTCAGGAAAGAGTCCTCTTTCCTTAACAGGATGTTGGTGTGAAGAAAGGCTGTCATGGCATAAAATCATTTCCGCGGAATATGTAATTAGCTACAGCATGAACCTCAAGGAAAGGTAGGAAACAGACGTCCCCTCCCAGTTCCCCTTCTCTCCAAGTTATAGGAAGGAGGGGGTGTGAATCTGAGAGTGTCTGTAATTTAAGCCTTGGCGTAATGCCTAGTACAGTGCTGTAACTGTGTTCAATAAATAGATGTTGTCAACTGACAACCCCATTGTAGAATAACATTTGTTTCTTCGGCCAAATTCACTGTATCTGCAGAGTTCCATTGTTCTTTGGGGCTCTCTCTTCCTTAAAATGATGGATTGCCAAGTAATAAAAGTACTTTCACCTCGATCTCCACCTCTCTCACCCCCTGTAGTTCTTTTATTGCCAGGCTCCATGTCAGGTGATCCATCCACCCATCTCTTATTGGCTTCCTGGTACCCAGCAGCCCAGAGCCATTCTGGTTTTCAAATATTGGCAAGTCTCTCATTATAATCATTGAGATTTATCAATTAGAGGAAATGTGGATTGTGTTTTAATTGTTCAGAAATAACAGCATTCTGACTTGCATGAGCCAGGAAAGTCTCCCCTGAGCAAAGATGCCCCAGCTGTGAAAAATTAAGAGGCAAACTCAGCCATAAAATCAGAAAGCTAAGAATGATAGACAGCCTGAGGGGTTACCGTCTTTTTTTGCCTAAATCTCCAAACCAGAGACCTAAGACTGAAAGGGGTTAATTAGTCTTTAAAAATACTTGGAGGAGGGGCACCTGAGTGGCTCTATCGACTGAGCATTCAACGCTTGTTTTTGGCTCAGTTCATGATCCCAGGGTGGGATCCATCCCCGTGTCAGGATCCGTGCTGATCATGGAGCCTACTTAGGATTTTCTCTCTGTCTCTCTCTCTCAAATAAAAACTAAATAAAATAAAAACACCTAGAACATCGATGGTTTTGGCAAATAGCACTTTTATCCAAAATAGGAGATGAGTGGTCTCTCTTATGTCTGTATACACTATTATTCTGGTGCTTTCTGTGACCCACGTTCCTCTCCATCTATAAATCAGAACCTAAGCTACACGCAGCACCTGAGGAAGAGGCACTCAAAGAATAACATGTTAACATCTGTCTTCTCTACATAATCACAAGTAGTGTGAATATTCTTCAAGCTAGAACCAGAAAGATATTGTGCGGAAAGCTTATTGAAGAACTTTACAGTTCAGAGTCACGTTTAATTGCTGAGATGTGACCTGTGTGGCCATTGGGTAAATATACCACATCTTCTTTACCCATTCACCTAGCGCTGAACACTTAGGTTGCTTCCATAGGGTGGTTTTTGTAAATACTCGTAGGAGTGCTGACTGCACTGACTCCATCTTTGGCCCTTCATCTTGTTCACACCCCAGCAATGACTTCCCTCAGGGCTATGAATTTCAGGCCCCATGGAGGTGAATATATGCCCTGGTGAGAATGTGAAGGGCTTGTTCTGATCGTCCCTAAAGTGGTACACAGAAGGCACCAGTTTATATAAGTAGTGGAGATGACTGGCACACAGAAGGGTTTACTTTAGATAACTAGTAGAGATCTTTGGGCTCACAGATGGTGCCACCTTAGATAATTACCTTGTGACCTCACCGTGCGCTTTGCTCCATAAAACCTGACAATTAAGGTACGGACAGGGTGAAGAAAGGCCCAGAGAAGAGCTGCCGAGAAGGGTCTCCGCGGACCTGGATCATTGTCTACTGTCAGTAAGTTATCCTGATGAACAAAACTCTGTAAACAGTGTGGAGTGGCTTGCTTCCTTTTTCAGTCTAAAGTGCCTTCCTAGCCTGGAGGAGACTTTACTGACCCTCCTTCACCTTCTAACAATAACGCTGCGATTAACGCAGAGGTGCATATATCTTTTCAAATTAGTGTTTTTGTTTCCTTCAGGTAATTCCCAGAAGGAGAATTACTGGATCATATGGTATTTCTGTTGTTTAATTTTTTGAAGAACCTCCATACTGTTTTCCAGAGTGGTCGCACCAGTTTATATTCCTACCAACAGTGTACAAGTGTTCCCTCTTCTCCACATCCTCCCCAAAACTTGTGACTTCTTGTCTTTTTTTTTTTTTATGTTAGCCCTTCTGACCGATGTGAAGTAATATGTGGTTTTGATTTGCATTTCCCTGATGATCGGTGATGTGGAGCATCTTTTCGTGCATCTGTTGGCCATCTCTATGTCCTCTGGAAAAATGTCTATTCAGATCCTCTGCCCGTTTTTAAATCAGATTGTTTTTTGGTGCTAAGTTGTATGAGTTCTTATATATTTTGGATATTAACCCCTTTTCAGAAATATTTGCAAATATCTTCTCCCATTTAGCAGGATGCCTTTTTGTTGGATTGATGGCTTTCTTCACTGTGCAAAAAGTCTTTTTAGTTTGAGGTAGTCCCATTGTTTATTTTTGCTCTTATTTCCCTTGTCTGGGAAATAGATCCAAAAAAGATGTTCCTAAGGTTGATGTTTAACACATTACTGCCTATGTCTTCTTTTTGGAGTTTTATGGTTTCAGATATCACATTTAGGTCTTTAATTCATTTTGAGTTTGTTTTTGTGCGTAGCGTATGAAAGTGGTCCAGTCACATTCTTTTGCATGTAGCTGTCTGGTTTTCCCAATACAATTTATTGAAGAGATTGTGTTTTCCCCGTTGTGTATTTTTCCCTCCTTTGTCATGAATTAACTGATTAACTGACAGTATAAGCATGGGCTTGCTTCTGGGCTCTCTATTCTGTTCCATTGATTTATGTGTCTATTTTTGTGTCTATACCATACCGTTTTGATAACCATAGCTTTGTAGTATAGTTTGAAATCTGGCGTTGTGATACCTCCAGCTTTGTTCTTTTTTCTCAAGATTGCTTTGGCTGTTCAGGGTCTTTGGTCGTTCCATACAAATGTAAGCATTATTTTAGTTCTGTGAGAAATACGATTGGTTTCAATAGGGATTGCATTGAATCTATAGATTGCTTTGGGTAGTATGGGCATTTTAACAATATTAATTTTTCCAATCAGTAAGCATGGTATATTTTTCCTTTTTTGTGTGTGTCCTCTTCAATTATTTTTATCAATGTTTTATAGTTTTCAGAGTACATGTCTTTCAACTCCTTAGTTAAATTTATTCCTAGGATTTTATTCTTTTTGATACAGTTGTAAAGAGGACTATTTCCTTAATTACTTTTTTTTTTTGCTAGTTTGTTATTCGTGTGTACAAACTCAGCAGATGTCTGTATATTAATTTTGTGTCTTGAAACTTTACTGAATTCATTTATTCTAATATATTTTTGGTGAAGTCTTTAGGGATTTCTATGTATAGTATCATGTCATCTGCAAATAGTGACAAATTAACTTCTTCCTCACCAGTTTGGATGCCTTTTCTTACCTGATTATATTGCTGTGGCTAGGACTTCCAGTACTATATTGAATAAAAGTGATGATAGTGGATAGATATCTTTGTCTTTTTCCTGATCTTAGAGGAAAAGCCTTCAGCTTTTCACCATTGAATATGATATAGCTATGGATTAATTCATGCTACTTTTTCCAGCAGTAATTCTGTGTCAAATAAATGAGAATTTGGCTACCTTATTTGTCAAAGTATTGAAGCCTATACTTGGAAACTCATAGGATGTAAAGTGTCCTAAAATCGATAGGTTATGAATACTTTGGCAGTAATATTTAATAATCCAATGTGTAAATTTTTATTTCCTACACCAATAAGAAGTATTTATAAATCTATTTAACCAAAAAGCAAGGTTGTAGATGATATCTTTGTAGGACGAGACAGCACATAAATAAATAGGTTAGAGAAATTTCTGTAGAAACCTCCCTTTTAATTTACTTTAACAAAATAAGGGTTGAACTTTCTCCCTTTATAGATATTTTACTAAGAAACATGACGTGTAAGGCTTTTATCTGCAACAATTTATCTAAAGGCTTTCCAGCATTACTTACAAAGAAAAACCACATGGGGCGCCTGGGTGGCGCAGTCGGTTAAGCGTCCGACTTCAGCCAGCTCACGATCTCGCGGTCGGTGAGTTCGAGCCCCGCGTCGGGCTCTGGGCTGATGGCTCGGAGCCTGGAGCCTGTTTCCGATTCTGTGTCTCCCTCTCTCTCTGCCCCTCCCCCGTTCATGCTCTGTCTCTCTCTGTCCCAAAAATAAATAAAAAACGTTGAAAAAAAAAAAACAAAGAAAAACCACAAATATCCATTTTTGTACCGAGTAAATTCCATCTTTACATACTTTGCCTTTGTTTTTCAATGCAATGAGCACGAATGACAGATTTCTTAACTTGGCAAAGTCCAAGTCACTTCTTGAATCTGTAACAAGCTAACTCCGAAACCCATTCCAAGTTTTTCTCCTGCCCCAAAAGGAGAAGCTGAACGGCCGCCATTACACTGTCATGGCAATTTTCTCGGATAAAGTGTTTAAGGGGCTAAGCTACTAGTCATGTGACTTTATTTTGAAAGCTTCAGCAAAGACATATTTTTCACCTTGAGGTGAGTGACACTTAAAAGGTTGGAGAAGAACAGCCTGAGTAAAGGCCAGTCATTGTAGAGTCATGGGTTTTAGAGTTGGGAGGGCTGGAGGAGCTATCTCTTATTTTTCCACCAACCCTGTGCTCACTGGCCCCTCTGTCCAAGCACCCAGCTTGCTGAAGCCAGGAAGCCTTTGTTCTACCACTAGGGGAGCTCCTTGAGGAGAGGATGTCTTCATTCTTTTCTTATCCGCGTGCCTCACTTGCCTTTTCAAACACATTCAATAAATGTTGGGTGAGTCAATAACATGGCTCAGTCCTCTCTTGTTACAGACAATAAAAAAGAAACCAACGGAAGGACAACTTGTGCTAGTGCCACACACAGTTGATTAGAATGGGAACGAGATAAACCCAGATCTTTCAATGTTTGTGCAGTGGAAATCTCAGTCGGCTAGTCGAACCAAGAGTAGGACCAAAGTGCGGAAGATAGGTTGTGACTCATGACAACAGATTTGTATAGCTTTTTATGAACATGTTGATCTTGATATTGTAAACATCATTTATTATCTTACTCCATGGAGATCTCTAACATAGAAGTCTAGTGATTCAGAGCATGGTGGATTGGAATTCCAGGTCCGACACCAGCCGTGTGGCCTTGCTAAATTCCTTGGGCTGATCTTCAGATCAATGGGCTCTGTAATGTGTATGGAAAAGTAGCTACCTCTTGATGGTCACAAGGACCAGACAGAATAATACATTAAGAGCATAGAGCTCAGGGCCTGCCACATGATCATCAACACAGCAACAATTGAAAGGGCTTCATAGCAGGGATACATTAAACCCTTGAATGAATGAAAAAACAGAACCCACTCAAAATATATTTAAAACATGTATACAGGGGCGCCTGGGTGGCTCAGTCGGTTAAGCATCCGACTTCGGCTCAGGTCATCATCTCACGGTCCACGAGTTCAAGCCCCGCATTGGGCTCTGTGCTGACAGCTCAGAGCCTGGAGCCTGTTTCAGATTCTGTGTCTCCCTCTCTCTCTCTGCCCCTCCCCTGTTCATACTCTGTCTCTCTCTGTCTCAAAAATAAATAAACGTTAAAAAAATTTTTTTTAAATAATAAAAACATGTATACATATTAATGTCTTATAACCTAGGCACATTTTATATTTTTAAATACTTCTATATGTACAGTATATACACAGAAAGGGAAACTATTCTGGAAAAAAAAGTGAAAAACAGTACGATGATTGTTTCTGGGTAGTGGAATTTTATCTGTATTTGTATATATTTTCTACAGCAAGCATCAATAACTGTGTAAAAGAAATTTTAATGTATTTTTAAACATGAATATTGACTTTTATCTGGTTTAAAGTATTTTGTAAAGTAAGTCCTAAAATTACTATATTTTCACACATGAGTTACTGATAATGCCAAAATTATTGGAATCCCCCCACCCCCAATGCTGAGGTTTTTGTTTTTAATTATTTTTACAGGTATTTGTTTATTCTACTTCCCACCACGCACCAGGTACTATTCCAAGAGATTTATAAATATCAACTTCAAAAAGAGCAATAATAACCTATTTGGGGAGAAAAGTAGCTAAGGGTAGGGCAGGCATATCTAGATTAAAATCGTTTTCAAGGATAGTCTAAGTTCTGTCTTTTAAAACCAGATTAATGAAAAATGCAGGGAAAATAAAAAATTCCTGAAAACTATTTTATTCACATGTACACAATAGCCACAAATATTATCTAGCTATGTATATTCCGCTAAGAAGTTAATAATTATTTTCTAAGTAATTTGGGCATGGTTTTCTAAGGCATAACGTTATAAGGAAATCACACAAAAAAACCAACTATGTACATCACATAACAGGCACCTAACATATACTATTTTCTCTCTAGCCAAAGCCACAAATCGCTATTGTCTAAGTGAAATTCAAGTACATGATTGCAAACGTAATAATAAGGTTGGAAGCTCGTTCTCATTATCTCCCCACCATACCCTTCGCTGCATGCACAACGTCCCCACGAAGCCAGCAGACAAGACTGGGTAGCTGTGGAGGTCACAGACGGGACAGAGCAGTGGGTAGGACTCAAGCCGGTAGTCAATATGATATACCTCTAGAATCCGTATAATCACCCTGAATAACACGGGAACATCATGGTAATATATGACGGGCTATCATTTTCCCTTGCTCTTCCTCATGTAGCTGTGATGACCATAACTCAACAACAAATTTGTCACCGAACCTTCAAAGAAGTGAGGGGGGTTGGGGGGGGGGGGCGGGGAATCAACGAGCTTGCCTATGTCTGTTCTGGGAACATATGATTTTGTTCTAATATAAATCCAAATATATTCACAACCATATTTGCTTCATGTGTAGAAATGGCTACTCTTAAACATCAGTCCTCCAAAGGCACCACGTTTACCATGCTGTCACCTGAATGTCGAGCAATAATAGCAAGGGGGCCTTGGTGGAGTAAGGCTGAAACCTCTTAGGAACAGGAAGAGCCGTTATTACTCTTCCCGGGCTGGGCGCTGCAGAAAACGCCCTGAGAAAGTCCGTGGCCACAGCCCCACCTGGGAGAGTGATTGTTTCCCAGCCGGCTCCCCTATTCCCTTAGCACCAGAAGATGTGCTTCTGTTAAAACGTCACATTTGAAGTTTTAACCCGTAAGCTTTTTGGTTAATGAAACGACAGAGCCAGCCTCATTTTTCCTAGTGCTGCCTTCCCGACCCCCCTGGACCCGGGCTGACTTTGGGAAGAGCCTTGTGTGTGCAGTAGCTAACATCTGCGCGGGTAACTATTTTCACACCCAGAAGAAGGCAGCGGAGAACCACGAAACCATCTCCTTCTGGGGGTAAAACAAAGGAGCTGCTCCAACTCCATCCGAAAAAGCAGAAGTCCCGAGGGAACTTCCTAAATTTCTTTAGCAATCTCACACCTGCTAGAAGACCTGCCGAAGTTCCAAGGCCCCTGGGTCTGCCGGAGGGAGGGGCTCTGAAAATCGAACACTGATGCTAAATAGAAAATATGAGCTGAATGCGTGTTTAGAATTCACGCCTGCTACCCGCCCCCTTCGCCCTGTTACTGATAAGGAAACAAAGGTCCAGAAAATGATCCCAAGTCAGACGCGGTGAGCTTGGGGCACAGCCAGGATTAGGAGCCTACTTGGCTTCCGTTGGAGCGTGCTGCTCTTCCGGGGCTCAGCCTGCAGACTCACGGTTCAGTGTTCTCTCTACAACCGGCAGTGTTGCAACGGGGAATTGGGAGCCGCTGAAAGTGTGTTGAGCAAAGAGATGACATGGTCCTCTCTGTGTTTTACAAGACTGATCGGATAGTCCCACATGTAAACTGGATTAAAAGATCAGCATTAATATAGCACAGACTAACTCCAGGTAGATGGGAATGGGAACCAAGGGAATAGAGTAGAGGGGGCAAGGTGCAAGAGTTCTTTCAAACCTGCTTGTCTTGTCTGCAGGCTGTATGAAAAACAGAGCCAGTCATTACGCCCAGTTCCTGCTACAGTGCCTGGTGCTCTAGAGGAGGGACACAATAACTGCTGTGAAGCGAACAGATGAATTAAAGAGCTAGAAAAGACAGCAGTCTGTGACTGACTGGATAAAAGGAAGGAAAGGAGGGGCGCCTGGGTGGCTCAGTCGGTTAAGCAACCGACTTCGGCTCAGGTCATGATCTCACGGTTTGTGAGTTCCAGCCCCGCGGCGGGCTCTGTGCCGGCTCGGAGCCTGGAGCCTTGCTTCGGACTCTGTGTCTCCCTCTCTCTCTGCCCCTCCCCCGCTCACGTTCTGTCCCCCTCTCAAGAAATGAATAAATGTTAAAAAATGAAAAAAAGGAGAGGAGTAAAAGATTACCTCCAAGGTTATGGGTTACATAGCCGAGAGAATGTTGTGGAAGTTGGAGGAGAAATTGTTGGATAGAGCATCGGGGAGGAAATGGAGTATTGGGGTCATGCAGGGTGGACCTGAACAGGGCTTTCCTGAATCGCTGGCCTGGAGGTGATTGGTGCACAGATGAGCGTGCCCTCGAATTCTGGAAATGGAAAGGGTTGAAGACATCAGTGGGGTTAATCTGTGCGTGTAGGGAGCACCTAGGTGGTCTTCCTGACCCCTAGTTCTCCACACGTGGTTGATAGAACCATAGCCTTGGCATCTGGCAAAGACAAGGGGCCAAATCTTCAGTCCCCAGTTCGACCCTCAGCATGAGATTTTCAAACAAGAAGGCCCAAGTGTGTGCTTACCGTATAAGTGGAAAGATTTCAGCTTGAGCTTTGAACCGGTCCAGAAATTTACAATCAAGGAAACTTAAAAAAAAAAAAAAGAAAGAAAGAAAAGGGGGGGGGGGATTATTTTAGACTTTGTGTAAGTTGTTGAGTCTCCCAGTGAAGAGATATTTAAATTTTGAAATACGTACCAGGTTGGGGGACGTAGTGGAAGCACGATAATCTTTTCAGTGACTGGACCAGGGGACAGACAAGCCCTGAACCCCCACCACCACCCCGCACCTCCAGGAAGAGCTGTGGACTTGTGTGCATCCTTTCTGCAGGACCCCCGGGGTGGAGTCACCCACACACGCATGCTGCACCTGCTGCAGCCCCAGAAGCCTCTTCCGGTGTACCCCACAGCTCTTCTGCACCCTCCATCCACCTGGCCGACGAAACAGAGCCCAGACTTTTGAAACGGGCCTTTTATATTCATGGTTACTCCTTTTTTTAGGTGGTAGAATCCTAGAACCATAAAAATGAAAACTCATAGACTGTTAGATCTGAACATGACCTTAGTTAAATCCCCTGGAGGAAACCGGGAACCGAGTCCGATCTTCCGTCCAAGGACGGAAGGGCTAGGTTTTTAGTCCCGGCTGACACTGTAGGATCTGAGGCTGAGAGTGAGGCTGTGTGTGGAACTTGGTGCTCCTGCTGTAGAAGGTGCAGTCAAGAGGATGGCGTGGGGCAAAGGGGCTTGAGAACCACATTCTCACGCTGTCAGGCACAAGAGCAAAGGTTCCAAGTAGGAGGTGGGACCTACAGAAACGAAAGAAGGGAACTGGACAGCCAGTGGGGGAGGGGGGCGTTGGAGAGGCAGGGAAAGTGCTTACAGACTCTTGGGGGTGAGGGCTTCTCCCCACAGTAACCTGGCTCTGCCATGAGGGCTATCCCTTGAAGAGAGATTTCTCCAACATTCTTACGGGGCTAGAGTTAATTCCCATCACTGGTAGAAATAAGGGTTTCGGCATAAAGGGGAAGAATACAATAAGATCGCAAGGATTAGCTATGTGTACGCAACGATGCGTGTATTATAAAGAATAGTAACGTTGCCAAAAAGAAAATTAAAGCTGTCAACTTGTGTTGGGTATATATAAAGCCACCTCGCTTTTTTTTTTTCTCTTCGCTCACTGACCTCTCTATCCACCTACGCTGAAAAAAAAAAAATCATTCATGTATTCATTAGTGCACTATTTCCTCAGCAAATATGTATCGTGTGCCTAATGTGTTGGATGCTAGGTATACAACAGTTCACAAAACCGCATGGATTTTGTAAAGAATAGTGTCGATCTACTACTAACATGAACTTCCCTCCTTCCAGCATTTACTCTCCTTTTTTCTAAAAGCGGTTCTACTTTTAGGGGAGAAGAGTCCTTTCTCCTGAACTGAGAGTGTCTCTTTGGGGGACGAGAAGGCAAAATAAAAAGGCTTCCATTACCGTACCACCTTGTATCACAGGCATTGCCTGGATATTCTCCCTCTAAGTGAGCAAGACTTTACAATCTGTCCCTTGGGATTATTCAAAAATTATCACCCTGGCTTATCTTTGCTTCCAACAGGAGTTGTTTGTAATATCTTTATGTTCTTGTACTTTGACGTTAGCGTTTACATGCTCAAGAGTAACTTTTCTCAGCCTCGATCCCTACCAACTTCTTCCAACCCTTAACTAACCCGCGGACGGCGACGCGGCATTAACTTATTCTCCACCTGATCTCAGATATGACGAGCAGGCAGTATTTTGTTTCTGCAAAAGGCATTTTCTCCTAACTGAAAGGAGAAGAAAGCTAACTCCAGCTTCCTGTGGGCCAGGCCTCTCGTGAATTCTGAGAGGGAGAAAGAGGTTAATTGTGAACAGGTCCATGCATGTGTCACTTACGAGTCACCCCTGGATCCCTTCGGTCCCACACCCTTTCAGCAGTAGTTTTAACACACTGAGACCAGACGGAGGTTTTTATGGCTCTCTTCAATAAGATACAGGGTGAGTTTAAAGAAGGCAATCTTTAAGATTTATCTCTGTGTTCTGGAATAAGAGTTCAATAATTCCTTTAATCCGTGTTGCCATCTCCCTTGGCCTTTTGCTTTACTTTGGTCTTTTAACATCTCACCTTATTTTAATAGCAATTGTCAGGATCCACATACTAGTTCAACGTTAACAAGTACTCTAGGAGCACCAACCTCGTATGAGCAAGGCAAGGCCAGGCGCTCATACGTCATAACGATACCATATTTCACAGGCAAATGAACTGTTTTCAGTAACCATAATTTATCTTTCAAAAAACCTCTGACAGTAAATCAAAAGGGTTAATTGGATAAATTTTTCTTAAGAGGGAATTAGGGTCTTGAAACATCTTTAGGGTCTTTGACATTAGTCGAAGCAGTGGGCACAAACTCACAAACATACTGTAGAAATAATTTAAAGTTAGTGAACAGGATCCATAGAGGTAAAAGCCAAATTAAAAAAAAAAAATTTTTTTTTAATGTTTGTTTATTTTTGAGAGAGAGAAACCGAGCTCGAGGAGGGGAGAGGCAGAGAGAGGGAGACACAGAATCCGAAGCAGGCTCCAGGCTCTGAGCTGTCAGCACAGAACCTCACGCGGGGCTCAAACCCACAAACCGCAAGATCATGACCTGAGCCACCCAGACGCCCCAGCCCCACCTTTAAAAAAAAATTTTTTTAATGTTATAAAAGCCAAATTTTAAGTAGAATTCATGGATCCCAAATTTCTTCAAACTATATCTATATCCAAGCACGCATCCCTCTGTCTCTCTACATCAGTGTATATCTGTAGTTTTAGTCTTAAAAACACTTAGTTCTTTGTGAGAATTATCATTGATTTTCTACTTCTAAAGGTAGTACACATGCTCCATCTCTAGGACATTTTGGATTAGGGCAACAGCACATTTCTTGAAATTTCACAAAAACTGTTATACCTATCCCATCTCCAGATGAACATAAAAGAAAGCTGAACATTTTTTCACTTGAAAACACTGTGACTCTACCATCCTGGAAGCAAGTGGACAGAACCATTTGTCCTCATTTCAAAAACTTTCCCCAAGCCTCGGACCTCTACGCATCATGTGGCTCATCCTACATCTGAAATAATAGCCGTCTTTAGAATCACGTGCTTAATATAACTTTGCAGCTCGGAGGCGTCTTAGAAATCCGTTAGTTCATAATTTCTGAAACTTCCGTCTCAAAAAACTCCACGTACTTTAACATGTTAATAGGTGTTTCGGGGAACAGTTTCTGTGTGCCAGTAAAATTTGGACAGTCCCCTCTGGAGGCCCACAGTGCATGTTAGCATATTAAAGCCTTGGCAGACCCATAGTAACAATGACAACAAAAACTATTTGTATGGGGGCGGGGGGGGGGGGCTTTCATATTTTATTCTGTAAATATTTATTACTTTATGCAAAAATATATGGCACGCTAACTGAAAAAGAAATGACGATCTAGATCTCAGAAAGGTAGAGAAATGTGGCGCCTGGGTGGCTTGGTCGGTTAAGCGTCCGACTTCAGCTCAGGTCATGATCTCACGGTCCGTGGGTTCGAGCCCCGCATCGGGCTCTGTGCTGACAGCTCAGAGCCTGGAGCCTGCTTCGGATTCTGTGTCTCCCTCTCTCTCTGCCCCTCCCCTGTTCATGCTCTGTCTCTCTCTGTCTCAAAAATAAATTTAAAAATGTTAAAAAAAATTAAAAAAAAAAAGAAAGAAAGAAAGGTAGAGAAAGAGAAGAGAAATGGGGAGAGATTTGATCCAGCCCCAGTGAGGAATGGAATTTAAGGATGAAGAGGTATGTCTGAAGAGCACTTTTATAAAGTTTTGTAATCTGAAGTGCTGTATATGTCTTGCCGGTGTCCTTAAGAACCACATTACTTGTCAGGGCAAGAGAAGGAAGGAAGGGAGGGAGGGAGGGAGGGTGAGAAGGAGGAAGGGAGGGAGGAAAGGAAGGACAGAAGCCAGAGAAGAGAGAAAGGAACTGTTTAACTTTGTAAAACCTTGTGTTATGTGCTGGCAAATGTTTAACAACTTTGGGGAAGGGGACGGGCCTGATTTGCAGCATGTATCCGTTTCCGTGGTGTAAATTCTCACCATGGCCAATTTCAGACATGCCAACATGGCACCCACTGGCTCACAAGCTTCTGGCCCCAACATACCGCACTAGTGTTTCTTGGGACAGAGTTCGGAAATGTTGAGCTGAGCCCGGTTGGCGGGGGGGGGGGGATGCTGGGTGGCTTAGCCGGTTAAGCATCTGCCTCTTGACCTCAGCCTAGGTCATGATCCCACAGTTAAGGAGTTCAAGCCCCAGGTCAGGCTTCGTGCTGACAGTGTGGAGCCTGCTTGGGATTCTCACTCCCTCTCTCTCTGCCCCTCCCCTGCTCGATCTCTCCGCACCCTCTCTCTCTCTCTCAAAAATAAATACACTTAAAAAAAAAAAAAAAAGGAAATGTTGAACTGGTGTATCTTCCTTCCTTCCCAATCCTCTCTCCTACAAATATATGTTTTAAAGATGAGCAAGGTAGGGATGCCTGGGTGGCTCAGTCGGTTAAATGTCCAACTCTGGGTTTGGGCTCAGGTCATGATCTCACGGTTCATAAGTTCAAGCCCCACATAGGGCTCTGCAGTAACACTGCAGAGCCTGCTTGGGATTCTCTCTCTCTCTCTCTCTCTCTGCCCCACTCATCCTGTCTCTCTCTCTCTCAAAATAAATACATAAACTTAAAAAAAAAAAAAAAAAAGATGAGCAAGCTAAGGCCTAGAGAGGTTATGTGAGTGTCAAAGTCAGACAGCTAATCATCTTGACTAGTATCCAAACTCTAATTTCTAAATTCAACAATTCCTTCCTAACATAAAAATGTTAACTATGTGAAAAGGAAGTATATGGTACCATAGAGCCCAGTGAGAAGGAAGACCCTTACCTCAGACATATGACTTGATTATCTTTCGGCTGCTCAGCTACTCTGCCTGTAGATGGAATAATTTAGATAATACGTGTTTATTACCAATAAATACCTCCTAATAGTAATAAAATATGCAGGTTCGTTTCTTCATAAATATTTTGAAATCCTCAGTCAAAAGAGGCTATATGACCATTTAAAAGTCATTCTGGGGGCGCCTGGATAGCTCAGTCGGTTAAGCGTCTGACTTCAGCTCAGGTCATGATCTCACAGTTCGTGGGTTCGAGCCCCGCGTCGGGCTCTGTGCTGACAGCTCAGAGCCTGGAGCCTGTTTCAGATTCTGTGTCTCCCTCTCTCTCTGCCCCTCCCCTGTTCACGCTCTGTCTCTGTCTCAAGAATAAGTAAACATTTAAAAAAATCTTTTCTAAGTTATTCTGAAGTCATTCTTGTTTCATTCAAATCTTGAAATCTTGTAGATCTGAGCCTCAGACTAGAGGTTATTCTCCGAGGTCAGAGGAAATTACCATACTCAGAAACAAAGGAAAGTTAGCTCTCGTTTATTTCAGTATTTTTGTTGTTCAAACTTTTCTCTCAAACCACAACTCACTTTATATTTTTCTACCTGCCTCCTCATATTTTCAGAAAAAGGGTTTGTTGAGATAAATGCTTTTAATTTTTTTACGTTTATGTATTTTTGATGAGATACATGCTTTTAAAATATAGAATTGTTTTTGATAATATTTATACACATATATAAATAAATTTGATTTTGTTTGTAGAAGGTGATGCTACTTCCTTGGACTCAAAGACTAGAATACAAATTTGTTTGTATTGAGAGTCATTATGCGGCAGAAACATCCTTGTGAGGCCTTCCATGAAAGGATTTGTTATGTAAATCCCAGGGTCTTCTTGGACTGGCTTCCACTGATCTTAGACAAGTCTCTTATAACCTTGATCTTCTTATTATAAAAAGAATGGGATAATAGCAATCTAGACTTTATGGGGTAGTTGGTCTCAACCACAGAGATGTTGAGAACTGATCATTAAGTTTGTGAATTTCACTCTGACTTTTGGCCATTTTACAACATTGTGACTCTTTCACCAAAAGCTTGGTGAGAAAAAGAAGTTGAGTTAAAATTCATTTCCTTTCATTTTTATCTGTGGATGAAAAATCATTCCGATTCTCCTTGTGTCTGATTAGACATGGGTGCCAAGAGGTGATAACAGTGATTAGCTGACAGCTTATAATAATGGATTTGTGTTGTCACTATATCTACTTAATAAGCAGCATCCGTGAAAGGACAGTTTTATAAACAAAGACTTAACAAAATTCAATAAGCTACAGATATAAGATAAAAAGAAAAGAAGGAGCTTAATCAATAGTGGGAGGAATTAAAGGGTAAACGGAACTGCCTGCCGACTGACTGGGCCACTTTCCTGGCTGCATCTGGCTGAGCCACTTTTTACACCCCCAAAGAATGAGATAATAACACTCTTCTACGATCCCTTCCGTAATGACGCATCTCTGATCTTTCCAAGATTCTAACGAAATTCTGCAAACTTTCAGAGTTTTTAGCTTGAAATTTTCCTCTATCTTCAAATTTCTCTGTGGCTGCAAAATGATTGGTTCCTTGGACAAGGCATACGAATCCTTCAGAAAGATGATTTCCCGAGAGTTACCTATTCCTAATACCTAAAGAATACTCTGAACAAAACAGATAACTGCAAGTACAGATCAGTCCCCCTAGGATTAGTATTCTGTGATCCTCACTGCTGCATCCAAGTGGACTTAAGTTTGTCAAGCAGCTTGTGTGAGTGCAACTGTAAGAGATTTTGGTGAAAATCCTGAAAATGAAACAGGAACCCATGGGGGAGGGGAAGGAAAATCCTGAAAATGATACTCTAGAAAGATAAGAAAAAATTGTAATTCATATTTTAAAAGAATTTTTACTATTTACCCCATGTTGTCTCATTTAATCCCCACAATCCCTATAAGGTGTATTGTCCCCATTTTATGGATAAAGTAGTTGAAGTTTCAAGAAGTTGCCTTATCCAGGTCACTGGAAGCCCGTTAGGGAAGTTTGGGTTTCCAATACCAAATTCGTGCACCTTCCATTATAGCGCAGTAACTCTTAGAAATGAACTTCACGGGGCGCCTGGGTGGCTCAGTCGGTTAAGCGTCCGACTTCAGCTCAGGTCACGATCTCACGGTGGGTGAGTTCGAGCCCCGCGTCGGGCTCTGGGCTGATGGCTCAGAGCCCGGAACCTGCTTCCGATTCTGTGTCTCCCTCTCTCTCTGACCCTCCCCGGTTCATGCTCTGTCTCTCTCTGTCTCAAAAATAAATAAATGTTAAAAAAAAAAAAAATTAAAAAATTTAAAAAAATTAAAAAATAAAAATTAAAAAAAAAAAGAAATGAACTTCACTTTTGCTCTTACTATTCAGTTCATTACTGATGTCAGTCAGTCCCCAATCCTAGGTAACCAGCAAAGGTCAAGTAAATATGTGTCGGTGCCTTTTAACAATAGGGCTTTGGGGCGCCTGGGTGGCTCAGTCGGTTGGGCGTCCGACTTCGGCTCGGGTCATGATCTCACGGTTCGTGAGTTCGAGCCCCGCGTTGGGCTCTGTGCTGACAGCTCGGAGCCTGGAGCCTGTTTCAGATTCTGTGTCTCCCTCTCTCTCTCTGCCCCTTCCCTGATCATGCTGTGTCTCTCTCTGTCTCAAAAATAAATAAACATTAAAAAATTAAAAAAAGAAAAGAAAGAAAGAAAAGAGCCAGCTCATTTAAAAAAAAAAACAAAAAACAATAGGGCTTTGACCTACAGATTCCGTGGGAATGAGGCATCTAGCAGAGCACTTCCTCTATGATTGGACAGTGCAGGATGGAAATTCTGGCTTCAATGCTTACTTGGGCAAGTTACCTAACATCGAAGAACCTCAGTTTCCTCAACTGTACAATGGGGATAATGATAGCATCTATTTTACAGCATTGTTGTGAGAATTAAATGGGGTTAAATTAAAAAAAGCACTTAACATATAGTAAGCTCTCAATAAAAGCTAGTTTAAAAGAAATAGATTTGTGTGACTGTATGGTCCCCTGTGTTGACTAAAGGAATCCATCAGGGGCGTCTAGGTGGCCCAGTCAATTAAGCATCTGACTCTTGGTTTCAGCTCGGGTTATGATCTCACAGTTCATGGGTTCAAGCCCCTCATCGGGCTCTCCGTTGACAGTGCATAGCCTGCTTAGGATTCTCTCTCTCCCTCTTTTTCCGCCCCTCCCCAACTCATGCGTGCTGGCTCTCCCTCTCTACCTCCCTCTCTCAAAATAAATAAATCAACTTAAAAAAAAAAAAAAAAAAAAAAGGAACCCATCAGACTTAAAAACTTTGCCCAGCCAGCAGAGGTAACAAATTAAATACATATGGAAATTCCATTGCCAGTGTTATCTCTCACATTAAAAACACTATTGGTAAATAATATGGGCCACGTACCGAAGTGTAAACTTTAGTACATGAGATCTGAATTTAAGCGTATGCTCTGTAACACTCCAAAAGATTCTGTGACTCCATGCTAATTTCGTACTAGCACTAAAATGAGTTCACCAAAGACAATTACTTAGTGATCTGTTCTTTTTTCCCTTTCATCTCTTAATATGTACCCAGTCTAAAACTAGAATTTCTGTGTGCAACTCAAGGCACACACAGCATGTTCACATAAGGCCCATCACTTGCGGCTTAACTGTTCACTCCTGTCTGCAGAAATGTAAAGGCCACCCCAGGCCACCAACTTAATTATATCCAGGATGCGCACCAGAGGTGAAAAGCCTCCTAGAACTGTTTTTCAATCATCATCTCTCCAACTGAGCTGGACCAGTGACACTAAAGCCAGCAATTAAAAGCCTCGAGTTTAGAAATCCATTCAGTTTCCCAAGTCCCCAAATGGCAAAGGTTAAGTGAATTATGTGGAGATAATTCGCCAAGGTCCCGAGGGAGGGTTCGGCTAACTTCAGATTACTGGCTGTTTCAGTCTTATGTTTCCCTTCCCAACTGATATGCTTCATGCAGTGGTGCTGCCAATGTAAATACCAGAAAAATAAGAAGAGTTGCAGATGGAGAGAATAAAAAAAAAAAAACCTTCAACGTGTTTTCTAGGGGGAAAAGCCATGGGATGAGCACATTTCGTGTTTGTAACACTGAAGGTTTTTCCCTCCCTTTATTTTCAAGGATAATTGTGAGGAAATTTACACTCGCCTCATATTAAAAAATATTTGGGAGCTTTACTGTGTTGCTTTGGTACTTAAATTGGAGCACGTCGCCAGGCATCTTACTGTGGGAGACCATAATGGGACCCGCAACTCTCCTCCAGGCTGAATTAGAACCACCCGTTACACCTCGAGTTGTGTGGTAACACCTCCACGGTGTTTCCAATTAACTTTGTAAGTTTTTAATCAGTGACAAATGCATCTTTGTAAATTCAATTTACCTTTTATTGCAGCACCATAAACCGTCTTGCAGCATTCCGGTACTTTGTGAACATTTTACTTGCTACTGACATAAGACAGCTGTTGGACCTACAACAAAGGCTAAGGTTTATGAGTTACCTGAATTAGGATGTAGGTGAAGTAATTAAACCCCGAAGAGAAAGAGGGGGGAAACAGATAGCCCTCTGCAATCCGCACACACCGACACACAGGCGGGAACTCCCGAAGCAACTCAGAAGCTGGACCATTCAGGATTAAATCCCCAGAAACTCCCTTCTTTTACTGTGAATTTTAACTCACGATATGTTGAAAGAGGTACGTAAGTGAAAACGCTCAGGCACATTTTATTAATAAATCTATACTGCTATTTGTTTTTTTTCCCCTTTAATCAGATTCAAATGCATCCTGTTAAAGAGCCACGGGTGATTAGATCATAAATCTGAATGACCTTGAAGATGATGAAGGAAATGCTTCTCTGTAAAGCGATCATCATGCTGCCAGTTTCATCATTTACACATTTTTACAGGTGCAGGGAAAATGTTTAATTTCAAATAGCTTGCAAGAATCACTCAGAATAAAATATTCCTTTATAAGATCCCCAGATAGTAAAGCAGATGAACTAACTGCACTCCTCAAGAATATGTATTTTTTTTTTGTTTCTATTTTTGCTCCTAAAATAAGAAAACGGCAAAAAATTAGGGGGAGGATTATAATTGCTTGACCTCAACTATAAGCTACTCTAGGATTCTAGCTTAGGTTTCATTGTGTTTAAATATTGCTAATGACACATTAACTCATTGCCCCTTGCTGCAAGTTATTAACTAATTTTGAGTAATATGGTCGTGAGACGTATCTTTTGTTACATATTTAATCAAAAGTCTGCATTTTTATAAAGGCAGCAAATTTATGGATGACATTTATGGTTTTTGCCTTAAACGCTGAAGAATTCTTTTGTCTTATTTTTGGATTTATCGCTCAACCATGAGACATTTGACATTCAAGATGTACACCTGCATCTTGCTATTATCATATCAAAAATATTGTAAATGTTGTAATTTGTCAGAAGTATTTAGACACTGATATTATTCCAGTCCACTAATTGATTCATTTATTCATCACTTACTCATTAAGTGCTTAATATCTGCCTAGGATAAATAGTGACTGAAAATGTAGCCCTTCTCCTGCAGATCAAGGATTATAAACGCAAGAAAAATTTCAGACCCAAATATATCTATGTGTTGTTTATTTCAGATACTTATTTAGACTTTATTTGCCTTTCAGATGTTTTTAAAAATCAGCTATGACCTAAAACTTCTCACTGAATCTGTACATTGTTACCATTTCTAAAACCATGGACTTGGCTTTCTTTGACCTTTTCTGAAGGGCATACTCTTTAAATACTGTTTTGATTCTTCTGTGTCATAGATGCTTTTGATGGCTTATGAATTCTTCATAATACATATACAAACTGGTCCAAATACAGCTTTGATTTCATTACCCTATTTTCCCCATTCTTTATTACTTGCCTTAAAGAAATAAGAAGAAAGCTATATAGCTACTTTGGAATGTAGGGATTCGACATGAAAAGCACCCTTTTAAGTTGCTGTAAACTGATCATTAGTTTCTCATCGTTTCTTCTCGGTGCTCAGAAATATATGACCAGATATAGAAGAGGAGTTTCAGCAGATAGTATCGAGTGTATGTTCTTTACCCCAAAGTCTGATCTTCGCCCTGTCAAAGTAACACTCCGATGGCAGTCCTGTGACTGGAAGACAAAAGGGCCCAGTGAGTGACCCAGGGCCTTGGCACAGTACTCATTAGATGGGGAGGCTTTCCAAGGGTTTTTACCAAGCCTTCCCCATGCTCGGCTCTTGGCCTAACCCTAACAAAATCAGCCCTCGGACGTCCCCAAACAGGTAGGGAGGGACAGAGGGGTGGTCTCCCAGAACTCGGGTTTTCATGATCATTTCCCGAGACGACGTCTGACTCCCCATTGGAGCACCAGAACGCGCCTTAAAAATGAGGCAAATCAGAGGCGAGAATCAAAAGCTTTGGAGAAGTGCTCTGGGGTAGTGACTAAGCGGTGAAAAGCTGCCACTGGTTGAGGGCTTGAAATACGCGGGCATGGAGTTTGTCACAACCACCCCACATGGCGGAAGGGGAAGCAGAGGCTTAGGAATCTACCTGAAGCTAACAAAACTTTGGAGCTGGAATGCATAGCCATGTCGGCAATGAATTCATTTCGCGGGTCCGGGTGAGTGTGAGCACCCATGCTGTGAACCGCTACACCACCTTGCCCGTCAGGTGCCAAAATGTCATACTATCTCTGAAGCCTAAATCTTTATTCTTTGAAACTTTAAATCTATGAGTTACATCTTGAGTGACAAAATTTACACCCCCCAGAAACCCATCCTGATGTGAAAACTAAACAATTATCGCTCCATTTCAATGCTGTTTCCTTCTCCTTCAGGCTGCCAAGCCATGTCTGATGGAGGCTATTCCCACTGTTGTATGTATACAATGGAATTAAAGATCCCCTCTGGAACAGCCGAGAGTCTGCCCTATTTTATTGCAAAACATGCCTCCATTTTAGAAAAGTAGACTAATTGATTGTTCTGCCCCCTAACTGGATTGTTTCCTTTTAAACCATCTTATCGCCAAAGCCACTTGACCATAATTTATGTTTAGGTTTTTAAATAAAAGGCTTCTAAGGTCTCTTGCACACGAAGGATTTTATGCGTTGTATGTGAAATGCAAATTGTTTCCGTTAAAATAAATCTAAAACATGATTTGTAGGTATTCCGTATTATTTGGTAATCTAAAACTCCAGCTCTTGAAGTCATTAATTAGAGAATCATTGAAAATTATCATTTTGGATCCTGGTCAGGGGAACTTTTAAAAATTAATGAACATTGGAGGCTTCCAAATTCCACACTGCGCACTGTGTTTTGTCCACACCTAAAAGAAAGATTTAAAACAAATTCCTCGGGTCCTGCCAGGCATTCTCAGGCATTCTCAGCACACTCGCACGTAGTATCGGCCGCAACAGCTCAATCAATAGCGAAGAGTAATGTAATAATTGCCGCAGCATTTTCTGTAATTCCTCATTGTGGTAGCAACAGCATTTCAATAATATTCAGAGAGACTATTTATGGTGCTTAAGGTAAGAGGTTTCTGCCATGTGTAGAATAACAAAAAATTCAGTGCTACTATTTAACCCTTAATGAGAAAAATTCTTAAGGAGAGAAGCAGTTAAGCACTTAAATTATCTGTGTCAGGCAATAGTCAGAGGACGTTGAGCCACAGGACATTTGAATAGGCAAAATAGTACTTGATGACCATTAATTACTAGAGGACCAGTTGAATAAAATGTGGTATACCCACACAATAGAAGATTTTACAATTGTTAAGACAAAAAAATGGGGGCACTCAGTATGTACTGGTATGAAAAGTTCTTCAAGGTATTTTGTGGAGTGGACAAAGCAAAACACAGGATAGTATGTATAGGAGGCTATCTTTTATGTATAATAGGAAAAAAATTAAGGATATGCATTTGTATTCACTTCTATATGCATAAGGAAACTGTGAAAGCCGTATTTAATAACATTAAGGGACGCCTGGGTGGCTCAGTCGGTTTAGTGTCCAACTTCAGCTCGGGTTACAATCGCGCAGTTCATGGGTTGGAGCCCCGCGTTGCCCGGCTCCGTGCTGACAGCTCGGAGCCTGGAGCCTGCTTCGGAGTCTGTGTCTCCCTCTCTCTCTGTCCCTCCCCCGCTCGCACTCTGTCTCTCTTTCTCTCAAAAATAAGTAAACTTTTGGGGCGCCTGGGTGGCGCAGTCGGTTAAGCGTCCGACTTCAGCCAGGTCACGATCTCACGGTCCGTGAGTTCGAGCCCCGCGTCAGGCTCTGGGCTGATGGCTCGGAGCCTGGAGCCTGTTTCTGATTCTGTGTCTCCCTCTCTCTCTGCCCCTCCCCTGTTCATGCTCTGTCCCTCTCTGTCCCAAAAATAAATAAAAAACTTTGAAAAAAAAATAAAAAAAATAAGTAAACTTTTAAAAATAAATAAAACTAGTAACATTGTTATCTGGGTGTGTGCATGGTGGGGTGGGGGTACTGGGGTGGATAGAGGACACGAATGAGTAGAAGATGCTTATATATATATATATGCATATATAATTTCAAAGCATGTGAACATATTCAATAAATTAAAAGTGGTTTAAGTGATGGTTGTACTGTTAGCAGGGAACTAGTTTAATAAATACGGTACATTCGTAGGGTGGAATATTATGTGGCCATAAAACAGAATAAGGAAGCTTTTTATCGCCTGATTTAGAAAGATCTCTCAGATGTGTTATTGTGTTTAAAAGAAAATCCAAATACAGGACACTGTCCTTATGATGCTACCACCTCTATGGAAGGAGGAGGAGTATTTGCATACATGTAATCAATTAGCTCTGAAAAGACACACAGGAGATGAATAATGGTGATTGCTTGTGTCGAGGGAAACAACGGTGTGGTGTGGCTTGAGGTGGGAGGGGAGACTTTTCACTGAATAGCCTTTTTAGGCTTTTCTCTTAACCGCTTGAAGCTATTATCCTTTTCAGAAACATAAAATTCAAGCATTTCATTTTTAAAAACAGTATTTAACTGTAATTACAGCTTTTTCCCAAAGAAAGAAAAGAAATGAATTAATAAATTGATCTTGGAACTAGAGAAAGGAAGAAAACCAGGCTCTAATTTATCAAACTATCTAATTTGTCAAACTACTAATCCGACCGCTATCAAAGGACTAATATTTCTCCTCACTTTTCTCTATACTAATTTGACTGCGGTGCACTGTCTTTGATTCAAATGCAGCTTAATAAAATTAACTGGATTCATTTTTTTCTAGACACGTAAAGAAATGTCATGTTTGTCCCCCATCTACCCCACCGCCCACTCCAGGAAGGGAGGACTAAATGGATTGAGACTGTGTAATTTAAATTTTACCTGGCTCATTATCACTTTCAAATAATTTATGCATTTTAAGCAGCTGCTTTTCTTCTCCTATGTGTCAATCATGCAAATTAGCAACACCTCAACGAAACTAGCCTATAATAAATCAATTTTTAAGCTAAGCATTTCACGGGGTTATCTTTCCCTGTGCAGATTTTAACAGCTGTAAAGCACCCACACTTCCACATTGGAAAGCAGTGGAGAGATCATGAGCTTATAGTCAAACAAATCTGGGGTTTAATCTTGGCTCTGACATTTATAAACTACATATCCTTGGGAAAGTCATTTAACCTCTTTAATCTTCAGTCTTCCTTATCTGTAAAATGGGGATGGCAATGCCGATTCCCAGGGTTGTCATTTAAAAAGGCATATTAGGGGCGCCTGGGTGACTCAGTTGGTTAAGCGTCCAACTTCAACTCGGGTCATTATCTCACGGGTTCATGGATTCGAGCCCCGTGTCGGGTTCTATGCCGACAGCTCAGAGCCTGGAGTCTGCTTCGGATTCTGGGTCTCCCTCTCTCCCTGCCCCTCCCCAACTCACACTCTGTCTCTCTCTCTCAAGAATAAATAAATATTAAAAAAAAAAAATACCTGATGCTAGGGTGGCCAATGATCCTGGTTTGTCTGGGACTGTTTCCTTTAGCACTGCAGTTCCTACATGCTGGGGAAACCCCTCAGTCCAGGGCAGGTCAGGACAGCTAAGCACCCTATTCGGTTCAAAAGGAATATTCAGTGTGAATTAAAATCTTGAACACAGAGGGGTGCCTGGGTGTCTCAGTCAGTTGAGCATTGGACTCTTGGTTTCGGCTCAGGTCATTATCTCATAGTCATGAGATGGAACCCCACATTGGGCTGTGTGCTGAGCGTGGAGCCTGCTTGGGATTCTCTGTCTGTCTCTCTCTCTCTCTCTCTCTCTCTCTCTCTCAGCCCCTTCCCTGCTCTCTCGCTCTCCCTCTCTCTCTGTCTCAAAATAAATAAACATTTTATTTAAAATCTTGAGTACACAGACTAGGGAAGGCAGCAGTGTCTCTATAGGTTATTTTGTTTCTTGGGTGACTTCCGCGAGGAGGAGACAAAAAAGTCAGTTCTGCAACTTTTAGACAATAGAAACACAAGACAGGCAGGGAAAGGTGAGTCGTGACTTGATTTGGAAGCCAGATGGCCTGAGTTTTAGTTCTGGTTCTGTTGAAGACCAACTACGTGGTTGGCTTCAATGCTGCTGGGCTTTGGTTTGCGTTCATCATCTATAAACGAGAGCCTTAGACCAGCTCTCTCTGAGCTCTAAAAGTCTATTTTAGGCACAGTCAGAAATTGTCAACTGCTAGGAAACTATCTGAACACCACCAAAAGGAGATGATAAATCTCACCGTCCCTTGTCTTGTCAGCCACTCCGATGATTGAGCACATATCCAGCATTATCTACTAAGTTGAGAACTTTCTGCCAAGTAGGAACAAGGTGACTAAGATCCAGCCCTTGCCCTCCACACACACAGGACCAAGTGAGAGTTATTTTTGCCAGAATCTGAGAAAACTCTGGCAAGAAGTTGGCTACCAGGGTCTGAAGGTTGGGTGAAACATGAATGGGCAGTAGATGGCAAGATACTGAGGGCAGAGGCGACGGCCTGAATGGAGGGGAGAATGCTCGTTGTCTAGAATCCTACTGCAGACACACTGCAAAGAGAGCTCATGAGGTTTGGTGAGAGCACAGAATAAATATCCCAGAGAGCTATTTTACTAGGGTCATTGCCATACCACCCAGACTACCAAGTGGGAAAGAATGTAGGGGCCTTGGGTAATGAGGGGGAGGAGAAAGATGAAAACCTGAAATGGAACCAGAGCAAGGCCCAGGAAAGGTTTTCTTTAGGAGAGAGGGGGAGGTTTGAACACGTCTGCAAATATATGACAAAGTTGCCCACTGAGAGAACTTACATGGAAAAGTTCACTTGCGGGGCGCCTGGGTGGCTCAGTCGGTTAAGCGTCCGACTTCAGCTCAGGTCACGATCTCACGGTCTGTGAGTCCGTGAGTTCGAGCCCCACGTCTGGCTCTGGGCTGATGGCTCAGAGCCTGGAGCCTGCTTCCGATTCTCTGTCTCCCTCTCTCTCTGCCCCTCCCCTGTTCATGCTCTATCTCTCTCTGTCTCAAAAATAAATAAACATTAAAAAAAAAAAAAATTTTTAAAAAAAGAAAGAAAAGTTCGCTTGGGAAAGGAGCAACGGTTTTCTTCTTTCCTCCCTTTAGCATGGAATGAAAGAAAATGTCAGGGAAAATAAGAGGTGGTAGAATTTGGGTTCCACCGTCTCAATCAACAAAATGAAATAACTGTCAACGCCACCATGCCTCCTCTTTAGTTAATTTAATTATCACCTCTATGTGGTGAATTATCTTTGTGCTTACATAACAAGGACAGCGGTGTTCAATTAACAGGAAAATTAATCTAATGTTTCGGTTAACTGAAGGTTGACTGAAGGTTTCAAACAGAAATTCTGCCTTGTCCCGACTTCTGGTTTTTTTTGGATCTTATAAAAACCTATTAGTCTACTCTTCTCTCTTGGCAATTAAAGTATAAAAATGGACTGAAAAAGATAGGATTTATTGAATTTTAATTTAAAATTTATTAATTATAAAAAATATGAAAAATAAAGACATTATGAAGAGGAAAAACTCCCACATAGCCCACAACCCAAATATTACTAACATTTTGAGATGAGTATTGCCTTCCAGTTTTCTTCTAGGCATTTTTTATTGTTATGGTATTATGCAAATAGTATCTGTCACCATGGATTTTTTTCACTTAACCATAGAAAACAGGAATTTTCTCACATTCTTACAAACTCTTATAAGAGTTTGTTTATACTCATCATTTTTTTAAGGTTGTTTACGGAGAGAGCGAAAGAGCGAGATAGGGACGGGCAGAGAGGGAGAGAGAGAGAGAATCCCAAGCAAGTTCTGCACTGTCAGATTGATTTCCCAGGATTAAAAGTTTTTGAACATCGGGGTACCTGGGTGGCTCAGTCTGTTAAGAGTCTGACTTCAGCTCAGGTCATGATCTCACAGTCTGTGAGTTCAAGCCCCGCGCCAGGCTCTGTACTGACAGCTCAGACCTTGAAACCTGCTTCAGACTGTGTCTCCCTCTCTCTCTGCCCCTTCCCTGCTTGTGTTCTGTCTCTCTCTCTGTGTGTCAAAAATAAATAATCATTAAAAAACCATTTTTTTAAGTTTTTGAACATCATTTTATTGAGGATAGTTCACATACCATGTAATTCACCTACTTAAAGTATACAATTATTTTTCATATAGTCACAGATATGGGCAGCCATTACCACAGTCAGTTTTAGGGCATTTTTATTACCTCAAGAAGAAATCCTATACCCTTTAGCAATCATCTTCCAACTCCTAACCCAACATCCACTTCTCACCAGCCCTACACAACCACCACTATACTTTCTATCTGTATAAATTTCCCCATTCTGGGTATTCCGCATGAATGGGATCATGTGATACGCGGTCTTTTGTAACTAACTTCTTAGAGTAATGTTTTCAAAGTGTATCCGTATTGTCGCATGTATCCATACTGCTTTACTTTTTATAGCTGAATAATATTCTATTGTATGGATATACCACATTTTGTTTATCCGTTCTTCAGTTGATGGACAGTTGGGTTGTTTCCACTTTGGGCTATTGTGAATAATGCTGCTGTAAGCATTTGTGTACAAGTTTCGGGGTGGACATATGTTTTCCTTTCTCTCGGGTATATACCTAGGAATGGAATTGGTTGGTCACAGGGCTAGAAACGTAAATTCCTGCTGAAAAGAGTTGAGACACATTTAAGTCTCTTACTATGTATCTCCAAGTTGCGTTTCAAAAGTTTTTGCATTAAATTTTAATTTTCTGATGGAAGATCTTGCTGTTATCCATGGTCAGTCAGTTCTCAGGAGCAAGGATGTGCCAAAGTAAAAGTCGAGGACAGTGTTGTCTAATAGAAATATCATACAACCCATATCGGTAATTTTAAATCTTCTAGTAGCCACATAGTTTTAAAGTAACAAGAAACAGGTGAAATTAATTTTAAGGATATATTTTCCTGAACTCAACATATCCAAAATAGTATCTTATCTTGCCAAACTGTAATCCCTATAAAAAATTATTGCTGAGATATTTTCTCTTCCTCTTATTTCACATTCAGTGTCTGAAGTCTAACATCTGTTTTAGACTTCACATCTCCATTTGAACAAGCCACATTTCCCATGCTCAGTAGCTACTGTAGTGGACAGTACAGCTCTAGGAATTTGGCTGACTACATCTTCTTTGGAATGTGGCAGGCAGTTTTTGAAACATATCCTCATGTATTTCCCTGTGTTATCTTCCTCTTTTTTATTTATTTTTATTTTTTTTTTAATTTTTTTTAACGTTTATTTATTTTTGAGACAGAGAGAGACAGAGCATGAACGGGGGAGGGGCAGAGAGAGAGGGAGACAGAGAATCGGAAGCAGGCTCCAGGCTCTGAGCCATCAGCCCAGAGCCCCACGCAGGGCTCGAACTCACGGACCACGAGATCGTGACCTGAGCTGAAGTCGGACGCTTAACCGGCTGAGCCACCCAGGTGCCCCTCTTCCTCTTTTTTAATAAAAAATGCAGCAAGAACAAAATTTAACTAACTGACAATTCCTCCTGGATAGAGAATGGTTAACTAAGTACTTACTGCTTTCACACAAACAATGTATAATGGGTGAAAAAAAAGGACAGCTTTAAAAGAGCCACTCTTTTATTCCAGTTTACTTGAACAGACCCTGGAGCTATTTTTATTTCTAGAATCTATGTTGCTGAATGCTAAACACCTGTGCTTAACGTTCTCCCAAATTGGTAAATAATTTCCTTTGTTGCAGTCTTTACTGATGAACAGGAAAGAAAAGAAGCAAGAAATAGATTTCACTGTGCTATGCTGGTGAAAACCATGTTTTTCAATTTATTCTTTTCACAATAAAAAACGATTTAATCTGAGATCCTCTATAATCCCAGGACACAACACTCCTTCTCTGTTGTGTGGCAACTTCCTGCCATGCATAATTATTTTCCAAAAGCGTATCAGGTCAGAGATGAAGCAGAGAATGAAGGAAAGAGTCCATGGTGATCTTAGGCAGATTTTTTTTTTTTTTACTTGTAGGAATCAGTTGGATAGTTACTACCACCTGGCACTGCTAATGAGTCTAGATGGGAAAACAAAGCTGCAAAGCGTTCCACAGCAGACTGCACTGTGGTCCAGTTCTGGGGAGTCATTTGGGGTCTGTTGAGCATCTGAAGGAAGATACATCTGAAGGTGTCTGCCTCTTATAAAAATCGAAACCTTTTGTTCTTCAGTTTTAAAAGAAACATGGCGCTTAGAAATAATTAGCTGTTGATTCGTTTGTGTTTCTATAACCTAAATATTTTACTGTATTCATAAAATAACTTTTAAAGCTAAATATATCTTATGCATTAAAAGCAATTTATTTATAATATTCTTGGAGGAAAGAGACCATCTCTTCCAAGAAGGTATTTCCACTACTAATTCAAATCGCTCATAAGCAACCTAAATAAAGAGACAATATAGTGCAGTCATTCAGAGCAGGAAGTCTGATGCCAGGGCTCTAGGTTCAAATATGAACTCCACTGATTATCCAAGTAATTTTTCTGTGCATAAGATCCCTCTCCTGAAATTAGGAACAATGAGAGCTATTTTAAGGTTCAAGTGAGATAATGCATATATGGTACTTAGCAAAATGCCCATCACTTCTCTTTGTTGTGGGTTTTGGTGGGTTGTTGTGGGGTTTTTTGTTGTTATTATTTTTACACACATCTTACAGATTCCAAGATATCGCAGCATAGAGAATAGCCAATAAAAAGCCCAAGGAATAGCAAATAATCAAACGCCAATTATTATGCAACATGACTGCTATGCCATATAAGAAGAAAGCATGGCTCTCCCACATGTTATGAGAACTAGGAAAAAAGGACTGGAGAAATGGGAAGAGGAAGTAGTGGGAAACATGAACTTCATTAGCAAGAAGATGCTCTACTAACACGCTCCACATGTTGTTAACTAATTCACTATGTATTTATTGAGCGCTAACTCTGTGCAAAATATTGTGCTGGGTACTGGGGTTACAAAGATGAGATATGTTACCTGTCTTCAATAATCTTAAAGCCCAACAGAATGTCGTCTTTGTTATTGTATGTACCACCTGGCCTTGTCGTTCTTGGCTTGCTGGTCAACGCTGACCTCTCGATTGTGAGCAGGAATGCTATCTGATTCACATCTATACCTCTGCATTGTGCACAGTTCCTGGCTCATAATAGGTACTCCGTAAACGTTTGCTGAGATGACTTCTTTAGCATGAAGAAGGGAATTGATCATTATTGTATTTACAACTGTAATAGTAAGTTCTGTGAAGGCAGAGACCCATGCTTGTAAATGTCTTGATTCCAAGAAAGGTGGACTTTTGATATTAGGTTGTCAGTTACACCACTATTAAAGTATCATTATTACAATGAGAGTCGCCACCACTATTAAAGTATCATTATTACCATGAGAGTCGCTATGTAGTATCCAAATGCAATTATTGCAGTCTCAGCCTCCAGTAGATTTCTTCAGTCCCAGGTACATAGGATACACAATTGCATTGCACTGTTGTATCTAATTAGGGGAAATAAGCAATGAAAATGTGCTCTCTGATAGTTTTTTGTTTTCTTGAAGTTTGGAAAACCTTTCATTTTTCAATGAGATAACTATAAATAAGCTTTTTGTTGAATCATAAATGCTGGGATTTCATCATTCTTTTCCATTCAGATCACTTTATTCTATTCTTCTATTTTAAAAAATTAAGTTTAGACAATGAAATAAGTTTAAAGGAGGAAAAACCGATTACATACTGTGTATGTGTGTTCCAGTTCTCATGTGGAGGTCACGTAGACAATGAGAACAATTCCTAATACTGTTGCTGTGCATTTGATAAAATTCTATTTTGAGGAGTGCATCCCTTCTGGTGTGAAGTCCTGTGAAGTAAATTGCACATTAGGATATTATTAACTTTGTTAGATTGAGGAAGTTTGCAGCTGATGCTTTGGTAGGGTGAGTAGAGGCAGGCTATAGATACTCCTAGTCTATTGAAGCTCCTTATAATTGGTAGTCTGGAATCAAATACTAATCTACAGCCTAATCCGAGCATGATGACTTTCATTAATCTGTGATGGGTTTTTATTTCTTTATTATGAGCTAACTGTGTAAATTCAAAAGAATTAACAGAGCCATCTTGGCACGATTTAATTCTCAGGCTCCCTCTGCTGGTAGTGAAAGACAACAAATTTACAGGGAACTTAAGAATGAGGGTAATATCACTATTTCCACACTTTTGCCTTTTACATTAAAGTTAAATTATTGTTGGATACTTATGTCATAAAAGCAAACTTTTTGGTTTACAGCTAGCCGGTTTTCCCACTACAGATTAAACGATATTTTTGTGGTTGAATTAATTAGTCTTTTCATCACAGAAAATTGAACTATTTTGTATTTAAAATAAATATTTGCTAGAGTTATACAGAGTAATTTATAATATCACTTATACAAATGATTACTAACAGCTTTCATAAACAGAAACAGAACACTTAATAGAGACATACTGAAGATTTAGCAGCTACCCAAACTACTTTATCCTGTCCTATATAAATCCTGTACAACAAAAATATACACCCTGCATACCATCCAATAAAGCAATTACTTTCTGGGCCGTAATATCTCAACATAATACATAAAAATACATAACAATTCAAAACAATATATATTCACCTTGCAGTCCTCTGATTCTGAATATTTGTGTCCACAGTGCCATTTTAACTTTGAAAAGCACTTTCACATTTCTCCTGCATTGTATCCTGAAAACCCTTGAGACAGTGCAGATACTATTGTCCCTACTTAACAGGCAAAGTAACTGAGGTCAGAGAAGTTAAATGATGGCCTCCAAATTACACACTAGTTAGTGGAAAAGAGCCTTCGGCTCTTCCAAAAGGTCTACAGGCCTCTCTCTCTTGAGAGCTATTTAATAAAAAGGCATCAAGAAAATTATTTAAATTATCTAGCTTTTTATTAACCATGTTGTCTTGAATTGCCTATCCATATTTATGCTTCACAGTCCCCTATTCAGGTCACCTTTTAATGAACACAAATCTTCTGAGAGCTGTAGACAGTTTTCAACCAAGGGTCTTGGCAAAGAAATAGGAAGAAACTGTCAAGGTGGGGACCACTCTAGCAATATCCATCAGGTTGGTACCAGGAGCGTGGGCTGTGTTCTCATGACCCAGAGTTCCAAGACCTTTTGGGAAGTGGCAAGAGTTATGCCACTGTATGGCAATGTAAACTGGGTTCTAATTGGGTCGACCTCAAGATAAAAACAAATGAATACTCCAATGCCCAGGAGTCATCCAGGCCTATAAAGCAGAGTCTTTCAAAACCAAATCACGAACTTAGCTTTTTTTTTTCCCCATGCATAAGTGAACAACCTTTGAGCAAAATTTAATGACAGAGTTGAGACCAAAGATTCTGGTCTAACTAACAATCCTCAGTGAAATAGGTTTGATGGTTTCAGCTGAGTGCATATTATGAAAGCACTCTGGCACAATTGATAGGATGTTCATGAGGAGGTAATATACAGATCCACAGATTAAATTACTTTTCACCCCAAGAGATATTTATAGGGGTGATCTATCAAGGTTACAGAGAAGAGCAGTAACATGACAGTAGAATGCTCAACCTAAGCTTATATGCTGGAACATAAAGACACCTGCAATTTTATCTTTGTTAACTACTGCAATTGACAACTTTTCCTTAAAAAAAAAAACGTTTTGGTACAGAAATCAGTTCTAAAGATTTATACTTGTTCTTCAAGTTGAATAAAAATGCAAAAATATATCTACTTTATTATAGAAAAGATACTACCTACATCTTAAAAAAGGATCTATAAAATTACGTTTCCGTGGCAAAAAAAAAAAGTCTATTTATTTTATTATAGAATAGATGCTAGTTATATCTTAAAATAAGAAATAAAGGGCAGAAATACGAAATGATTATGTTTTCACATCTATTAAATCCATTCAATTGCAAAAAAGAATAATTTTCTAAATAGAAATTTTAGCAAGCATTTTGCCTCTAGAAAGTCTACTATGAAATCAACTCAATTTCAACTACTTTTCAGTGTTAGGTAATACAGACAGATAGAATTGTCATCTCCTACTCACAAATTCTACTTCAATAACTCTTAATTGGAATGAAATCTGTTCCACCTGACCTTTGGATACACACACATACAAAACCGTGTTATTTCCTGGATCTTGTCAACAATTGAGAAAATAGACCTAACTGTGCTTTCAAAAGTATAGTAACACTTTATCTCATATATCTGATTACCTCATTCTTCAGAATACAACCATGGAACCCGAAGAAAACCAAAAAGACATCTGAGAAATAAAAATAAATCAGTCCACAAAGTGCATCCACTTTATTCGTGAGAAAGTTACTTAGCATCCCTTTTATAGTCTATTTCCTCTTATTTTGATATACATTCCAACAAGCTTGGTCACCCTGGGAAGAAAAGTGTTGCTAGGGTGGTCATACTGATATTAAGAACAGCATTTTACGTATACCAGATACAAACATTAATTACCACTCTAGTCCAGAGAAAGAAAGAATTATAAAGTAAAACACACACACACACACACACACACACACACACACACACACACAAATTCATGTCTAGTCATTATATCAGAGAACAAGATTAAGATGTACACTTTATAATTTCTAATGCAGAGTAATCCAAAGAGCCTATATTGCCTGCTAACTCTACCCCTTGGCTTAGACAGGGCTATCACAAACCCAGAGAGAGAGACAGAGAGACCTTGAGAAGGTTTACTCTAGGGAAGGGAGGCTAAGTCTCTTCTCCACACCTCAGTGCAAACCTAGCTAGCTTCAGAGGCCCAGACGAGGGTCTGGTCAGGAGACAAGCAGCCAGTAGTCACTTCTCCACGCAAGGCCACGTCTACACAGCCTAGGTTATAGGTTCTTCTGCTCTACCTGTACTTTGACATGGGAAGGCTGTGTCCCCACCTCTCCGGGGTAGCATCCAGCAGGGATGGGAGGGAAGGAAGATTTTCTCCTTTCGATATTGAGACAGTCTGACAAAAGCAAGAAATGGAGCCTCGGGGTTACCTGCTTGGTGACCAGTTGTCCTCCCAAAGTGATAAATCATGGCTAAAACAGAAAGCCACATCAAATACATTCTGCCAATCAACCTTTCGATGTGGTGTAGTCCCATTTTTCTCTCCCTAAATATAACCTTGATTTGATGAAGTCGTAGTTCTTGTGTTTCTTTGGTTCTCTCTTGAAATGTTGAGCCCAACAAAAATGGGAATATTCTACAAAGACAGTGTCATGGGAGAAATTTCTAATTTTGAGTGCATAGCTTTGAGAATCTTTAAGTACACATTTGAAAACGTCTACTGATTATTTAGAGAGTCTCAAAGTGATCATTTGAAACCAGGTCTCAGTCTTCTTAAAGAAGATCCTTTGCTGCAAGTCCTTGAACTTTTAGTATCCGCTGATTAGAAAGCTACATAGTGATGACAAGCCACTGCCAGGTTAACAATTAATTTTATTTTAAATTAACTTGCACTTAATCAGTCATAACATCTCATATATTTGGAAGGTAGCAGGAGATACAAATTCAAAATGAATCTACATACCTTTCACAGTAATTCCAAGGGCTTCTACAAAACAAGATCCATAGGTTGGAAACTATTCCTTTAGAATAACTAAGCTTATGGAAATATTATGTAACTAAAGAAACATCTGATCATTTTGAATGTGGGCAGGTCTTAAGTTGGCAAGAATCTGGGGGAAAAAAGATCAAGTCAAACGTCCTCCCCATATTTTTAGATCATGTACATTTTTTTTTTTTAGAGAACGTGTGCACATGTGCTCGAGAGCGGGGATAGAGGGGAGAGCAGAGGAAGAGAGAGAGAGAATCTCAAGCAGGCTCCACTCAGCACAGAGCCCGACACGGGGCTCGATCCCACAACTCTGGTATCATGACCTGAGCCGAAATCAAGAGTTGGTGGCTCAACCAGCTGAGCCACCCACGCACCCCAGATCAAGTGCATGTTGAATATGAACAGAATAAAGAAGCTGAAAAAATGAATACTTGATTGGCATTAACATGAAAAAGCCATTACATTTTACCGCAAGAAGGGATGTCAATAAAAACGTACCCTTGTATGAGGAAAATGCTTGGGTTTTTTTTTCCTTTTTATAGTTTATTCTAGAAAAAAAAAGACAAGACAGAAACACATAGGATGACTAGGTAGTAGAATTGTATAGTTGTATAGAAATGTATAGAAAACTGGCTAAGCACCCCGTTTTCAGAGCCAGATGAACCGAATTTGACACTAGGTCTCAGCCCTAACCAACTGTAGGATCTTGAGTTTCTTCGCACCTAGTTTTCCTGTGTAAAATAAGAAAGGTACCTACATTAGAGGAAATGGTGATAAAGGTTAAACAAAGTACTTGGTGCATAGTAAGACCTCAAAAAATCATGGCAATTATTATTAGTGAATTTTGCCTGTAAACGAGTACACAAGTGAGATTTATCTTTAAAAAGCTAAAGGGGCGCCTGGGTGGTTCAGTCGGTTAAGCGACCGACTTCGGCTCAGGTCATGATCTCACAGTTCATGGTTTCGAGCCCCGCATGGGCTCTGTGCTGACTGCTCAGAGCCTGGAGCCTGCTTCGGATTCTGTGTCTCCCTCTCTCTCTGACCCTTCCCCACTCGTGCTCTGTCTCTCAAAAACAAATAAACGTTAAAAAAATTAAATTATAGAAAGCTACTATTTTTTTTTAAGTATACATAAAGAGAGAACAAATTGCAAACAGACCCAAAAGCTAGATCTCCAAAATGCAAAGAGAGTCCAGGTAGGTGGGTATCCTTACTCTATTTAAGTCAACTTCAGGAGATGAGACAAGGAGAGAAGGAATTTTTATCACTGTTTATTTTGTGCCTTGGCCCTTTGCTGAGGCCACAGGTACTAAATGGTATCTATACTCTTGGTATTCTGGAACCACTTGCAGAAGAATTAAACAATTCTCGTGCTTAAAAAAACAAAAACAGAAAGCCTATAGATCTAAGAGAATGTCTGAGATAGGTGTGGATTATGACAGAGACATAGCTTTTCAGAACTTCTTATTGAGTAAAATTTATAGGTTTCATCTGTGAGAAGAAACCAGGTTTCCATGAGTAAACAGGCATATGTATCCCACTGCTGGGTTTAGAGATTGCTTATTGTCAAAAAGGATCTCAGATGGGCTCATATGCTGATACCGCACTTTTTCTTTAATAGAACATTCATTTTTTTTCCCACCACTGCTTCAAAAGAATAACTGAAAAAAATACAAATCACGAATATGTTGTGGCTTTAAGTTGGGAGACTGAATTTCCACGTCCCATTTTCGCATTACTCTGAATATTATGCACTTCATTTACCTTGACAATAAATTAGGTGTTACGATCTATTCATATTTGGTGAGGAGGCGATGTCAACTTAGAATTTCCTTTTTTCTTGAAACTTATTAAAATACTTAGGAACCAGGGGCGCCTGGGTGGCTCAGTCTGTTGAGTGTCCAACTTCGGCTCAGGTCATGATCTCGCGGTCTGTGAGTTCGAGCCCTGCGTCGGGCTCTGTGCTGTCAGCTCGAAAGGAGCCTGGAGCCTGCTTCGGATTCTGTGTCTCCCTTTGTCTCTGCCCCTCCCCCACTCATGCTCTCTCACTCTCTCTCTCTCTCTCTGTCAAAGATAAATGAACATTAAAACAATTTTTTTAAATACTTAGGAGCCAAACACTTAGCTTAGCTTGAAATAAGGATTGTAACATCAAGAAAGTATCTTTGGCCCTTCGGGGATTTTCTTGAAGTCTGCAGAAAATCATCCTGAGAGCACCTGAAGGATAGGGAGGGGATAGTTCAATTACAGTTGGGAAGTCCTGTGAGGAAGAGCTGCACGTAATTCTCACAGTGCTCATTACCTCTGGCTTTCTGCCTTAGCAACTGCCACGTACTACCTCAAGCGTGTAAATGTTCTATGCAGAATGTGGTGGGTTGTTTTTTTTTGTCACAGCCTTTGGGCTCCTGGGGCACAGACAGGACTAGAGAAAGTTAGCATAAGACATTTGGGACCCAGTACCGTAACTTCTCAAAATATTGAGCTTTTCATCGTAAAATGTATGGTGAATACAAATCTAAATATACTACGTAACAATTGGTGGGGTGAATCATACAACGGTTCTGTGAAGAACATAAATACTGTTAACACCTTCAACTGGGTCTATGTGATGGGTTGTTTGCAATATGACGTTCAAGAATTCATACAGAGTCACCTATCAAGTTAAGCCCAATATCCTAGTCCCTCTTTGCTTTCCTGAAGTCACGTAAGATCCGAGTGTCGTTCTATCAAATTATCAGTTTCCCGTTCAGTCCCCTATCATTCTTAAATCCACTCATCCATTCTACAAGCACTTATTGAGCTCTTACTGTATGCCAGATACTAAATATACAAAGGCATGTACTCCCTGCCCTTGGGTAGCTTACAATCTGTGGGAGAGACCAATGATAAGCCCATGAACATGCAACTACAGATTATGGAATACAAACAACTAGGAGGCAGTGATAGTCAAACTAGAGGTCCCATGTAGGGTACCATTCAAGCTACAGTCTGTAAGGTGAGAAGTGCCCAGAGTTTTCTAGGAAGTCAGAACAGTAGGAAAGTGCTCAAGGATTCCTGGGTGTTCCCAGAAGGCTAGTGTGGCTGAGACAGAACAGGTGAGGAGCAGTGTGGGCGCAATCACAGTGGAGAGGGTCTGGGGCCAGATCACACAGGGCTTATTAATTTGGGTTTTCTGAAGTGCAATGAGAAGCCTTTGAAAGGTCTTAAGCAAGGGAGTGACATGTGTTTAAAAGACTGCTCTCTACTTGCTGTGTGCTAAATGGACTGACGGGTACTAATACTGGAAGTGGGAAGACAAGTAAAGTGGTATTTGCAATTGGCCATGCTATTGGAGTAGACTTCTGTTCATTTTGACTCTAAAAGAAGCTATAAATGCAGATGGAGGGTTAACTCCAAGGCAAGCAAGCACTGTGCTGCTAACCAAACTGTAATATTTATAAGCTTTTTCCAATTTTTTTAAATTTCCCTGAGCATTGGATTTTCTGGAGAAAGTTGCCAACCTTGAAGAGTTACATGAAATGACAAAATTAACGAATGTGAAGCATCAACATCATGCGTAGCACAGAGTAGGTGCTTAAAATATTATATTGTTATCATTTTCCAAAAAACGGTACCTTCCTATGACCCATAAATTCTCCATTTTTAAAAATTGTCACTATTTCCATTTATAAACTTGTTAAGACATAGAAATTACCATGTTTGAATGGGTCCCTATCTTCTTTCTTGCTTTTTCTTTTACATCCTGGAGTAGAGGCTGATTTGCAAGAAAATGAATAGTCTACTTAACATATGAAAATCAACCAAGTCCTTAAAAATTCAAAGTATGTTCAATGCCATCCTAGTCATAGTTTTCTTTATTTCTGGTTAACATATAAGACACAAGGATATTCTCATCTTTGTATATATACAAATGGAGAAAAAAATATTTCAAATATGAATTTGTATCCTATTCAAAATTCTGCTTCCAGTTTCAATTATTCACTAAATCTGAATTATGTTTTATGAGTTAGTATTTGTCATTTAATAACAGTACATTTGAATTTTACATAGTGAAATTATAGATTAAATATTAGGTGTCAAGTAATATTTCCATTCCTAAATATTTATATTTAAGATATTAGTGTGTCCACTTTCTTACACCACACAAAAATAAACTCAAAATGATTAAGGACCTGAATGTGAAACCTGAAGCATAAAGATCTTGAAAAAGCACAGACAGTAATTTCTCTGACATCAGCCATAACAACATCTCTCTAGATGTCTCCTGAGGCAATGGAAACAGAAACAAAAATAAACTATTGAGACTGTATCAAAATTAAAAGCTTCTACACAGCAAAAGAAAGAATCATACTGTATGGGGAAAGATACTGGCAAATGGCATATCCAATACAGGATTAGTATCCAAAATATATAAAGAACTTATATAACACATCACCAAAAAAAACCAAAAAAATCCAATTAAAAAATGGACAGAAGACATGAACAGACATTTCCCCAAAGGAGACAGAGATGGCCAACAGACACATGAAAAGATGCTCAACATCACTCATCATCAGGGAAATGCAAATCAAAACCCCCATGATACACCACCTCACACCTGTTAGAATGGCTAAAATCAAAAACACAAGAAACAAGTATTGGTGAAGATGGGAAGAAAAAGGAACTCTTGTGCACCATTGCAAACTGGTGCAGTCACTGTGGTTCCTCAAAAATTGAGAATAGAATCACCAAGGTCACCTGGGTGGCTCAGTCACTTAAGCGTCCAACTCTTGATCTTGGCTCAGGTCGCAATTTTGCGGTTCGTGGGTTCGAGCCCCACATTGGGCTCTGCACTGAGAGCACAGAGCCTGCTTGGGATTCTTTCTCACTCCTTCTCTTTGGCTGCCCCTCCTCAGCTTGTACACCTGCTTGCTATCTTTCTCTCTCTCTCTCTCAAAATAAATAAATAAACTTAAAAAAAAAAAAAAAAAAGAATAGAATCACCGTATGATCCAGTAATTCTACTACTGGGTATTTACCCAAAGAATATGAAAACACTAATTGGAAAAGATATATGCACCCCTATGTTTATTGCAGCATTATTTACAAATTATGGAAGCAGCCCAAGTGTCCACTGACTGATGAATGGATAAAGAAGATGTGGTATATATACACGGTGGAATATTATTCAGCCATAAAGATGAATGAAATCTTGCCATTCATGACAACATGGATGAACCTAGAGAGTGTAATGCTGAATGAATTAAGTCAGTCAGAGAAAAACAAATACTGTATGGTTTCACTCATATGTAAAATTTAAGAAACAAAACAAATGAACAAAGAAAAAAAGAGACAAACCAAAAAATGGACTCCTAACTATAGAGAACAAACTGATCATCACCAGAGAGGAGGCGGGTAGGGGGATTGGTGAAATAGGTGAAAAAGATTAAGAATACACTTACCATAATGAGCGTTGAGAAATATATGGAATTGTTGAATCACTGTATCGTATACCTGAAACTAATATAACACTGTATGTTAATTATACTGGAATTAAAATTTAAAAAATAAAACAAAAAAGCCTAGTGCCAAAAAAAATAGATGTATATCTGTACCAGTAAAAGATTATCCTTTACAATAGATATAAACAGTATTCTAACATTCTCCATGATCTTAGTGCTTTCCTTTAATCCATGATCAGTTTTTAGCTCTATAAACAGAAAGAGATTTGGCCTGATTTCAGAGAGGGGGAGGGTGGTGGGAAGGGAAATTCTGGATTTGGGAATATTGGAAGGACATCTGGAAAACCCTCCAAAATGGATGTATGACCCAATCATAAGAGAGAGTCAGAAGAACCTGCAGACACAGAGGACCGTAACTTGATAACACCCAATCTTTAGATTTCTCTCTGCGTCTTTTCCCCTCAATTGATCCACATGCAAAAAAGAAAGGCCAATTCTGAAGCGGACAGGTGTTTGAATCCAGTGCCAAGAATAGAATACTCTGTAAAGTAATATGTTATTAGATTGATAGAATATGAGTCATATCAAATGAAGATTTCACAATATAGAAAAATCTGAATTAAAACATTGTCAGTGAATAGTCAAGCAGATTCTAGTTCTATTCCACAGCACTAGTATGCCTTTTTAATGAAGAGTCATGTTTCTAGTGTTGACTTGTGAATCAGTATGTCTCGGGTCAGCACAGAATTCCTTTTAACATCAAATACAGGTGAAATGTGGAATCAACAAGCACTACAGAAAATAACCACAGCTTGGCTCAATTTTTCTTGGAAAATGAGTTCAGAAAATGGAGCAGATACTAGCAATGTATTTCCTCTGGCTGCAGCCCTGGAAGGGAACAGGGACTCTGTCTTTTCCCATCTCCTTTCCTGCCAGATGGGAGGCGTTGGGGCTTCCAAGCTCTAAAATGCAAGCCATTGGTACTACCAAGGGATGTATGGTGAGAAGTGATGGCATTCTGAACCACGGGGAGCTGGGGTGTAAGACGTAGGGATAGAAGAAGGGATCAGGAGGCAAAAGAGGGATTCTGGAAAGAGGGAAATACAGGGAGGGTCCCACATTAACTCGTTAAAACTCTTAACCTAGCCCTGGGGAAGCTGGCAAATAATGGCAAGTGTCCCAGTTGTATCCCAGGTAGAGGCCAGAGCAGGATGAGGGCAGGGGTGGGATTGATCATGGTCAGAGAAAGGGGAGGGAAAAGGAAAACGCTAAAGACATACCACCCAATGAGGCGTGTCCCAATGTCCGCATGACGGTGATCAATGCAACGCCTGGTAGGGTGAGAAAAACTGGTGGCTTTTCACATTTTCCATGTTGGTTTTAGATGTTCACTGCTTAGTTTCTATGCTTCTCAGAGGTTGGAAACAACATAGATTGACTCTCACTGCTGAATGTGATTTTCCAGACTAAGTAACCCTGATGAAGAAAATATGAAAAAGCTCATATTCCTACCAGATTTACGTAATTTTTTTTTCTTTACAAATTTAGGATGCGAACTATATCTCAGAGTTCCAATAGTGAAGGCTAGGAATTATCGAATGCTCCCTTCCTGTCTTGACCAACGCCATATATCCCAGCCCCTGGTACACATCCGGCACATGGGGAGCTCTCAAGGAATAGCTGTGGAGAAGATGGTGATACTTCTGGAAATTAATACCTCTAGGTTTCACAAGCATCATAATCTTCCCAGGAGTAATTTGTATTAACACAGACAACTTAGAAACTGGGAAAGACTAAACTGGCCAAGCCCATCACCAGAAGACGACTAATCCAGACCATGAAAGAAAATCGATTAACAGAAAATTGTCAGGAGAAAGGCTTTCTTTAAGTTTTTAGTAGGCTTTATTTTTCAGAGCAGTTTCGGGCTCACAGCAAAACTGAGCAGAGATCTCATTTATTCCTGGTGGGAATGCAAAATGGTACATCCACTTTGCGAGACCGTGTGGCAGATTGGTACAAAACCAGACATACTTTTACCACATGATTCAGCAGTTGCACACCTCAGTATGTCTACACAACTATGTGCACACAGGTGTTTATAGAAGCTTCATGAATCTGTGCCTAAAGTTAGAAGCGACCAAAATACCCTTCTGGAGGTGAATTGGACAAATAAACTGTGAAACATCCAGACAACGGAATATTATTCAGCCCTAAAAAGAAATGGGCTGCCACGCCATGAAAAGACATGGAGAAAACTTAAATGTATATTGCTAAGCGACAGAAGCCAGTCTGAAAAGACTACATACTGTATGATTCCAACTATGACATTCTGGAAGAGGTAAAAGTACGGAGACAGTAAAAAGATCGGGGACTGCCAGGATTAGGGAGGCAGGAGGTAGGAATAGGCAGAGCACAGAGGATTTTTAGGGCAGGGAAACTACTCTGTGTGATACTATAATGATGGATACATGTCATACATTTATGCAAGCCCTTAGAATGTACAACACCAAGCGTGAACCCTAAGGTAAACTGTGGACTTTCGGTCACAGTGATGTGTCAATGAAGGTTCATCAAATGTAACAAATGTGCTTCTCTGGTGGGGGAAATGATGATAATGGAGGAGGCTGTGAATGTGGGGACAGGGAGTATATGGTATATTGAGTATATACCTTCCACTCAATTTTTCTTAGAAAGGTTTTTTATAAGTTTGTTGCTCACAGCGTCTTACCATTTGATAATTGCTAACTTTGCTGAGTTTTTACTATGTGTCAGGCAGTTACATAGCTAGTCGCATTTAATCCTGAACCCAACTCTGTAAAACAGATACCATTGTGGTCATGATCCCCACTTTACAGAGGAGGAAATGAGGCTTGGAAAGACGGAGTAATTTGCCAAAGGCCACACGGTGTCATAATAGAGCCTGCACTTGTCAATACGCCATGCTATGTCAGGCTACCGACGCCAACTGAAGCCACTGCTTTGTCACAGGGACGTTGTAAAGTGTGGGCATGACTAATAACTGTGACGGGATAGGAAGACCATGGACTGAAATTTCGTATGAAGTTATTTACAAATAAGTTGTAAAGATCACATCGACTGCCACCAAGTGAGAGACCCAGGGAATATCTTTGCACAAGTCACTTAGCATCCACTGCCTAAGTATCAAGAAATACTTGCACGCGCGCGCGCGCGTGTGTGTGTGTGTGTGTGTGTGTGCAGATAATGTTAGTGATGTTTTTTCTGTCAAAGAAAAGGAGCTAAAAGTCTTCTGGTGGCAAAAAAATTAAATAGATTCCAATGATTTATGCCCTGACTTAAAAAAAAAAAAAGTGTTCTACTCCTTCATTATGCCTAAAATAAAGTAAAATATGACTTTTTCACTTTTTAGTGATTTATAGACTACCTCTCCCTGTGCCCTCACAGGGCATGTACAAAGGGAAGACTGAAATCATTAATAACGTAAACGACACCCACATCTGGTTGATCCTCCCAGGTGAATGAAGCGAACGCCTGATTTAACAGATGGACACTGCACTGTTTCCTGATGGTAAAATCACCAGATGTTTAGAGATTCCAGAAGTACAAAGGCAGAAGGAAGTGTGTTAATGATGAGGTTCCTGGCACACCTTTGAATTTTCTTACGTTTAACACTGCATTTTCTTGCACATAGGGTATACGTGCATGAGTTGTGCCATTATTTGAATTTTAATTAAGATAGAATCTTACTCCAGAACATTTTATTCTAAAAATAAGGAACAAAGGAAATGTTCTTATAAACCATCTTCAGACTGACTATACGAAACATTATTCAAAGCCTGAAGAAATGCAGTTGTTTTATTTCTCATTTATTCTCTTTTGCAAAAGCCCTGGAAGGGGCCTGGGCCAAATATACTGGTCCTTGTGGTGATGATTTGCCTCGTGCTCCCTGGCTCTGCCTCCCTGGCTGTGCAGGGGAGCCTCCAGCCCCTGCTGCAGGGGGATCATAGCTAGTTTGCTCCAACACTTTATTAGGCTGCATCCATTATTTTTAAGCCTCTGACCCTAACAGGAAGTTGAGCCCACACTCATTCAAGAAAGGGAAAGTGTGGAGGCCAGGAGGGAGATTTCTTCACGGTGGCTAAGAGCATCAAAGCAAGAGAGCTGTGCAGAGAGTAAGACCTCAGGTTGAGTTCTAGCACCAACATGTACTAACCGCGTGACCTTATCTTTGGACTGGTTACTTCATCTCTCTCTGTCCTGGTTCTCAGTTTTCTCCTCTGCACAATGGGATTGTAATGCCTACGTCATAAAATTGTATTGATGATCAATGAGATAAAGGATGGAAATGCATTTGGCAGACTATCTGGTATAGAGTGAAGCCCTTAAATAAGAAGAAACCAGAGAGAGAGAAAAACCACGCATGATGAATTTCCACATACACCACCTCGAGGAACACATCCTTCCTCCTTTTTGCCTCAGGATATTTCCATTGTGATGCCTGGGACAGACTAGCTTCAGCTCATTTGTTCCAAACCTGTCTTGATCACTCCAGTAATCAAAGCTCTGGGCCCTATGCACAATAAAGCGAATAGGGACAACAATAGTTAATTATCATCATCAAACTTGCTAATTATTCCCACCACAAAAAACAAATGATAATTATGTAACTGTCACTTCAACAGCAGTCATATTACAATATGTAAATGTATGAAATCAACACCTTAAATTTATCTTTTTAAGTTTATTTATTTTGAGAAAGAGAGATCAGAAGCAGGAAAGGGACAGAGAAAGAGAGGGAGGGAGAGGATCCCAAGCAGGCTCCGTGCTGTCAGCACAGAGCCCGATGCAGGACTTGAACCCACAAACCGTGAGATCATGACGTGAGCCAAAACCAAGAGTTGGATGCTTAACTGACTGAGCCACCCAGGCACCCCCACACCTTAAATTTATGTAATGTTATGCGTCAACTATATTTCAAGGAAGGAAGGAAAGAAGAGAAAAAGAAAGAAAGAAAGAAAGAAAGAAAGAAAGAAAGAAAGAAAGAAAGAAAGAAAGAAAGAGGGAGGGAAGGAAGGAAGGAAGGAAGGAAGGAAAAGAAAGAAGGAAAAGAGAAAAGAAAAGTCCGTTCACTAGTTAGTTCAGGGCTCTGAACTTTCCCCAGATGGAGCTTCAGAACCGAGAACAGCATAGCTCTCCTGTCATGATTCCTCCTTCAGACATTCAGAAGTCTGGCCTTCTGCATGGATCAGAACACAGAGACAAAGTACAAACCAAACAAGTGCCTTCTCCAAGAATCTTTTATGTGTGCTTTCAAGGAGGGAAGCTGGCCTGGGGTTAAGTACTATGCTATCCACTGATGGAAGGCAGAAGTACACCCTGAAAGAGGAAGGCCAAAGTGCCCTTTTTCCTTTTCTCTCTCAAACTACCTGCTGGGTGACTGTTTAATTAGTGGGAAAACAGTGATTCCCAGAAATTATGGAGCCTTTTGTGTTCACGAGGATATACTTCCTTGTGTTTTTTCTCAGCAGTATATGCAACCATTTCCTACTATTAAGTACTAGGCTGATCTGAATATTAACTATCTGCCAATTTCAACACACCTCTCCTATAAACATTTCCTTCCTGTGTAGGGAGGAAGCACAAATGATGTGGTCCTGTGTAGTTCTTTAACTTTCTTTTTTTATGATTGGGGCAGAGCATCTGATTATTTCCAGGTGTTTCAGATTTTCTCATGGTCTCCTTGTTATTTCTCCCCTCCTTTGAGCTCTCTTGGCAATGAATGTGACCATGAGGTCCAAAGCTATAAAGGATGTGTTCACCACTTCCCCCTTATGTCTGTCTCTTTATTTAACCACAAGTTCACTGTCTTTATCCATGTTAATTCCCTGAGGTATTCACACAGCATTTGTGTTGACTGCCTTAATTTTGATCTTCTCTAATCATTCCCTGCCAGATGGTAGTTAAAGTTTAATGGTCCCTATAAAAATGGTTCCCTTTCTTCTTTCATCAGTCATGTGTGTTTACTTAGCTAACTGCTGGATGTTCAGAATGAACACAAAGTGACCACCAACAAAATGAATTCAACAAACACATTGGCTTAATACTTTTCATGGTAGCTAAAGATGTTGCCTGCCGTTATCCACTCAGCCATTATCCTTACGTTTTATTGTCTTTCCTTCTCTGTTTTTGTTAGTTTTCTTTCCTTTTTATCTCCCTTCTCAGATTGTTTGATGAAAAGCCACAAGACTGTGAGGCCTGGCACTCATCAGTATGCAACAATTAAACTAGCTCCAGTACATAAGTGCTAGACAGATATCATCTGGCATATCTGTCCAGCTTTCCTTGCCACGACCACAAGATGTGAGCAAGCCTCATTCTTTACGATTCAGATAAAGAAGCTGAGGTAACTCACAGAAGGCCACACAAGAGGCTAGGATAGAAACTTGGCATTCTTAAGGAACAAAACAAAAAACGTATAGATACAACAAATTCATTTCTAAATACATAGTATGTCCTCTGTGGGGTTTTTTTGGTGCATCCTACTATCATTCTTGAGCTAGCTAGTTCATAAAAAGCAACTAAATAAGGATATATCACATGCCATTTTTCAGATGAAAAATCTGACTCTGAAAAAAAAAATGACTCTTGCCAGGCCACACACGCATCTCTAGAAGGATCGTGTCCCTTAGGTTTACATTAGATTTATTAAAATATGGAGGAGCTATTTAAAAAATAAATAAAACTAACCAAACAAAAGATTAGCAGCATTTTTAGAGCAAGCGTTCTGGGTGACTTTATATACACACTCCACTTAAAGCCTATAAAACATAGGACTCCAGGGCAGGGGTCTGCAGACTATAGCCTGAAGGCCAAATTCAGCACACTGCCTGTTTTTGTAAATAATGTTTTATGGGAACATGGTCACTTTCATTTTTTTTCATATTGTTTATGACGGCTTTCACACTACAATGGCATTGTTGAGTAGTTTTAACAGAGACTGTATGACCTGAAAAGCCTAAAATATTTACTATGTGGCCTTTTACTGAAAAAGTTTGGCGACCCCTGCTCTAGGAAGCATTATGGCATTGCATGTTATTTCTACTTAAATAATTAATCTCTTCTTATGATTTAGGAGTGCTATTCGGTGTTGTTACTGAACATAGCTTAAAATTATGTTAGTTTTTTTAAGGAGGCTCCATGCCCAGCATGGAGCCCAACACGGGACTCGAACTCAAGACCCTGAGATCCTGAGCTGAGATCAAGACCTGAGCTGGGATTAAGAATGGGACTCTTCATTGAGCCACTCAGGCATCCCAAAATGATGTCGATTTTAAATAGCATTTCAGGGGCGCCCTCTGGTTGAGTTGGTAGAGAATCCGACTCTCGATCTCAGGGTTATGAGTTCAAGCCCCACATTGGGCGTGGAGCCTACTTATAAATAAATAAATAGTATTTCAAATGCAAAAGGATTCTAAAATCATCTACCAATGTGTGTATTAATTGACCACCTTGAAGAGTTAAGAAGTGACAAATGTTCAACAACTTCTTGGTGATCTGAGAAGCGATTAATAGCTACTGTGCATTCTATAGCTGGTAGTAATCTAGAATGTGGATGAAAGATATCCCAACTAACTACTAATCAAGGAAAAAATAAGTGTTAGTATTTATCCAGTTTCTGTACATCGGGGCAAGAACCATAATCTATCTGGGCTTTTGTTTCTTCATCTGTGAATCAATGCTATGTGCTAAATAATTTCTAGCATCCCTTTTAGTACCAATGTTCTATCGCCCATATTCTACCCAAAGTGTAAGTGATCCTCTTCTCCCACCCCTGCCCCCTGCCAAAAGTAAAAAAAAAAAAAAAAATTCTAGGCTCTCAAAGGAGTATAGTTAGTTCCAATGGTTTTTTTTTTTTTTGAATTTTAATTCCAGTAGAGTTAACATAGAGTATTATATTAGTTTCAGCTATACAATATAGTGATTCAATAATTCTATACATTACTCAGTGCTCATCAGGATAAGTGTACTTTTTGATCCCCATCATCTATTTCATCTCTCTCCCTCCTTCTCCCCTGGTAACCATCAGTTTGTCCTCTATAGTTAAGAGTCTGTTTTTTGGTTTGTCTCTTTTTTTTTCTTCGTTCATTTGTTTTGATTCTTAAATTCCACATGAGTGGAATCATACGGTATTTGCCTTTCTCTGATTGACATTTTTTTGCTTAGCATGACACTCTCTAGATTCATCCATGTTGTTGCATATGGCAAGATTTCATTCTTTTTTACGGCAGAGCAATATTCCATTGTATATGTACCACTTTTTTATCCATTCATCTGTCAACGGACACTTGAGCTGCTTCCATAATCTGACTATTATAAATAATGCTGCAATTAACATAGGGGTGCACATATCTTTTTGAATTAGTTCTTTTGTATTCTTTGGATAAAAACCCACTAGTAAAATTACTAGACCATATGATAGTTCTAGTCTTAATTTTTGAGGAATCTCATAATGTTTTTTGCAGGTTTCATTCCCACCAACCGTGTAAGAGGGTTCCTTTTTCTCCACTTTTTCACCAACACTTGTTGTTTCTTGTGTTTTTGATCTTAGCCATTCCGACAGGTGTGAGGTGATATCTGATTGTAGTTTTGATTTGCATTTCCCTGATGATGAGTGATGTTGAGCATCTTTCCATGTGTCTGTTGGCCATCTGGATGTCTTCTTTGGAGAAATGTCTGTTCATGTCTTCTGTCCATTTTTAATTGGATTATTGGGGGGGAGTGTTGAATTGTGTAAGTTCTTTACATATTTTGGATACTAACACTTTACTAGATATGTCATTTGCAAATATCTCTCCCATTCAGTATGATTGTTTCCTTTGCTGTGCAGAAACTTTTTATTTTGATGTAGTCCCATTATTTTTGCTTTTGTTTCCTTCACCTCAGGAGACATATCTAGAAAGATGTTGCTATGGCTGATGTCAGAGAAATTACTGCCTGTGCTCTTTCAGGATTTTTATGGTGTCAGGACTCACATTTAGGCCTTGAATCCATTTGGAGCTTATTTTTGTGTGTAGTGTAACAAGGTAGTCCAGTTTCATTTCTTTGCAGGGAGCTGCCCAGTTTTCCCAACGCCATTTGTTGAAGAGAATTTTTCCCATGCACATTCTTTGCTCTTTTGTCAAAGACTAATTGGCCATATAATCGAGGGTTTATTTCTGGACTCTCTATTCATTTCCACTGATCTACATACCTATTTTTGTGCCAGAACCATACTGTTCTGATTTGTACAGTTTTGTAGTATATCTTGATATTTGGGATTATTAAGCCTCCAGTTTTGTTCTTCAAGGTTCCTTTGGCTACTCAAGGTCTTTTTTGCTTCCATACAAATTTTAGGATTCTTTGTTCTAGTCTGTGAAAAATGATAATGGTATTTTGTTAGAGACTGCATTTAATCCGTAAACTGTTTGGGGCAGTATGGACATATTAACAATATTTATTCTTCCAATCCATGAGCATGGAATATCCTTCCATTTGTGTCATCTGCAATTGCTTTCATCAATGTTTTATAGTTTTCAGAATACAGGTCTTTTACCTCTTTGGTTAAGTTTATATGTGGGTATTTTATTATTTTGGTGCAACTATAAATGGGATTGTTTTCTTAATGTTTCTTTCTGTTGCTTCATGACTGGGTATAGAAATGCCATGGGTTTCTGTATATTGATTTTATATTTTGCAACCTTACTGAATTCATGCATCAGTTCTAATAGTTTTTTAGTAGAGTCTTTAGGGTATCCTATTTATAGTATCATGTTATCTGCTAATAGTGAAAGTTTTATTTCTTCCTTGCCAATTTGGATGCCTTTTATTCCTTTTTCTTGGTCTGATTGCTGGGGCTAGAACTTCCAGTACCATGTTGAATAAAAGTTGTGAGAGTAGACATCCTTATCTTGTTCCTGATATTAAAGGAAAAGCTCTCGGTGTTTCACCATTCAGTATGATATTAGTTGTGGGTTTTTCATACATGGCATTATTATGTTGAGTATGTTCCCTCTAAAGCTACTTTGTTGAGGATTTGTATCATGAATGGATGTTGTACTTTGTCAAATGCTTTTTCTGCATCTACTGAAATGATCTAATAGTTTTTATCCTTTTTCTTTGATGTGATGTATCACATTGATTGATTTACAAATACCAAGCCGCCCTTGCATCCATGGAATGAATCCCACTCGATTGTAATGAATTTTTTTCAAGTATTGTTGGATTCAGTTTGCTAATATTTTGTTAAAGATTCTTTTTCATCTATGTTCATCAGAGATATTGCCCTTTACTTCTCTTTTTTGTAGTGTCTTTATCTGGTTTTGATACCAGGGTAATACTGGCCTCATAAAATGAATTTGGTAGCTTTCCTTCCTCTTCTATTTTATAGAGTAGTTTGGGTGATGCCTAGGTGGCTCAGTCGGTTAAGCATTCAACTTTTTTTTTTTAAGGTTTTATTCTTGGGAGAGAGACAGAGCATGAGCATGAGCAGGGTAGGGGCAGAGCGAGAGAGGGACACAGAATCCAAAGCAGGCTCCAGGCTCTGAGCTGTCAGCACAGAGCCTGATGCAGGGCTCAAACTCGCAAGCTGTGAGATCATGACTTGAGCGGAAGTCAGAGGTGTAACCGACTGAGCCACTCAGGTGCCCCTAAGCATTCAACTCTTAATCTCAGCCCAGGTCTTGATCAGGGTATATATTTAAACTGTGTGTGTGTGTGTGTGTGTGTGTGTGTGTGTGTGTGTGTGTGTGTGTACAGAATAGTTTGAGAAGAATAGGTATTAACTCTTCTTTAAATGTTTCGTAGAATTCACCTGTGAAGCCATCTGTGCCTGGACTTTAGTTTCTTGGGAGTTTTGTTTTATGTCGTTTTTAAATTTTAGTTAGTTAACATCCAGTGCATTATTGGTCTCAGGAGTAGAATTCAGTGATTTGTCACTTACATATAACACCCAGTGCTCATCACAAGTACCCTCCTTAATACCCATCATCCATCTAGCCTATCTCCCAACCATCTACCTCCATCAACCCTCAGTTTGTTCTCTATCATTAAGAATCTCTTGTGATTTGTTTACCCTCTGTCTTCTTCCTCCCCCTCCCATATGTTTATCTGTTTTGTTTCTTAAATTCCACATATGAGTGAAATCATATGATATTTGTCCTTCTTTGATTGACTTATCTTGTTTAGCATTAATACCTTCTAGCTCCATCTACATCATTGCAAATGGCAAGATTTCATTCTCTTTTTTTAATGTTTATTTATTCATTGTTAAGAGAGAGAGGCAGAGAAAGAGGAAGAGAGAGAATCCCAAGCAGGCTCCATACTGTCAGCACAGAGCCTGATGTGGGATTCCATCTCACAAACTGCAAGATCATGACCTGAGCTGAAGGATTTCATTCTTTTTGATGGCTGAGTAATATTCCATTGTATATATAAACCACATCTTCCTTATCCATTCATCAGTCAATGGACATTGGGCTCTCTCCATAGTTTGGTTATTGTTGCTATCTCAGGAGGTTTTTGATTACTGATTCAATTCATTGTTGGTAATCTGTTTGTTCAAATTTTTATTTCTTCCTGATTCAGTTTTGGGAGATTGTATATTTCTAGGAATTTATCCATTTATTCTCGGTTGTCCAGTTTGTTGGCATGTAGTTTTTCATAGTATTCTCTTACAATCCTTTGCATTTCTGTGATGTCAGTTATTATTTCTCCTCTCTCGTTTCTGATTTCGTTTGATGTGTCTAGGTAAAAGTTTGTCAATTTTGTTGATCTTTTTGAAGACCCAGCTTTTGCTTCCATTTATCTAGTCTATTGATTTTTTAGGGTTTTTTTTGTTGATTTCTGCTCTGATCTTATTATTTCCTTCTACTGATTTGGGGTTTTGTTTGTTCTTTTTATAGCTCCTGTTGTTTGAGTTTTTCCTGCTTTTTGAGGGAGACATGTAATGCCATAAACCTCCCTCAGAGAACTGCTTTTGCTTCATCCCAAAGATTTGGGACCATGTGTTTTCATTTTCATTTGTCTCTGTGTATTTTTTTATTTCCTCTTTGATTTGTTGGCTGACCCATTCACTGTTTACTAGAATGTTATTTAACCCCCTTGAATTTGTGCTCCTTCCAGATTTTTTCTTGAGGTTGATTTCTAGCATAGCATTTGTTGAGATTTGTTTTGTAGCCTAATACATGATCTATTCTGAATAATGTTCCATTTGCACTTGAAAAGAATCGGTATTCTGCTGCTTTAAGATGGAACAGTCTGAATATATCTATTAGGTCCATCTGATCCAATGTGTCGTGGAAAGCCAGTTTCCTTGTTGAACTTCTGTTTGGGTGATCTTCCACTGATGTAATTGGGTGTTAAAGTCCCCTACTATTGGGGCACCTGGATGGTTCAGTTGGTTGAGTGTCCAACTTTGGCTCAGGTCATGATCTCACAGTTCATGACTTCGAGCCCCGCATCAGGCTCTGTGCTGACAGCTTGGAGCCTGGAGCCTGCTTCGGATTCTGTGTCCCTTCTCTCTCTGCCCCTCCCCTACTCATGCTCTGTCTCAAAAACAAATAAAACATTAAAAAAAATAAAGTCCCCTCCTATTATTGTATTACTATTGATTATTTCCTTTATGTTTGTTATCACCTGCTTTATGTATTTGGGTGTTTCATGTCAGGCGCATAAATATTTACAATTGTTATATCTTCTTGTTGGACTATCCCTTTTACAATCATACAGTGTCCTTCTTTGCCTCTTGTTACAGTCTTTGTTCTAAAGCCTATTTTGTCCAATATAAGTACTGCTACCCCAGCTTTCTTTTCATATCCATTTGCATGATAAATCCTTCTCTGTTCCCTCATTTTCAATCTGCATGTCTCTTCAAGTCTGAATTTAGTCTCTTATAGGCAGCATGTAGATGGGTCCTCCATTTTTATCCATTCCATCACTTTTTGTCTTTTGATTGGAGAGTTCAGTCAATTTACGTTCAAAGTAATTTTTTAAATGTTTATTTATTTATTTATTTTGAGAGAGAGATAGAGTGAGAGAAGGGCAGAGAGAGAGTGAGAGAAAGAATCCCAAACAGGTTTTGTGCTGTTGGTGCAGACCCTGACTCGGGACTCGATCTCACAAACTGTGAAATCATGACCTGAGCTAATAAAGAGTCAGACACTTAGCCAACCAAACCACCTAGGCACACCTCATTCAAAATAAGCCACGTTGTAGAGTAGCATGCAAAAATCAGCATGAACTTTAAAAGTACAATATAACTTTTTAGGGAAATTTTGTTCATGAGGAAAGAGCTTTAGATTTCATGCCCAAAACACTTCTCTCACCCTGTCCCCTCACACAAAGGACTATCGACTGTTCTTGGTCACTGGGGAACCTCAAGGGAAAATTTGGAGAGTCCTTGCCTTTTGGAAAGTGAATTCTCATCTTCCAACATGAAAAATATCAGTTTTACCTTTGAGTCAGTGCACCAGAATTTATATTCAGACTTATTACTGTGTATCATAACTTTTAACTAGCTTAGAGAAGTTTATTCCACTGATATGTGTGTATAAGTGAACATTCAGAGTGGCCCAGATTTATAAATTCCCAGGAGTGTGTGTATCTTGTCCTGATGTTTCAATAAATTACACCAGGTAGAATTCAAGCATCATACATCAACCAAATTATCTCTATGTTCCATTCCAAGCAAGGGAGGCAATGGGAGGAGAAGAGGAATGGAGTGGGAAATAAATATGTAGGTTCTGCCCCCAACTCTCAGGTGGCCTTAATCAAATGCAACACTGGGCCATGGTGTCTTTACTGTGAATAAGAGGTTGGAACTGGAGGCAGGCCCATGTACGCCAAATGTGAAATTCTTAGTAAATTATAACTGCTATGAAAATGTTATTTGTATTATCTTCTACTCATGATCCTATGTCTGGCGGTTGTAAAAACTTAACATACCTTCTATGTCTCCTAAATAGGAGTGAAAATTACTATTATTTTATACTTACTCTAATTCCTTATTTTAATAAAGAGACCATTAACACCATGAACAATGCAGGTATCAGAACTATAACTTGGAACACATTAAGTGAAAAAAGCGAGAGTGAGAGAGAGAGAGAGAGAGAGAGAGATGATTACATGACTAAAGGAGCTGCCATAATGAGCTCAACAACAATAAAGCTTAAGAAATAAGGCCGTTTATCTTTCTCTCCAGTAACAGTCACAGATAGGCAGGCAGCCCTGTTCCACATAGCCAGAGACTCTCCCAGTGGCTTCCAAAGTCGTTTTGATTATTGCCATTCCAGCCACCAGGAGGGCAGAAGCTTAGAAGTCCAGGGCCAGGAATTTGTGAGAGACACGTTGGCAAGAATTTCAGCTTACGCTCACGCCTAGCTTCAAGGGTGGGGACGGGAAACGGGAAGGCTCATCCCAGCCTCATCTCCATTATTATGGAAAAAGAAGAGAATGGATTTGAAAGGACAGATAATCCTTAGGACCCTTGGAATGAAAGCAGCCTGAAGAGGCAAGTTACTTTGTAACTCAATGTATAAAAGGTATGTAGAGATATATACATTTTAATATTTAAATATTCAGTAATAAAGATATTGATAAAAATTCTAATGATAACAAAATAAGGTAATGATGCTCATCCCAGTGTTAACAAAACTTAGAATTTATAGTTGAGGACCTCTAATTCTCTCCCCTTTCTTTTCTTTTTAATTAATTAATTCATTTCTTTTTTAACTTACATCCAAGTTAGTTAGCATATAGTGCAACAATGATTTCAGAAGTAGATTCCTTAAGGCCCCTTACCCATTTAGCCCATCCCCTCTCCTACAACCCCTCCAGCAACCCTCTGTTTGCCCTCTATATTTAAGAGTCTCTTACGTTTTGTCCCCCTCCCTGTTTTTATATTATTTTTACTTCCCTTCCCTTATGTTCATCTGTTTTGTATCTTAAATTCCTCATATGAGTGAAGTCATATGATATTTGTCTTTCTCTGACTAATTTCGCTTAGCATAATTCCCTCTAGTTCTATCCACGTAGTTGTAAATGGCAAGATTTCATTCTTTTTGATTGTTGACAAATACTCCATTGTGTGTGTGTGTGTGTGTGTGTGTGTGTGTGTGTGTGTATCTTCTTTATCCATTCATCCATCGATGGACATCTGGGCTCTTTCCATACTTGGGCTATTGTTGATAGCTCTGCTATAAACATTGAGGTGCATGTGCCCCTTTGAAACAGCACACCTGCATCCCTTGGATAAATACCTAGTAGTGCAATTCCTGGGTTGTAGGGTAGTTCTATCTTTAGTTTTTTGAGGAACCTCTATACTGTTTTCCAGAGTGGCCGCACCAGTTTGCATTCCCACCAGCAGTGCAAAAAAAGATCCTCTTCCTCTGCATCCTCGCCAACATCTGTTGTTGCCTGAGTTGTTAATGTTAGCCATTCTGACAGGTGTGAGGTGGTATCTCAGTGTGGTTTTGATTTGTATTTCCCTGATGATGAGTGATGTGGAGCATTTTTTCATGTGTCAGTTGGCCATCTGTCGTCTTTGGAGAAGTGTCTATTCATGTCTTTTGCCTATTTCTTCACTGGATTATTTGTTTTTTGGGGTGTTGAGTTTGGTAAGTTCTTTATAGATTTTGGATACTAACCCTTTATCTGATAGGTTGTTTGCAAATATCTTCTCCTGTTCCGTCAGTTGCCTTTCAGTTTTGCTGATTGTTTCCTTCCCCGTGTAGAAGCTTTTTATTTTGATGAGGTCCCAGTAGTTCATTTTTGTTTTTGTTTCCCTTGCCTCCGGAGATGTGTTGAGTAAGAAGTTGCTGCAGCCAAGGTCAAAGAGGTTTTTGCCTGCTTTCTCCTCGAGGATTTTGATGGCTTCCTGCCTTACACTTAGGTCTTTCATCCATTTTGAATTTATTTTTGTGTATGGTTTAAGAGAGTGGTCCAGATTCATTTTTTTCCATGTCACTGTCCAGTTTTCCCAGCACCATTTGCTGAAGAGACTGTCTTTATTCCATCGGATATTCCTTCCTGCTTTGTCAAAGATTAGTTGGCCATACGTTTGTGGGTTCATTTCTGTGTTCTCTGTTCTGTTCCATTGATTTGAGTGTCTGTTTTTGTGCCAGTACCATACTGTCTTGATGATTATAGCTTTGTAATACAGCTTGAAGTCTGGAATTATGACGCCTCTAGCTTTGGTTTTCTTATTCAAGATTGCTTTGGCTAGTCAGGGTCTTTTCTGGTTCCATACAAATTTTAGGATTATTTGTTCTAGCTCTGTGAAGAATGCTGGTGTCATTTTGATAGGGATTGCTCCCCTTTCTTAACAGAGGGAGGATACTTGTGAATTTAATGGGAAGCCTTCCCTTCTATGTTGTTTTTAAATTTTGCTATATTTTAAATCAATAAATAATATAAAGAATAATTCTGTGTTCCTTTAGCTTTACATAAAGTGGTACCACACTGTATCTCTCATAATACAGATTATGGTCTTCAGATTTATCCATGTTATCTAGAAAAACTCACTTCCTTCATTCGGCTGCTTTATGATATTTGCATGTGTGGATACGGCTTATTTCTGATTTTTTTATCATTACAAATATTGCTGCAATGAACTTCTATGTGTATACAGGCATCTTCTTTTGCTAGGGTTGTGTTGTCTATCAAAGTGGCCACTAGCCTCCTGTGGTGACTTACATTTAAGTTAATCAAAATTAATTAATCAAATAAAATTAAATTTTTTTTTAACGTTTTATTTATTTTTGAGACAGAGAGAGACAGAGCATGAACGGGGGAGGGGCAGAGAGAGAGGGAGACACAGAATCGGAAGCAGGCTCCAGGCTCTGAGCCATCAGCCCAGAGCCCGACGCGGGGCTCGAACTCACGGACCGCAAGATCGTGACCTGAGCTGAAGTCGGCCGCTCAACCAACTGAGCCACCCAGGCGCCCCTAAAATTAAATTTTTAACTCCTCAGTCACACTTGCCGCATTTCAATTGGTCGGTAGCCACATGTATCTAGCGGCTAGCATAGTGGATGGCATAACCATCATCATAGAAATTTCTAATGGACAATGCTGCTCTGAAGTATACATGCAGCAGAGGAATTGCTGAGTTGTAAGGTATGCACATCCTCTGTTTTAATAGATTTTGCCAAAGTGCTTTCCACGTGAGTCAAGACTCTTAGTGATAAGCAACAGAAAGCCATCATGGGTCATTTACACAAGGAAAATATTGTTTACAGGATGTTAGACAGCTTGCAGAATTTCATGAAGAGCTTAAGAACCAACTTGAAAATAAACTATCAAAGATCACACCCTGGAACTGACTTAATGAGGACAATGGTGCTCTGCTTAAAGACTAGGTACTGCCCCGTTTTATTTCCAAAATGACACGCTGGATGTTGATGCTGTTTCTCGATCTGTAGTCATTGCTGTCTCCAAAAATGTACATAGGTACCGTCATTGCTGTCACCTTGATTACAGAGGTTCCACTTGGTCCCTACTTTTTAACATCATCTTCAAAGTTGGGAGCTGATGCATCTGTTTGGCAGACCAGGTTAAACACCTGCATCCATCTTTACAGAAGGCTAGGAAGGCAAGTGTCTTGCGATTTTTCACCTCTGGGAGATGTGCAGATTTTCAGACTTCTTATTCCCCAATTGGTCTCCAAAGTGGAGAGAAACCTTTTAATCCCTACCATAGCAAAGGACAGTTTCCATTTCTCCGTGTAGTTTCCACCATGTGGCCTTGTCTAGCATTTTAACGATTGCCAATCTAAAGGTTGTACAAAGATCTCTCAATGTGGTGTTAATTCGCATTCTCTTAAATAATAGTAGAGTTGAGAACCAAAAAGAAAATGAAGGAGGAGAAAGATGAGGAAGAAAGGAGGTGCACTCTAGGTATAGAGTCTTCCTATAGCCCCATCCTTAAATAATTTGTTCCTAACTCACAAGCAAGAATCTTATGCAAAGTTTCCTAACCCGAAACACTTGAACCTGAGTGATGATAGACGCCGGTTCACAAGTCAATCTGCGGATGCCCAGCTTTAAATGAGTCTGTCCAACTGTCTCTTACGGAATCTATTATAACCTTTGTGTTTAAATGGAGACTGTTCCTGTTGGGGATTACAAGATACAAAAAGGTTACACAACTGCATGATTTTGTCTAACTTTATGATGACATTTATGTGATTGCTTCTTGGCAGTGACCAAGGCCAGAGTCCCTCGGATAAATTAATTTCATTTTATACCACACTTAATCATTCTCTTCAGAGGCTCATGTACTTCAGAATTTACTTGTATTAATTCACCTCAATAAAAAAAATCTTTCTTTTTTCTTTAGCTTCACATTCATTGTGCTTCTTAAATTTAATTTTATCATTGGAACTTCTGAAATTGCCAAAGTACAAGGATGAATGTCAGCATGTCAAAGGTTTTTAAATGAATTCTGACAAGACAGAAAAGGTCAAAGCAGATTTCTCCAACATGTTCAAATGTGGTCCTGATTATAAAGATTTTTACAAGGAGTATTTAGGTTATTCCTTAAAATGACTTCAGTATTCTGCTACACTTGATGGAGTAAATTTTGTCTGTAACACTCCTTCCTCTCAGGCCCCCAACTTCTGCCTTGCTCACTTGGTTTAGATGTCATCTTTTGTTACGGCATCTGGGTGGCTCAGTTGGCTAAGCGTCCAACTTCAGCTCAGGCCATGATCTCACAGTTTGTGAGTTCAAGCCCTGCATCAAGCTCTGTGTTGAGAGCTCAGATCCTGGAGCCTGCTTAGGATTCTGTGTCTCCCTCTCTCTCAGCCCCTCCCCTGCTCACTCTCTCTTTCTCTCTCTGTCTCAAAAATAAATAATAAACATTAAAAATGTTTAAATAAATAATAAATAAAAATAATTTTTTTAGATGTCATCTTTTGCAAGAAGTGTTTCCAGGTCCTCCAAAATATGGTTAGTTGCCTCTTCTAACATCTTCTCCATTCTCAGTGTTTACCTCCATTGTTGCATTTATTACACTGTATTGTAATTACCTGTTAATTTGCACATCTCTACCCCGCTTCCCTAAAAGACCAGCTTCCTGGGGGCAAACACTGAACCTGCACTAAAGTATTCCAGAGACATAGCACAGTGCCTGCTATGCGTTTGTTAAATTAAGGGACAGTCTTCAAAATTACTGCCGTGTACTCCATAAAAGTATCAACGTCAGGGGCGCCTGGGTGGCTCAGTCGGTTAAGTGTCCAACTTCCACTCAGGTCACGATCTTCGGTACACGAGTTCGAGCCCCGCGTCAGGCTCTGTGCTGATGGCTCAGAGCCTGGAGCCTGCTTCGGATTCTGTGTCTCCCTCTCTCTGTGTCCCTCTCCCGCTTGCACTCTGTCTCTCTCTCTCTCTCAAAAATAAATTAACATTAAAAAAATAGTTTGTGTCTTTCCAAGAATTCATCCATGCCATCTATGTTACATAATTTGTTGGCATAGGATTATTTATGGCATTTTCTTATAATCCTTTTGATTTTTTAATGTCAGTATTTACGTTCCTTCTTTCATCCCTGATTTTAGGAAGCTGAGTCTTCTCTCTTTTTTCCTTGGCTAGTTTAACTAAAGGATTGTCAATTTTGTTGACCATTTTAAAGGACCAATTTTTCAGTTCACTGATTTTCTCTATTATTTTTCTATTTTCTATTTCATTTATTTTTGCTCTAGTCTTTATCATTTATTTCCTTCTCCTTGCTTTCGGTTTAGTTTCATCTTTTCCAGTGTCTTAAAGTGAAAAGTTAGGTTACTTACTGAGATCCTTCTTTTTTGGTATAGGCATTTACAGCTATAAATTTCTCACTAAGCACCCCTTTAGTTGCTACACATGTTGGTATTTGTGCACATAAAGGACCAAAGCAGAGATATGAATGATATGACTCATTTGAGAAAAGTTAAATGAAAAGAGAACAGGGCTAAGGAAGGAAAGTGGGAGAACGTGGGCATTTAAGGAGAGGACAGATGACAAGAAGCCAAGGAGGGGCAATGAGGAAAGGAAGTTACAGCAAAAGAAACTCCCATAGTCCTGGTGGGCAGAAAGAATGCCCATTTCAAGAAGAAAAGAAAGATCATGTTTTGGCATAACATATTAATGTCAAAAAGCAGTCAAATTCTGTGCAGTTTGAGGACAATGTGACTTTCTTCGATCATTTTCTGATAGCCTCGAACAAGGATTTGATTTTTAATCGATAGGTTGCAACGGAATACCTTTTATTTTTGTTTCCTGGAGTTTGTAAGTGACACCTGTTGTTTCTGTCAGGCATCTCTCCCACCTTCTTTTGAAAACAGCATTGCTGGTGAAACCATCAAATAAGATGACCCCACCTTCATCTGCCAATGAGATCAAGAGGAGCAGGAATCAGACCCAAAGTGGGCCAATCAGGGTTTGCCTCTAGAATTTGAATCTTAAGCAGTGAAATCCAAAGCAGTGAGGGCTGATCTGCATTTCTGCCATGTCCCAAAGAAACTGTCCTCCTACCTAAAACCCACAGCTGCCCCAGTTTTTATCCAGCCAGAGCCAGCACCAGGACTAAAGTGAAATAAGTGAGACACTTTTCTGGAACACAAAATTTAAGAGCATTCTAAAAGACTCAGTGATCTATTTTTAACTTTCTGAGGAACCTCCATACTGTTTTCCAGAGTGGCGACACCAGTTTGCATTCCCATCAACAGTGCAAGAGAGCTCCCCCTTCTCCACATCCTCACCTGTGATTTCTTGTGTTGTTGCTTTTAGCCATTCTGACAGGTGTGAGGTGACATCTTATCGTAGTTTTGATTTGCATTTCCCTGATCATGATTGATGTTGAACATCTTCTCACATGTCCGTTGGCCATCTGTATATCTTCTTTGGAAAAACGTCTGTTCATGTGTTCTGCCCATTTTTAATTGGGTTATTTGGTTTTGGGTATTGAGTAATAGAAGTTCTTCACATATTTTGGATACTCTTTATCAGATATGTCATTTGCAAATATCTTCTCCCATTCAGTAGGTTGCCTTTTAGTTTTGTTGGTTATTTCCTTCCGTGTGAAGAAGCTTTTTATTTTGATGAAGTCCCAATAGTTTATTTTTGTTTTTGTTTCCCTTGCTTCAGGAGACATATCTAGAGAGAAGTTGCTACGGCTGATGTCAAAGAGGTTACTGCCTATATTCTCCTCTAGGATTTTTATGGTTTTAGGTCTCACATTTAGGTCTTTAATCCGTTTTGAATTTATTTTTGTGTGTGGTGTAAGAAAGTGCCAGTTTTCATTCTTTTGCATGTTGCTGTCCAGTTTTCCTAACACCATTATTGAAGAGACTGTTCCCCCCCCCCCCACTGGATGTTCTTTCCTGCTTTGTCAAAGATTAATTGACCATATAGTTGTGGGTTCGTTTCTGGGTTTCCTATTCTGTTCTATTGATCTATGTGTGTGTTTTGTGTGTGTGTGTGTGCCAGCACTGTACTGTGTTGATCACTACAGCTTTGCAACTTAACTTGAAGTCTGGAGTTGTGATGCCTCCAGCTTTGCTCTTCTCTTTCAAGGTTGCTTTGGCTATTTGTGGTCTTTGATGGTTCCACACAAATTTTAGGATTGTTTGTTCTAGTTCTGTGAAAAATGCTAGTGATATTTTAATAGGGATCGCATTAATTGTGTACATTGCTTTGGGTGGTGGAGACATTTTAACCATATTTTTTTCCCAATTTATAAGCATGGAATGTCTTTCCATTTCTTTTTATCATCTTCTATTTCTTTCATCAGTGTCTTATAGTTTTCAGAGTACAGGTTTTCCACCTCTTTGGTTAGATTTATTCCCAGGTATCTTATTGGTTTTGGTACAATTATAATGGGATCCATTTCTTAATTTCTTTCTTCTGCTTCATTATTAGTGTACAGAAATGCAACAGATTTCTGTACATTGATTTTGCATCCTGTGAGTTTACTGAATTCGTTTATTCTAGCAGTTTTTTTGGTGGAGTCCTTTGGGTTTCTTTATAGAGTACCATGTCATCTGTAAATAGTGCAAGTTTAACTTCCTCCTTGCTGATTTGGATGCCTTTTATATCTTTTTGTTGTCTGATTGCTGAGGCTAGGACTTTCAGGACTATGTTAAATAACAGGGTGGGTGTGGACATCCCTATTTCGTTCCTGACCACAGAGGAACAGTTACCCTACAATCCAGCAATTGCACTGCTAGGTATTTGCCCAAAGAATACAAAAGTGCTAATTCAAAAGGATACACACACCCCGATGTTTATAGCAGCATTATCTACGGAAGCAAAATCATGGAAATAGCCCATTGACTAATGAATGGATAAAGAAGATGTGGTGTGTGTATATATATATGAATATATATATTTAATGATATATATATTATGAAATATTACTTATCCATAAAAAAAGAATGAAATCTTGCCATTTGCAATGACATGGAATGAGCTAGAGAGTATTATGCTAAGTGAAATAAGATAGAGAAAGACAAATACCGTATGATTTCACTCATAAGTGGAATTTAACAAAACAAGCAAAGGGGAAAATAAGAGAGTGAGAAAGGCAAACCAAGAAACAGACACTTAACTATAGAAAACAAAACTGATGGTTACCAGAGGGGAGGGGAGCGGAAGGGTTAAATAGGTGATGGGGATTAAGGAGTACACTTGGTGTGATGAGCACCAGGTGTTATACGAAAGTGTTGAATCACTATATTGTACACCTGAAACTAATATAACACTATGTTAACTGGAATTTAAATAAAAACTCTTCAAAAATTTAAAAAAAATTAATTTTTAAAAAATAAAAAAATTGGGGCACCTAGGTGGCTCAATCAGTTAAGTGTCCAACTCTTGACTTCGGCCCATGTCATGATCTCACAATTTGTGGGATCGAGCCCCACGTCAAGGTCTGCACTGAGTGCAGAACCTGCTTGGGATTCCCTGCCTCCTCTCTGTCCCTACCTCACTCATTTTTTCTCCTTCTCTCTCAAAATTAAACTTTAAAAAATAAAAATAGGGGCGCCTGGGTGGCTCAGTCGGCTGAGCATCCGACTCTGGCTCAGGTCATGATCTCACAGTTTGTGGGTTCCAGCCCTGCGTCGGGCTCTGCGCTGACAGCTCAGAGCCTGGAGCTTACTTCAGATTCTGTGTCTCCCTCTCTGCCCTTCCTCTGCTCACGGCTTGTGCTCTCTCTCTCTCTCTGAAAAATGAATAAACATTGAAAAATAAAAATAAAAAACTTCATGATCAAGATAATGTTTTAATATATTTTTAAAAAACAATTAATGCAAAAACCAATGATGAACAAAATGTCAGTATTACTGATTTCTCCTCTTGCCTCAGGCTCCAATATGGCTTGAAATGGCACTATACAGGCCTGGTTGTTCACATTTTCCATCTATAAGCCAGTCCTTGTCTTTCCATAAGTTAACAGAAAATGTCTCCTTTGCTTACACCCAAAATCCAGCTGAGATGGAGTCTAAACATTAAAAGTAAAGGTAACTGCCTAGTAATTCCTTGGCTTACCATGGATTCCAACTTACAAATTCTAATCGATCAGCCTTCTGCTTGGAGAGATCCTATGTTGTCTTCATGAGAACTTAAAACTCATCTTATGTGAGGACCATTTGAAACCAGAGATTTAAAAAAAAAAAATCAGCTGGGAAAGAATCTCAAAATAATTACACTGAGTGAAAGAATGCAGACAAAAATGAGTACGGAGTGTGTGATTTCATCTGTATATAACTCCAAACTAATCAATAATGACAGAAAGCAGCTCAGTGATTGCTTAAGGTGGGGATGGAATGTCAGGGACAAGGAAGGACTACAAAAGTCAACAAGAAAACCTTGGAGGATAGTGGATGTGTTCACTATCTTTCTTTTGTTTATTTTACAATTTTTTTTTTTAAGTAGGCTCCACACCTAACGTGGGGCTTAACTCATGCCCCTGAACTCAAGAGTTGTAGCTTCTACAGACTGAGCCAGCCAGGCACCCTGGATATATTCACTATCTTGATTGTGGTGATGAATTCAGGGGTATACATATGTCAAAATCTATTGGATTATATACTTTAAATATATGCAGTTAATATGTCAATTATATCCTAATGAAGATTTTTTTAATCTACCAATTGGCCTTTAGACTTTGCAGCTTTATTGTAAAATAATTTCCACCTTTTGAAACTTTAAAAGTTTTACATGATTGCTACATAAAATGTTTTAAATTGATGTTTTGGATATTTGATAGAGTTGGCTTTTTCCATTTCTTCCTTTCTGTATACAAGGTGGATTGATTCAGGTAATTAGAAATTGTTCCAAAGGAATATTTCTTTAAGGTTGCAGCGGAATGGTAGTTTAGTCTATGAACTGCATACTGCCCTAACTGCAAAGCGTATGAAAAATATACCTAGTGTGCTGATTTTCTACTCATAAAACTCATGTGCAGATGATTCACAAGTTTTGAATACGTTGTCTTCCCAAGCCCTTTGTCCATTTCTGAGCTGTGTGTTCTGCTCTTGGGCCATATTTTCTCAAAGGGAAGACATTGTACATTTTAGGTGAGTACATAGGCTCATTCTCCAAATTCTGTTTGAATATGGCCACAAATCCAACCTTGAAAATAAATAAATAAATAAACAAATAAATAAATATCTTGAAAAATAAATATAACAATCAAGTAAATAACAATTATAAAAAGTTGATCTTTTCTTTAACTTCAAAACTTGCCCTCAAGACAAAATACTTGTATATAGAAGCTGAAGAGGGGTGCCTGGGTGGCTCCCAGTTAAGCGTCCAGCTTCATCTCAGGTCATGATCTCACAGTGAATTTGAGCCCTGTGTCATGCTCTGTGCTGACAGCCCAGAGCCTGGAGCTGGGAGCCTGCTTTGGATTCTGTGTCTCTCACTCTCTCTGCTCCTCCCCCTATCTCTCTCAAAAATAAATAAACATTTAAAAAAATTTTTTTTTAAGAAGCTGAAGAAATGGTCAATGTGGAATTTCTGTAGAAATTGTGAAGAAGCCTTCTAGACACTTTCAAGGGCTTTGGAAGCTAATAAGGAATATTAGTTGATTCTCATTTCTGAATTCATTTTTACCTGTGATTTTCCTCATCCAACCAAGTGGGGATAACTGATAAAAATGGTTTTCCCTAGTCACAATTCAGTATTCAGCTTTGCTTTAGGTCTTATAGACAGAGGTTCTTTTCCTTAGAATTTGGGGTACATAACACTTCAGACCCCTGACTCCCCTTTCAAGCCCACTTAACCCAATATAAAATCCAACCATAATGAAGGAAGAGGGCTGTCTCTTTTCATGTTTCCTTGCTAATTGATTCCCCCAATCCTAGGTTCCCATGTTCAATCCCAGCATAATCAGTATGCTGTCTTAAAGGGAAATAATATTTTTGCACATCTTCCAAATCAATGAATTTCTTTCTCATGAATCAATGGATTTCTTATTGTTTTACTTTTATTTTTTTTAAATAGCTCAAAGAATTTTTAACCTAAGAAAACCAATGTTTTAATCTAAAAGCGTTCAAAGCTCCAAGAGCCCAGGTTTGATGATAGGACAAATAAAATAATATATACACCTAGATTTATAATCAATGAAACTGATTTATAATGTAATTAGAATTCTGCAACAGAAGCTTCCCCACTCCCAGTCTAACTTTATAATAGGACTTTTCTAGATTTTAAAGATAAAATAACGGAGGGAAAAACCAAGCTCAGAAACGGAGTGAAAACCTAGAGAAAAATAAAGAAGGAAGGAAGAAAGAAAGAAAGAAAGAAAGAAAGAAAGAAAGAAAGAAAGAAAGAATAAAAATAAAAGAAATCAATTTACAAATTAAAATAAAGAAAAATGTAAACAAATATAATAAAGCAAAAACAGATCATGGCATCTACAAACAAATAAATACAGCTGATCCAAATCTTACACCTTTAAAGCCCTACATATGTAAAGTCCTTAGGAATGGCTTCCAGCTCACCGAAGAGAGAGTGCTTCTCTCCATGCCAAATTACACCGCTAAGGCAGATTGAGGGAGAAATATAATCAACCATTTGTTGATTATTTATTTTTTTAATCATGTTCTCAAACATCTACAGATGTAAGGAAGCATGTGGCCTCAGGCTGGAGCTGTTTGCAAACAGCAGGATTGCCTGGCCCAAGGAATGGCACTTGCTGTGTGATGAAAGCCGCCCCTCTACAACCGTGTTTGGTTAGCACCTAAGCCCTGCTGAAATTGGCATAGCACACTCTTCGTGGGCATGCTGCCAGCCCAACAGATGGGCAGGAATGCGACCCTGCCAAAGAACCAGTGCGTGCAGCAAGCTCACGACTGTGGTTAGCTTCCTTTCCAAGGGTGTTGCATCTACTTAAGCTGCCCAGCAAAAAATTTATGACTTACATGCCTTCAACTGGCATTAATGAATATGTAAATTAATTTTCCAGATTAGTAGTTCTCAAAGTGTGGTCCCCCGGACCAGCAGCATCGGCACCATTTGGCAGACTGCTGGAAATTCAAATTCTCAGGCCCTACCTCCCCCAGACCTGTTGAATCAGAAACTCTGGGGCGTGGGGCCCAGCAATCTGGGGGTTTAACAAGCCCTCCAGGTGATTCTAATGTGCAGCTCAAGTTTGAGAACCACTGCTCTAAACCATCTTCTCAGATGTTTGAATGACTGGAGACATTTTTTAAAACACTGGTGCCTATTTCTTAGGCTCAGAGATTCTGATTTAATTGGGAGAGGGTGCAGCCTGGGCCTCAAGAGATTTTAAATCTCCCCGGGTGATTCTAATGTGCAGCAAAGTTTGAGAAGCACTGTTCTAACTGCTCAGAATACCTCTCACAAGCTTTGAGGAGAAATACTTCGGATCCTTGAAAATGCAGGTAAGTCTTTATTGAAAGAACATTTGTATAGATCTTCACTTAAATTATTCTTTGATCGGTCCATCACTTTATTTTAAGCCCTTAGATAAGATGAAGTTTATGTAATCTGTGGTTTTAGGCAAAGCCCTCTGTGCTCTGTGAGTCGCTTTCAAGATGCCACTCCCTCACAGCGCCATATTTAAGTTTGCCCCGGATTTCAGATTTCAATGTACTCTTTCAATCTCAATGACCTTGACATCTTTTAATGTAATATCCCCAAACCCTCTTCTACTGGTACCTCACACCCCTGTGTCTCTCAAATACGGAAACCTCACCTTATTCCCAGCCAGGATGAGATCTGATATCCAAAAGTTTAAGCTTCAGTCTAAATTGAGATAACAAAAAACCAAACAAAAGCAAAAACGAAAAAACCTTTAAGCTCTAAACTTACCCAGCATGGTAGGTAGTATATTTGACTAAGAAGCCAAGAGTAGAAGGCCTGAAATATCCACTAATTTTCTGTGCTGTCACTCCCTGTTTCACATCGGGGCACATGATCATATTTGCACATCCCTGCAAAGTGAGTGGGAGAAACCTCAGACCACCTGGCCTCTCACTGACCATTCATGATCTCACACACACCATGTTCACTACTGGGAAGCTCTGAATTGATGACAATTTGGGTTCCTGGATGAAATCTTAACATAATTTATGAAAAATTAAACAAATGGTCGGTTTCCCTTCGATTTTTCAGCAACTAATGCAAGATGAAGCTGGTGGCCCATGATACTACTATTGATTTTTGTTGAGGTCCAACTTAGCCCTGGAAAAAAAAACAAAGTGAGATGAGGGGTTAAGTGAGCACACTCAGCTTCCTGTGGCAGAATCTCAGTTCTGCCACCTAGCAGCCATGGGACCTGGACAAGTAACTCAGTCATGTTGTGCTTCAGTTTCTCTATCCATAAAATGGAGAAATGAGAGTTCCTATCTCATACGGTGGGTAGGAAAATTAAATGGGCTAATGTATAAAAGTCTATAGTAAGCTGTGATTAAGTGGTCCCTATTCTTATGAACAGTGGTTACATGTAATGATAATGTGTGTGGACCTATTATTGCTAGCCCTCAGCCTCGTTTTCCTTGCCTCAGTCTCGCCCGGCTCGACAGACCTACTGAAGGAGAAGGTCATTCAACCGTTGTAGCAAATGAACAGAATAGGTCACAGCAAAGTCCAAGAACATAGTAAGGCATCCATTGCTCTCAGACAACAAGGTTCCAGACTGGGTTCAGCACAAAGCCCCTAGGCTCTGAGGTTAATATTCTGACCTGGTGGTTTTCAATTCAGGTGTCTCAACAAGCTAGGAGGTATTTGGAAATCTTTGGAAATATTTCTGACTGTACACAGCTCAAGAATGCCACTAGCATCAGGGAGCTTGGGTGGCTCAGTCACTCAGTAAGTGTCTGACTCTTGATTTCGACTCAGGACATGATCTCACAGGTGGGATCGAGCCCCATGTCAGGCTATTCACTGACAACACAGAGCCTGCTTAGGGTTCTCTCTCTCTCTCTCTCTCTCTGGTCCTCCCCCGTTCATGTGCACATGCACGTGCACTCTCTCTCTCTCTCTCAAAATAAATAAGCATTAAAAAAAAAATGATACTGGCATTTAGCCAGTGTTGCTAAATTTCCTCAAATGAATGGAAACCAAAATGGCAGTAACACGCGCATTGATAACAAAGAACAGGACGAGGTAGGCCCCGGTGTGATGACTGGGGCATAAGGCAGGTTACCAGAAGAGAGACATGAGAACAAGAACTAAGAATGAGCACCAAAGTGTAACTGAGGTCCATGGCATGGTAGTCTATAAAGGAATACCCTTGAGATGAACGTCTGTGGAGGGAAGGGACTATCTTAGTCTATGTGGGCAGTTGTAACAAAACACCACCAACCAGGTGCCTTATAAACCAAAGAAATTTATTTCTCACTGTCCTGGAATCTGGAAGTCCAAGATCAAGGCACCAGCATGGTCATATTTTCTGGTGAGGACCCTCTTCCTGGTTCATAGCTGGCATCCTGTTGTTGTGTCCTCACATGGTGGAAGGGAAAAGAGAGCTCCATGGGATCTCTTTTAGAAGGCCACTATTTTCATTCATAATGGCTTTACCTCCATCACCTAGTCACCTCTCTAATGCCCCCTACCAATACTATCACCTTTGGGGGTTAGGATTTCAACATCTAAATTTGAGGGAGACACAAACATTCCAACCATACAAGAGACAGAAGCAAAACTGAGCAGAAATCAAGGTGCCTCCAATGACTCTATGGAAAGTGCTGGAGCTAGAATGGTCCTTCAAAGTTGTCTCGAGTTGAGCTGAGATATCAGTGTCTTTATATTCCCCATTGATCAATCACTGCATATGGGCTGCCCTGGAAAGGGAATAAGCTTGGGCAAGGCCATTCTCCTTAGTTAGGTAATTGCTGAAAGGGCTGACAACTGAAGGCTGTCTGCTGACGACACTCCTCATAGCTGGGTGAATAAGTTCCATTGAAAGAGAATCTGAATGGCGCATCACAAGGACAGATAAAGTACGTAGAATAACATGGAATCCCAGTGATAAGTGCCACAACACTCTCTTCCAGGTCAGCTATTGGCATGAGTTCCCTGACCAAACATATTCATCCCATGTTCAGAGCTTGGCTGATGGTCTCTGAAGTAGGGAAGTTGCATTTTCTCAGGACCATGCCCGCTTACCCTTACTTGGAATGGTCTGAAAGAGGGGATTGGCCAATAAAGCCATGGAATTTTTCCAGACTCTGCAGCAAGACACTGTTGTCACATTCTCTGTTCTTGGATGCTCAAGCCCTGAGTTAGGCAATTGATATGTTCAACCTTCCAGCTCAGTCCCACACCATTGGTATGCTAAAGGGAACCAAACACGGTTATGTTTAGGGGCTGCCTCTCTCTCCTCTCATCAGTCTTGCCTACAAGGGACTAACAGCAGCCTCTGCATAAATCTCTGTCATAGAAATTCAGTTGGTAGAAATGGGCTCTTGACACCAGTTCTGATTTATTCAGTGGTCCAGACCTTTTCTTGAATGCATTGGTTTGGCTGGGACTCTCATTCCACCCAGTTTTGGTCAATCTATTTTTTGTAGGGTCTGGCCCATATTCCTGATCCCCACATGTTCTTTGGGATCCTGTATGCATCTGAACCAAAATAATATCCCCCATGGAGTTTCACCACCATAGTTACTGCTCAGAGACTCTGGCTACAGGATCCCAGCTCATCTTATCTAATACCTTCATTGGGGTTTTGTGATTTGGACTTCTGGTCCAGCTTCCTTGGAAACTGGTAGGGTCAGTCCCCCAAACCCTTGCCCTGTAAAACTTAAGCTTACTCTCATCTTCTTGTAGATCCACTGTTAGGGCTCTGGGATGACCATTGGCAAGTTATATATCCTATGATTCTTTGAAGCCTCTTAGAAGGATGCTTCCAAAGTATAACTTTCAGGAGTCCTACTGCTATAATAATTCTATTTTAGCCATATACAGATAATAGACCTTAACCCACAATTTCCTTGGCTTCCTTACTTCCCAGATCTTAGTCTTTCCCCCCACAGATAGGGCCATTTTACTCCATACATCAAGGAAGTGTTCCTCTAAACATAGCAACCCCTTTGCTAGAACATGACAAAAGACCATAGCTCAACATCTCAGACTCCCTTGGGGGCCTCCCACTCAGGTTTGGTTTCCTGTCTGGTTTGTGTTCTTTCTGCAGTTGATTGACCATACACAATAAGTAGTTTACACTTTCCAGGCTATTTGGGGTAAAGTAACTCCAGTTCTCCCAAAACTCTGGGCAATGGTTTTGCCGCTTACAGGTTTGCTGTATAAATAATATCCTAACCATTGAATACTAATATTATTCATTCAAAAAAGACTCCACACACATTCATAGAGACAGAAAGTAGAATAGTGGCTGCCAAAGGCTGCAGAGAGGGGATGGTGGGCAGTTATTTTTAAATGGATATTGGGGCTCCTGGCTGGCCCACTGGGTAGAGCATGTGATTCTTGATCTTGGAGTCCTGAGTTCAAGCCCCATGTTGGCCATAGAGCTTACTTTTAAAAAGGAGGGAATAAGGGCACCTGGGTAGCTCAGTCAGTTGAGCATCCAACTTTGGCTCAGGTCATGATCTCACAGTTTGTGGGTTGAACCCCCACGTCGGGCTCTGTACTGATGGCTCACATCCCTGGAGACTGCTTCAGCTTCTGTGTCTCCCTCTCTCTCTCTGCCCCTCCCCTTCTTGTGTCTTGTCTCTCTCTCTCTCCCAAAATAAACAAACATTAAAATATTTTAAATAAATAAATAAATAATAAAAAGGGGGTATAGAATTTGAGAAGATGATAAAGTTCTGGTGATGGATAGTGGTGATATTTGCACAACAATGCAAATGGTCTTAATGCCCTTGTACCCTACATTAAAAATGGCTAAAGTGGTAAATGTTAGGTATATTTTCGCACGATTTTTTTTAAGACCCAAAGCAGCAACATTAATCTTTCATACCACTCCTATTCTAGTTAGCTACTTTGGTTACTGGGGAACAAATATTCACTCAAGTTTCCATAAGTAATGGCCGTCAATTTCAAGAGTCGGGATGGAGCCAGGATCACATGGCAATCAATGAACAGGGACATGACTGGAACAGAAACCCAAGGACCCTCAGGGGCAAGAGCCATGACTCCTCTCAAGTGCTCCATCACAAACATGCCTCAGCCTCCCCTGGCCCCGCTTCTCCTCACATGCCTTCCTACTCCTTCCACTAAAGGAGTAGGTGCCTCTTCCCCGTGTTTTCTCTTTCTCCCAGCTTCTGCTTAATTATTCTTATTTTCTTCACAGTGTAGCTTCCTTATAACCCAGATTTGATCTTATTCTCTATTCTAAAATGTATCCCCTCTATACATCCTTTCTTATCAGTTCCTTCTGTTACCCACCTCATATTGTGTTTCCCAAATCAGGTTCCCATGAGTAAGCCTGTGATTGGAATGGCTGTGTCTCAATGAAAAGAGCTTTTTGAGCTAGGCGACCCCACAGACTGTTCCCAGTCTATATTGTGGCTCTCTGTAGTACAATCAGCCCTATGAAAAACAGACTTATATGATACAAAACACAGCCACCTTCATCTGCCTCTTTGGCAGAGGTGGTAGGTGTAAAAGACACTGTGATAGCCATGCCCAGTACAACCTCACTTTCTACACCTTCTTTCCTTATGCTCTAGAATAATAACCCCTTTCCAGGCAGGGTCACAGCAACTGCATCTGGGTCAATGACATCTTTGGCAATAGTATATTTCAGGGGCGTCTCTACTATCTGATGCAGCAAAAGACCACATGACTGACCTAGAGCTTACAGCAGCAGCAATATCTACAGAAGCCTCCCGTGCTCTATGGACCCCCAACCATACCCATATCAGACAGCATGCCTTAGGTGAGAACACATGCAACACCAGTGTAAGACATTTAGCTTTATTTTATGGCACATTTTTACCCCTGCTAGTTAATTATTATGTTCCAAATTTTGGCATAGCCATAATCTAGAACCTTCTTTGGACAAATATATCATTTTGAATCTGCAAATTATTTTTAGTTCTTGGCTATTGAATCTTACTAACACAACATATCTAGCACATTTGGCCTATAACAAGTACACTAATGATTAATGTTTGAAATAGCACATAATAGTTTATTGTGCGGGCCACATGCTAAATAAGATATTCCCCGAACCTGGTGATATAGAAGGCTATTCCTTGAGACATCAGATCTGGCTGGCTGCGTCCTGGAGAGCAGACTAAATTCATCTGCTGGCTCAACTCCAGCTCTTCAGGGCTTGAAGCTTCTGGGCAGGAAAACAGGCAGAAAAGCTGCATTGTGGGTGCCCCCAAGTGGGTATATTTTGATGTGCACGCTGAGGATTTTCTGGCCAGCTCCTCTTGCATTAGGTTATGTCTGTGAGGTACTTTTGAAGATGAAAAAAACTACTAAAATGTGTATGCTTTTCAGCATACATCTTTTATCATATACTATCAACTGAAGCGAAACTTAATGTTTCAGATCATCACAGATTATTTATTTTTGAGTAAATATCTTAAAGGAAAGTTTTCAAGTTATGCAGCCATTGAAAAGTGTGGAATAGGGGTACCTGGGTGGCTGGGTCAGTTAAGCATCTGACTCTTGATTTCGGCTCAGGTCATGATCCCAGGGTCATGGGACTGAGTCCAGGGTGGGGCTCTGTGCTGAGCGTGGAGCCTGTTTAAGATATTCATTCATTCATTCATTCATTCTCTCTCTCTCTCTCTCTCTCTCTCTCCCTCCCTCCCTCCCCCTCTCTCCCCCTCTCTCCCTCCCCCTCCCTCCCCCTCTCTTCCCCTCTCTCCCCCTCCCCTTACCCTCTCTCTCAAAAATAAATAAAATGAAAAAAAATTTTAAATAAAAAAATTAAAATGTGGAATAGAAAAAGGATGGACTTTAGTGTCAGACGAAACATCACTTTGAACTCTGAGTCCCTAATGAATTGTATATCCTTGGGCAATCCACTTAACCTTCATAATCCACAATTGTCTCATTGTTAAAATGGGAGTTAGGAGTATTCGAAAGAGTACTTAACTAATAGAGCTGTGTTTTAGGTAGATCACATTTCATGTAATGTAATAAGGACAGTGTCCATTATATTATAATTGCTCAGTAAAGTATCGTTTATCTTTTTTTCTGTAAACAATATTGTTTGATAGACATATGCAAAGGAAAATATTTTTATTGATATTATTTGAAATTCTAGGAGCTCCCCAAAGCCTTTTTGATTAAATTCATCTCTTGCTTAAATCGGTAGGTAACTCAAGACTTATAACTGAGAACTACGTAATGTGTACAATCATGGCAGTGAAAAAGAGTGAGGTTTCCCTGTATTCCTCAAAATTCTCAATGTCATGACAAAGAAGGGCTAAAAATGTCCTAAATTATAGCAGACTATGAGACATAACAACTAAATGCAATATGTCATTTTGGACTGGATCCTGTATTAGAGAGAGAAAATTCTATAAAGGACCTTATTGGGACAACTGATGAAACTGGAATGTGGACTGTAGATTGAATAAAAATATCTTATCAGTGTTATTTTTCCTGAATTTGATAAGTAAACTGTGATTATGTAAGAGAATCTATATTTATGACTGTGTAATTGATATATTCACTTCAGGTGTATAAAAATAATTCAATATTTGCATATAGAGAATCTTCTTGTTAAGAAATATACACAAAAATATTAAGGGAAATGATGTGTGCAACCTACTCTCAAATGGTTTAGAAAAAAACGTGTAGTATGTCTGTGCATGTGTGTATAGATGATAGATGTCTATAAATATGGGCAACTCTATACATATGCTCTGTGTGTGTGCGTGTGTGTGTGTGTGCATATCTACAGACAGAATAAGAAAGAGAATATGAAAAAGTATAGAAAGTGGTAAAAATCAGTGAATCAGGATAAGGAGTAAACAGTAGCTCTCTGTATTCTTTTTGAAACTTTTCTTTGTTAATACTTAAAGCTTAAAAATCTAGGTTTAAAATTTTTTATATAATAATTTTGAAAAGATAGAAAAGTAGTCCCCTCAAAAAAGACCTGATAACTCTCCAGTACTTTGAGACAAACCCACAAAATTATTGCAAATTATGTTATGTGTTAAAGGAACATCTACTCTCTGAAGACCACTGAAAGATATTAACTAATTCCCTTGAAATTGAGAATTAAGGCATAAATGTTTTTCATGAGGAAGAAAATTTATGAGCTGTAAGAGCTCAAAGGAACTTTAGAAATCACCTGGTCCAAACTTACTTCAAAGGCAGAAAATCATTCAGATTTCCTTAAAGATCCATCACCCATTCTTAATCTATAGGATAAATCACTCTATACTCATTTCCTAATGATTTAGATTATTTATCACTCATTATTCTGAAAATTGTAAATAAAAGAGAAAGAATCAACTATTTATTCTGTCTTTTCTGTCCTAGCTGTAATATAAGGTAACAAATAGTTGATATGGGAAAGTTGTTCTTTATAAAATAATTCCAGCTACTAAAAGAAAAAGAAATTATAGAAAAAGAATATCGCCATATTTCAATCCTCAGAAATAATCATCAGTGACTGCTAAAATCATTAAGCAGAAAGCTGATGGGGAACTTTATAATAGATAAGTCATGCTGACCTCACTGATCAATTTTAATATCAGAAAAAAAGACAACCCGACATTATGTGCCACCTAAGTGGTGCACATAAGAAATACACCACCTGTGAAGGATATTTTAAGAAGAAAAAAAAAGCTGACCAAGACTCTAGATCCATCTACCAATTTACAGGAAATATAGAGCTCTGATGAACATGCTAAATGACACCATGAGGGGATGCCTGGGTGACTCAGTAGGTTAAGCATCTGACTTCAGCTCAGGTCATGATCTCGAGGTTTGTGAGTTCGAGCCCCGCGTCGGGCTCTGTGCTGACAGCTCGGAGCCTGGAGCATACTTCTGGTTCTGTGTCTCCCTTTCTCTCTGCTCCTCCCCTGTTCATGCTCTGTCTGTCTCTCTCTCTGTCAAAAATAAATAAACGTTAAAACAAAAAAATAAATGACACCATGAGGATAAAAGTAGCAAAATCCAGAATGCGGAAAACTCTATGACAAACAACCAAGATTCTTGAACTAACGCATTTGAAGAGTGAGGGAGAATCTACAGGCTAAAACAGACTTAAAAGACATAATATAACTAATAATGATGCAAAGAACTTGTACAAATTCTTAATTTCAACCAATGAGCTGTTAAGAGACACTCAGGGATATCTAAACACTGGCTGCATATTTGGTGATATTAAGAATTTCTTGTTAGATCCTTTAGGTATAATAATGGTATTGTACCTATGTTTTTCAGGAAAGAGTCCTTATAGAAACTCATACTTACACATTCATAATATAAATGTTTTGACTTCTGAAAATTGTTTCAAAATGACATGGGGTAGATGGGGAAGAGGTGGATGAGAAGGAGAATAGAAGAAATGAGATTGACCATGTGCTGATAACTGTTGAAGCTGGGTGATGGGTGGGAATTAATATACCATTCTCTTTACTTTTGAATATGTTTGAAATTTCCATTATAAAATTTAAACATTATTTTTAAAAGATTGAAGTAGCTATGTGTTTACTGAAATTGAAACACTACTAACATGTACATTTATTGAAAAATCAAAGTATAACTTGTTTGTTTGTTATTATGGAAATATATATATAATTTACCATTTTAATCATTTTGAAGTGTACGGGTCAGTAGCGGTAAGTACATTCGCACGTTGTGCAACCATCATCACTATCCATGTCCAGAACTTTTTCAGCATCCCAAACAGAAACTCTATCTCCATGAAACAATAATTCTCCATTTCCCCTCCCCTTAGGGGAGTCCTGGTAGCTTCTATTTTACTTTCTGTCTCTATAAGTTTGCCAATTCTAAATACATTACATAAGTAGAATCACACCATATGTATCCTTTTGCATTATTTCACTTAGCATAACGTTTTCAAGATTCATCTACTGGTATAACATGTATCGGAATTTCATGCTGCCTTAAGTCTGAATAATACCCCCATTGTGTGTTGTACCACATTTTGCTTCTCCATTCGTTGGTGGACATTTGTGTTGTTTCCTCCTCTTGGCTATCGTGAATAAAGCTGCTGTGAACACTAGGGGACGAGTATCCGCTTGAGTACCTGCTGTCAGTTCTTTTGAGCATATGCCTAGAAGTGGAACGGCCGATCATATGGTGATTCTATGTTTAACTTTTTGAGGAACCATCGCATTGTTTTCAACAGCAGCTGCACCATTTTACATTCCTACCAGCAATGCACAAGGAGCCCAGTTTTCCAACATCTTCACCTACAGTTGTTACTTTTCCTTTTTTAAAATAATAGCCATTCTAATGGTTGTGAAGTAGAATCTCATTGGATTTGCATTTCCCTCATGGTGATGTGGTGCATCTTCTCATGTACTTATTGGCCATTTGTATATCTTGTTCGGGAAAACGTCAATTCCTTGCCCATTTCTTCATTGGGTTGTTTGGAGTTTTGCATTGTTTAGTTGCAGGAGTTCTTTACATATCCTAGATATTAATCTCTCGTCAAATATGTGATCTGCATATATTTTCTCCCATTCTGTGGGGTATCTTTTCACTCTCTTGATAATGTCCTCTCATGCACAAAATTTTTAATTTTGATGAAGCCCGATTTATCTATTTTTCCTTTTGTTGCCTGTGCCTTTGGTGTCATAGCCAAGAAATCATTGCCAAATAAAGTGTCATAAAGATTCTCCCCCAATTTTCTCTTGAGAGTTTTATAGTTTTAGATCTTACATTTGGGTCTTTAATCCATTTCAAGTTCATTTCTGCATATGGTATAATGTAAGTGTCCAACTATTTTGCATGTAGTTATCTAATTTTCCCAACACTATTTGTTAAAAAAAAAGATGTAAGTTTTTATTTAAAAAAATTTTTAAACTGTATTCATACACTTCCACATAAAAAACATAGTGAAAGATCTGGCAAGATATACACTATACTATCCTTTTTTAAGTAGGCTCCAAACCCAACGTGGGGTTCAAACTCACAACCCAGAGGTCAAGAATCACATGCTCTACCAACTAAGCCAGCCGGGCACCCCTCCACTATACTATTAATAGTGATTACTTCTGGAAAGAAAAACAATCTGGGGAGGAAGATACACAAAAGCTACAGTTTTTGCTGTACATAATCTTATATTGTTTAGGTTATTTATAAGCCTGTATTTATATATTACATATATAAATTTTAAAGGATAGTTCTAGTGGGGATATTTTTCCTATTTGTCTTTAAGAGAAAGTTGATTGGATGTTGAAGCATGGGACTAGTAGGCCAAGGGTTGATATTCTGGCAAGCTAGAGGTCCAAATTAAATAAAAACTCTGAGGTAGGAGAACTGTAGCGTGGGAAGGAATTAGCAGATCTCAAGGGTAATGCTGTTTGTCCAGATAATCTGGCCGCAGCAATAGCAAATAGAGACAGTTAAGAAGACTCGGTCCTAATTCTTAACCTCCCACCTACCCCCCAATCTCCCACCCTAATTTATTCCATTTTTAAGTCTCAGCTGTATTTGGATAGCATATATTTTGCTGAAGTATGTAAGAGGTAACTGAAGACTTAGAGGTCTCGGTAAACTTTGCCAGAGCAAAGCAGCCAAAGGTACAAAGAGGTTTTTATGCAATGGTTTTTGGGACAATGGCAAGTGGACTATTTTGGCCAGACCAGAGGATTTTCAGAGCAGACTGGCAAGGGGACAGGGAAAAAAAATCTTAATTTTACATTAGTTAGTATGCATTTTATTTTTTAAAAAATTTAATGTTTGTTTATTTTTGAGAGAGAGAGAGAGACAGACAGAGTGTGAGTAGGTGAGTAGGGTGACAGAGAGAGACAGGCAGACACAGAACCTGAAGGGGGCTCCAGGCTCCGAGCTGTCAGCACAGAGACCGACACGAGGCTTCAACTCACGGACCGTGAGATCATGACCTGAGCCGAAGTCGGTCGCTTAACTGACTGAGCCACCCAGGCGCCCAGTGTGTATTTTATTTTAGTTTTTAGCCATGAAATATCTTTGGAAAGCAGTCTCACAATTGTATATAATAAATAAAATGCTTGTTGCATAAATGACACATAAATCTGAAGGAGACGAGATGAAGACAAGTAGACTAAGAGTACACTCATACTAGAAAGACATTGGCCTAAATAGGTGGTTTCGGTGGGGGAAGAAAAGAAAAGAATACATGGAGACTTGCTGCCCAGTGAGTCCCTGGACAAGACCCCTGGATAGTCAAGAAGTGTGAATATGGAAGCCTATGACTTTTACCCTCTAGTGACCTATCCATGACTGACTCATCATTGGACTGACACTGCCTCACATTTCCTGGCCCTCACTCTATTCCCTTTCCACCCAACACCCTGCCATTGATGACCTTCATCCTACAGGGTTTTATATCCTAAGAGCAATTTGAAGGGCAACCTAGAAAGATATTCCTAGCTCTTCTTCTAGAAGTCAGTGTGGTTCTGAAAGTGCTCTGATGCTTTATGCTTAACAGCATTTCAACAACATTATATATCAGCTTCCTATAACTGCCTCCCTAAAGATATCAGTCTTCCCTTCTGATACACTTCTGCCCAGTTTCTTGGATACCTGGCTCTTCTCCTGGCCTCCCAATTTCGGGTGCCCAGGATGGGCCTGGTCCTATGACCTAGTCAGCCGGCTAGTATACCTACTATGCTCTTGGAGATCATGCCATTATTGGTCAGAGCACACCCCTGCTGCTCATCTCCCTGACCTTGTACTAAACTCAGATCCATAATGAATGACCTATCCCATACAATGCCAGGCAACTCAGCTGCCTGCATTCCAAAATTAAGTCCCCATCCCATCTTTGATTTGTCTCTCCAGATTGATAACCTGTGCCTGGAATCAGACAAGAAAGGGTTTGACTATTTTTAGCTTCCCGTGGCTGCTGTAACAAACTACCACAAACAGAGTGGCTTAAAACAACACAAATTAATTATTTTTCTGTTTTGGAGGACAGAACTCTGAAATGGGTCTCACCAGGCTCCACAGAGTCATGAAAATCCAAAAGTAAAAAGGAAAGAAAGCATCACTTAGAATGATGCACTGGTGTCATATAGAAACCCTATAACTCCCAAAATTGACATAAGACCCTGTCTGTATCACATGGCACTAGGACTAGGAATATGACCCTTAAAGACCTCACTAGGGCTAGAATAGCAGAAAAGTTAGATAAGCAAGAGTCCTCTCACACATTGTGTTAGTGTTGTGAAACTTCTTATCTCTTAACCCTAAACTGAATATCTGGGTCCATTGAATATCAATGGATTTAACTTCTTGAAGGAGAGCAGGACATGTAATTGTCTTAAAAAACAGCTGAAATTGGCAAGATGCCTTGCAATCACATATAAGAAACTTCAGCCAAGATAGAGATAAGGTACACACACACACGTGCACACACACGTTGTGCTTTAAAACAGGGATAGCCTACCATAACTTCAAGTGTAATTTAAAAATCACTGGGGTGCCTGGGTGGCTCAGTTAAGCGTCCGACTTCAGCTCAGGTCATGATCTCATGGTTTGTGAGTTCGAGCCCTGCGTCGGGCTCTGTGCTGACAGCTCAGAGCCTGGAACCTGCTTTGGATTCTGTGTCTCCCTCTCTCTCTGCCCCTCCCCTGCTCATGCTGGCTCATGCTGTGTCTCTCTCTTTCTCTCAATAATAAACATTAAAAAATTAAAAAAAAAAATCATTATGTGGGGCTACAGCCAAGCCCATCACCAAGAACTGAAAGTCAACATTGAATAATGCTTCCCTGGGGCCCCTGACTGGCTTGGTTGGTAGAGCATGTGACCCTTGATCTTGCGGTTACAAGTTTGAGTCCCATATTGGGTGTTGAGATTACTTAAAAATAAATTATTTAAAAAAAATAATGCTTCCTTTTGGTTTAATTAATGCAAGTACCACATAGGGGATAATGTAATAAATTTTATCAATGATTGCAAACTATTAAAACTTTCCTAACATCCTGGTTTTTAAAACATCAGAGTAACTCACACTGATGGAGCACTTGGGTAGCTCAGTTGGTTAAGAGTACAACTTCGGCTCAGGTCATAATCTTGTGGTTCATGAGTTCGAGCCCCGCATCGCGTTACCATCAGGACAAAGCCCACTTTGGATACTCTGTCACCCTCTCTCTCTGCCCCTCCCCTGTTTGTGCTTTCTCTCTCAAAATAAACATTTAAAAAAAAACTATAAAAAAAAAGTAATTCACACTCATGGTAACCTGTCAAGTAATACAGTGGTGTGTGAAGAAAAAGTTAACAGTCTCTCCCTTCCTTCTCCACCCTCTTGGCTCAAAAATTTACTGAGTGCCTTTCAACGGGCCAAGCATGTTCTAGACTCTGTGGATACAGCAAAGAACAAAACAAAGTCCCTCCCACCATGGACTTACAGTCTAATGCAGGAGCCAAATAATGACAAGTAGCAGCAAGTGTTATGAAGAAATATTAAGATATGTAAGGGATCCAGGAAGGCCTCTCTTAAGAGGAGACTTGAGCAAAGCCTTGAACAAAATGGAGTTGTAAACCAAGTGAATATCCAGAGGAAAGATGGCCCAAGCTAAAGGCACAGACTTGCAGCTCTGTGAGATGGAATATGGTTGGCATATTGGAGAAATAGCATGAAGCAGAGTGATCAAGGAGCTATGTTTTTATCCATCTATAGAAACCTTTGCATTTACCCTGTGTAGTTATGGGTACCGACTAGATGCAGTTAAATTCATTTGCTTCATTTACCTTCAATTTTTAGGGATTTTTTTTACATTTACATGTTTTTAATTTTTTAAACATTTTTATTTATTTTTGAGAGACAGAGACAGCGCGCGAGCAGAGTAGGGGCAGAGAGAGAGGGAGACACGGAATCCGAAGCAGGCTCCAGGCTCTGAGCTATCAGCACAGAGCCCGACGTGGGGCTGGAACGCATCAACTGTGAGATCATGACCTGAGCCAAAGTTGGAACTGAGCCACCCAGGTGCCCCTAAATTTCCTTTCATAAATGGTTTGTGTGGAGGGGTCCCAGGCTAACTCAGTTGGTAGAGCGTGCGATTCTTGATCTTTGGGTCATGAGTTCAAGCCCCACACTGGGAGTAGAGCTTACTTTAAATTTTGTTTTCATTTTTTTAAACAAATCAATTAAGACAAATGGTTCTCATGGTTCCAAATTCAAATCTACAAAGCCAAGAATTCCAGAAGAAGTCTAGCTTCTATTCTTCTTCCCTCCAACCTATTTCTTCTCCCACAGGTAACCATCTATGAGCCTTCTAGTTTTTAAATATAGGAAATACATTTGAATTCCTTCCGCTTCTCAGATGCAGTCACATCCCCCACCCCTCCCCACCCTTCCTTCTGACATGGATGGCAGCACAGTACAAAAATATGGAATATTTGAGTTTGTGTGTTGTTCTTGCATTGGCACCATGCTCACCTTCTCTATCATCATAATATTGGTATATTGGCATCTGTGCTGCTGAAATGAGCACTAAGAGATTAATATTTGACATGGATGGAAGTTTAGAAGCTGGACACTGGAGAGAGGTGGCTTCAGTAGGTGCTCCCATCAAGAACCTCGCGTAGTCAGAAGTCACCATGAAGATACCAGGTGCTGGCAGAAAAGAGCAAGTTGACTAGGAATGAACCAAAGGCATTGAAAAAAGAAGTGAAAGGGTAACCGCAGACAGACATTGCTTACTTCACAACTCAGACTTGTGGCGGCTTCGGTTTATGTCCCATTCCCGCCTAGACTAGGTTGTATCAGAGACTAGATCAATAAAGGGCTCTGGTAATTTGGGTTTTCAGTGACTTCATTAAGCACGTGAGAGTATAAACACAGAGTCCTTCATAGCACACGAAAATGTTTGAACAAATTCACGCCACAGATCAAAAAATGTTCCTCAGTTTCTCTTAGATTGAACTTTGCAATACTAGAAAGACAAAGGCATTCTACAGATCATCCTAATTTGAACAAAGAGACTACAATCTTAGTCAAAAGAGAAGAACAAAAACAATTATTGCAAACTACTTTGTACATACTAAATCCCTTATATGTTATTGAGCAAAAATTTATTGAGTGACTACTATGTTTAACCCCCTGTGTCAGGTGCTATGGAAGACATAAATATGAATTAGTCCTAATCCTTGCCCTTGAGAATCTTACCATCTGTGCCAGTTATCAACTTAACGACTTCTCAGCTACAAATCCATCCTTCTTTACCTTGCTTCCCTATTCTAGAGCTGGACGCTGTGGGCATTTCTGTTTTGACAACTGGAAGAATGTTAGGTTTTGCCAAAAGAAGACGGTGGAAAGACCCCTGTGAGGCCAGAGCTGGAGGAAACAATTTTCTTCCCTCTGATGTGGAGTCCATGGATTGGTTTGCAAGAGAGGCCTGGTTATGCTCACCTCCGCAGTCCTCCTGGTTCACTTGTGGCGGATGCCTCCAGCAAAGTCCGTCACCACAAGTGGACCATGAGTTCCTATGACAGCCATGCCCTCTCGTCTAACCTCTACGTTCTTCTTTCTGTTCACTCTTCCTCAGCCAAGGGTGGTCGCTCTTTTGACAGCTGCTACTTCTGCACCCCCTTTACAATCCACTCTACCCTTCTTAGTAGTAGGTACTTTGTATTGGTTAGCAATCTCTATGTTCAATTTTCCTCATTCAAATTACTAAACTGGTCTCTGTCTCCTGGCTGGTCCCTGTCAGATATACCATGGAATATGGAAAAAAGACAGATGTAAGTTAATGTAAATTCTGTGGGAAAAGAGCTATTTCTGCTGCAATCACAGCCCAAACACCAAAAAAACTTCAGAGATGTCGATTCATGGAATTATATGTCAGTTTGTGCTGTGTTCAGCTGCATGTAACAGAAAACTGACCTCAGTGGCTCAAACAAATAGAGGTTTTTTCACATATGACACGAAGTCCATAAGTAGACAGTTAAAAGCAGCTCTAGCTGCTAAAAAAGAAAAAAAAAAGAAAAAAAAAAAAAGAACTCAGTCTCCTTTTAGTTTCCAACTTCTTCATCCTTACTGTTTGGCTTCTATACTCATGGGCACAAGATTGTTGCTTCACCTCCAGACATTGGATCCATATTCCAAACAGGAAAAAAAAAAAAAAAAAAAAAAGGAAAGGAAAAAAAGAAATGAGCCAGTCGAATCTACACCTTTTGTACACATTCTTAGAGGCAATACCAAGTGACTTTAACTCACATTTCACTGACCATTCCTAACTGGAAGGAAACCTGGGAAGTTCAGTATTTTTAACCTGCGGACAGTTCTTAGTTCTGTAACTAAGAAAGGGAGAACATATGTTGGATAGGCAATTAGCTGTATCTGCCACAAATTAAGTGAAAAGTGAGTAAATTAATTACTTATTTTTTGGTCTATTATTGAAGTACAGTTGACACACAATGTCATATTTGTTTCAGGTGTACAACAAGTCTATACAGTTTTCAGTGTTCGCCACAATACATGTAATCACCGCCACAAGTCACCGTACAACATTATTACGATATTATTGACTATCTTCCCTATGCGGTGTCTGCTAGGCAAGAGGCAAGAGGGACCTGATCTCATATCCACATACTTATTCATTTTCTTCTCACGTAAATAGTCTTTCTACATGAATCATCAACTGAGACATAAAATTGTTTTTTCCTCAATAACTAGCGACATCTTATCAGAAGAAAAAAGGATGGAATAATATTTACTGTAATAATATTTACCGTATTAATATACTGTTCCATATCAACTCTTTAATATAAATTTTAGCCTGGACCATCTGAACCTCTGCGAGGCCATAAAGAGGTACATTTACGTTTAATTCCTTACCAAATTCTTTCGCGTCCTTTAGTAAATAATCTATTCCACTACACTGGATGGCATGACAGTAGCTAAAAAAATTTGTAGAGGAGTCAAAAATGAAGTTTAGGAACAAAAATTTCTGCACCAGAAAGTGATCAGTACCCTAGACAGACCTGAGAGTGTTAGGTTTTATATGAGGGGTGCCAAGAAGTGTTTTGTAAACATCATCCCATCTCATCCTAGCTCAAGTCTTTCTCAGTGAGGCACTTTTTTTTTTTTAATGTTTATGTATTTTTGAGAGAGAGAGAGAGAGAGAGAGAGAGACAGACAGACTGGGAGCAGGGGAGGGGCAGTGAGAGAGGGAGACACAGAATCTGAAACAGGCTCCAGGCTCTGAGCTGTCAGCACAGAGCCCGACGTGGGGCTCAAACCCACAAATCGTAAGATCAGGACCCGAGCCAAAGTCGGACGCTTAACCAACTGAGCCACCCAGGCGCCCCTAAATGAGGCACTTTCTAACCAGCCCAATCTTTTTTCTTAAGCTATTTCCCTTATCACACACCACACAACTTAGTCCTAGAACATTTACTAATTTGTGTTTGTCTCCAATCCTTTATATACCTTAGTTTAATTTTTCATATACCCCGATAATAATGAAAACTCTTACATTTTCCTGTATACTCACTATGTTCAAAGAGAGGACCCAGTATTTATCTGACTTGAATGATCCTATAGAATTAGCACAGGTTTGGAGGTTTGTTTTCCTTTAAAAAAGATAAAATGAGGGGCATGTGAGTGGCTCAGTTGGTTAAGTGACCAGCTTCGGCTCAGGTCATGATCTCACAGTTTGTGAGTTCAAGCCCCGCGTCGGGCTCTGTGCTGACAGCTCAGAACCTGGAGCCTACTTCAGGTTCTATGTCTCCCCCTCTCTCTACCCCTCCCCTACTCACCCTCTGTTGTCTCTCTGTCTCTCAATAATAAATAAATGTTAAAAAAATTTTTTGATAAAAAAATAAAAATAATAAAGTGATAGCAAATTAAGGCCACTGATATGAAACAAAAATTTTAATAAAAGCAAAATAGTTTTATAATAAAGCCCAGAATATTTTTAACTCACATTTCTGATTTTCACTTCCACAAATAATATGTATATTTTAAAATCACACTAATGTGAGAATTAGTATTAAAATGAAAACTCTCAAAAGCAGGTAACTTAAACATCTTTCCATGTGTCCAGGTTAGAACTACCTTGCAATACCTTTTTTTTTTTTTTTTTTTTTTTTGAGAGACAGTGAGAGAGAACCCAAGCAGGGGAGGGGCAGAGAGAGAGAGGGAGAGAGAAAGAATCCCAAGCAGGCTCCACACTGTCAACCCAGAGGTCAACATGGAGCTCAAGCTCACGAACAGCAAGATCGTGACCTAAGCGGAAATCAAGAGTCAGACACTAGGGGCGCCTGGATGGCTCAGTCGGTTGAGCATCTGACTTCGGCTCAGGTCATGATCTCACAGTTCATGAGTTCGAGCCCTGCATCAGGCTCTGTGCTGACAGTTCTAGAGCTGGAGCCTGCTTTGGATTCTGTGTCTCCCTCTCTGTGCCCCTAACCCACTTGCACTCTGTCTCTGTCTCTCCCAAAGATAAGTAAACATTAAAAAAAATTTTTTTAAATAAAGTCAGACACTTAACCAACTGAGCCACCCAGGTGCCCCCCCCCACCCTTGCAATAGTTTTAACAGTAACAACCCCATTCCACCCCAGAATTTCAAGGAAAGGGGAGTCAGTGCATAAGACATGTGATTCTATCTGGTTTTCTCTGAGTTATGCCTGGAGTTCTGAACTGAAATTGCCCACATTAAGGTGCTGCTGCCTCCTAATTACTTAAAAACAATTTTAAAAATTTTTATAAGGGGTGCCTGGCTGGCTCAGTTGGTGGACCATGCAGCTCTTGATCTGGGGGTCGTGGAGTTGAGCCCTATGTTGGGCATAGAGATTAAAAAAAAAAGATGCTGCTGCCTCCACATGGATCTCAAAGGAGGAATGAATATTTTGAGGACAATATCTTCTGTTTCAGTTACCTATGGCTGTGTATTAAACCACCCTAATTCTTAGTAGCTTCAAACAATAACCTTTTCATGGCGTTTGATTCTGTGAGTCAGGAGTTTAGGCAAGGCTCATTTCTGTTCTACGTGGTGTTGGCTGGGAAAGCTTGATTAAAGCTAGAGAAGCCAACGTGGCCTCACTCACATGTCTGGGGCACCTCAGTTCTCTGTCATGAGGCTTTTTTTCCTGTCCAGAAGGTTTCTCATCCGTCAGCCGTGTAACCCATGTTTCTTGATGTGATGGCTGGCTTCCAAGGAGAGAATGAAAGTTATGAGACCTCTTACTTAAGACCTAGTCCAGAATTCACACAGTGTCACTTCCAATGCATTCTTTGGGTCAGAGCAAGTCATAGGATTAGTCCAGGTTTGGGTGCCTGGGTGGCTCACTCGTTTAAGCATCTGACTCTTGATCTCAGCTCAGGTCATGACCTCACAGTAGCGAGATTGAGCCCCATGTGGGGCTCTGCACTGAGTGTGGAGCCTGCTTGGGATTCTTTCTCTCCCTCCCTCTCTTGTCCCCCCCCCCCCCCGCTGCTTGTGCACACTCGCTCTCTTTTCTCCCTCAAAATAAATAAACGAACTTTAAAAAAAAGATTAGCCCAGATTTAAGGAGAAGGGACACAGACTCCATTGCTTGATGAGTGGCAAAGTCCCATCGCAAAGGGGCATGCAGGGTAGGAGGGATTGCTGCACGTATATTTGGGAATGCTTGCCCATACTTCTCTTTATTGCACCATTCCTTTCGTCTCCAGGCCATCATCACTCAGGCTTATCAGGTACTGCCAAACTGTGAGGTCATAACGTAAGATGATTCTTTCCACGATTTAAGAAAAAATAAGAAGAGAATTGAATACTTTCAAAGAAGTCCCCTGTGCATCATTGTGGTCTCACTTTACTCCTCTCAGAAGGTGCCGTTTTTCTTCAAACTTCCTCAGTGTAAATATCCACCCCCTATCAACATGGCTGGTGTCACTCAAGATCCACTTCTCTCTGTTACACACACATACACACACACACACACACACACACACACACACACACCATTCCACAGGTTAACACACCTGTTCTTTGAACACCTCATATTCTTCATAAATACTTAAACTCTGGTAGAACACACAAGGACCTATTATTGCCTCCTCTTCTAGGCCAGCTCACCTACTAATCGACATATTGACAGTTGGGAGCCTGGACTTAGATTGCACCTCTCCCTACCATAGGCACCTAACCCAAATACACCCTGGAAGTGATCCTCTTAGGAACCCTGGCTTCTCTCCTGCTTCCTCCTCCTCCTCAACAGTTACTGCTACTCATTTATGGCTGAAGAAATAGGAAGTTCCCTTACACCATCTCTGTACACAAATCCACTTAGGATAGTTTTTCCCTAAGAGAATCTATTATTGAAGTATGGGATACGTGATGGTTAATTTTGAGTCAACTTGACTGGCCATGGGTGTGCTTAGATTAAATATTATCTCTGAGTATGTCTGTGAAGATGTTTCTGGATGAGATTAGCATTTGAATCAGTGGACTTGGTAGACTGTCCTCCCCAATGTGGGTGGGCATCATCTGATCCATTGAGGGTCTGAACAGAACAAAAGGCAGAGGAAGGAAGAATTTGTCCCCTTCTTCCCCCATCTCACTATGGAGCTGGGACATCTCATCTCATCTCTGGCACTCAGACTGGGAATTACACTATTAGCCTCCCTGGTTCTCAGACCTTTAGATTCTAACTGAATTATACCACTGGCTTTCCTGGGTCTCCAGCTTGGAGACAGCAGATCATGGGACTTGTCAGCTTCCATAACTACATGTACTAATTCTTCCTAAATAAGTCAATAATTAATTAATCAATTAATCTCCCACTGGTTCTGGTTCTCTGGCGAACTCTGATGAATACAGAGCTTTGTTTATTCTACTGTAGGCATCACAGGACACTACATACTTCAGGTAAGAAGTAAATACTTGAGAAAATAAATGAATAATCTCTCTTTGAACTGTACGTGTGAATTTACATGAATTATCTCTATTTTATGGCTAAAGATCGAGCCTAAAATGACTAGCATTCACATGATTTTGAGCCATTTGTGTTTGAAGTTGGATCAGTGACACATTCTTATTCATTCTTCATGTTTTACTTCTGAGGGCTTCTCCCCAGGGTTGCTGCTAGATGATACTGAACCTTTGTGCTAACTAGAAAAAGGGTGATCCTCTGGGTGGATGTTGTCCCATGCCAACTCTCTAGGTGGAGTGGGTGTGATTTCAGCCCCCAGCTATCCCTTCAGCTCGTCATACTAGATGTTTAATCTTTTATGTTAGCTTGTATCACTGCTAGTAGTCATTTGTTAGAACTACTAAGTAAAATTTACAGAATTTTAGATCCACCAGAAGTTCAGTAGGAGCCATTTTTTTCTGAGACATTTCTGCATTCATCGAAGAAGATGATGTGTCCAAAGTTACCAAAAACAAGTGTTAAAGTTGGGTGGGTTTTGAAAATACTCAGACTTTCCTTAGTCCCACGAAACACATCACATCCCTTACTTTTTCCAAGCATAGAGCTGGAAGAAAAATTGACCTCCCTTACTTTACAAAAGGCAACTTTATGCTCAGTCACATAACTTTTTGATCTATTCACATGCTCATTCCTTTGTCCCAGTATTTCTAGGTCACGTCTTCTGTCGCCCAAACCATTAGCCATACTTCTGGAATACTTTTCCAGATTCCTTTAAAGAAATGTGCTTTGCTGGGACCTAATTTCGTCGGTCAAGCAGTGACTGAACTCCTTCCCCACGCACACACACAGTCCAGTTTCACAAAAAAGGAGAAAGACCGGGAAGGGGGCCCCTCCCGTAAAGAGAAAGAACTGATAAAGAGGCCAAATCTCACACAAGGTGTCAATTTAAAGAAAAAGTCACGGGGTGCCTGGGTGGCTCAGTCGGTTGAGTGTCCGATTTCGGCTCAGGCCATGATCTCACGGTCTGTGAGTTCCAGCCCCGTGTCGGGCTCTGTGCTGACAGCTCAGAGCCTGGAGCCTGCTTCGGATTCTGTGTCTCCCTCTCTCTCTCCCCCTCCCCTGCTCATGCTCCCTCTCTCTGTCTCAAAAATAAATAAAAACATTAAAAGAAAAATTTAAAAAAAAAGAAAAAGAAAAAGTCACGCTATCCTCCAGCCAGCTCAGATCAAAAGGGGAACAACCTGTTCAATTCTCTCAGCCAGGACCAATTTTCAATTTCTTCTTTCTGCTTCTCCTCCACCACCCCCTGCCCGCCAGCCCACCTGTGTGGGACTGTCGTTGTCCTTCCCAACTAGTTGCCAATAAAGTTGGTACAAAGTGACCTTGAGCGGCTTCCCTACTGCCCCGTTTCCCCGCCTTCTCCATCCGGGTGCCGCGGCGCGGATAAGAGCCGGACCGCGCCTGCGCGCCGCGCGCCGCTCCTTCGACCTCTGCCGCCGCAGTTGCCGCCGCCGCCTCCCGGGAAGGTAAGCGGAGGGCGCGACAGCCGGGCCTGGCCCGACCGGAGCGGCGTCCAGCCGGGATCCATTCATTCTGCTGGCGCCTTGCTGGACGAGGGCCCGAGCCGACGGCGTGCTCGGGAGCCCGCGGGACGTGGGTGGGAAGGACGGGCCCTGGAGGGCACTTGACCTTAAGCCCCTTTACTTCCGCAGAGGGGAAGCAGAAGAGCCCACGTCGCCATTCACCCACGTTCTGCAGCCGCGCCGCCCCGAAGACTGTAAGATGTTCGCCTGCGCCAAGCTCGCCTGCACCCCCGCTCTGGTGCGTAGCCCAGGCTGGGCCGGGACGCGGAGGGCCGAGCTCTTGGCCCGGAGCGTCCACGTTGTTGAATGGGGCACGGCACACCAACTTCGGGGGACAGTTCACCCCTTCACCTCTTACCCTCTGTGTCTTCTCCTGCCTTTCCTTCTGATCCTGGGGCACCTCGCTCGGCTCCTCCCGACCAGTAGGGCGGTGGGGCGTGGGGCGCAGCCGCGGCCTAGTTGTCACGCTTCGCTCGCTGTAGGTCAAACCCTCCTTGCAGCTAGTGCCGGAGCGGCCCCCTCCCCCACCTCCTCGGTGACTCTGTGGGGTTGGGGTCGGCGCGAAGGTTGGGGTGCTGTTAAGGATGCTGGGGGCCCCTGAGGCCTACTTGACCGCATTAGCGTTTTCCATTGCCTATCTGTAGGTCAAACTCGCTGCTGCAGAAGGAGGGACTTTGCCTCACCCTGTGTGGGCGGAGGAAGGTGGTGGAGGAGTCGAAAGTCTTTCTTCCTGCCTCTGGCTGTCATTTCCATAACCATTTTGGAGGCTTTAGGTGAAGTGAGGATGTGGGGGACTTGTCTTAGAGAATCAAGTCTTGGTTCTGAAGGGATTTTCTGTGACCTTAGTTTAGTGGACGGTCAAGGGCAGAAACGCTGGACTGCGAGACATTCCTTATGGTCAGAGTATTTCCCCGGTGATTCGTACGTTGGTACAGAATTGCTTAAACTGCCTTTTTATTTTATAATTAACGGACATATAGGAATATCTTGGAAGTGGTGGGACTCATATTAACTGATGGGCTATTTTAAATGACAAGCTTTTCTAGCAACACTCCGATATACTTGTTGCTGCACCGTAAGTTTACTGAAGAATGTGGCATGTTTATTGCTGTTTTTCTGATCTGAGTTGTGGCACCACAGTAACTGAAAATCTAAAAATAATGCTTTCTTTCCACCAATTGTTCTTAGAAGTTTTGTTCAGATTATTACAAATAGGTTATGTACCACACTTTAAACTTTAATTAGCAACTTTAGAACTATTAAAATACCTTCATGGACTGAAAATAATCCAACAGCAAGATACCAGACAGTACAGAAAAGTCATAAGCTCTCTGATTCATTTTTGCTGCTTGCCTTTTTAGAACTCCTGGTACAAGAAGGGTCATTGAAGTCTTATCCACTGTTAATATTTGGAATATTTTTTTCATTCATAGATCCGAGCTGGATCCAGAGTTGCATACAGACCAATTTCTGCATCAGTGTTATCTCGACCAGAGACTAGGACTGAAGAGGTAATAGCAGTAGTGATAGAAATTGAGTAACCCTACCAAGTAAGTCCTGTGGTTTTAATCAAAGGGGAGGAAAAACCTCATTTGTGAATGGTTTGAGAGCAGTCTTTTTCCACCCTTTTGTCAAAAAAATAGTGCAGAGGGTAAGCCAGTGAAAGGAACTTCTGTATCCAAAACTTACCTACTTGAGTTGTCCAAGAAATGGAGTCCAGTCCGTCTGTGTATTTAAATACATAGTTTTGAATGCCTGTATTTAAGATTACCCTTGCTACAGTTATTGAAAAGCCTGCCCTGCCAAAAAGCATATTCAAATACACTGTCTCTTAATTTTCAACAGCCTTATAATAGATATTGTTCTCCCTATTCTACAGCTTTGGAATTATTCTAAACTCTTGATTTTTCCATTTATTCAGACTCAGTTACAAAATAGAGAAGTAGCTACCATTTACAGGAGAGTAATTAAAATAGCTACTTGTGATTATTGATTTGACCTTTGCCTTTATTTCCTTTTGTCTAGGGCTCTACGGTATTTAATGGGTCCAGGACTGGTGTGTCCCACCTAATCCAAAGGGAGTTTCAGACCAGTGCAGTCAGCAGAGATATCGATACTGCTGCCAAATTTATTGGTGCAGGTGCTGCCACTGTGGGAGTGGCTGGTTCTGGTGCTGGTATTGGAACAGTCTTTGGCAGCCTTATCATTGGTTATGCCAGGTAATTTCTATCACCAAATAAGCTACTTTAAGAGCATGCTTGACATAGTTGGAAACTTGGAAAACTAGTCAGATAATAAGTACTTAGTATTAAGGGCCAACTCTGTGTCTTGCATTGTATTTTGAGGGCTTTGCATGCATGAGCCCACTTAACTCTCACAACACCCCTTGGAGATATACTCCAGGTTACCTGTGAGGGATGAGCAACGTAGAAATTACACTGATTGCCCAAGTAGCTAGTAAGTGTCAGAAAATAAATATTAATTCTGACTTCAGAGTCTGTACTCTTGATTGTGAAGCTGTTTTTGGAATATAGTTAACAGCACAGTCTTTAGAAGTATCAACTTCCCGTTTTATTTAAGACCTTATTTCTAAACTCTTAGATCTTAAGAGGTACAGAACATACTTTCACAGGGATAACAAGTATGTCTGAACCCCTTAAAATGGATGAAGACTAACCATGTATATTGACATACAGAGTTAGCTTCCTACCTTTTCCCCATGTGATTAGGATTGAGGAGAAAGGAATATCAAAGGCAGAAATAAAAGAGAGCTGGGCAAATACTTTTCCAGGACTCACCCAGTTTACAAAGATCCCACAGTAATAATCTGATTCTTTAGCATTTACCAAACATTCTGAAATTCAAATAATATTTCAGAGTAACAATTATATGTGTTGTGTCTCTTTTAGAAATCCTTCGCTGAAGCAGCAGCTGTTCTCATATGCTATCCTGGGATTTGCCTTGTCTGAAGCTATGGGTCTCTTTTGTTTGATGGTTGCTTTCTTGATTTTGTTTGCCATGTAACAAATTACTGCTTGAAATGTTGGCATTCATATTAATTACGGATGTAATTCTGTGTATCTTACTGTGACTCCGAAAACTATAGTGTTGGTGTCATGGAAATGTACGTTATTTCCAAGGTCATTTCATTAAAGGTAAAAACTTTAATTTTTGCTGTGATTTGTACTTACCTAAATTTAGATCATCATAAAGAAGAATATGCATTCAGATAGATGCTGTATAAGTCAGAGGAAACTACGGCTGTTGGCCCATGATGAAAAAGATCCAATTTCATGAAAATTCTCTTATATAGATAGTATTCTGCATATTGTAATTTGTAGGGCTTTTGGTTATCCATATAAAGGAGAAATATGTGTTTTCAGCTTCTATGAAACATGATAAATTAAACCAAAATAGTTAATTGCTTGAGATGGTTTTGTGTTTTTAAGAGCTAACATGAGTTGTAGGGTCTAGCAATACCTAGGAGCAGAATTACCTTCCAAGACTAACTTGGCTAGTATTACACAGCTGGATCTAAAAATAAATGTCAGCTTTTTAGGAATTGAAGTCTTGTTAAACTGGGGGGGAGGGGTTGCTTTTCAGTTACCTCTCACATTTAGCAATTAAGTGTCCTATAACAAAGTAGAGTTTCTAAGAAGAAAATCTAATTAGCATCTAGTTTCTTACTTGAACAAGGCTCTCGTTAAAAACCAAATACCAAAAAGTAAGCTGAATTGGCTATATTTTTAAAGCCAAAAGTTGCTAAAGCATTGGTTATCACTAGAATTTGGGGATGCTAGTTGATTCAACAGTAGTTTGTTTCTAATACTACATGGAGTATGTTAAAGAAGAATATAGAAATTGTACCTGTAAGATTTGATGTCTAGATCTTGGGAACCAGTTGTGGAAGGACAAGGGTATGTGCATCACACAAGTGCCACTCCCTGTCCTAGGAACTTAATGTATCTTAGGTAATTTAGTCCTCGATGACAATCTTCCATAATTAGGGAGGAAAGATGAAGAGAAAAAAAAGCCCAGAGGGGTTAATTCCCCAAATCACATAGCCATTAAGTGGCAATGTCAGGGTCCAGATTCAGACCTTCCTTGATTCCAAAGCCCATGCTTTGATTTTTTTTTTTCTTTCTTCCTTTTTTTTTTTTTTTGTAAGGGATGACAAAGGAAAAGCTGATTTGGGAGAAACTGTTTTGTTATAGAATTTAAAGCAAAAAATGGAAGTATAATTTTACAGATAGCCTTGTGGGCTTGAAAAGAGGAAAGGAATGGTGTTTGGTATGGAGTAGATATGAATAAAAGCAGCACAGAGCAGCAGTAAGAACCCAGCTCCCGATAGTAACCTGAGTTGGTAATGAACCTCGTTAACCTTACTATATGACTACCCAGTAATATTGGAAAGTTTGTTAACATAAACTCATAAAGAGCAGTGAGGATTATTCAAGTCTGGTTATTGACAAGAAGAAATGACAGGTCAAAGGGGCTCTAAGCAACAGCAAGCCAGCACATTGTTCAACAGGCTGACCTGTGAGCTTCAAACTGGGTAAGGAATGAGTAGAGTCACAATAGTGACAAGTTGGAATAAAAGAGGCTGGTCAAGGGGATTCTGGAAAGATGGAGTAGGAAGCACCAAGAATCTTCACCACCTACACAGCAATTGCACTGTCCTATCTACTAGAACTGTCTTGGAACTCTGGTCTATTAAAGGCTTGCAACTTCCAAAGGAAGGCTTGGACTGTAAATTGGGGTTAATTTCAATTTCAGGTCTTCATAGAGTAGCAGCTGCCAACCCTCAGCCCCAGCCCCAGGGCAGGCCACTATGTACATCTTCCTGGAGCAGCTTACACACGGCTTACAGGAGCCAGGGTAAGCAAAATGAACCCTGCCCTCCAAATGCTGGTCATCAATGCTTTTATCACAGATTGCTACTTCTGATTACAGAGGTACAGATAAAGACGAAGGTGGCCATTGTTGCTGTACCTCTCTTAATTGTTACAAGCCCTTCTCCACTCCCAACTGAAGTGACTTCAGGGGATTTAAAGAGCTGGTATTCATTTCCACCCTTTTTTCTCTTTCCCCTTTTGGGAGCCAGATACTAAAGACTAGGACATTCAAAAACAACTGCATATGCAGGGAAAAGTTGAAAGTGATCACTCGTGTCCAAGAAAAGGCAGAGGCTCAGAAAAGACCTGAGAAAACAGTAAGTTTACACATCAGGCTAATCCTTGCACAGAGATCATTTACAACAATTAAACAAAAAAACCCTAGGAAAGAAGGATAATCTGCCAGAGATACCACATTATTCAGATATCTAGTTTGCAACAAAAAAATCACAAGGCATTCTAAAAACAGGAAAGTAGCTCCCGTTCAAAGGGAAAATAGACTGTCTCTGAAAAAGACCTGATAGCAGATATCTAGATGAAGACTTTAAAACAACCATCTCAGAGATGATGAAAGAACTAAAGGAAGAGGTAGAGTAAGTTTAAAAAGTGATATATGAACTTCCTTATACGGAAACAGCACAAAGCTGCAATAATCAAGAGTGTTACTGGCATAAGGAAAGAGTAGACCAATTGGATAGACAGCCCAGAAATGAATCCTTGCGTATATAGTCCAATAAGTCCCAATTTTGGTAAGAGTGCCAAGACCATTCAATGGGGAAATGATAGACTTTTCAACAAAGGGGAACCTCGGAAACTGGATATCCACATGCAAAAGAATGAAGTTGGACCCCCATCTAACAACATATACAAAAATTAACTCAAAATGGATCAAAGACTTAAATACAAGACCTAAAATTACAAAGCTCTCAGAAGAAAACAAGGTAGGGTGCCTAGGTGGCTCAGTCAGTTAAGCATCTGACTCTTGATTTCGGCCCAGGTCATGATCTCATGGTTCCTGAGATTGAGCCCCTCCTTGGGCTCTGCGCTGACAGCAGGAGGCTGCTTGGGATTCTCTGTCTCCCTCTCTCTCTGCCCTTCCCCCGCTTGTGTTCACTTGCACAAGCACACGAGCTCACTCTCTAAATAAACAAACACTTTCCAAAAATGAAGAATAGGCAAAAGCTTCAGGACACTGGATTTGGCAATAGTTTCTTGGATATGACACCAAAGAAAGGCAATAAAATAACAAAATTAGATAAATTTAAGATGAAAATTTTAAATTTTGTGCAGTAAAAGACACAGTCAACAGAGTAAAAAGACATCATACAAAAATGGGTGAAAACATTTGCAAATCCTGTATTTGATAAGGGCTTAAAAATATCCACAATATATAGAGAAGTCCTAAAACTCAATAAAAACACAACACAATTTTAAAATGTTCAAAGGACTTAAATAGCCATATCCCTGAGGAAGATATTCAGATGGGTAACCAGTACATGGTTGTGTGATCTGAAAATATGCATCGTATGATCTCAATCTTTCTGTATTTGTTGAGGGCTGTTTTGTGACCTAGTATGTGATCTATTTTGGAGACTGTTCCATGTGCATTCAAGAAGAATGTATATTCTGCTTTAGGATGAAAAGTTCTGACTATATCTGTTAAGTCCATGTGGTCCAATATCAGTGTCCTTTAGAGCCATTGTTTCCTTATTGATTTTTCTGCCTAGATGATCTGTCCATTGTTGTTAAGTGGAGTATTAAAGTCACTACAATTATGGTATTATCAATAAGTTTGTTTATGTTTGTGACTAATTGATTTATATGTTGGATACTCCCACATTGGGGCATAAACATTTACAATTGTTAGCTCTTCTTGATGGATAGACCCCTTAATTATGATATAATGCCCTTCTTCATCTCTTGTTACAGTCTTTATTTTAAAATCTAGTTTGTCTGGGGTGCCTGGGTGGCTGGCTCAGTTGGATAAGTAGCGGACTTCGGCGCCGGTCATGATCTCACAGTTCGTGGGTTCGAGCCCTGCATCAGGCTCTATGCTGACTGCTCAGAGCCTGAAGCCTGCTTCGGATTCTGTGTTTCCCTGTCTCTCTGCTCCTGCCCTGCTCATGCTCTGTTTCTCTGTCTCTCCTTCAGAAATAAATAAACATTTAAAATAAAATAAAATCTAGTTTGTCTCATATAAGTATGGGTACTCCAGCTTTCTTTTGACATCCGTTAGCATGATAGATGGTTCTCCCATCTCCTCATTTTCAATCTGCACGTTGTCCTCGGGTCTAAAATGAGTCTCTTGTAGGCAGCACATAGATGGATCATGGGTTTGTTTTTTTTTTTTATCCATTCTGATACCCTATGTCTTGATTGAGGCATTTGATCCATTTACATTCAGAATGATTGTTGAAAGATATGGATTTAGTGCCATTGTGTTATCTGTAGATTTCCATGTTTGTGGCCATGTCTCTGGTCCTTTGCAGTCTTTGCTTTGTAGTCATGCAGGGCTGGTTTAGTGATCATGAACTCCTTTAGTTTTTGTTTGTCTAGGAAAGCCTTTATCTCTCCTTCTATTCTGAATGACAGCCTTGCTGGATAAAGGATTCTTGGCTGCATATTTTTCCTATTCAGCACATTGAACATTTCCTGCCACTCCCTTCTGGCCTGCCTAGTTTCAGTGGGCAGATCTGTTACTACCCTTATGTGTCTACCCTTACAGGTTAAGGACCATCTGTCCCTAGCTGCTTTCAGAATTCTCTTTATCAAAAAAAAAAAACAAAAACAAAAACAAAAAAAACAGAATTCTCTTTATCTTTGTATTTTGCCAGTTTCACTGATATGTCATGGTGTTAACCTGTTTTTGTTGATTTTGAAGGGAGTTCTCTGTGCCTTCTGGACTTGGATGTCTGCTTCCTTCCCCAGATTAGGGAAGTTCCCAGCTATAATTTGTTCAAATAAACCTTCTGTCCCTTTCTCTCACTCTTCTTCTGGAACTCCTCTAATATGGATATTGTTATGTTTCATGGAATCACTCAGCTCTCTTAATTCTCCCCCTTGTGATCTAGTAATTTCCTTTCCCTCTTTGTTGTCAGAGTCATCATTTTCCACCTATTTTATCTTCTATTTCACCTATTCCCTCCTCTGCTTCTTCCATCCTTGCTGTCACTGTATGTAGTTTATTTTGCATCTCATTTGTACATTCGTAATTCATCACGACTAGTTCTTAGATCTTTGATCTCTGCAGCAAAAGCTTCTCTGCTGTCTTCTATGTTGTTTTCAAGCCCAGCTATTAGTCTTATGACTGTTATTCTAAATTCTTGTTCTTATATATTGCTTATATCTGTTTTGAACAATTTTCTGGCTGTCATTTCTTCCCAAATTTTCTTTTGAGGAGAATTCTTCCATGTTGTCATTTTGGGTAACTTTCTGTCTTACGTGTATTTTAATAGCTTGTTATATTCCTGCACCTGCAAGAACTACTATATTAAAAAGGGGTCATATACTGTCCAGGGCCTGGTGCTTCAGGAAGCGTTCTTGGTGTATGTTGCAGACAGTCTGTTGTTGTGTTTTAGCTGTTCTATCTCACTGGTCAGTCCTCTGCAAAGCTCCTTCTTGCTTGTAGTAGTGAGTGTTTGGACCTTCAGCCAGGTGTGTTTTGATTTGTTCGTTGAAGTAACCCTGGAAAAAAAGGAAAAAAGGAGGGGAGGAGCCTGATCCCATAAAAGAGAAAAACGAAAGGGGAGAAAAGAAGACCAACCAGAATAAAAAATTAAAAAAAAAAAAAAAAAACTATAAGGCTAAATCCAGAGAAAGAGAAAGGAAAATAAAGAAGAGATAGAAAAAAGTGTAAAAAGAAGAGAGTAAAAACGCCTGATCAAAAGAGCAAACAAAAAATTATATATAGATACATTTCTATATCTATTTTATATCTATAGACCTACATCTATATATACTATAGAGAGGTATGTAGATATAGATAGATGTAAATATAAAATAAGAATTGGCCAAAAACAAATCAGAAACTATAAGCCTGGTTCCAAAAGAAAAAAAAATAAGAGGGCAGAAAGAAAAAGAAGACAAAGACAAAGAAAAACAAAAAATTAACAGTTCGTCTGTTGGTGCCTGGGACCAGTGGCTGTGCTGGCCTGGAGGAGAGAGGCAGGCTGTATCGGGTCAGTCAGCTCCAGTAGATAAGCAGTTGCCACGCACACGGAGGGGAGGGCTCAGGTGTAAGAGCGTCCCACTTCCCCCGGGGGCTGCTGTGTTGCTCTCCCAGTCCCATCATGCTGGTGTTGGGGAGAAGAATGGCGACACCCCGATCTCTCCTCCCCTGACCGGGTGTCTCAAACCACACTGTTCAGGCAGCCCTCAGCCCTCACAGAGTAGCATGGGTGGCCGGCTAGCCCTGCTCCCCAGTTCTCCCCCGCCTCCTAGGTGCTCGGCTGGGATTCAAAACCCAAAGTCTTAAAGGACCCTGCACCGAGTGGACCCTTTCGTGGTGCAGCGTCACTCAGCTCTGCTGATAAAAGGGCTTTCTTTGGCTGGCACATGCAGGGGCTCACAGTACTCGGAGGAGACTGCTCTCTCCTAGGACACCCCTGAGATCGCTACCATGCGCTGAGTGACTCCTTCCCCTGCCAGCCAGCACACGCGCACAGAGTGGCCTTCCCTCCGGAGAAAGTCGCGCACTTTTGAAACCTCCGAGTTTCAGCTCCTAAGGCTGTTTGCAAAATAGAAACTGGCACCCTCCCTATTTCTCATTCCCCAGTCCGTGGTCTGGAGAGGTTTGCCTCTTGAGCTAACTCAATAGGGCAATTTCACAGCCTTTCTCTCCCTTTCTCACCCTTTTGTCTTTCCATTGAAGGGGTTCCCTCCCCTCTGTGCCTACACCGTTTTTTTCTCCCCCAATTCACATACACACACCTCGATACCACCATGCTGTCTCCCTCCAACTGTGGAGATCTTTGTGCCACTCCACAGATCGATTTCCTGGGTGTTGCAAGTAAGCTGGCCTCAACACAGCTGTATCTGAGGGAGGAGGAAAATCCCAGTCCCCCTACTTCTCTGCCATCTTAACTCTGCCCCCCATTGACCAGTACACGAAAAGATGCTCACCATTACTAATAATAAGGGAAATGCAAATCAAAGCTACAGTGAGATACCATCTCACAACCTATAGTATGGCTACTCTGAAAACAAAACAAGAAACAGGCATTGGCAAGGATGTGGGGAAATTGGAACTCTTGTGCACTGTTGGGAGGAAGGTAAAATGGTGCAGCTGCTGTGGAAAACAGTATGGTAGTTCCTCAAAATGTTACCAGTAGAATTACCATGAGATCCAACAATTCCGCTTATGGGTATGTACCCCAAAGAACTGAAAGCAAGGTTTTGCAGAGATATTTGCACACATGTTCATAGCAGCATTATTCGCAATAGCTAAATATGGCAGCAACCCAAGTGTCCATCAATGGATGACTGGATAAGCAAAATGTGGTATATGCATACAATGGAATATTTTTTAGCCTTAAAAGGAGAGAAATTCTGACACAGGCTACAATGTCGATAAACCGTGAGGGCATCATACTAAGTGAACTAAACCTGTCACAAAAAGACAAAATACTGTATGATTCCACTTAGGTAGTTAGAGTAGTCAAAATCATTGAGACAGAAGGTAGAATGGTGGTTGCTAGGGGCTGGGGGAAGGAGAAAGGGGAGGGGTTCCAGTTTAACAGGTATGGAGTTTCAGTATCACAAAATGAAGAGCTATGGGCATGGATGATAATGCTGGTTGCACAACATTAGGAATGTATTTAATATCACTGAAACATAAACTGAAAATGGTTACGATGGTAAATTTTGTTATATGTATTTTATGTAAATAAAACAGCGCTAGAACAGTCAAGGGCCCAGAGGGTACAAAACAGCGGAAGATCCATTTCAGTAAGAGCCAACAAATAGACAAGAAATTTAAAGAACTTCAGAGTGCAAGCTCTTGAAGGTAAGTAGGTCCAACGAATGAAAAAAAAATTTGCTGAGGAGCTAAAGTTAGGTAGAAATGAATGCCCGGATGCCTGGGTGGCTCAGTCCATTAAGCGTCTGCCCTCAGCTCAGGTCATGATCTCATGGTTTGTGGGTTCAAGCCCCGCACTGGGCTCTGTGCTGACAGTGCGGAGCCTTCCTGGGATTCTGTCTCTCTCTCTCTCTCTCTCTCTGCCACTTCCTGGCTTGCTCTCTATCTCTCTCTCAAAATAAATAAAAATAAACTTAAAAAAAAAAAGAATGTCACTGAAGTTTAAGGAAGGATTGTAGATAAGTGAGAAATATGATTTGAGAATGTATATATATATATATATATATTCATAGTTCTTCGGTAAGTTTTTTTTTTTAATTTTTTTTTTAACGTTTATTTATTTTTGAGACAGAGAGAGACAGAGCATGAACGGGGGAGGGTCAGAGAGAGAGGGAGACACAGAATCGGAAGCAGGCTCCAGGCTCTGGGCCATCATCAGCCCAGAGCCCGACGCGGGGTTCGAACCCACGGACCGTGAGATCGTGACCTGAGCCGAAGTCGGACGCTTAACCGACTGAGCCACCCAGGCGCCCTGGTAAGTTTTAAATTCTATTTGGCACTTTTAGCCAATGTGGGTAGGTTTGGGTGTTAAATGTTTGGGAGAGGATGATATGTGTTGTTTCAGTACTATCCTCTGCAAAGGCTTTTAAAATATGTGATTTCTACACACGAAATTATGAGTTGTTGAATTTTCTACATGCCGAGCATATATTAATTTAGTAATTTCATGGTATTATTCTGTTGATAATATTCTGGACTTAAGACCTCAATACATCGTCCGTCAATTACTTGCCCAATACTTTACATTACTATGGCCAAAAATTATTATTTTTTTCAGATCCAGTACCATCCTCCTCTGCCTCAACAGACAAAGCAGTTAGACTGTCTCTGCCAATAGCAACATTATGCCTTAGCTTGCTTTGATGTAGAGATAGCTGATACGTAGCAGTCGAAACTTGTGATAGTATAGGATTTATAAGCAATATCATCGTTTTTACAGATTTTTTGGAAAGTAGATAACATGGCTTTGTTTATACTCCTCTTTTCCCTCCACCCACCCTTATCCTACCCTCCTCCTTCACCACACATATACACAAGCTCAGCAGCGCATTTTGTTAAAGGCTTTCTGGTGATGTGTATATCACGATATATACAGCACTGCTGCTCAAAGTGAGGTCCAGGGGTCAGCAGTGTTAGCATCACTTGGGAGCTTGTCGGAGATATAGGTTCTGGAGCCTCACACCAGATCTTCTAAACCAGAATCTGAATTTTAACAAGATCCCAGGTGATTTGTATATACATTAAGCTTTGAGAGTACTGGTCTAGAATACTGCAGTCCCCCATATGCCTTAGCTCAGACTCCTTATCTTTCAAAAAGTTGTCGGGGCGCCTGGGTGGCGCAGTCGGTTAAGCGTCCGACTTCAGCCAGGTCACGATCTCGCGGTCCGTGAGTTCGAGCCCCGCGTCAGGCTCTGGGCTGATGGCTCGGAGCCTGGAGCCTGTTTCCGATTCTGTGTCTCCCTCTCTCTCTGCCCCTCCCCCGTTCATGCTTTGTCTCTCTCTGTCCCAAAAATAAATAAAAAACATTGAAAAAAAAATTAAAAAAAAAAAAAAGTTGTCAACTCATTAATTGGGTAGTTCCCCCTCACACCCCTTTCTTCCTGGAATGTACACCAGTGATTCTCAAAGTGTGGTCTGAAAACAAATGAGGGCCCCTAGAACCTTTCTTTCAGGGGTTTCACAAGGTCTTCCCTTTGCCGCTTGCACGGCTACGTGAGGCTAGATTGTCATTAAACACTTCAACCAAAACAACATATTGCAACAGATCAAATACAGAAGTAGATTGTGTGACTTAATTATTTACAAAAATGAAAACAATGCCATTCTTCTATTTTTGCTTTGGAAACTATAGTTACTTTTCTTTTTTTTTTTTTTTAAGTATAGTTCTTTTTCAAAAAAATGTTATTTACGTTAACATGTTGTTATGGAGTGAAGGGTACTGAATCTCCCTGACTGGTCTGTCCGTGAGAAAACAGGCTCCAATATGACCTTTCACTTACAACTTTATAGAAATGTCAGTTTTGTAAGTTGAAGGTAACCCTGTATCCCTAGGTCACTTCCCTTCAGCTATCAATCTATTTATAATCTCTAAAGATCGGCCCATGTTCCTAGTAAGAATCTGCACTGCTTTCTTTTTTTTTTTTTTTTCAACGTTTTTTATTTATTTTTGGGACAGAGAGAGAGACAGAGCATGAACGGGGGAGGGGCAGAGAGAGAGGGAGACACAGAATCGGAAACAGGCTCCAGGCTCCGAGCCATCAGTCCAGCAGAGCCTGACGCGGGGCTCGAACTCACAGACCGCGAGATCGTGACCTGGCTGAAGTCGGACGCTTAACCGACTGCGCCACCCAGGCGCCCCTGCACTGCTTTCTCAAATGATGCAAGTAATCTATCTCCTCCTAGATGTTTAGTAACTTAGAGCTTCTTTTTTCAAGGGAGCTTAAATACTGAAAAGAATTGACCTAAGATCAATGGGGACTCGTAAATCCAAGGGCTTTTGATTGTTCTCCTATTAGCATGAGCTAGCATCCTACTGCTGATCTTGGCAGAGACTCCTAAGAGGACCCATGGTTGTTAGCAGTGGCTACTTTTCAACAAAAGCATTTAGTCAGCATTTCCCAGCCGTGGAGATTCCAGGATCTGCTCCTCTTACATGAGAGTCCCAGAGTTTGCTTTGTCCAAGGGTTAATGTAGTTTGGCTGAGTGTCTCAGATGCTGGACAGCTCAGTATGATTCCCTCAAGACTTCCTCTATCTAAAGGACAGTTCAAAGTATTTACCTACCTCTCTAGAGATATCCAAAACGTCTTTAGCTCTCAAGACCCCAGGAGTTGTACAAAAAGAATAAGCTTATAATACTGCACGTTATCACATTCCTGCCTTATTTTCTCCACAGCACTTACTACTCTTTAAATGGTCACACGGTTTATGTATGTGCCGCGACTCCCCTCCCCCATGAAAATCTCCCTAAGGGGCTTTGTCTTGTTGACAGTTGTAGCAGCAGGGCCAGGAACAGTGTCTGGCATGTTCATGCTCAATAAATATTGATGCTTTATGAGTAATAAAGTATAGAAACAGAGCATTAGGTTGATAGTTACCCTAAGAGGCTGTGTCCAAGGTGAGAATGCAACTGAAAAGAGAAAAGTGTTAATCTAAGGGCCTAGGAGGGTCCATATGATCAAGACTTTCTGGTCTCTGGCATAAGGAATTCATAGCTTTGGTACTAGGTGGGCCTCAGGGTGACAGACTAGTTATGGCGAGTCATCAAGGGTAGACACTGGAATGACAGACAAAAATCTTTATCCTAGGAGTGGTTCTATCTACTTGCATTGGTAACTTAATAGTGTGTGGAAAGCTGAATGTAACGATGACAAGCCCTCTTTCTTTTCTTTTCTTTTCTTTTTCTACTTAATTTTATTTATTTATTTTTAAATTTGCATCCAAATTAGCATATAGTGCAACAATGATTTCAGGAGTAGATTCCTTAGTGCCCCTTACCCATTTAGCCCATCCCCCCTCCCACAATCCCTCCCATAACCCTCAGTGTGTTCTCCACATTTGAGTCTCTTATGTTTTGTCCCCCTCCCTGTTTTTATATTATTTTTGTTTCCTTTCCCTTATGTTCATCTGTTTTGTCTCTTAAAGTCCTCATATGAATGAAGTCATATGATATTTGTCTTTCTCTAATTTCACTTAGCATAATCCCCTCCAGTTCCATCCACGTAGTTGCAAATGGCAAGATTTCATCCTTTTTGATTGCCGAGTAATACTCCATTGTATATATAGACCACATCTTCTTTATCCATTCATCCGATGGACATTTGGGCTCTTTCCATACTTTGGCTATTGTTGATAGTGCTGCTCTAAACATGGGGGTGCATGTGTCCTTTCGAAACAGCACACCTGTATCCCTTGGATAAATGCCCAGTACTGCAATTGCTGGGTCGTAGGGTAGTTCTATTTTTAGTTTTTTGAGGAACTTCCATACTGTTTTCCAGAGTGGCTGCACCAGCTTGCATTCCCAGACAAGTCCTTTTTCTAGTGAGTGGGATGAGAAGAGAGGTGGAAGGAGGCATTGATATGAAGGATGGAAACAAGGGCCTTAAATTCCATTCTCTGTCTTTGGGCTGATCTCACTGAGGCTGGCATAAGCTAAAGTATGATTTGAAGATAAAGACAGCCCTCTAATTTTTTTTTCTTCACAATGCCACACACAATTAATTACAAATTCTTGTGAGACATTGAGGGTGGGAAGTGGACAATGACCCCCCCCCCCACCTTGTACTTGAAATGTTCTGAATGGATATTTCCATTATGAGAACAGATGCTGAAAGGTTAACTGTAGCATAGGCAATTTCGAGGATGTGCAGGAAAGCCCTGGGTTGTCAGAGGGAGGGAAAGAAGATCCGTCTGGAGATAGAAGCTACCAAAAGAATCAACCAAAATGTCTAGGGTCACGGTGTCCTCGTCTCATCTTTCTGTACTGGGCTATATCTTGAGGATACCTGTGAAAACACAGAGGCTTTTTCTCTGAGTTCAAGACAGACATAAGGGACGTCCTGGAATATGCTATGTTTTGTTTAGCTACAAACAGTAACTATGTCCTTATGAATTGAATCTTCCTTTTCACCTTATTTTTCATATATACAGATCTGTATATTTCTATGTTAGTATATTTATATACTACTCGAGCAGGGTTTTAGTTGACTTTTTAAGAATAACAACAGATTAATGGATTAACAACCATGTCTTCTGAACAAGGCAGAAATACCACATTCTGGGCATTGGAAGGTTTTGAGAGCATTGAGAGGCCCCCATTATTTCTTGCAGTATTTAATAATGGGCATTTCTACAATAGAAGTAGTTGTCTTCAAATAGCCTCTTGTATCTAAGGGATACCAATTTTACTCAGAAGTCATGCTGGGTTTTTAAAGGAGGTTTACCAGGTCCTTACCAACTCTCTTAGGAGTAAGTTGGGTAGATGCATGTTTGGAATGATAAGCCAGGTGAAGAAGGGGTCCAGAACAGACTTCCTGCGTTTGCAAAAGAGAAGATTGTAGAGAATTTTAGGGCTGTCAGGGGAGCTTGAGGAATGACAATGAGAAAAAGAACTGAAAAGCAAAGCATTTTATTAAGATATAGTGAGACTTCCAAGTTCACGGGATCAGAATTAAAAGTCATAACTACATTCGTTTTGTCTAAGCTGAATGTTTTTTTTCATTTGTAGAATAGCTATATTACATGAAATGTGGTGGAGCTACAAATATGTAGATTAAAGTAAGACACTTTCTAACTAGAAGGTTGCCAACATGCATATGGAACAGATTTGCATCTTTTCCACCTGCTTTCTTCCTGTGAGCTGCTTTATTTTTTCGCACCTTAAGTTTACTTTTTTAAAAAAGAAAAGTAGCTAAAACTGCATTCTCCAACAGAGTACTATTTGTATTACTAAATATTCTTCTCTTGTCTATGAGGACTCCTGAAAGACTTTCTTTAAAATAACATGTTCCATAGGGCACCTGGGTGGCTCAGGGGTTGAGCGTCCGACTTCAGCTCTGGTCATGATCTCACAGTTCGTGGGTTCGAGCCCCATGTCAGGCTCTGTGCTGACAGCTCAGAGTCTGGAGCCTACTTCGGATTCTGTGTCTCCCTCTCTCTTCCCCTCCCCCGCTCGTGCTCTGTCTGTCTCTCTCAAAAAATTTAACATTAAAAAAAAGTTTTAAATGAACATGTTCCTCTAGTGCATTACGTAGATAATTACTTGACAACAGACTGGATGAGGAGGAGAAATTTAAAACCAAACCTACTGCCAATTGAAAATGAATCAAAGCCAGAGAAAAGAATTTCGAATTTTTGATATAAGTGAATGGAAATAATTGTTTTTAAAACGCTACTCTAATTGACGCAAAGTTCTTTTGAAATGTCATAACATTTATAGTTCTTTTTCTCACATTAGACATTATTAGCCATTTTGAGAGATGGAGAGAAGCACCATTGTAGTGAATATATACTTGACCTAACAATTTGCCATTTGTCAATTGCACATTTTGTCCATCATCATATTCGTGTTCAGTAGTCTGAGCTGCTGAGGTTTAACTGATGTGACTAGTGCTACACTACATTAACACTAGGACAATGTGACTGTTATTAGATAGGAATAGTACTTTCATTTTAACTTGAGAAGGTAAACAGTGGCTTCTTTCTGGTCTCTTGAATAATGAAATGAGTTTCAAAAGAAGAGTGAGTTGGCTCACATATATGTCCATAGGCCAGAAAGAAACCCGTTAAAAGGTTCAGTGCCATCAGGATTTCATTTTTATGTCACATACCATTATTGAACTGCAAGTGTAACTTTCAAATACAATACTGCACAATTTTCCAATAATTTCGGTTTCACTTTGGTTTGGATGTTTGAGAGTACATTTTATATTAACACAAAGCTTTATTCATAATTTGTTGTAGACTAGAAATCATGTAATAGATGAAAAAACAAGGCACTGAAAAACAACTGGTTTTTAAAAAGTTGATGCAAGTTTTTTTGCAGGAGCCCCTCATCATACTTTTCAACTTGTGCCAGTGTATGTTTATGGAACAATCAATATCCCCACACCTGACACTGAAATATTTAAGTTGTATAGAGAATCACAGAGCAACATTAAAAAAATATTTTCAGGGGCATTCACTTTCGAATGTCCCCTCTCTGTAAAGAGAGCTTTCCTACTATTCTTTCTAATCTTATACTCTAATAAACTTTTGCCTGCTGCTCAAATAAAAAATTTTGAAAAAAAATATTTTCAGCACTATACTTCTTTCTGTGTTTTTAGGAGTGTATCTGTGTCAGTTGCAGAGCAGTAAATATGGTCTCTTTTGTCCCTCATGTGAATCAAACTGTCTTCCTCCAGCACCCTTTTTTAAACAGCTTCTTTCAAAGTTTGACGGACATTTCTTTGTCACTGTAGCAACCTAGTGGGCGGTAGGATTGTACTATGGGTAGAGAGCCATTTCTATTCCATATTCCAAATTCCAATTTGGTGTCCTTTGGTCCTCTCTAAATGTTAATAAGCAGATGCTGATATTTTAAAGGTTTGAAATTATTTCTAATAAAGTTGATATATTTATTTTTTAATGTTAATTTATTTTTGAGGGAGGGGGGAGAGAGAGAGAGAGAGGGAGAGCATTAGCGATGGAGGGGGAGAGAGAGAGAGGGAGACAGAGGATCCAAAGCGGACTCTGCACTGACAGCAGAGAGCCCCATGTGGGGCCTCAAACTCACAAACTGTGAGATCAGGACCTAAGCTAAAGTCTGACGCTTAACCGACTGAGCCACCCAGGTGTCCCTAAAGTTGATATATTTAAAATCGGTAACTACTCAGTAAAATTGATAAAATAGAATACACCACAGCATAGAAGATTTTTTTTCTTTCTTTCTTTTTTTTTTTTTTTTACATTTTTTAATGTTTATTTTTTCTTTGAGAGAGAGAGAGAGCACGCACACGAGCAGGAGAGGGGCAGAGAGAGACTCACAGAATCTGAAGAAGACTCCAGGCTCTGAGCTGTGAGCACAGAGCCCGACACGGGGCTCAAACTCACCAACCGGGAGATCATGACCCCGAGCTGAAGTCGGACGCTTAATCGACTGACCCACGCAGGCGCCCCCGATTTTTCTCTTATAAACAATTCTGTGCACTGTTTTACGGGAATATAGTGGAGGGCACTGTATTTCTTTTGCTAAGTTATTTAGATATAATTATATGCTAACATCCTACACTGTACCAGGAGTTTAGGAGCCAGAAGAATCAGCTTCAGTTATAGTTTAGTAAAATTCGACCAAACGCCATCCAAAGTACAGGCTTTTTTTTTCTCTTGCTTTCAAAACGGACTTATCTTGCTTTCCCGCTTTGGGCCTTGGGGATACTCTGAGGCAAACTCCGCCTCTTCCAAACCCCAGCTTAACGGAGACACCCTCTCTCAGACTTCAGAGTAGCAGCAAAATGGGTTTAGGAGGCGCGCGCCTCTCTAACGAACGTTCTGCCTGCCTTCCTACCCAGGGCCGGGAAGTGACAGTGACAAAAATACCGGGCTCCCCGTGGCGGAGCTCAGAGGACTCATCGCGCTTTCTCTCCCGCCACTCGCAGCCTTTTCCAGAGTTCACCTTACTTCTCCGCACACCGTCAAAACCTTCCCTCGACCCCAACATCCACCTGCTCCAGCGCCCCACACCCGCGCGAGTCTGCAGCCAGCCGCCAATCACAGGCTTCCGCACAGGTTTAGGAGACTCCTCTCTTTTGGCTCTCCGATCCCGCCCCCTCCAGGCCTGCTTCCCGCCCTTCGGGCACTTTGTCCAATCACCCGCTACCGAGTGTTCTTTGGTTCCCACCCCCTCCATCCCCGCCCTCCTGAAGTCCCGCCCCCTTCCCCTTTAAGCTGACGAAATCACCTGACCCGGAGGCGCTCCATCAGATAGAAGGCAAGAAGGGGCGTGTGCGGTGGAGGGGAGGGGCGCCGAGAAGAAAGGGGGGATGCCGGGAGTGGGGCGGGGAGAAGGGAAGGGGTGTCAGTCCGATCTCGCGAGAGAGGACGGAAGCCTGTGGGAGCCCGTGGCCTTTAAAGTGCGGTTCAGCCCTTTCCTCCAGGGGTAGTTTGTAAACACCGCTGAGCTCGGGCCTCGGTGGCGACCGAAGGAAGCATGAACTAGTGACCTGGAAAGGTGAGTAGTGATGGGGGAAGGCCGAAGGACTGGAAACCGTAGGGATACGGAGAAAGAAGGCACTAACATGGCGACGTCGCTCACCGTAGTCCCCACCCCCCGCTTCCCATCACCTCCGGCGCTCCTGCCTCGGTGCCTAGCCCTCGGGGCGACTGTGGCTGTTCTGCCACCTCAGCGGCCCGCGCGGCGTCGGCTTCAGGAGCCCGACCGGCCGGGCGGGACCGTTAGGTAACTGGCGTTCGTTGTTCCGGCCCCTCCCCGCTCGCGCGCTTTCCTAACGAAGAGGAAAAAGGAATAACGGCTCCTGTTAGACCCCTCCCCCCCGATTTATCTTCCCCTTCTCTGGTTAGTTCAGAGGTCCCTGGGCTGCAGGTCGGGTCCGCCGGGGGCGCAAGGAGACCCCCTTTAGTCTTGGATTAGCCGGGAGAGGGCCGGCTCTGTTCTCCCCACCCAAGACTCAGTCGTTGGGGACCGTGTGTATGTGATGGTGGCGGGGAGGAGGATCGGGAGGCGCCGCTGAAAATAGGGTCAGGGTCTCTGCCTTTGGTGGAACATGATGGAACAAATGGTATGGAGAACCTATGAGCTGGAAGTCTGGGCATTTTCTGTCCTTTCTGCCCCCTCACACTCTCGCCACCCCCCTTTTTCCTGGTGGGGCGGGGCTGAGATGTGGGTGCAGATTGATTCTGGTATTTTCCCCCATTTTTAACCTCCCTGCTTGGACTGCAGAACCTCCGTAGGGAAGTAACCTGTGCTTTTTAGTGATGCCCTAGGGGCCAGGGCCGAGACAGGGGGAGAGGGAGTGAGTGAGTGTTTTCTGTGTTAGCTCGTTGAACCGACGCTAGAGGAGGGAGAGGGCGGAGGAGCTGGGTACTATTTTTGTGTCCTTAGGTAGTGTAAAACTGCCTTTGCTTAATCGGGAGCTTAAAACTGGTTGAGGCCAAGAGCAAAACTACTGTGAATATGATGGAGTAAAAGGCAGTACACCTGATGGACTTTAGGCATATTGACTGATCCCTAAATTATAATGTGAAAGTTGTGATTTCTTAGGAATTTTAAATTATGGAAACAGTAACAATGTGTAAGTTTAATAGACATACTTGAAATCAAAACAAAAACTGTTCCTTTGAGTGCACTTTTTGTCCTATTTGAAGAAACCACTGACATTGTCAGTAATAGCTTTTCTAGGCGTAATTTTTAAATAGCGTGTAACCTTACTTAGTCTAGTGTGCCAAAATTACGAAGGTGATAAGCTTGTTTAAAAGTCAACCCTACAGGGTTAAGTGACCTGAAAGACCAATACGGTGGCAATTACATCTTGTAATTAAATGTGTTACACTGACTTGAGAAATCCACTGTCAACACTCCTCAAAACTTCAGGAACACCATTGTAAAGTTATGTTAAAAAATAGAGATGCCCTTCTGCAGATCACAAAGTAGAGTTAAGGATGTTCTTGGATCTTCAAGGTCACCAATAATTAAGTAACAGTTAGAAATTCTAGTCCTTGTAATTTGTAAGAATCTTACAAATTTATGGTGGTCTCTATGCTGCTTTCCTGAAACATGTTTAATCTTGCTTTGAGAGGATTACTGCCGTTAAGTTTTGAATTATTTAAAATGTATTGTGGTAATTTAGAATGTAGGTGTCTGTCAGTAAAGAAGTAGCTTTCAGGAACTGTGTGTGTGTGTGTTTCTAAGGTACCCATGCCTTCTGTAGACCTGATTGCATTTCCTCGAAGTTCTTTTTAAAATAACCATATTAGAATGTTTATTTCATCTTTGGGGACTATACCATAATCTATTATATATGTAAACCAGAAATTCCTGTATTTACTTGAGAGTATTTGTTTCATATTTAAAAATTAAAATAACAGCACAAAGTAAGGTTGTTATGTCAGCTCTTTAACAAATAATTTGGAGGAATGCTTTTTCTTGGTAGTCAGGATTTGAAAGCTTTCTGAATATCATTTTTAAAAATAATAGGCTATACATCAACTAGTATGAAGTCTCAATAAATAATGAACATTTTGCCTACCTAAATTTTTGTGTTTTGAAAAAGTTGGGTTTAATGATTTATATGTTCTCTGCCGATTAATGAAATTGTTAGATCATGTTAGAGCAAATGTGTAGATCTTACCTGTGTCATCTTGAGCAAATAATACAGTCTGTCTTTTAAAAACCCACTGAGGGGCACCTGGGTGGCTCAGTCCGTTGAGCGTCTAACTTCGGCTCAGGTCATGATCTTGAGGTTTGTGAGTTAGAGCCCCGTGGGCGCTCTGTGCTGACGGCTCAGAGCCTAGAGCCTGCTTAGGATTCTGTCTTCCTCTCTCTGCCCCTCCCCCACTTGTGCGCTTGCTTGCTCTCTCTCTCTCTCAAAAATAAATAAACTTAGAAAAAACCCCAAAATACTGAATATGGGGCACCTGGGTCCCTCAGTCGGTTAGGCATGGAACTCTTGGTTTCAGCTCAGGTCATGATCTCTGAGTTTCATGAGTTCAAGCCCCGAATGGGACTCTGCGCTGGTAGCACATAGCCTGGGTGGGATTCTCACTCTCTCCCTTTCTCTCAGCCCCTCCCCCACTCACACTGTCTCTGTCTCAAAATAAACTTAAAAAAAAAAAAAATAACCCATCGAATAACAATTGGATAGTCAACTGATCCTTGTAAAAGTCAATACATTAAGTGTTTGTTAAGCAATTCACTGTGATTAAAATGTACTATAGAAAAACAACAAATCTGCCTTGTTACAGTCAGTAGTTTAACTTAGTATTTCTGCGTTTTTCCTATACTCACACCTATTCCATGAGACTAAGAACGTATCTAAACTGCTGCATGTTCTCCTAATGTAATTCTTAATGAGGGGGTATTAGTAGTAGTATTCACCTATTTACGTCCAAGGGAAAACCCACAAAACATTTCTTTTGCTCTGTTTCTTAAGCTCAAGAAAAGAAGTAAATATATAAGCTCAAGAAAAAGTAAAATATAATTTCAAAAAAATAAAAGGAAGTTTGTGGATCTTTAAGGCCAACAATAATTGGAATTATTTTAAATATATTACTATGAATGTGTTATGTATTATATTAATTACAGATATATGTATATGTACTATTTTCATTTATTTTTTAACAATTTTGAAACTTGTATATTCATTTACATTTTTAAGTATGTTTAAGTGATGCTTTTTCTTCTTGGCAGAATTTTGGCAGTGGTAGTACAGTGATTAAAAACATTTTTTGTGGGCACCTAGGTGGCTCAGTCGGTTAAGCATCCAACTGCTCAGGTCATGATCTCGTGGTTAGTGTGTTCGAGCTCTGCATCGGACTCTGTGCTGGCAGCATGGAACCTGGTTGAGATATTCTCTCTCTCTCTCTCTCTCTCTCTCCCTCTCCCTCTCTCTCTCTCTCTCCCTCTCTCTCTCCCTCTCTCTCTCCCTCTCTCTCTCCCTCCTCCTTCCCTGCTTGCCCTCTCTCTGTCAAAATAAGTAAACATTAAAAAACTTTAAAAATAATATAAAAAAATAAAAACATTTTTTTTGTAACAAGAAGGGATGTAAGTAGAATGCGCTCCAGGCTAGACTTACACATTCATGTCTGCATTCTGTATCTTAACAAAGATAGTGATTCCCATTTTTTTCCTGTCTTAATACCGAAGGAATAGAAACACTCCCAATGGTAGTAGTAGCTTATTATCACAGAGATTCTCAACAAGATTACTAGGGAAAGAGAAAGGGTGGGAATGATTAAAATTGGCAAAAAGCCAGTGGGCAAAATACCAAGAGTATTTTGATTTTTTGGCTAGTCCTGTGTATCATTATCTTTATAATACTCCCTTAATTTACAAATTCCCTAAATGTTCTTTAGTTTGCCTACCTGAATCTAAACCTTTGTCGTTCCAATTTTATAGCTTTGATTTTTCTAATTCTTGTTATGTGGGCTAGTGTGTTTTTTTCTATTTATTGAACAGTTAAAATAGTGTTACTAAAAATCAATTACAAGTGTCCTACTGATAAATAACTTTTCATTACTTTTGTTGCCTTCTAATTTCTGCATATACATTGTAGTTTTAACAGAATTTTACACTTACGTTTTACTTTTCTAGCTTTAGCATTTTCCCATACTGTCTAACCTTTGTAATATATAATGGTTACCTGATAGTTTACCAAATGAGTATTAACATTTCCTCAATTTTATTTTTTTAATTTTTTTAAGTTGATTTATTTTGAGAGAGAGAGCTTGTGCATGCATGCACAAGCAGGAGGAGGGGAAAGAGAGAGGGAGAGAGAATCCTAAGGAGGCTCCATGCTGTCAGTGCAGAGCCGGTGGGTCACAGGGCTTGATCTCACTCACGAACCGTGAGATCATGACCTGAGCCAAAATCAAGAGTTGGACAGTTAACCAACTGAGCCACCCAGGCACCTCTACGTATACTCAATTTTAAATGCCCAACAGGAAAATAGTTGTTTTCAGTTTCTATTTTAACACTGAATTGAGCATCTCTATGCATTTATCTTTTTTTCTTATTTTGAATTGTTTTCCATACGGTACTAATCTCAAATGAAATTACTAGGTCAGAGGATATAAATGTTTCTATATTGCCAAATGTTTGCCTCCCCAAAGAGTTGAGCACATTTACACTGTCATGAGAATATGAGTTCACAGACTTTATCATGATTTTATCAACTTTGGAGTTATGCTTATTAATAAAGTAGGATTGCTTAATTAGGAATTATTACTAATTCTGGGAATAACTTGCATTATTTAGTAGTTTTATTTAGGAGACCATTTCAGTCTGTAGTTATTTATCTGCCAGTGATCTGTGTGCTGAGACAGATACTGTATATTTCATTTTTTTCTGTCATTTCACTGACTTTCTCCTAAAAATTAACTGAAACATTTAATGGTATAGTAACAATAATCTTTACATTCGATGTATTTTTAATGGTTTACATGTTGGGTGTTTTATGCTGGTTTTAATATAAGAGCTACTTTCTGACCTATACATTTATGAGATTAAAATTCATAATAACATTTATTTCCATATAGGTAACCCTTGAAATAAAGAATATGTATGTTATAGCCAAATTGACTGAGTTTTTGTTTCCTCAATATCATCTTCTGGTATATAGTAAGTATATAATCAACATTTTAGCGTGATTATTAGGAGCCAGAGACTGTCATGAGTCTTCCAACTTACCGTCTGTATCACCTTCAGCAAATAATATAAACTCTCTGTGCTTCCTTGTCCTTATTTTTAAAGGTAATAATTTATAGCCTTGTTCAAATAATGTATATGTGATGCTTAAACCAGTGTCAGGAACTAACGAATACTTAGTAAATGGTGTGGTAATTATTACTGTTAAAGTACATTCAGAAATAATAATAATCTACCATACCCCCTCCAGGAATGTGTGATGTAACTTGAAAGCAGGATTTCAACCATCTGTTTGATAGCTTTGGCAATAAAGTTGAGTTTTCCGTAGGAACTTACAATTTGTGGTGCAGCTTATTACATTAGAATTTTCAAAAATCCATGTGAGAGAGTATTTCATATACTTTTTGTTTCATATACATCCCTTCTCCCCAAGTCAATAGCATCCTCATATTTTGAGATGATAAAACAGTGGTAGTATCATTTCCATAAAATCTAATTACCATTTTCTATTCTACTAATTCCACTAAAAACATTTTGGTGAGACCTTTTATTCCTTTCTCTTCATAGTGGAAGAGCTAATGATTAAGTAAAATACCACATTTATAATGTTCTCTTTTTAATTTGAAAGTTATTTTAATTCTGGTTAACATATAGTGTTAGTTTCAGGTGTACAATATAGTGATTCAGCGTTTCCATAACCCTGTGCTCATGACAAGCACTCCTTGATCCACATCACCCATTTAATCCATCCACCTACCCTCTCCCCTCTGGTAATCAGTTTTTTCTCTATAATTAAGAGTCTGTTTCTTGATTTGTCAATTTTTTCCCTTTGTTTGTTTTGTTTCTTCAATTCCACATACAAGTGAAATCATGTGGTGTTTATCCTTCTCTGTTTCACTTAGCATAATATTCCCTAGTTCCATCCATGTCATTGCAAATGGCAAGATTTCATTCTTTTTTATGGTCGAGTAATATTCCATCACACACACACGCACACACACAACACTGCACATCTTCTTATCCATTCTTTTATCAAGGGACACTTGGGCTGCTTCCATTACAAATAATGCTGCTATAAATAGGGGTGCATGTATCCCTTTGAATTAGTGTTGTTGTATTTGGGTAAATACCCAATAGTGCAGTTGCTGGATCATAAGGTAGTTCTGTTTTTAGATTTTTGAGGAACTTCCACACTTTTTCACAGTGGCTGCACCAGTTTGCATTCACCAACAGTGCACGAGTGTTCCTTTTTCTCCACATCCTCACCATGGTGTTGAGTTTATCCATTCTGACAGGTGTGAGGTGATAATCTCATTGCAGTTTTGATTTGCATTTTTCTGATGATAAATGGTGAGCATCTTTTCATGTGTCTGTTGGCCATCTGTATGTCCGGTTTTTTTGAATGCTTTAACGATTACTCCGTGTAACTGTACCATCACTTCTCAGCCACACTGTTAAGAGTCACTATGTTTTTATCATTTGTAAGGAAGGTTTTAATGATTATTGACATGTGTCGGATTGAGGGTTATTCCTGTGGTATCTCTTTCACTTAACTTGAATTTTGACATACTTTGAGAGAAGTGAGAGGTGAGCTTACTAGTATTGTATTGGGAATTGTACAGAATCTATACCCTATCAGGGTGCCTGGGTGTCTAGTCAGTTAAACATCTGACTCCTGGTTTGGGCTCAGGTCATGATCTCCTTCCTATTTGGTGAGTTCCAGCCCCATGTCAGGCTCTGTGCTGACGGTTCTGAGCCTGCTTGGGATTCTCTCTCTCCCCCCGCCTCTTCCTCTCCCCCCCCTCTCCCCCCCCCCCCGTCTCTTCCTCTCCCCCCCCCCCCGTCTCTTCCTCTCCCCCCGTCTCTTCCTCTCCCCCCCCCGTCTCTTCCTCTCCCCCCCCCGTCTCTTCCTCTCCCCCCCCCGTCTCTTCCTCTCCCCCCCCGTCTCTTCCTCTCCCCCCCCGTCTCTTCCTCCCCCCCCCGTCTCTTCCTCTCCCCCCCGTCTCTTCCTCTCCCCCCCCGTCTCTTCCTCTCCCCCCCGTCTCTTCCTCTCCCCCCCGTCTCTTCCTCTCCCCCCCGTCTCTTCCTCTCCCCCCCGTCTCTTCCTCTCCCCCCCCGTCTCTTCCTCTCCCCCCCCGTCTCTTCCTCTCCCCCCCCGTCTCTTCCTCTCCCCCCCCGTCTCTTCCTCTCCCCCCCGTCTCTTCCTCTCCCCCCCGTCTCTTCCTCTCCCCCCCGTCTCTTCCTCTCCCCCCCCCGTCTCTTCCTCTCCCCCCCCGTCTCTTCCTCTCCCCCCCCGTCTCTTCCTCTCCCCCCCCCCGTCTCTTCCTCTCCCCCCCCCCCGTCTCTTCCTCTCCCCCCCCCCGTCTCTTCCTCTCCCCCCCCCCGTCTCTTCCTCTCCCCCCCCGTCTCTTCCTCTCCCCCCCCCGTCTCTTCCTCTTCCCTGCTTCCTTGTGTGTGTGCTCTCTCTCTCTCAAAATATATAAACTTTAAAAAAAAGTTAAAAATACTATACCGTATCTTATTTGTGCCCTCTTCATAATGGGAAATTAATATCGATATACTCTTAATAGCAGTGATGACTAGGAATTATTGTAATTCTTGGTGAGCTGTGAATTTCAATTTTTTTTTAACTTTTATAAAAGATAAGTTTTTAAGAAATAAAACAATAATAGATAAGGATGTTCTATACGTTTACCTTGAGAAAAATAATGCTATGGACATTATTTTTATAATAGATTACCAAATCTAAAATTATCTTATTAATAAAATCTTGCATTAGCACCGTTCACATTCGTAACCATTACTATGTAAGTTTTTATATGTATTTCTAATGTACTGTTGTAATTTTAAGCTATAAGACAAGAACTTTCTTACCTTAAATCACCTAGAGATTACAGGTCTGGGAATAATCAATACTCACTTAAAAAAATGAAGTTTAACTTAAAAACTGCTATTTTTATTAAAGAAGATTCTGATATATTGGGCTGATCTCAATATTCACATACTCCGTACTTTCATGAATACAATATTGGGAAAAGTCTGAGGCGCTCGTTATGTGTACCATCAACTTTGAGGAATTTCATCAAAACATTAGTATACTCTTGGGAATTGGTGATATGTGTGAAGATTATCTGTTGTGTCGCTGTGAGTGGGGCAAAATTAAAAACTGCTTTCCTCAAAAAGCTGCTTTCCCTCATTAAATTCTATTTTTATCACTTCTGAGGCATTTGATTTCCTTACATAGATGAACTAAACATTATGTACCAGATAACCTTATGGGATAACATCAAATTCATGGGTTAAAGATTAAAAACCTTTGTTTAAGTATTAAACATGTAATTCTCAGTTTCGGGCTTTAAAGATGGTAGTAAGAATAGGATTGATTAAAGCATTAGGAAAATGTACATATAAATTTTTTTTAAGTAAGCTCTAGGCCCAGTGTGGGGCCTGAACTCATGATCCTGAGATCAAGAGTCACATGCTCTACTGACTGAGCCAGCCAAGTGCCTCAGGAAAATGTACACTTAAAGTCAAATACTGTAAAGCTTCTAATAAACTTAATAGATACCATGGAAGTGCCATGCACTATACATTTTACATATGTTATTATCCTTTATGCTTTTTGACCACCCTAAAACTGGTGTATTATTTCCTATTGAAGAGGATCATAGTAAAATCATGCCATTAAAATTTTTCCCAATATAAAACTCAAAGATACTTTAATCTTGAAAGGAATAAAGTCCTACTAGCTCATAGTTACAGATTTTTAAACTCATAGGTGTTTTTGTTATGACCATAGTGCTGTTCCAAGGACCCAGGATTGCTCTAAGATCACTTTTTTGCATTTTGTGGCTCTTGACCAAGATTTAAGAAGGAAATTACAGCACAGAGAAAACTGTGTCTGTAAGGTGTTGCTGCTCTTGAAGACTTGTGACACAAGCCTGTCTTCCTGGGTACGTTAACATTTTTGCTCACTCTGTTAATTTTCTATTCCTGCATTACAAATTACCACATACTTTGCATCTTAAAACAACACAGATTATCTCACAGGTTTTGTAGGTCAGAAGTCCAGGTGGGCTCCCCTAGGTCCTCAGTTTAGGATCTTATAAAGCCAAAATATGTTGACTGAGCTGCATTCCATTTTAGTGTCTAGGGAAAATCTGCTCCTGGGTTGGCCGAACACAGTTGTAGGACTGGGGAGGTCTCTCTTTCCTTGCGGACTGACAACCATGGCTGGTATTTGCTCTCAGAAGCTGGAAGGCTTTCATTTCTGCTCCCTCCAGTAAAGGCAGGTCAGGTCTCTCTCATGCTTCTAATTTCTGTGATTTATGCTGCTGCTGAATCTCTCAGACTCCAGAGAGAAAAGTTTTCTGTTGTTAAGGGCTCCTGTGATTAGATTGGGACATCTGGATAACTCAGGATAATCTTCCTGTTATAGGATCTGTAACCTTTTTATATCTTCAGAGTCCATTTTGCTATGTAATATAACCTATTCATAGTTTCTAGGGATTTGGGTGTGTACATCTTTGGGGGACCATTCTACCTACTACACTCCTATGCTTCTGAAAAGAAATTTGGTAAATTGTGAACCCTTGCACCTTTTTTTCTTGTTTCTAAGCTGAATCCTATAATTTTTCATTGTAAGTTTAAATAGTTGGGAAAAAAATTTCTGGCTCTTACAAGTAATTTCAATAGTCATTTGAGGTTATCATTGGTTTTTAAAAAACTATAATTCACTTTTATTAGAAGTTTTCATTATTCCTCTTTCTTATGGAACTTTTATTTAACTTCCACTTCTCCAACATGATTTTATTTGAATTCAGTGAATTTTAATGTTTTAAAGTATTGATCACCTTATCCTACTTCTCTGCAATAAATATAAATTGAACTTTTCTAAGTTTCTTATTGATTTCCTCTTTTCACGGAGCTCTCTCAGGACAGTTCATTTTTTAACAATATTTTGTGAATGGAAGAATCAGTCTAAATACGAAGTTTTCATTGTTCCTGTCGTCACACTAAACAATATATATGAATTCAGAACATTTCCTAAACACAGGGCAGAACACCATTCTTAAAAGCAATGCTTTGCTTTAACAGAAGTACTTAGAAGACAGACGAAGATGCAAGCCTGAGGTTTAATGGTGCCTGGATTAAGGGAGGCTTTAAGCCACTCTTATTTTAAATAATCCCCTTGTTTTATTCCTTGGAGGTTTTTACAGCCTGGGGCAACGCGTGGTAATAAGATTTGGTATGGGTTTCTTTGGAACTGTGGAAGAATAAGGATTTAGGGAAACTAGGCAGATCATTCTGGTAAAGCAAATGTAGAGAAGTAAAAGATATGGAAATTTTCTTAAAACTTATCCTGTTCAGATGTCACTTGGAAAGCATTAGTGTACCTTCAGTAATACGTACGCCTGTTTGAACACTGGCTAGCTCCTAGTCTGCCACCAGGCCAGAAGCCTACTACTCAGGATTCTCTCTGCTATCCAGTTGCCCTTAAATATGTTAGACTCTTCTGAGTCCATGTCAAGAGAGAATTATTCCTTTCTCACACGAATATCTACTTTTTGAGCCCTGTTGTTTGACAGTATCTGCCTTCCAGAATACTTAACCACTAGCAGTATTTGCCTCCTTCAGCAGAGACCATACCCCCTACCCACAGGTTAATTATATCCAAATGCAGGCATCCCTTAGAGATAATGGCGGGTTTGGTTCCAGACTACCACAATAAAGCAGGTCAAGTGAAATTTTTTGGTTTCCTGGTGCATATAAAATTTATGTTTTTTCACTGTGCTGTAGTCTGTTAAGCGTGTGCTAGCATTACGTCTAAAAAAAAATAAACTATATATGCCTTGGGACCCCTGGGTGGCTCAGTTAAGTGTCTGACACTTGATTTCAGCTCAGGTCATAATCTCGTGGTCATGAAATAGAGCCTCGCATTGGGCTCTGAGCTAGGTGCGGAGCCCGCTTAAATTTCTCCCTCAGGCCACCTGGGAGGCTCAGTCGGTTAACCAGCTTTGGCTCAGGTCATGATTTCACCGTTCCTGAGTTCACGCCCCACGTTGTGCTCTGTGCTGACAGCTCGGAGCCTGGAACTAGCTTAGGATTCTGTGTCTGTCTGTCTGTCTCTCTCAATAAATAAAACATTAAAAAATTCTCACTTTCTCTCTGCCGCTTTCCTGCTCGTTTGCGTGTGCACGTTATTTTTCTCAAAAAATGAAAAGACTATCGCTAAAAAAATAATGCTAACCATCATCTGAGCTTTCAGCAAGTTGTAATCTTTTTGCTGATAAAGGATTTTGTCCATGATGGCTGTTCACTGGCCAGAGTGGTGGTTGCTGAAGGTGGGGTAGCTCTGACAATATCTTTAAATAAGACAATGAAATGTACCCACAGTAGAACTTTTAAAATTGGAGTCAGCCCTCTCAAGCCATACCACTGCTTCATCAATTAAGGAATTCAGTATTCTGAATTCCTTGCTGCCATTTCAAAATCTTCATAGCATCTTTACCAGGAGTAGATTCCATCACAAGAAATCATTTTCTTTGTTCATGCATAAGAAACACCTCATTTGTTCAGGTTTTATCATGAGATTGCAGCAATTCAGTCCCATCTTCTGGCCCCACTTCTAGTTCCCTTGCTCTTTCTACCACATCTGTAGTTACTTTCTCCACTGAAGTCTTGAACCCCTCAAACTCATCCATGAATATTTGAATAAACTTCTTCCAAACTCCTGTTAATATTGGAATTTTGATCTCTTCCCATGAATCTCAAATTCTCTTAATGGCACCTAGAATGGTGAATCTCTACTAGAAGGTTTTCAGTTTACTTTGCCCAGATCCATCAGAGGAATCACTATTTATAGCAGCTGCAGTTTTACAAAAGGTATTTCTTAAATAATGAGATTTGAAAGTCAGAATTACTCCTTGGGCCATGGGCTGCAGAATACATGTGTTTATTAGCAGGCATGAAAACATTAATCACTTCTCCATGAGAGCTTTTGGGTGTCAGGTGCATTTCAGTGAGCACTAAGATTTTGAAAGGAATCTTTATTTCTGAGTAGCAGGTCTCAACTGTGGGCTTAAAATATTCTGTTAAAGCATGTTGTAAACAGATTTGCTGTCACCCAGACTTTGTTGTTCCATTTGTAGAGCAAAGGCAGAGTAGATTTAGCATAATTCTTAAGGGCCCTAAGATTTTTTTGAATGATCAATGAGCATGGGCTTCAACTTGAAGTCACCAGCTGTGTTAGCCCCTAACAAGAGAGTCACCTTGTTCTTTGAAGCTTGAAATCAGGTGTGAATGCCTCTCTAGCTGTAAAAGTCCAAGATGGCATCTTCTTCTAATCTAAGGCTATTTAATCTACATTGAAAATCTGTTATTTAGTGTAGCCACCTTCATTAATGATCTTAGCTGGGTCTTCTGGATAACTTGCTGCAGTTCCTATATTTATTTAATTTTTTTTTAATGTTTTATTTTATATTTGAGAGACAGAGAGAGAACATGAGCAGGGAGGGGCATAAAGAGGGAGACACAGAATCTGAAGCAGGCTCCAGGCTCTGGGCTGTCAGCACAGAGCCCGGTGCGGGGCTCGAACTCACTAGCAGTGAGATCATGACCCGAGCCGAAGTCGGAGGCTTAACCGACTGAACTACCCAGGTGCCCCTGCAGTTCCTATATTAGTGCTTGCTGCCTCACCTTGCACTTTAAATTTTTATTATTTTTAAGTAATCTCTGTGCCCAGTGTGGGGCTCGAACTCACAACCCCAAGGTCAAGAGTTGTATGTTCTACCAACTGAGCTAGCTAGGCTCCCCTTCACCTTGTACTATTATGTTATAAAGGTAGCTTCTTCCCTTAAACTTCATGAACCAACTCTGCTAGCTTCCAGTTTTTCTTCTGCATTTTTGGCACCTGTCTCTGGACTAGGTTTTAGTTTATGGGAGTGTTGTGGCTGGTTTGATCTTCTATTCAGACCACTAAAACTTTCTCCATATCAGTTGTAAAGCTGTTTTACTTACCATTTGTATGTTCACTAGAATAGCACTTTTGATTTCCGTCAAGTTTACCTTTGTATTCACAGCTTGGTTATCTGCCTGATGCAAGAGGCCTTTGCTTTTGGCCTGTCTTGGCTTTTGACATGCCTTCCTCACCAAGCTTAATCGTGTCTAGCTTTTGGTTCAGTGTGAGAGATGTGCCCCTCGTCCTTTCCCTTGAATACTTAGAGGCCATTGTAGGGTTAGTAATTGGCCTAATTTCAATATTGTTGTGTTTCAGGGAACAGGGAGGCCTAAGGAGAAGGGAGAGAGATGGGGGAGGGGCTGGTAAGTGGAACAATTAGAACACACACAACATTTATCAATGAAGTTTGCTGTCTCATATGGGTGCAGTCCATGGCTCCCTAAAACAATCGCAATAGTAACATCAAAGATCGCTGATCACAACTCCCCAAAACAGATATAATAAGAATGAAGAAGCTTGAAATACTGCAAGAATGACCAAAATGTGACACAGAAACATGAAGTGAGCAAATACTGTTGGAAAAATGGCACCAATAGAATTGTTCAATGTAGTGAAGGCTGCCACAAACTTTCAATTTGTAAAAAAACATCCGCAAAGCACAATAAAGTGAAACTCAATAAAACAAGGTATGCCTGTATAAGAAATATATAGACAGTAGCTAGGATAGGGAGCAGTGGTAAAAGAGAGGTTCCTTACATCTATGTGTTTCAAGCTACCAAAAAAGCCCCCCCAAACATTATGTTTAATGTCTTCCAAAGTCTGGATGGTAATCTTAACATTGCGTGCATAAATCATAAGCTGTATAAGCCAGGTACAGCTTGTTAGCTTAATCTTGTTGCCTTTTACTTGAAGACCAGAAGTCCATCTTGCTGTTTTCTAGGGTGTTAGTTCCTGGTCTTTTGTGAGCAACTGCTAAAATAAGAATACAAACACTCCATAGGAAAATCTGAGGCCCTGCTTTTAAAAATAAACATTTCCCTGAAAGAAACAATTTGCAGAAATTTCTCTCTACCTAGAAAATGTGAACCTTTACACAAAGGCATTTGTCCTTTGAATTGCTGCTCCATTTATGGTCCCTATTTTACATTTGTATAGCTAAATAGCCTGTTCAGGTCCCTTTACCTTTAAGAGACATTCTGTCTAAGACAGAATTTTGTTGCCAGCTTTGAAATGAGAGTCTTTCTGGCTTCTGATATTCTCATTTCAAAGTTTTGAACATGAAGACTGTTTCAGCCAACCTTACTCGTGGTAAAGTGCAACCCTTCTTATCATCACTCTGTGCAATAGGGACATCTCCCAAGTTCATACACAGGCTAATAATGAGAGTTTGGTTCTCAAATAATGGTAGAGGAAAGTCTACTTTCCCTTTTAACATTTTGTTCCAAGGATATACTGCCTTTTCCTAATGCCAGGATCTTACGCGGCCAGACTCAGCTTGAGCACTCCATTACTTACATAATGGCCCTGTGTTCCCATTTCTGAGTTTTGTGGACTGCTTATGTGAGTTTATCCTCCCAAACCACAACTGTTTAGGTTGTTTCTTTGCTCTTATATTGTTATTCTGTTATTCAGATTTTTCCCTTGTTTGTCACCTACAGATTGGCCTTGCATATTTAGAGACGTTCTCACGAACACTGGTCTTGCTCCTTGTCCACTGGCAGGACTTTCTGCTTTCGAAAGCTCCCTTCAGTGGACTACTAAGGCATCTCCACAAGGTATTCAACCATCTTCTGTTTTAGAGTGAGAGAGTGACGCCTAAATGTTGACCAATATTCATTTCCTTCTTTTTCTTTATTATAGATGCTCCAGTTTTTAACTGAGCATATGGCAAAATAAAGAATGTATTTCTCAGGTATAACCATGTGACTTAAGTTCTGGCATATGGAATGTAAATAGAAGTTTCCTGTGAGTTGTTGAAAAGTTTCCTTAAGGGAGGCTGTTGCTCATCTCATTCTCCTTCCTGCTATCTGATCAGCAGATGTTACGGTTAGACCTTAAGCAGTTATTTTAAACCATGAAGTGGACGCCACATGTTGAGGATGGCAAAACAACAAAATAGAAGGAGCCTGGGTTCCTAATGATCATGGTTCCAGACTGCTTGTGCTTTTATGTGAGAGAAAAAAACTTCTGAATCATTTAAGCCATTGCTAATTTTGAGTTTTCTGTCACTCATAGCTGAACCTAATCCAACTGATACAGGTATAAAAAAATCAAGCTGTTACCAAATGAAAAGCATATGAACTGGGTCCCATTGATGTTATGTTGCAGCACTGACACGGGAGAAACTTTTCGTCTCCACTCTAAGATTCAGCAGATTCAGCACTGCCATTTCACCTGTCATCTATAACTACCTCTCCCTTCTGTTGTGGTGAAAAGCTTCAATGTTCCCCTTTCACCAAGACTCCGTTGCTGTACTTCCATCCTTGAAACTGTTATACCTCTGGATAGGTGGCATTTTGCTGGGAGTTACAGGAGACCATAGGATAAACACCTTCCTGGAGCACTGAAACTTTTGAAGGGAACCTTAATTTTTATATCAGAAAAAAATGGAACAGAAGGCCAACTTTACATACATTTTAAAACATAAAGTAAATACTTAACATTTTTTGTATCGGAGTTTAACTGCATGCATCTGTTTCTTTAGGTATCACAGAGTAAGGGGTTCACTCTTTTCTGCCTCTCCTTTGCCCTAGGGATACATAGATGGAAACTTGAGAAGTACTGCTTACTTAATTAGAGCTGAAGGATTCCTGGCAGCAGAGCAAATAAAGCCCATGGCCCACCAGCTAGAAAGGTAAGAGACTTTAAGCTTTTATGCAAAAGTGTTTCTTTATTTTGCGATTATCTCTCAAGTATTACTGAATTCAACAGATGCTTCTAGATAGTATCCTCAGGATGCTAGTGTCCTATCATATTATTGATAGTGTTTAGTAAATAAATAAATACATACATACATACATACATACATAAATTGGAGGTTCAGCAAAGTTGGAAATGTCCTTTTGGAGCTACAGTGCATTTCTGCATCTAAAGCACACTGAAGACTTACATTAAATTTTTAAATTTTAACTCAGAGCCTCCTAAACTTATCTGACTAGGGAATCCTCTATAGTAAAGGGCCCCCATATGAAAGTCCTAATTCTCCGAAGATTTTATAAAGGATAGTAACAATAGTTAATCCTTGAAGTATTTTCTTTTTTTTTTTTTTTAAGTAAACTCTAGGCCCATCATGGGACTTGAATTCATGATCCCAAGATCAGGAGTCACCTGCTCTACCAAATGAGCCAGCCAGGCTCCCCGAAGTATTTTCTATACTGCAAAATTTTTTTGGACAAAAAGTATTACCCATTTTAAGGCTAACTAAATACAAGCTAACTAAAATGTCAAAACTTACTTGCTTTTGGATTGAATTAAATCAACTAAGTTTAGTTCAGTGATTATTCGTACTGAACAGAAACATTAAGAGGAAATTGTATAGTTCTTCAAATACATCCTTTTTGGACATCTTCTATGTATCAGCCCCAGTGTGGTGATGTTAAAGATACAAAGTACAGTGGTTTCTGGCTGTAAGACATTTATAGTTTGGGAATATAGCTTTTAAAAATGGAAGGGAAATATTGATGTAATAAATGTGATCTTTTAAAACATAATGGTCTAGTGGTAGACTTTGTCAGATACATCAAGATATACAAGCAGATTGGCCTATGCTGTTGTACCTTAATCTGAAGGTTCAGACTGAAAGTGAAACCATGTGTAAAATACAGTTACTCTAATTTTGATGAAATTTGGAAAATATTTATATATATATGTGTGTGTGTACCTGCATATATATATACATACACACATATATATATAAATATTATGTTTGAAAAAGTGAAAATTTTTTTAAATATATTTACTTACTTTGAGAGAGAAGGCATGTGGGAAGGGCGGGGGGGGGGGGAGAGAGAGAGAGAGAAAATGCCAAGCAGGCTCTGCACTGTCAGTGTGGACCCTGGTATGTCCATGGGCTCGAACCTGCAAATTGTGAGATCATGACCTGAGCCAAAGTGAAGAGTCAGACGCTTAACTGACTGAAACACCCAGGTGCCCCTGAAAAAGTAAAAAGTTTTAAGCAGGAATTTTTTTTTTTTTAATTTTTAATGTTTATTTATTTTTGAGAGAGAGACAAAGTGCGAGCAGGGAGGGGCAGAGAGAAAGGGAGACACACAATCCAAAGCAGGCTCCAGGCTCTAGGCTCTGAGCTGCCAGCGCAGAGCCCGATGTGGGGCTCGAACTCACAAGCCATGAGATCATGACCTGAGCTGAAGTCGGACGCTTAACCGACTGAGCCACCCAGGTTCCCCTAAACAGGAAATTTTTTAAGGAGAAAAGGATGGCAGACTTTTTCTTGCACACTGATATATATGTTAAATAAATTCTGAGCTACTTGATGAACTTAAATGTTCAAACCCTGATTTGGTTAGAAGTATTTTACATAAAGCATAAATTCCACGAGGGCAGGGACTGTGTATCATTGTATCCTGGAGTCTAACACAATTCCTCCCCTCTTGCATGTACTCAATAAATATTTATTAACTAAAGGATGAAGTAAATGAGTGATCTGAATTTCAGAGTATAAGGGGTTAGTGGATGGAGGGTGAGCAGTGTTTACTAAGAAAGAGATGGGTGAGTAGGAAATGAGAGCATTCTAGGCTCCACATGGAGCTGATTAAAAGCCGACATAAAACTGGAGCCAAGGAGATGAAGGGGTAGCATAGACTGGGGTAGGAGGAGGCAGGGGTCCGTCCATGCAAAGGTCTGGAGACAATGTTATGGATTTGAAGCCTTATCCTAAACATTTTTTTCATAACTGGTCCTTTGCTCTCATTTTGACTGGTACTGCTGATGTGCAAATCGTCGTTCTCTTTTCTGAATTTAGCAGTAGTTTGTACTGGCTTTCTTATGCATAGTTTTGCCCTCTCTAATCCATCCTTCACATTTCTATTAGTGATCTTGCAGGAATTCCCCTTTGATTATCTAGTTCATCATCTTAAAATCTTTCCATTTTTTACAGTGGGATTAAGCAGACTTATTCTTTAAAGGGCTAGATAGTAAATATTTTAGACTTTCTGGGGGCCACATGTGGTCTCTGTTGCTTATTCTCCTCCCACCCCTACCCCCAACCATTTGAAAATATGAAAAACTTGCTTGGTTCAACATTTCAGCACAGGCCTATATTTATAACCTCAGAGTGGCAGTGGGATGGGGGTGGTGAGGGTGGAATCCAAACTCCTAACCAGGATAATAAAGCCCCTTCAAGATTTGCTTCACTTTCTGGCCTTCTCTCTCTTCCCTTCAACCTTATATCCCACATTTCAGGGGTCCAGCGTTCCCTCAGTGTACTCTGCTTTATTGTGATTCTACATGCTGTCTTCTCTGCTGAAAACATCATCCTTGACTAGCTGATGCCTCTTCCTTTGAGACTACACACAGTCATTTCTTCCTTCAGTAGTAGTCTTCTCAGACCCTCTCTCCACATTTGGCTAGGTACTTGTCTTGGTTAGAGGATAGAAACTTAATCAGATAAATTCAGGGTTCAAAAAGAAAAAAGAGCTCACACTCAGAATACAGAAGACCTGCATAATTCAGCCACAGAAAACATAGGCATCACAGAAACTTCTTTCCTTCTTCTTGGCTGCATGCTTTCTCATCTCTGTTTTTCTGTGCCTACTCTTGGTTCTGGCTTTCATTAATTTTTTTTTTTTTAATGTTTATTTTAGAGAGAGGATGCACATGTGTGCTCAAGCAGGGGAGGGGCAGAGAGGAGGGATAGAGGATCTGAAGTGGGCTCTGTGCTGACAGCAGAGGGTTGGATGCGTGGCTCGAACTCCCGAACCATGAGATCATGACCTTAGCCAAAGTCGGTGCTTTAACCAACTGAGCCATCCGGGCACCCCCATTGATTTCTTATCAGTATGAACATGACTATAAATGTCTACCAGTCCTGAGTATGATTTAGAATCTCTGGTGCTCACTTCTGTTTGCCTGATTTTTTTCTTTTTACAAATTTCCTGAAGAGGTAATCTGATGGACTTAACTTGGTTAAGTGTCCCCTGATTCACCTGAGGCAAGTATGTCAAGGTCATGGATATTATAGGATTGCCCTTTACTGGTAATCAGACTCTCTAAGAGGGCAGTATGGGTGCTGAGGAGAGGTGGCCAGCTCCAGTATACTCCTTAAGCCCCTATGTTCCCATAGTGCCTGTGCATGTCTTTATTATTATGTTGCTGAATTGTATAATATAAATATTATATATTATACTTATTATATCACTGAATTATACTTGTTTACCCTTACTAATCTGATTTTGAGGGCAAAGACCGTATCTCTTATTCTCAATATGGTATAAGATACAAAATAGGCAGTCAGATGTTTTCCAAATACATTTTACAAAATAAATTTGTTGTATTAGAAATGCTTGGGAATGCTGTACGTTGTATGTAACATTTAGTATTATCCGTATTTTAGAAATCTGCTTTGAAACTTGAGTACATGCTTTGAAGGTAAGAAATTACAACATTTACAGTTCTGTAGCTAAGAGGGTCAGTAAAATTAATATTTTATTTTATTTTGTTTTAACTATTTTTTTTAATGTTTATTTATTTTTGAGAGAGAGAGAGTTACAAGCAGGGGAGGGGCAGAGAGAGAAGGAGACACAGAATCCGAAGCAGGCTCCAGGCTCGGAATTGTCAGCACAGAGCCTGCCGCAGATCTCATAAACCACGAGATCATGACTTGAGTCGAAGTCAAACACCCAACCGACTGAGCCACCTAGGAGCCCTTAAATTCACATTTTAGAACATAAAGATTTTGGAGGTGCCTGGCCAGCTCATTCGGGAGAGTATGGACACTTGATCTTAGGGTTGTGAGTTTGAGCCCCACATCAGGCTCTGTGCTGACAGTTCTGAGCCTGGAGCCTCCTTCTGATTCTGTGTCTCCCTCTCTTCTGCCTCTCCCCCACTCGTGCTCTGTCTCTCTCTGTCTCAGAAATAAATAAACATTAAAAAAAAAAAAAAGAATCTAGAGATTTTTGAAGTTAGTACCAGAAATTGACTTGCTCCCTCCCATTTTTTTTTAAGATTTTATTTTTAAGTAATCGCTACCCCAACATGGGGCTCAAACTCAAGAGTCGCATGCTCTATCCATCGAGCTAACCAGGCACCCCTGTCCCATTTTTAAAGCTTCATTTACCCACACTATTTTCTGTGAAGTAAATTGGTTTCTTTCTTAATTCGTTTTTGACAGATTTAAGAAAAGCATGTATTTTTTATCAGCTGAATCATTTGAATGATAGAGTTCTGTATAGCATGGGAGTAGTGGTATTATAGTCTATAGGATCATCTTACCTTGCTTAACTCATTTCGTATTTTAAAAAAGGAACTAATAAGACAAATAATTGTCTAATATCATTCTTTGAATATTCAGGTACAGGGTAATATTTTTACCATAGTAAGGTTCTCTTTGCTCTTAACCTTGCAATACAGATGTGATTTTTCTATTCTTTGATCTCTATAACATGAAAGTTATAAACCAGAAATGAGTAGAGAATTGTTAGAGAATCCATGTTTTGTAGTATTTTTCTCATAACTACTCCTAAACACCATATGATACTATATAATGGGTATATAGTGAATTATTATAGTGCATATCATTATAAATACCTTCTATAAGTTTTTCTTTTTTTAATTTTTTAGTATAGAACCATTTAAAAGTTGCCAGCCTTATGTCCCATTACCCCAAATACTTTATTTTCTACAATAATACATTCTTCTACAAAACCACAATACAGCCCCAAAAACCAAGAATTTAGCATTGATATATTGCTACATCTAATCTGCATATCACATTTAAGTTTTACCAGTTGTGGGGTGCCTGGGTGGCTCAATTGGTTTAGCATCCGACTCTTGATTTGGGCTCAGGTCATGATCAAGCCCCACGTCAGCCTCCATACTGAGCATGGAGCCTGCTTGGGATATTCTCTCTCTCTCTCTCTCTCTCTCTCTCTCTCTCTCTCTGTCTCTGTCTCTCTCTCTGTCTCTCTCTCTCTCTCTCTCTCTCTGTCTTTCTCTCTCTCTCTCTCTCTCTCTCTCTCCCTCTCCCTCCCCTCCCCAACCCCTGCCCCTCTACCACATTTGTGCTTTCTCTCTCTCTAAAAAAAAAAAAAAAAAAAAGTTCTGCCAGTTCTAATCCAAAAGATTTGTCTAGAATTCACATTGCAGTTGTTATGTCTCATTGGTCTTTTTTAATCTGAAATAGTTCCTCAGTCTTTCCTTGAGTTTGTGACTTGGGCACTAGTGACTAGATGATTAAAGTCCAGTTATTTTGAAGAGTTTACCTCAATTTGGGGTTGTGTGATATTAGAGACAGGTATCTGATATTGTGTAGATTAGATACAGGTGTGTGTATCTTTGTTTTACTGTCGTAGAAATGACGCTATGTCCTTATTGCATATCGATTTTTCTTATTTCTAATTTTAACTTGGATCATTTGAGTAAGGTAATATTTGCCAGGATTTTATAATTAAGATATATTTTATCAGGAAATACTTTGAGAGGATATAAATATCCTGTCTTATCAAATGCTGAGTTTATTCTTTTGTATCAGTATGGATTAATGGGATCCTGTTTTATTCACAGTATGATCCATTACTATCATCTTTGATTTTGATTCTCAAATTGTTTCAGATCTGGCCACTTTCTGGCCAAATTCATAAGTCCTTCTTAATTTTCTTGCACAAGATATTCAAGGGCCATCCTGTACTTGCCCTGCCCTAGCCCTGGAATCAGACAATTCTTGAAAGAGCTCAGGTTCCTTTTGGTAGAGAATGGTATTTAGACATCAAGATCTGGGTGCCTAGTAGGTGTATTGCTTTGGGGGTATCTGTGTTTTCAGGCCCCCCTCACTAGACACAGCTAGGGAAATACATGAACATGTATGCAGATATATACACACACATATTTATCGTCTATATTTCTGTACCTTTATATCTCTTTTGAAAGTCAGGAGTTCACACCAATATCTCTAAATTTCATCTAATTGCCAGGATTCATTCTGTATTATAATTACCTTCACCTATAGTGTAAATTTCCCTTCACCTACATCCTTGATATATCTTATTCTGTCATTCCTTGTATTTGTACATAATGAATCACCTGTTGCCACCACACCCACTTCTCATCATCATTTAGATGTTCTCCAGCTTGGGCCCTGGTATCCTGTGCTAGACTCATACCATCTCTGTTCCTTACCTCATGTGGTTGCCTCCTCAGACTTCCCTCCAGCCACCTTCCATTGCCATGGACAACTTTCTCACTCTGCCCACACTGTGACACTCTGTGCTGGTCTGTTCCCCACTAGCCTGTCTAAGCTGCCTCTCATGAAGACACCAAAATATATGTTTTTTCTGGAGGCTTGTCTTTTATATTAATTTTAATGTTTTATTTATTTTTGAGAGAGAGACGGAGTGTGAGTGGGGGTGGGGCAGAGAGAGAGGGAGACACAGAATCTGAAGCAGGCTCCAGGCTCTGAGCTGTCAGCACAGAGCCCGATGTGGGGCTCGAATCCACAAACTGAGATCATGACCTGAGCCAAAGTTGGACGCTTAACCGACTGAGCCACCCAGGCACCCCATATTAATTTTAAGTTATAAGAAATGTTAGGTAGTTAATTTCTCCCATTTTCTTCTATTCATTGTTCCTGGAAGTGTTCTTTACTATTTTCTTATTGGCATCTCATATTATGTGTGATTTATTTGATAATAGGTCTGTTGAATAATTCTGGAAGTCCTAGAAGAGTCTTTCTATACTATGTTTAAAAGATGGTTTACATAAAATTTCTAGATTGTTGGTAGGCATAGGATAGCAAGGCGTAACAGTTGATAAACATAGTATAGCAAGGCATACCAGCTGGCAGGTACAGTCTAGCATTAAAAATGTTTTTGTCCCATTTTTTACCTAGCAGTAAGTCATTTCACCCTTTGGGACCTCATTTGTAGGTTAGGTAGTCAGGACTAGATCAGGAATACAATAAGGTACATGATCAGAAATCTGTGTGATAAGAAAGCCTATGATCTATAGTCAAGAGAGAATTTTGGACTAAGATTTTATTATTTTTAAGAATGGGCAATTGTAAACATTTCACAGAACTACAAATAATAATTATATGAAAAATTATAACCTAAGTGTGTCAAAATATGCAACTTTAAAATTAGGGTTTTGTTCCAGTAATCTGACAAAAATGTTAAAAAGTAATATTCACTATTGGTATGGGTGTGAAGAAATGAGGTCTTTCTGTACACTACTGGTAAAGGAGAAATCAGTACTCTATATTGGAGGGCAGTTAACAGTGTAAATCAAGTCTTAAATCAAGTCTTAAAAATATGCTTTCACAGTAATTTTTAATTGTTTTTTTGTTTGTTTTTATTGTTTTTTTAATTAAGCAGAAAGTTTATTTCCAGACTCATCAAAGATGATTACAAACACAAAGTATCCTTTTAAAAGTGTCCCAAATTAAATCAAAAGCACATCATTAAACACTTGTGACATTAAGAATTCATTTAGGTTGTAATATTTTCACATTATTTTTTTAAATCATTTGCAGTGTTCCAAGATCACATTTAAACATTAAAAAAAATTTTTTTTTAATGTTTATTTATTTTTGACAGAGACAGAGACAGAGCTTGAGCGGGGGAGGGGCAGAGAGAGAGGGAGACAACAGAATCCGAAGCAGGCTCCAGGCTCTCAACTGTCAGCACAGAGCCCGATGTGGGGCTCGAACCCATGGACGGTGAGATCATGACCTGAGCCGAAGTTGGACGCCCAACTGACTGAGCCACCCAGGCACCCCTCACATTTAAACATTTTTTAAAGACATGAAATAATGTAGTATATTTTTTTAAGTATAACTATAAAGTAGAGGAACTTAAGACACAGATCAAATCTTCATACATAGGATAGGGTAATCTGATACATAATACACCATGAATCTTTCCAAACAAGTTTTCTAAGAAACTGCTCCCATGCTTAGTGTTACAAATAAAACAATCTTCTCATTTAGAAAAATCAAGACATCATTTGATTAATAAAGTCTATTCTTCCCCAGTTTTATACTTGCTTGTCTTCATTTAGAAACTGTAAATTCATGAGAAAAGAACAAGTTTTGTTATGGTATAAAAAATCTCAGGGGGCGCCTGGGTGGCGCAGTCGGTTAAGCGTCCGACTTCAGCCAGGTCACGATCTCGCAGTCCGTGAGTTCGAGCCCCGCGTCAGGCTCTGGGCTGATGGCTCAGAGCCTGGAGCCTGTTTCCGATTCTGTGTCTCCCTCTCTCTCTGCCCCTCCCCCGTTCATGCTCTGTCTCTCTCTGTCCCAAAAATAAATAAAAAAAAAACGTTGAAAAAAAAAAAATCTCAGGAACAACAAATTACAAATATTCAATTTTTTAAAAGTGTATTTATTTTGAGAGAGAGAGAATAGGGGAAGAACAGAGAGAGAGGGAGAGACAGAATCCCAAGCAGGTTCCACAGTGTCAGCACAGAGCCTGACGCTGGGCTTGATCCCACGAACTGTGAGATAAAGACTTGCACCGATAACCCAGAGTTGGACGCTTAACCGACTAAGCCACCCAGGTGCCCCCAGTTTTTTAACAAACAAAAATGTTTTCCTTCCCAAAACGTAAAGAAACATTCAGTAAATAAAACAAACATAATATTCCAGGTGTAGCAACACTAGTAATTCACTTAGGAAAGAGGTATATTTGGTGGTAACATTTTTTTTGTCTTAAACATAAAAAACACTTTACCAGAAGAATCAGGCCATTATTGTTTAATAATGGCCTTCACCCAGTTTCCTTACCTGAATAGAAACTCATCAATTTCTGTAGAATATTGGTTATAGGACCAGACCACAGGAAAGGTCTGAAATATCTAAAAGCCATTTGGCTGGAGAAAAGTGTTTTCTTGAGACTTGGAAGCAGTCATTTCATCACTTTGTGCTTAAATGCATTCCTCAGCGAACTTTTTTCCCCACAGCTTTTAGAATAAAGCACAGGATCTGGGCTCCTGGAAGGGGTTGCTTCCAGCTGGAACACTTACCTACCAGCAGGACATCCCTGCAGGTATTCTGCATGTGCTACTGCGGGAGTTCCAGCCTCCAGCCTGAGCTGTTCCAGTAGGCCGCTTCGGGGTATTCCCACTGGCCCAGGAAGACATGGTAGAAGAGGTGCTGGGCTCTTTGACACAGTAATTTCATTTCATTTTTAGACATTGTTCCTGTGGAAATTATTACAGATACTCCACAAAGATTTGCTGCCAAAGATATTTGTTGATGATAAAAAAAATCCACTAATAGAAAATTAATTATGAATATATCTCAACCATATGTTGGAATACTAGATAACAATTAAAAATTATATACAATACTTAATGACCTTACTATTTAATGACGTAGCAAAATTTAGATGATTGCAATTTAAAGAAAGTTATAACACTGTTTCTACAGTTTGTAAAGCTACATATCTCCATACATTGATAAGACTGGAATATGTACTCTGGAATGTTGAATGGTAGTTGTCCCTAAATCATGGTATTTTGGGTGACTTTATTTTTTTCTTTTTGCTCTTCTGTATTTTTATGGGAGCAAATTTAAAGCTCCTTACTATATCTTAGTTTAGTAGGGGTAATTTAGTTCATATTATCAGGAAATAACAATGGCCTTCTTCTGAACCCCAGACTTTTGCTTTAAAAGTTTTTCAGAATTTTGTAATACTGCTAATTTATGTAGGATATCTAATACCGGAAATTGCTCTGGCTCTGTTGTAACAAACAAAATTCAAAGTATACTAACATTCAAAGTATAGGTTGAAGGTTGAGGTTCTATGAGCACCTGGGTGGCTCAGTTGGTATGCATCTGACTCTTCATTTTGGCACAGGTCATGATCTCACCACTCATAAGATCAAGCCCTGTGTCAGTCTCTGTGCTGACAGCACCACTGTCTGCCCCTCCCCCACTCATGCGTGCATGCATGCGTGCGTGTGTGTGTCTCTCTCTCTCTCTCTCTCTCTCTCCCAAATAAACATGAAAAAAAAGGTTGGGGGTTCTAAAATAAAATGCCTTATAGCAAAGAAATAGAGAAATATATTTTAGGGCACACATACATGTTTACATGTGGAATTGACTTAGAAACCTGGAAAGAAGTCTGAGTTGCATGCTAGATTAGCTGATGTAAATTTCCTCACTATCCTGGAAGCTTCTTGAGGGCAGGTACCTATCTTAGTTCCCCACTACATCCCTAGCATCTAGCAGAGTGCCAAGCCGGAAGTGGATGCTCAAGTATTTGCTGATTGAAAGAAGAAAAGAGGAAACTCCAATGGTATGGGATCTTGAGGGCAAGGAAGATAAAGGACTGTTAGAATAAGAGTTAAGAGTGAAATTAGAGAAACCAAAGAGCTTCTTTTAAATTTTGTTTACAATCCTCTTGTGTCTTCTTCGTGACAATAATTCTCCTACCAGTGTAGTTTTGGATGTTTGCCAGAGAGCTGTGTGGTATATTAACAATTCTCCGTCTGTAGTCATTGAAGTCCCAACAATTTATAGTGAACAAAGCCTCCTTTCCCTATGAACGTATTTCCAACCTTGCTGTAAAAGGGAGATAAGGCTAGATTTAGAGGCTTGAGATTCAGTTTAAGGAAGAGATAGTTTTTATACCTCCCAGAGCAAATATCATCATTTATGTCTCAAGGTGCTTCACCTGTTGTATTTACAGCTACCTCAGCGAGGTTTTAGAAAATAGTAATAAGGAATGGGAATTTTTATTGTTTGGCTAGGAAGTAGGCTGATATGTAGGTAAGGAACTTCTTTTGTAGAGGAAGGGGGCAGTTGTAATGGTGCAGGAGTGGAAGAGATGAGAGAGAAGGGTACCACAGGCTAATTCTCTCAGAAAGCCTTTCTAGAACTGTCAGGTTTGTCCCTGCACTCCCTGTATATTGTCATAGTATTTTAACTCTTGTTCTTATCAAAGGAACTGAAATTATATTTCTGTATTCCTCTTTCTTCTGCTAGACTGAAAGTTTCTCAAGCACAGAGACTTTTTTCATCTTTGTGTCTTGGCATGTATTTGGTGTTTAAATGTTTCTTGAACTTAACTGAATTTAAATATTGCTTTGATTTTTCATGGCAATATAACTGCATTTTCTTACTAGTTTTAGAAGAGTTTGTTAAGGTAGACAAAACTTACTTGTTCACATCATATGACTATTCATTCCTTAATATTTAATGAGTAAATGCTATTGTGAGATAGGCACTGTTTTAGGTAGTTAAGCCAAAGATAAGTTCCTTGCCCTCATTAAGGTCACATTCTACTGGTAGTAAGAGAAGCAGAACTTTTACAGATTTCCTTTAGATTATTCTGGTGTTCTTTTCCCTCTTCTCACAGACAGCATGGTAGAGTTGGATGTGACTAGAGGAATAGAACCCTACCAGATACAAGTTTTGCCTGGAAACCAGGGAAAAAACTGTCTTCCTACCCTCCTATACCAGATCACCCTTGACCCCAAGACTCAGAACGGTGGCTATTTACACATTTCCCCACAGGAATTATCCAGTTTTTCTGAGCAAGACATTCTTGCTACCACATTTATAAGCAAAATTAGAAAAAAAATTTTTCTCTGTGCATCACTGGCTTATTTGGATAAGTATATAGTCACTTTGGGGGGTGCCTGGATGGCTCAGTCTTTTAAGCTTCCTACTCTTGATCTCAGGTCATGATCTTGTGGTTCTTGAGATCGAGCCCTGCATCAGGCTCTGTGCGGACAGTGCAGAGCCTGCTTGAGATTCCCTCCCTCCCTTCCTCCCTCTCTCTCTGTCTCTGTCTCTCTGCCCCTCTCCCACTCAAGCGTGCGCGCACACACATGCGCGCTCTGTCTCAAAGTAAACTTGAAAAAAAGCATATGCTTTGTTCACCACGGGATGGGGTTTTAGTAATTGTAAGATGAAGTATTAGCAGAGTTTGGGTTTTTGTTTTGTTTTAAGTTTTGTTTTGTTTTGTTTTTTATATTTATTTATTTTTGAGAGAGAGACAGAGAGCGAGCTGGGGAGGGCAGAGAGAGAGGGAGACACAAAATCCAAAGCAGGCTCCAGGCTCTGACCTGTCTGCATAGAGCCCAACTCGGGGTTCAGATTCATGAACCATAAGATAATGACCTGAGCTGAAGTCAGGTGCTTAACCAGCTGAGCCACCCAGGCGTCCCTCTTTATTTTTTTTAAGTAATCTCCACACCGAACGTGGGACTCAAACTCACAACCCCAAATCAAAAGTCGCAAGCTCTTCTGACTGAGCCAGCCAGGCTCCCCTAGCAGAGTTTTTAAAATGGGCCACTCAGGGCGCCTGGGTGGCTCCACTGGTTGAGTATCCAACTTCGGCTCAGGTCATGATCTCATGGTTTGTGAGTTTGAGCCCCACATCGGGCTCTGTGCTGACAGCTCAGGGCCTGGAGCCTGCTTCGCATTCTGTGTCTCCCTCTCTCTCTGCCCCTCCCCTGCTCACACTCTGTTTCTGTTCTCTCAAAAATAAATAAATGTTAAAAAAAATTTTTTTTTAATAAAAGAAAATGGACCACTGACCTGGATAGTTCCAACATGTTGTACTTGTTCTCAAACTGTTATCAAATAAATAAGTTATAAAGTTGTGAAACAGAGAGATGCTTATATAGATCAACGATATTATGGGACAAATAGATTTTGGTGAATTAGGCTGAGAACTTGATCACCTCTGACTATATTTTAAGAAGTTAAAAACTTTCCAAATAGATATTCTGAAATGCTAGATCTCCTCTTTCTCATCAGACTCCCAAAACCAGAATTTTTACTCTTTTAATAGCTTCCTTTCAACTATAGCCCTAAGAGCTGAATTAAATGTTTTTTCTCCTTTTTTATCCTCTGTGGTGGAGTTGGATATATAGATCCTGTGTTTGAGGCATTTATATGGGTATTCATATTGTAGGAGCACTACTCTTACCTATTATAAAGATTCTTAATAGTGACAGGCTTTGGGGGTGACAGTATTACAAAGTAATAATTATTCAAATATTTCAATATTATTCAAATGTTTCAAAACTATTTTTAACAGTGTGAAAACTATTTTTTTCAGTATCCTTGCCATGAAAAAGAGGACGTGATAAGTTGTTCAACTTATGAAATTCAAGTTACATGTGAATTCTGCCAGGTATGTATGCAGTATTTGGGGTTTTTAGCCATTTTCATATTTTAGGTTATAAAAATTTTCATAGTTATTTCTAGATAAATATTTCAATATTTTTTTCTATTAAAAGAAAACACTTATCCGGTATATTAGTTTAGCTGATACTCCTCTTATGTTTTTAAAGTATCAAATGGAGCATTAAAATACATATAACTATGACAAACATAAACATATTTTAGGGTTTGATTTCTACAGTGTCAGATAATACTAGTTCCATGAGATGTTACATAAAAAAGGATTTCAAATAGCAAATGAATGTGGCAAAAATGCCATATTCTAGGTGCTCCTTTAATCATTTCACTTGAACATATTAAAGACTTTAAAAGTCCTAAAGAAAAAAAGTCCTCCAGCATTTCCCAAATTTGTTTGATTACATACCTTGTTTCTATAGTAGCTGCTGTCATCCCTGTTGAATATGCTTTGGGAAACATTGCTCTGAAGGCTTAACAAGCTAATGTTGAAAAAAGAACAATGTTACTGAATTTTTAGCTGAGTCAAATACCGTTATATGTAATTTTTTAAAACAATTTTTAATGTTTATTTATTTTTGAGACAGAAGGAGACAGAGCGTGAGTGGGGGAGGGGCAGAGAGAGAGGGAGACACAGAATGCGAAGCAGGCTCCAGACTCTGAGCTGTCAGCACAGAGCCCGATGTGGGGCTCGAACCCACGAACCATGAGATCATGACCTGAGCCGAAGTCGGACGCTTAACCGACTGAGCCACGCAGGTGCCCCAGTTATATGTAATTTTTAGAAAGAAAACCAAAACAATGAAAACTTACAAGTTGATAGGAGTGATTGGGAACTTTAAGTCTAAATCAAAAATAGGAAAATAATCTTGACCCAAAAAAATTTTTTAGTTATTTTGTTCAAATCAGGATCCAAAAGAGGATTTACATGTAGTTAGTATTTAGGAGATTTATTAAATCTCCTTTAATTTATAACAGTTCCTGTCTACCTCCTCTCTTCTTGTGTACTCCATGATATTTATTTGTTGAAGTGACTAGGGCTTTGTCCTATAGAATTTGGCTGACTGCTTCCAGATTGTTTTCACAGGTTTTTCTACCTCCTATATTTCCTGTAGCTGGATCTAGAGATGCTCAGTTAGATTCAGGTTTGACCCCGTTCCAACCCCCCACCCCCCCACCCCCCCACCCCCCCACCACCAACACACACACACCCTGCCTCCCTGGACTACTTTCTTGTGCATAATGTCTGATTGTCCCATTCTTAGTGATGTTAAGGTTGACCTGTTTCCCATCACCTTTTTTGCTAATGGTTTCATCAGACATTGGTGACCTGGTCTAGATCCATTATTTCATTGGGGATTAAAGTGATGATTTTCTAATTGTTTCATTCATTCTTCACTTAAACAATGTTGAACAGGAAAAATTTAGTCTGACAGACCCAGGTTCCTGACCTTTTCCTTTTGTAGTGTAAAATCTGCATGCTACATGTATTTGTCTACTCATTATAAGAAAATGGAAGGGGGGGCACCTGGGTGGCTCAGTCGGTTAAGTGTCCCCGACCCTTGATTTTGGCTCATGTCATGATGACAGCAGAGAACACTTGGGATTCCCTCTCTCCTCTGCAGCTCCCTTGCTGCTCTTTCTGTCTCTCAAAAATAAAGAAACTTTAAAAAAAAAATTGAAGATGAAAAGGAAATAGGGCTAAAATATCAGTAAAAATGTTTAGTTCAGGGGCGCCTGGGTGGCTCAGTCGGTTAAGTGTCCAACTTCAGCTCAGGTCACAACTTCGCGGTCCGTGAGTTCGAGCCCCGCGTCGGGCTCTGGGCTGATGGCTCAGAGCCTGGAGCCTGCTTCCGATTCTGTGTCTCCCTCTCTCTCTGCCCCTCCCCCGTTCATGATCTGTCTCTCTCTGTCTCAAAAATAAATAAAATGTTAAAAAAAAAAAATTAAAAAAAAATGTTTAGTTCACATTGAAGTAGAAAAGGTAATAAGCTTAGTGAAAATCATATAATACTACATTTTAAATTATTCTTTAAAAATCTGTACTGTAAAATGTTAAGTCATCTCTTAATGTTTTATTATAGGCAATACAAGGACCTGTGGAATATGAGTGATGACAAACCCTTTCTATGCACTGCCCCTGGATGTGGCCAGGTAATATATAAATTACTTTAAATCATTTTGTATAGTCACATTTATTAAAACACTGATGACAGTTTTTGTTGTCATGAAAAGGATTCTCCTGCAATTTTTTGTAACATTTTGGAGTTCGAATAAAAATAACCTCGAAAATTTTTGAGAAGAAATTCTTCATTTTTCTGAATAGAATATTTGAATTTTAAAATACACAATCTAATATGGGGAAAAAAAGTTAAAATTCCTGTAATGGAAAGGTGGATACCTAGATGAAATCCAGGGCTTAAAAGTATTTTCATTTGACCATTATTGGTTAAAAAATCATTGTAATTTGCTTAATTGGAAATGAAATATACATTATCTTGCTTGAAAATTATTTTACTTGCTGAACTCATAAAATTAATACTTACCTCTGACAATATCACTAATGCATTAATGTTCTTAATGTACTTAAGTCTAACATTTTCACTACAGAGCATGTGTGAAGTATTTTCAGAAAAATCAGCATTGTTTCAAAAAATAATATTTCAGTGTTTTTAACAGGCTATTACATTATTAATCTATTGCTATTATGATAATTCTAACTTACAGACACCAGTAAAAGGATAAATTTAATGTGTAGTCAAATTACAGAGTACTTAACGATACAAACTGTAGATCATAAATAAGCATTTGTGTTTCATTGGTTGTTATTTGTTTTCTTTAGTTGACATTTTAAATTGCATAATTTGACATACAATAAACTGCACATACTTATAATGTACAATTTCATGTTTTAACATGTATATGCTCATAAGACCATCACCATAATTAAGATAGTGAACATACTCATCACACCAAAAGTTTCTTCATGCCCATTTGTGATCCCTCCGTTTGTTATCCCTCCTACCATTGTAAACCACTATTCTGCCTTATATCCCTATAGATTAGTTTGCATTTTCTAGAATTTTATATAGAGTCATACAGTCTGTACTTTTATCTGGCATCTTTTGTTCCACATAATTAATTTGTGATTTCCCATGTTATGTAATCAATAAATTCTTTTTCATTGATGAGTAATATTTCATTATTAAATGTGGACATTTGGCTTATTTCCAGTTTTCAGTTATTACAAATAAAACTGGTGTAAATATTTGTGTACAAGTCTTTTGTATAGATGAATGCTTTCTTTTCTCTTGGGTAAATGCATAGGAATGTAGTGGTGGGATCATATGATAGATATGTATTTACTTTTTTAAGAAATTGCCAAACTGTCTTCCAAAAATGGATGCACCACTTTACATTCTTACCAAGAGTGTATAAGAGGTCTGGTTGTGCCATATCTTTGCCAACATTTGGTGGTGTGTTGGTCTTCTCATTTTAGCCATTTTTATTGTATATCCTGTAGTTTTAATTTGCATTTCTTTGATGAAAAGATGAGCACTTATTCATGTGCTTGTTGGACGGTTGCCATCCTGGATACCAGTCCATTGTCAAATAGTTTCTCTACTAAGTCTGGTTGGCATCTTAATTTTCATGATAAAAGCTTTTGAACAAGTCTTTCTAATTTTAGTGAAGTCTAATGTGTTAACTTTTTCTCTTCTATGGTTGTTGCTTTCTAAGAAATCTTGTCTAAGAAATCTTTGCCTACCTTTAGGTCACAAAGGTATTCTCCTTTATTTTTCTGAAAGCTTGTTTTTTCATTCAGGTCTCTGTTTCATCTTGAACTCGTTTTTGTATATGTATATACTGGTGTGAGGTAGGAATTCAAGCTCACTTTTTTTCCATGTGATTTTTCAGCATCATTTGTTGAAAAGATTTTTCTTTCTCTATTAATTTGCTTCAACTCCTTCGTTGAAAATCAAATCACTGTGTAACTGTAGGTCTGTTTCTGAGCAGTCTTCTCTGTTCCTTTCATCAGTTTGTCAGCTTTTATGCTAGTACCACAATATCTTAATTACTCTAGCTTTATAATAATGCTTCCAGTCAGGAAAGGGAAGTTCACCAATTTAGTTCTTTCTCCTTTTGAAGATTGTTTTGGATAGTCTGTTAATTTTAGTCACTCTGGTGAGGATGTAGTTGTATCTGATTATGATCTTAATTTACCTGATATCTGATGATGCTGAGCCAGGGTAAAGATAGGAATTACCAGGGTTGGTGCTATTTAGACAGGTTGTGCCTCTCTGATAAGGTGACATTTTAATTAAAACGTGAAAATGTGGGAGCAGACCCTGGAGGAAGAGTTTTTAAACTGAAGGAACAGCAAATATAAAGGTCCTAAGGAGAGAATGGGTTTGGGTGTGTTTAAAAACAGAAAGACGACTGTTGTGGCTGGAGCATGCAGTGACCAACAAGGATAAATAAGGGTAAGAGATGCTGTCAAGTAGAAAAAAAGAGTCCTACTCTCTAGGACTCTGTCGACTGTGATCAGGTATTTGGGCTTTATTCACAGAGTGATGAAAAGCCATTACTGAGCTAAGAATGCAAACGGGGAGTAGACTGACAGCTGTTAGGTGAGAGATAATGGTGTCTTTGTCTACATGCTAATAGTGGAAATATAGAGAAGTAGACTGATTTGACATATATTTTGGACATATATTTGATATTCATTTTTCTATAAATTCAAGAAAGCTATAAAAATTACACTTCCCAGAATTTTTTATGACTAGTATTTCCTAGGAAATTGAAAATTCATATAAAAATTGATTTTAGAAGTACCAATTTGGTGGTGGTAATGTAGTACAAGTTCTTTTTTGTCATAAGTATTGATACTATTCCAAATTTGAAATTTAGCTTTAGTGCACTTAAATTTAAATTTTCAAATAGATTTTAAATTTCTTAAAACATACTTTGTTGATATTATTTTGGAGAGAGACCAGTAGAAATCAGTGCAGAGAATACTAACTGTTGACTGTTGCTATTAAAAATGTTTTTAGGGGCGCCTGGGTGGCTCAGTCAGTTAAGCGTCCGACTTTGGCTCAGGTCATGATCTCGCAGTTTGTGAGTTCAAGCCCCACGTCAGGCTCTGTGCTGAGCTCAGAGCCTGGAGCTTGCTGCAGATTCTCTGTCTCCTTCTCTCTCTGCCTCTTCCCCACTTGTGCTCTGTCTCGCTCTTGTCTCTCAAAAACAAATTTTAAAAAATGTAAAAAAAAAAAAAATTAAAAAATGTTTTTATATGCCACTATTATGTATTTCACAGAAAGAGTTGCATTCATTGCATTTGTTTTAAAGTGATGTTCCACTGAATTTGGTGAAAGAGACAAAGTGATATAATTTAGTGAAAGATTCATTTAACATGGGAACTCTTCTATTTTATTGGTAATAGCTTTGCTTTTGGTGATGCTTTCATTGAAAATTATCTCTTTGGTAGAATGTTTATATGTTATAAGCTGTTTTGCAAAGGAAATTAAGATTGATTTTATTCAGTCTAAAGTGTCACTGGAGGTATGTTAATGTGAGTATGTGTGTATAACTTTCTGATGTTGAGTAGATTTCTTCAACTAGTAAAAAAGTAAGACGAGCTAGTGGTCTGATGGTTTTATAACTTAGTTGTACCTATTTAATCTGTTAGTAATCTATATCGTGGATGTGAATGCATGTATTAAATGCAGAATGACTGACGTCTTAGGAAGTTAGTTCTGGTAAGTGTTCAAGCCTTAGAAACACAGATTTCTCAGATATCAGAGCTTAAATTCCTTATAGAAGCAACTGGTTTACTTCCCTTCCATCTGTCAGGTTACCCTTTTTAACTTTTTAAGAGAGATGGTTATCTTATCCTACTTTTCTTGACTGCCTTTCCATTTTATTCAGCTGTATGCTCAAAGCCTTGTTGTTTAGCAAAATACTGTGTACATGTATAACAGTTTGCATTGGGGTTGTACTCTGAATTGCCTGGGAGAAAGAAATTATGAATTCAGTATGTTGTTATTACTAGTAGTATCATAATTTTTCTATAAAACTTACTTTCAAAATAAACTTTTTAATTTGGCTCAGAAAACGGTTCAAATAGATTTTGCAAAAATTTTAACTTAGCATGTAGTAGCTATTTTATAAGCATTTGTTGAAAAAATAATTTATTTCATTCATATACATAGATATATATTCATCTATCTATAGATATATCTGTCCTTTCCTGGTGACTGCCTTTTGACAAGATGACTGTTGGCATTTTTTTTAAGTTTCTAGTTAAAGGTAAATAAATTAGCTCAGGTGATAGCTAAGGTTCAACTCCCCTATATCAGGTACCAGTTTCAATGTATTTTATCCATGTACATCAATAATATCATCTGATCAAAAATCTCTTAATAGCATTTTGGTAAATTTGATCTGTAGATCATATGTGAGACTTCATAAATTCATATTTCTTGTTCTCCCCCTTTTAATATTCACATGATCCTAAATGGTTTTTAGGGTTCTTTTAACTGTTCTTTTTTACTTAGGATTAAATTTGGTGCCATTTTCACATGTTTTGTACAATTTGTGCAATTCTGTATGTAGTTGCTCTTTGATTTGGATATTTGTGGTCGAACCAATCCAGGCAGGGGATAGGGGTAGAATAAGTTCCTAGGAGATAACTGTCCATGTTCTTATCTGTTAATTATGACCTCTACCAAAATGCATTTATTCACAAATGTTTAATTATTGCCTCCATGGGAGAAATTACATTGTTAGGTTCTTTGGACATAAAGTGAATCTTGCTTTAAGGTACTTTTAGTGTGGAATGTAATACATGTATATTTAAAATTCTAATGTAAGGTAATTAAATATGCTAGTAAATTCTACACATATGTTTATTCTCTAAGAGCAGTTTATTCAGCGGTCTATGAAAAGACAGCTACTTCTTCCTCCAAATTTGGGAGTAATTCTTATAATGATAAAGCAATAGTAAGATAGCACTTGAGTGGGAAAGAGCTGGATTATAAAATGAACTGCTTTGTTATATTGATTGCTATTTCTTCACTGAATTACAAGAAGCATTTTTGCTTAATATGGTAACATAAAGAACCTGATTTACTTCTTAATTTATTCAGGAGTAATATTTCTACAAGAGAAGGAATCCATTTTGATGGTTTAGGGGAACTGAGTTCAAATATGTATAATTTTAACATTCCCGTTTATAAGGATGTAGAACAGAGAGTTTATATCTCTTAATGTGGCATTTTATAATTATTGCTCTGAAATAAAATATAAGTGCTCCCTATTTTCAGTTATAATTGTTGCTCGATAAGGAGCATCTTCATAAAGGTTGATGTCCAGACATAATTTTATTTTAAAATGAACTAGCTTATTATATTGGTTGCTATTTCTTTGTTGGATTATAACAAAAGCATTCTTTTTTAACGTGGTAACATAAAGAACCTGATTTACTTCTTAATTTGTCCGGGAATAATATTTTTATAAGAGAATTCTCATTTTAAAAGTGGTAAGTAACCTGAAGTCTGGGTCAATACAGTGCTTTCCTCAGAAGTCATTGTACCATGGAATATATATTTCTACTATGATAAAGCAAAAAAAAGAAAAAATCAGTAGTGGTCTGTTTTTAGTATCCAAATGAAATTTATATGAAGTTTCTTTGCCTCAGGTTTTATGAGTTTGCCTCAGTCAGATGAGTTTTGTGACTTAGTAATACATCAGTATTGCTTATTCTTGGGTAATGGGTTTCTCTATGATTATATGAAGTCTTCTGTGTTTATACTAACAATAGATTCTTTTATAGTTAACAAACTATTTCATTGTTAATGGTGGTTTTACATGTTGTGGAAATGAATTTCCTTATCATTTTACTTATTTGATCAAATTGAAAATCTTAACTATATTTTAAAACTTTTTGCCACAGCGTTTTACCAACGAGGATCATTTGGCTGTCCATAAACATAAACATGAGATGACACTGAAATTTGGTCCAGCACGTAATGACAGTGTCATTGTGGCTGGTTAGTATATGCTTTTATTAATAGCTTATATACATATTTCACCTGGAATGTGCACAATTTTTGTGTATTCTCTGTAAATAATATAGTCTGGTGATATTCCAATTCATTTACAGTAAATGTTGGCAACATGTATTTTACCCATTACATTTTCATGTTTCCTTCTGACCATTCATTTCACTTTTTTTGTGTGTGGTTTTTCAAATGTAGATTTCAATGTCAGTTTTGTGGAAGTTAATTTAGAACCCCAGGAGCATTTTTATAGCATCTCCAGAATTTACATTTAATTGATAATTGAACTAATGTGATGTTTTGTCAGTGTTTCTTTTAGCTTTTTACACCTGGTTTACAATGCTGTGGGAAGATAGGAAATGATCAAGCTTCTCCTGTTGGAGAGAGATCAATTAGCTGACTTGCTCACTAGAATTTGTTTATATTTCTTTTGGGACTAAAACATCTGTGTTAGTAAAATACTCTCAATAAAGGGGCCTAAATTCAGTATTTGCTTTTCTTGTGTTTTGAGCCTATGAACATACAGTATTACATAAGCAGATGAATATCTTTCACAATATGTGAAAAGAGAAAATTCATGCATTGTTTTATTGTCCTTTCATGCTGTATTAGCTGCCCCTTTTTTGGTATTTAAATATATATACACACACGTCTATGTGTATGGACACACACATAATACGCATAGTTTTACTGCACTTTCTATATTTTATAAGTATCATGATAAGAAAACAAAGTTTCATATAAAACTTAATATATTTATATAAATTTCAGACCCTTTAGTGTCATAACCACAAAGTCGTAAGTATTCAGAATCACCCCTAAATTATTCTTTTCTCAAGTTTGGGTTATACTGCTTGTAAGTCTGGAATTAACCCTGATATCTGAATATTATGAATATTTTGAAATTAATACCCAGCATAGAAATTGTCATATGCAGTGCTCTGGAGAGATAATGAGGCAGATGGTTTTTCCTGTACTTTCAGTATCATAATTTTTGTACTGAAAAAATTTGAGGTAACAAAAAGTTGGTAATTTGTCAAAAACTAGGAAAAATGAAAGAGAGAATGCTCAGTGTATCTTTAGTTCCATAAAAGGAAGCAGAGAAGAATGAGCTATACATTTCTTTAAAATGGTATACATCAGATCTAAAGAGCTAGAACCAAAAAAAAGCAGTCAAACAAAGTAACAACAACCTGGACAGTTCACTCTCCTAGGCATGAAGGTCTTTGCTTGTCTGAAACTTCTTGCCCTAGAGCAATGTCTGGAAATTTTCAACTTAAAAATGTTTCGGGATTGGTTTCTAGAAATCTCCTGTTGCTTTACCTTTATTACAGTAGAAAAATAGAACATGTTCAAACACAGCACTTGACCATTTTTTTACTAACATATGTTGAAATAAGTAGTTTAGCATTACTGTATAATGCATGATGTGTGTGGTATATATTTGATGGTCAGTAGCCATAAGCCACTGCATATCATATTTAAACCGTTGATGTTTAAACCATGCCTGTGTTGATGTTTCTTTTCTCAGGCTTCATCATTCCAGTAATCACTAATAATGCATACGCATAAAACATGGTTATTTTTAAGCTCTTTCTCTCCCTTTAACACAAATTAGGAGCCTTCTGTTGAGGTGAGATAGACCTTTTGCATGTGAATAGAAGAGTCAGATTTATATTCAGTTTACTAATTCAGCTATGATGGACTTAAACTGATATGAGTATTCTGAGCCATTACTGTGATAGAGTTATAGAAGTCTTTTGAGGGTTAGTGGGTACGTATGTTGTAGACTAACAGGTAAAATGATGGCAAGAGAGAGTCTCTTCAGTAATTTAGATAATACTAGTAGTGTTTGAAATAGGCTTACATTATACATAATATGTGTGAAATGTAGGTCATTTTAGTGTTAAATATATTTATATGTAGTAAGCATATCATTACTCTAGATATATGTGGGGCAGAGATGAAACAATAAGTAATGCCCATTCTGGGGGCACAGTATTTAACAAATATATGAATTTTAATTTTACAAAATCTTAAACCAGGATTCATCCTTATACATGTATTTAATTTAGGCTAGATTCCTAATACAACCTGTAAGTTAAAATGCATAGAATGTGAATAGAATTTCAGTGTGCCACCAACTCTGGTCAGTATGAATAAATAGCCTGGAAAATTATGAGACCAAATAGGCAGAGTCCATAAAAATACTATTTTTTATTCAACATGGACCTTAACTGGCATTTATTCTATAACCAGTATATGTGTTAATGTACATAGCATAAGCACATATTCAAGGATAGTTAAAATATTCCAAGTTGTGAGAAAATAGAGTTGACTATTCCTCTACTGCCTAGAAATTAAGGTAGAACTTTACATAAATATGTAACTCTTAAATAGCCCCTTGTTCCAAACTTGAAAAATGCATTAAAATAGAAAATTGGCTTTAGCAGATAGTAATAAGGAAGGAGGGTTGGTTATTTTTGTTGTTGTTGTTGTTGTTGTTTTGGTTTGTTTTTGTTTCAGGGCTCTTGTTTTAACCTTCTTTTTCTTCCTTGTAGTATTTTGATCTACCTCCTAAAAATTCTGTTTTATCTTAAGCTTGCTTTCGTAATAGATTATGAACACTAGTGGAAGGGCCAGGCTAGAGTGAAGATACATGCTCTAGTCCTAGTTTTCCCCAAACTGCATGTATTTTAAACAATCATAATTTTTTAATAATGTAAAATTTTTAAAATTCTTACTGCCTTAAATAATGATAATAGTTGATCTCTGAGTAGAAGATGCTTGTCACTCTACTCAGAGAGAAGGTCTGGACTAAGGAAGAAGAAGGACTTTTTTCATACTTTTATGGTTCATAAAGTTGGAGGAAATATCTTGAACTGCAACAAAAACTTAACCAAATTTTGTTTGCTTTAAAGGAAGAGGTCTTTCCAAAGAGAATTAACAGCTGATTGAACCAGTCCTGCTAATTTGTTAATTTACTAGCTATATTTTAGGGTCCTGCATGATATTTAAATCTATGTGATTGCTTCTTGACGTTTATTTCAGATCAGACCCCAACACCAACAAGATTCTTGAAAAACTGTGAAGAAGTGGGTTTGTTTAATGAATTGGCAAGTCCATTTGAGAATGAATTCAAGAAAGCCTCAGAAGACGACATTAAAAAAGTATGTTGTTAACCATGAAATTAAAAAAAAGAGTACTTCTAACAGAACGATAATCATAGCTAACACTTCTGCTTTCTTATTTTAGAAATGCTGATTGGCATTTTGGAATTCCTAACATTTTCTTTTAACGTTTGTATTTTAGATGCCTCTAGATTTATCCCCTCTTGCAACACCCATTATAAGAAGCAAAATTGAGGAGCCCTCTGTTGTAGAAACAACTCACCAAGATAGTCCTTTACCTCACCCAGAATCTACTACCAGTGATGAAAAGGTTAGAAATTTGCATTTTTGGTAGAAAATCACCCCAAGTAAAGTTTAGTATTTGATTTACATAAAATGTTAATGTAATAAGTTGTACATAATTGAGTGTCAGGCTGTAATAGTCTTATATGTAAAAGCCTGTGAATACTCATGGAAATTTCAGGGCAAGAAGACGTCACCTTTGTAAAAAATTGGCTTTTTATTACACAGAAAAATTACAGGGGAGGACAGCAGTCATTTTAAATAAAACTTATTTTTTAAAGGCTACACAAATTTATAAAAACTTAATTTTTCTGGGTTTTGTTATTTTATTCTTTGCTACTTTTTTTTTTTTTTAATGTTTATTTTTGAGAGAAAGAGAGTGCAAGCGGGGGAGTTGGGGACATAGGGGGTTGGGACATAGAATCTGGAGCTGCGAGATCATGACCTGAGGTGAAGTAGGACGCTTGACCGACCGAGCCACTCAGGCGCCCCTATTCTTCACTGCTCTTATATAGTGACAGCTTTTTCTTTACTACTAAAAATTGCTCAAACCAAGGTTATTTAGGCTTTTTAAGGGCTAAAGCAATACTCATTCTCAGCAATGGGTCTTTGGTACTGCCAACTGAGGTGATGGTGATACTGTCTTAGTACAGGCCTTTTGTAGGCAATTTAGGGCTTATTCCTGGATCTTGAATACCTTGGTAATTTGGGACCCTTTGGGCTATAGTATGGGTTGAGTAACCATTATTGTGAGTATTTCTTGATTGCTTTTTTTCATAAGCACATCTAATGAACACATGGGGTGCTATGTGTGGCACAATGAAGAGGCATTGACAATGTTTCTGTGTAGATTATTTTATTCTAAAACCATAAATGGATTAATGGATTTCTGTCATGGCAGAGGATGACGTGGCTTTGACCTTAGATGTTTTGTGGGGTGTTTTCCTCAGTTCCTAATTATAAAAGCGAGTCTCTATAAAAACTTTAAGAATATAGAAAAATATAAGGAAGAAAACCAAAATCTCCTCTTAGCCCATAATTGAGTGATAAGAAATACTAATATTTTGAAACATTTTTTCCTAGATATATGCATGCATTTATACAAATATACTGTGTAAGTGAATAGCTCATTAGAAGGATAAATAGATACCAAGAAAAATTCGAAGAAAGATCCTAGTTTACTTTTTAATTTAAAAAATTTATTTTTAATTTTTTTTTAAGTAAGCTGTACACCCATCATGGGGCTTGAACTCATGACCCCAAGATCAAGAGTCACATGCTCTACCAATTGAGCCAGCCAGGCATCCTGATCCGAGTTTACTTTTATATCATGCATTCGACATTCAGCGTTAATGAACATTTTCCCACATCATTAGAAAATTTCCAAAATCATAATTTTCTTCATTTTTTGAGAATGTTATTTAAATCCAAGTTAGTTAACATGTAGTGTAATAATGGTTTCAAGAGTAGAATCTGATTGATTCATCACTTACATATAACATGCAGTGTTCATCCCAACAAGTGCCCTCCTTAATGCCCATCACCCATGACCCATCCCCCTACCCAGCCACCCCTTCAGCAGCCCTCAGTTTGTTCTCTGTATTTAAGTCTCTTATGGTTTGTCTCCCTCTCTGTTTTTATCTTATTTTTGCTTCCCTGTATTCATCTGTTTTGTTTCTTAAATTCCACATATGAGTGAAATCGTATGATATTTATCTTTTTCTGACTTATTTTGCTTAGCATAATACATTCTGGTCCCATCCACATTGTTGCAAATAGCAAGATCTCATTCTTTTTGATTGCCGAGTTATATTCTATTGTATAGATATACCACATCTTCTTTATCCATTCATCAGTCAGTGGACATTTGGGCTCTTTCCATAATTTGCCTATTGTTGATAGTGCTGCTATAAACATTGGGGTGCATATGCCCCTTCAGTCAGCATTTTTGTATCCTTTGGATAAATACCTAGTAGTACAATTGCTGGGCCATAGGGTAGCTCAATTTTTAATTTTTTGAGGAACCTCCATACTGTTTTCCAGAGTGGCTATACCAGTTTACATTCGCACAAAATCATAATTTTTAATGGTTGTACTTTATCATTATCTTAATGTATTTAATTATCTTGTTGTTTTTTGGACATAAAGGTTTCCACATTATCACAGTTACAGGAAATATTGTTAACTCTTTGATATGAATATCTTTTTTCCTAAAGATCGTGCCAGTCCCTTCACACTCAACAGTTTTTCGCTGTTCATTGCTGCTTCAGCTTCTTTCAGGAGTAATCCTTGCTACATTCCAGCCTCCTGGGCAGGGCATAGCCATGCCAATTTGTTAAAGTCCATTCTGGGCCCTCTTCACTTTTCTTTCTCACTTTTCTTCCTAGGTGAGATCACCTAGACCATAACTTTAAAAACCATCTACATGCTGATGACTCTCCAACTTCTATCAACCAAGATATCTCCTGGATTTCCATATTCATCTCTCACTCCCGTCTTGACATTTCCTTTTCTATGACTGAAAGACATCTTAAACTTAATACATCTAAATCAGAACTCTTGATTTTTTTTCCATAATTCTCCCTATCTCAGTAAATTTTCTCTCCATCCCATTGAGTTGCTCAAGTCAAGAATCCTTAGTTTCTTCTTTTTCTTCACACCAACACCAGTAGCAAATCTTATCAGACTTACTTTCTGAAATATTAATTTATCCTCTTTGATCTTCGGTGTCATCACTTTAGTCCCAAGCCATCATCTTTTACTTGGATTATTAATAATTACTTCTAACTGGACTTTCTACTTCCATCTCCAATATTCTATAGGTAGCTTTATTATTAATACATTATATAATCACTTTCCTGCTTAAAATCCTTCAGTGGTTAGCCATGGCATTTAAGATAACTAATAGTCCTTTCATAAGGCCTCATTGATCTAAGCTTGTCTGCCCATTCGACCTTCACTTCATGCCACTCTGGTGTATTCCCCAAATATTCTAAGTTTTTTCCTACCTTAAAGACATTACTCTTGGTATTGCTTCCCTCTCCCTAGATAGAATTTTCCCCGGCTGTCCTTTCAGTATCTGTTCATCCAGCACCATTTTTTGCAGAAAAGCTCACCTCACCTCACTATGTATGCTATCTAAAGTAAGCCAACCCCAACCTTCCCTCAGTTAATCTTTCATGATTTATTATGTTGTACTGTTATTTTATAACATACTACTATTTGGAATTTTCTTGTTCTGCTTGTTAATTGTCTCTTTCTTCCCAGTAGCCCTTGAGGGCATGCTATAAATTCTCAAACTTGTGGAATAAATGAAGTTCCAATAGTACTAGTTGATCTTTTCTTCCTATGTAGCTAAATAAGATTTTGATAATAAGAGGCAGCATAAAGACCAATTCTAAGAACACAGTAGACCCAATTTTTACCCTAACTAGTAAAAGGAGTTCTAGGTAAAGCTCTTAATCTCTTCCTAATCTGTAAAACTGGGGAAAAGACCATCTTTAAGGTCCTGGCTAACTCAACAAATTCTGTGTTTTTCTTTAATTTGCAAAGATTTCACTCCAGTAATTATTTTACATTCAGGATATCAACATTACTTGACCTTTTGACATTAATAAATTGTTGTAGCAAACAATTGTATTAAAAATTTTTAATCATTTCTATTACTAATTTGTATCAGTCTCTCTGGATCTGTTTCCCCTATTTACAGTATAATGATGGAGTAGGACTAGGCGGTCTCATGGATTTTCAGAAATGTTCATGGAATCATAGCCAAGTTACTTAGCCTGTTTCTGGATTGATAGGAAAACAAGTAGTATGGAAAAAAAAAAACACCACTCTGATGTTTTTATTTTTATTATTTTTTTTAGGTGTTTTTAAATTCAAATATGAACGTTATATTTGACGCTTTTTAGCTACTTCTAAAATTTTCTTTTTAATAACTTTAGCTTGTAAAATTTTAAATAACTTTGGACATTACTTTGGGGGAGGGTATTATTCTGTAGATGCTTTTAATTTTTTTTTTTTAACGTTTATTTTTTTTGAGACAGAGAGAGACAGAGCATGAACGGGGGAGGGTCAGAGAGAGGGAGACACAGAATCCGAAACAGGCTCCGAGCTGTCAACACAAAGCCCGACGCGTGTAGATGCTTTTAGAAGTGTGTTATATTCTGTTCACTTTTAAGTTTCATGGATTGACTTATAATTAAATGTTTTGTTGGGGCGCCTGGGTGGCGCAGTCGGTTGAGCGTCCGACTTCGGCCAGGTCATGATCTCGCGGTCCGTGAGTTCGAGCCCCGCGTCAGACTCTGGGCTGATGGCTCGGAGCCTGGAGCCTGTTTCCGATTCTGTGTCTCCCTCTCTCTCTGCCCCTCCCCCGCTCATGCTCTGTCTCTCTCTGTCCCAAAAATAAATAAAAAACGTTGAAAAAAAAATTAAAAAAAAATGTTTTGTTAATGTTTATTTATTATTTGAGAGAGACAGACAGAGCTTGAGAGGGGAAGGGCCAGAGAGAGAGGGAGACACAGAATCTGAAAGCACACTCCAGGCTCCAAGCTGTCAGCACAGAGCCTGCTGCAGGACTCGAACTCCCGAACCGCGAGATCATGACCTGAGCCAAAGTCAGACGCTTAACCAAGTGAGCCACGCAGGCACCCCGGATTGACTTATAATTTTAAATCCCACCCTTTTTTATTTCATCACTAAATAGGAGGTACCATTGGCACAAACTGCACAGCCCACATCAGCTATCGTTCGTCCAGCATCATTACAGGTTCCCAATGTGCTGCTTACAAGTTCTGACTCCAGTGTAATTATTCAGCAAGCAGTACCTTCACCAACCTCAAGTACTGTGATCACCCAGGCACCATCCTCCAACAGGCCAATCGTGTAAGTGATGATTTGGGCCAGTCATTGAACTGTTTATTAATCAAGTTTTTCTTGTCACAATTTTTCCCACGACATGTAATTCAAATTGTGGCCTTAGTTTTGTGTGTGTATGTTAATCATGTTCTGCATGCTTTGATTTTTGGAAAAAGTACTTGGGTTGTCTTTTTCTCTTAGTGTTATCTAATAGATTAGAAAATAAATATCTAAAACTTAATTTAAAAAAAAATCGCATTGAATGTGAATTTAAGGTGGTCTCTAATTTTCATGCTATTTCACACAGAATACATAAAATTACTCCAGCAGATGACATTTTTTTCAGTTCTTAAACATATGTCAAGACATTGGTTTTTTCCCAAACATTTTAAGTAATCTCTACACTCAACACGGGGCTCAACTTACCTGATCAGAAGTTAAATGCTGTACCAACTGAGCCAGCCAGGTGACCCTCAAGACCTTCTGATAAGAATTTTTCTCATTCAGCATATTGGAGATTGTCCTGTTTTTTGGACCTGTTGTTTCTCCACACTGCTATATACATTATGTATTTAGAATACAATTAAAAATAATAAAATTTTGTAATTTGCTTTGCAGTGGTTAGAAAATTTATTTTTAAATAATATGATAATAGGAGTAAAAATACTCTCGTATTGTTAGAAGTGGCTAATAAGGATTTCTTACCTTTAATTATTCTTCTTTTATTTTTCTTAGTCCTGTACCGGGCCCATTTCCTCTTCTGTTGCATCTTCCTAATGGACAGACCATGCCTGTTGCTATTCCCGCATCAATTACAAGTTCTAATGTGCATGTTCCAGCTGCAGTCCCGGTAAGTTTGAGGTTTAGACTCTGTAAACTGATCTAGGGCTGCTTGATTCGTTTATGAAACTGAATCCAAAAAAATACTTACTAGGGGTTAGTAGTGTGTATTTATTCATATTTATAATGACAGCATATACCATTCAAAACAAACATAATTAATTGGTTAGAAAATGTTTTTCCATCCTCTCAAAATTTTCTTTTCCTTGTTTCCATACAACACCCAGTGCTCATCCCAACAAGTGCCCTCCTCAATGCCCATCAACCCTCAGTCTGTTCTCAGTATCCAGGAGTCTCTTATAGTTTGCCTCCCTCTCTCTAACTTTTTTCTTTTTCCCCTTCCCCTCCCCCATGGTCTTCTGTTAAGTTTCTCAAATTCTTCCTTGTATTTTTAATTTTAAGAAATTTATTCCTTATTCAGCCCATTTCACTTTGACTAGATTTGTAGAATTCAATTATTAACACAGATTTCTGTTCTTTAGGAATATATGTGTACGAAAACACATGTCCAGTAATTCCATGGTACTTTGACTATTGCAGGAATTGTTTATAAGGACACTCTCTGTGAACTTTTATGGAAATTGACAAATTTTAAAAGATAAATCAGGACAGTAGATCAATAAGGGTTTATAGTTTTCTGATTCTGAACTCTCAAATTTGTATAACCATTGTGCAGATATAGCACAAATCTCATATTGAATATATTCTCTAGCAATTATTTGTTAATATATTTTGCATAGCTTGTTCGGCCAGTCACCATGGTGCCTAGTGTTCCAGGAATTCCAGGTCCTTCCTCCCCTCAACCAGTACAGTCAGAAGCAAAAATGGTAAGCAAGATTGTACTTGTTCTGTACATTTCTTGAGCCTGTTTTGAATTAGTTTTTCCATTAAAGCCTGCTTCAAATGTACAGTTTAGATCACATTTTATAAAGCTTTGGAATGTATTACACTATGCAAGAACCAGATAATATGGAAGAGTTTCCATTAGCATAGTGACTAATTAGTGGTACTTTACAATAAATGGATGAATTTGAGAGTAAAGTCCTAGTTCTTGTCATCGGTTTGTCTGCTTTTGAGCTGTGGCGTTTTGAACAAAATCTCCTCCTTGTGGTAGCTAGGAATATTACAGCTGAAACTAGGTGCAGACATTGGAAGGCCATACAGATGGTTTTAAACAGTGATAGGAATTAGTAGAACAGTTTTGACAAGAATTCTGAAATTGTATACAAGTTAGTAAATGTAGCACATAATACACAAAGAAAATCCATATTTTTGAGTTGCGTTTTGACACCAAGAAACTGGTGGTGTTTAAGGGATAAGCTATAGATTAGGAGTCCAAAGACATGGGTTTTAATTTTAATTCTGACTCTGCTGTTCATTACCCTTAATCAAGCCATTTTAATTTTGAGGAGACTCGGTATTCTTAGGTGTAAAGAGATTAAACGTTGATTTTTAGAGTTTCTCTTAGCCCCAAATTCCATAAATGTGCTAAATTCCTTGGCAAAAAACTAAAGCTGCTTTTTGTTTTTTTAATCCATGTAATTCTCCCTTCTATAGTCTTAACACATTTTCAGGACTAATTCTGAACATCAGTTAATGTATCCTTAGAAAAATTAATAGATAATTTTGCATCAGTTCTGTGCTAGGCAGTATACTAACAGTATAAATGTGTACATATAAAAACCATTATATATTGCAAAATTTCAAGTTTTTTACCTCTATTCTCCATTGCTAATAATCTCAAAATGGCATGTGATAACTAACAGTAAAACTTAACACACCATCTGAATGAACAATGTTTGAAGAGTGTAAAAATTAGCTAGTTATTGATTGTGGTGAGAAAACTTATGAAAACCCAAGAGGGCAATTTTTTGTATTAACAGCATGTTTAACTCAAAGCTTTGGAAATACTAAGATGCATCTTCACTTGATAGCAAAAAAGCTTCATTGGGAATGTTTTTTATACTTCTAAACATACCGTACTAGTGAAAAATTCAATTTAGTGAGAACTGAATAGAGTAGAAATAGGAGTTAACGAGATCTGTTGTTCTATCCTACATCTAAAAATACTTTTACATATTCAGTGGACTTTTTTTCCTAGCAAATTAATTCAAAAGGAACAAGTCAGATTTAAAGAAATACTTTTGGCTATAAGAGTAGGCCATACTTGTAGAAACTATTAAATTTAATACTTCCTTGAATAACTTTTTCTTTTAGGTCATCAGGAAATTAACAAGAATAAAAGTGTTTTGTGTGCTTGTATATTAAAAAAATCAAAGCTATAACTTTATATATGGAAAATAATCATTGGTTGAAGGCCCAAAAAATAGCATGGGGAGTCATAGATTGCCCTACTTAAATTTAACAATCCAGTTAAATTTATTATTAGGATTTTGCTAATGTAAAATAACCATATTTAGGTGATTGCCTATTTTAATTGGAGTAGTAAATAAGATTGTCCTGTTTTAATTAAATAAAAAGACTCAGAAATTAGTCCGTTTCCTTTTTTTTTTTTTTTTCTAACTTTTCATTATGGAAAATTTCAAACATATACAAAGTAACCAGTATAGAATAATGAACCCCCATGTACCCATCACCAGCTTCAATTATTAGCACTGTAACTGCCATTCGTGTTTTATCTATGCCTCAGACCATTCCCTACCCAACTCAATTATTTTTTAATAGGCCTTTCTCAGTGTAAAATTTATATACATTGAAATGAACCAATTTTAATTTTGATGTATAAGTGTATTAATGTAACTCACACTGCTATCATGATATAGAACATTAACATCTACCCAGAAAGTTTATTTCCCTTTGCAATCAGTATACCCAACTGTTGTCACCAGCAATTAGTTCTAGAATTTAATATAAATGAATCCATATATATTCTTGTGTCCAGCCACAAGATTTATCAATGTTGTTGAATGTATTGGTTTGCTGCTTTTTATTGCTGAGTAGTATTCCATTGTGTGAATATAACACAGGTTCTTTATCCATTCTCTTGTTGGTGGACACTTGAATGGTTTTCAGTGTTTAGCATTGTGAACAGAGATGCTGTGCACGTTCTTGTGTAACTCTTCTTGCGGATGTTTATTTTCATTTGGCCTATCTACTGAAGGGTAGAATTTGCTGAGTAAGGGGTAGGTATACATTTAACTTTGTAAGAAACTGCCAGACCATTTGCCAAAGTTCTGAATTCTCACAGAGTATGGGAATTCCAGTTCCACATTTTTGCCAGCATTTGGCTTTGTCTCATTTTCATTGTAGACATTTCTAGCAGTTTGTAGCAGTATCTTATGGTTTTATTTAATTTCTGATTTTGCCAGATGCTTTTGTGATATCTTCTGCTGATTTCTTAAAATGGGTTGTCTCTTATTTTTATGTTATAGGAACTATTTAGATATACTAAATACGAAATTTTTGTTACATATGTCTTACAAATATTTTCTCTTAGTGGGTAGCTTGGCTTTATTCTTCTTAATGATAGTACAAACATATCATTCATTGCTACTTTTATCTCTAATGCTTTCTCCTAGTTAATTGGGTTTAATGTGCCTATGTTGTTTTGGCTTAAAGTGGAAGCTTGGATTATTGATTAAACCTTTTTTACCTTTCCAGTATAGGCATTTAAAGCTATAAATTTCTTTCCACAAATTTGATCTGCTATATTTTCATTATCATATATCTTTTAATTTCCTTTGTGATTTCTTTGAACTACTGGCACTTATATAAAAGTATATTGTATAATTTCCAAATATCTGGGGGCTTTCCTTTTTATCTTGATTTCTATTTTAATTACGTTGTGGTTTGAGAACATACCACCTTTGGTATATTTGCTTGTCCTATGTTTCCATTTTCTAATATATCATACCTGTTTGGCTCATTTGTGAAAATTAGATATTGCCCTTCTATCCAGGTAATATGAACTGGTAACAAAATACCAATTGTCTAGAATGCTAAGGGAATTCTGATTAATTGGGGGTTTTGTTGTTGTACAGAAATAATTTCACATTTCATCATTGGTTTTATATTTTTATGAAATATTGCTAGTCTGGTTTCCCTTAGTCTAATTACTGTCTAAGAATTTTCACTGCTTGCGTGTTATCAACTATACTTCTATATTGTTACAAGTACAAAACCAATCTACCAACATTGGGAAATGACCTAAAAATAGTTTGGGTTTTGTAGTTGGTTTCATGTTCATATGTTTTCCCTCAGTCTCATTTAATAATTATTTCTGTCCATTATCATTTATTTAACATATATTTCTTAGGTACTAAGAAATTCAGCAGATGTGATCTTAAATTTTGAGTTTCTCTTGCAAATCGTTCTGGTGATCATCAAGAGAGGCAAAGAAGTCTTCTTTTAAGGCCATTGATTATATTCTTTAGCAGTTAGGATTATATCAGTGAGTTGTTTGTTTTTGGTGCCCTTGATAACTTTTGTGCATAAAAACCATTATTCAGGGACTGTTTTTATTTATTTGATTTTTTATTTTTTTTTTCAGGGACTGCTTTTAAAAAATATATTAGATTTATTAAAGTTACAAATTCAGAAACTTAGTTCTTCCCTGAATTTTTAAGGCCAGTTTACAAATACAACTATATAATTGCTTTTAAAGGTCTTCAAATATAATTAATTTTAAACATGCCAAACTTCATTTTAAACTTAATATATCCTGTTTTCCCTATAGGTACCTCAGTTGTCTAATAAACTTCTCTAAGTACTTTAATAACCTTTTAAGTTTAATTAAACTTATAGATATGAGGCTTGGTTTTCTTAAATAGTCCATTATTGGGAGGCTTATGAGATTATTTTAGCTCTTCCAATTAAAATCACAAGACTGAATTGATCTTTTAACCATTTTAAATTGAAATTCAAGGGTAACTGATTACTCTGTGGCAAGTTACTTTAATTACTTTCAGAACATAGAATACCAAATAGGTACAAATGATTTTAAAATTTGAATTAATATGTCAGTGTCATTGATTTTTAGCCCCCTGGAGCTTAATAAGGTAAAAGACTTACCAATTGAGGAAATAATTGTATCCTCCCAACTGAAGAAAGTTGAGACTGGTTTCCTTAATGACGGGTAAATGATCACAGGACTTGATTCTCCATCAGTGATAGGACTCCAAATCCAGTTTCTCCAAATGAGTGATTCCCAGCTCTTATCCCTTTGATTCATGTTACACATTAAATAATTTTTTTTTGCCAGTCTGCTAACCCTCTAGTAAAATTTACAATGTCTTCTTTCAGGCTTGAGTTGGACTGTGCTTTGTTGTTGCCTTCAACTCTTTGAAAATACTTAAACATCCTCCCTGTTTCGTTTTGCTAAAATGATGTGTGGTTCAGAAGATGTTATATACAAACCTAATGGTAACCACAAATCAAAAATTGGTAATAGGTATGCAAAAAAAATAGAGAAAGGAATCCAAATATATCACTAAAGAAAGCCAACTTGTGGTGAGAGAAGAGAGCAAGGGAAGGAAAAAACAGAAGATCTATAAAAACAATCACAAAACAAATGACAGAATACCAATAAATACAGACTTATCAATAATTACTCTGAATGTAAATGGACTAAACATTCCAAAAAAAAAAAGGCATAGGGTGATGGGAGGGATTAAAAAAAAAAATAAGACCAGTGTATATGCTGCCAACAAGAAACTCCTTGCAGACCCAAAGTCATATGCAGATTGAAAAAGAGGGGATGCAGAAACATTTATCATGCAAAGGGGTGTGAAAAGAAAGCTAGGGTAGCAATAGCTGTATCAGACAAAATAGACTTTAAGACAAAGACTGTAATAAGAGACAAAGAAGGACACTACATAATCATTAAGGGGGACTCCAACAAGAAGACGTAACAATTGTAAACCCTTATACACCCAGAATGGGAGCACCCAAATACATAAAATGGTTAGTAACAAATATAAAGGAACTAACTGATGGTAACACAGTGATTGTAGGGAACTTTAACATGCTATTTACATCGATGAAATCAATTAGGAAACCGTGGCTTAGAATGATACATTGGACTAGTGTTTTAATAGACATATTCAGAATATTCCATCCTACAATAGCAAAATGCACATTCTTTAAGTACACATTAAATATTCTCCAGATTATATATTAGACCACAAAATAAATCTCTACAAATGCAAAAAGATTGAAGTTATGCCATGCATCTTTTCAACCACAATGCAGTGAAACTAGAAATCAGCCATAAGAAAAAAATCTGAAAAGAGCTCAAATACATGGAAGTTAAATAACATGCAAGTAAACAGTGAATGAATCAACCAACAAGTCAAAGAGGAAATCAAAAAACACATGGAGACAAATGAAAATGAAAACACAGTGGTCTAAAATCTTTGGGAAGCAGCAAAAGCAGTTCTAAGGGAAAAGTTTATAGCATTACAAGCCTACCTCAAGAAGCAAGAAAAATCTCAAATATTAGCCTAGCCTTACACCTAAAGGAGCTAGAAAAAGAACCCAAACCCAAACCCAGCAGAAGGAAGGAAATTATAAATATCAGAACAGAAATAAATGATCTAGGAACTAAAAAAATAGATGAATGAAATCAGGAGCTGGTTCTTTGAAAAGATCAACAAAATTGATAAACCTATAGCCAGGCTCATCAAAAATAGGAGAGGGGACTCAAACAAAATCAGAAATGAAAGAGGAAAAATAATAACCGACACCACAGGAATGCAAAGGATTGTAAGAATATTATGAAAAATTATGTGTCAACAAACTGAGCAACCTAGAAGTGGATAAAATCCTAGCAACATATAACTTCCCAAAAATGAAGCAGGAAGAAACAGAAAATTTGAACATATAGATTACCAGCAATGAAATTGAATCAGTAATCAAAAATTTCCCCAAAAACAAAAGTCCAGGATCCAACAGCTTCACAGATAAATTCTACCAAACATTTAAAGAAGAGTTAAAACCTATTCTTCTCAAACTTTTCCAAAAAATAGAAGAGGAAGGAAAACTTCCAAATTCATTCTTCAAGGCCATATTAACCTGATACTAAAACCAAATAAACACACTGCTAAATAAAAAAGAGAGCGCTACAGAACATAGATGTAAAAATCCTCAACAAAATATTAGCAAACCAAATCCAACAATGCATTAAAAAAGTCATTCCCCATGAGCAAGTAGGATTTATTCCAGGGATGCAAGCGTGGTTTAATATTCACAAATCAATCGACATGATACATCACATCAGTAAGAGAAAGAATAAAAGCCATAAGGTTGTTTCAATAGATGCAGAAAAAAATATGACCACATACAACATCCATTCATGATAGAAACCCTCAACAAACTAGGTTTAGAGGGAACATACTTTAACATAATACAGCCCTTATATGAAAACCCCACAGCTAACATAATGGTAAAAAACTGAAAGCTTTTCCCCTAAGGTCAGGAAGAAGACAAGTTTTATTCAACATAATACTGGAAGTCTTAGTCACACCAGTCAGATAAGACAAAGGAATAAAAGTCCCCCAAATTGTAAGAAAGAAGTAAAACTTCAACTGTTTGCAGATGACATGATTCTATATACTGTATAGAACACTCTAAAGACTCCACAGAAGGGACACCTGGGTGGCTCAGTCGGTTGAGTGTCCCACTTCGGCTCAGGTCATGATCTCGCCGTCTGTGAGTTTGAGCCCCGCGTCAGGCTCTGTGCTGACAGCTCAGGGCCTGGGGCCTGCTTCAGATTCTGTGTCTCCTTCTCTCTCTGCCCTTCTCATGCTTGGGCTCTGTCTCTGTCTCTCAGTAATAAATAAACATTAAAAAAATAAAGACTCCACCAAAAAAACTACTAGAACTAATGAATGAATTCAGTAAGTTCACAGGATACAAAATCAATATACAGAAATCCATCGCATGTCTATACACTAATAATGAAGCAGCGCAAAGGGAAATTAAGAAAACAATCCCATTTATAATTACACGAAAAGTAATAAAATACCTAGGAATAAGGAGTATAGGTGAAAGACCTGTACTCTGAAACCTGTAAAACAGTGATGAAAGAAATTGAACACGATACAAAGAAATGGAAAGACATTGCATGTTCATGGATTAGAAGAACAAATATGTTTAAAATGTCTATACTGCCCAAAACAATCTACAGATGTAATGCAATCCCTATTAAAATACCAACAGCATTTTTCACAGAACTAGAACAATCCTAAAATTTGCATGGAACCACAAAAGACCCCAAATAGCCAAAGCAATCTTGAAAAAGAACAAAACTTGGAGGTATCACAATTCCAGGCTTCAGATTACAAAGCTGTAGTAATCGAAACAGTATGGTACTGCACAAAAATAGACACCTAGATCAATGGAACAGAATAGGGAGCCCAGAAATGAACCCACAATTATATGGTCAATTAATCTGACAAAGGAGGCAAGAATATGCATTGGGAAAGAGTCTCTTCAACAAACAGTGTTGGGAAAACTGGACAGCTATGTGCAAAAGACTGAAACTGGACCACTTTCTTACACTATATACAAAAATAAACTCAGAATGGATTAAGGACCTCATTGTGAGAAGTGAAACCATAAAAATCCTAGAAGAGAGTATGGCGGTAAGTTCTCTAACATCGGCTATAATGACATCTTTCTAGATAGGTCACCTGAGGTAAGAGGAACAAAAGCAAAATTAACTGTTGGAAGCACATCAAAATAAAAGCTTCTGCACAGCAAAGGAAACAATCAACAAAACAAAAAGACAACGTACCAAGTGGGAGAAGATACTTGTAAATAATGTGCCCAATAAAGGGTAAGTATCCACAGTATATCAAGAACTTAACACAACTCAACACCAAAAAAACCACAATCCAATTAAAAATGGGCAGAAGACATGAACAGATGTTTCTCCAAAGAAGACATCCAGATGGTCAACAGATATATGAAAATCAGTTATCAGGGAAATGCATATCAAAACCTCACTGAGATACCATCTCACACCTGTCAGAAAAGCTCAAATCAAAAAAAGAAAAACAAGAGTTGGCAAGGAATTTGGGAAAAAGGGAGGCATCATGCACTTGGCTGGAATGCAAACTGGTGCAGCCATTGTGAAAGACAGTATGAAGGTTCCTCAGAAAGTTAAAGGGACGCCTGGGTGGCTCATTTGGTTAAGCGTCTGAATCTTGATCTTGGCCCAGGTCATGATCTCATGGTTTGTGAGTTCAAGCCCCACATCAAGCTGCACTGATGACGTGGATGGGATTTTGTCTCTCCTTCTCTCTGCCCCTCCCCCACTTGTGCTTGCTCTCTAGCTCTCTCTCGCTCGCTCGCTCTCTCAAAATAAATAAAGTTAAAAAAAATTAAAATAGAACTACCCTAAAATCCAGTCATCTCACTACTGGGTATTTTCCCAAAAAATTACAAAAACCCTAATTCAAAGGAATATATATGCACTCCTGTGTTTATTGCAGCATTATTGTTACAGTAGCCAAATTATGGAAGCAGCCTAAGTGTCCATCAATAGATGAATAAAGAAGAGGTATATATGGAGAATGGAATGTTACTCGGCTATAAAAAAGAATGAAATCTTGCCATTTTCAATAGCGTGAAGGATCTGGAGAGTATAATGCTAAGCAATATGAGCCAGTCAGAGAAGGACAAATACCACATGATTTCATTCATATGTGGAATTTAAGAAATAAAAAATACAAACGAAAACAGACTCTGACTATAGAGAACAGATGTTTAGCAGAGAGGAGGTGGGGAGGATGGGTGAAATAGGGAATTAAGAGTATGCTTACCTAGATAAGCACAGAGTAATATATGGAAATGTGGGGTTTTTTTAATGTTTATTTACTTTTGAGAGAGTGTGTGAGTGAGTGGGGGAGGGGCAGAGAAGAGAGAGAGTGAGGGAGAGAGGGACAGAGAGGGAGACACAGAATCTGAAGCAGGCTCCAAGCTCTGAGCTGTCAGCACAGAGCCTGACACGGGACACAAACCCACAAACCGTGAGATCATGACCTGAGCCGAAGTCGGACGCTTAAACGACTGAGCCACCCAGTCGCCCCAGTATATGGAATTGTTGAATCACTATATAAGTCCTGAAATGAACAGTGTATATTAACTATACTGGAACTAAAAATTTTTAAACATAGTGAAAGATACATTAAAAAAATGAAAAATTAGGAGAAATAGCATTGGAACACATTAGAATGACTAGCACACTACAGCTGAAGAGAAAACTTACTTGTATCTGAAGATAGCCAGGAATGCTTTTGTGGGGCCCTGATTTTCAAAACCCAGTGCTCATATAAGGAAGACAAATACATATTGTTTGTGTCTACTATAAATATTGAAATAGGATCCTTTTTTTGCTAAAGAAATTTCTCCAGAGCAAGGTTTTTTTGGTTGCTAGAACATTAAGTCTTTGGAAAAGTAAGAATGTGGTAAGAAAAAGAAATGTAAGTGGGGATTCACAAATACAAAATTATCTAGTATTTTTTAATATTATAAAAAAATTCCTAGGATCTACTGTCTTCCATAGAATTGCAATGGACCTCCCCACATTTAGATTTAGAAGTTTTGTCATTAAGCAAGTAAACTGTAGGTGTTTGCTATGTGTGTTACTCTTCTACTAAAACAACTTTCTTACCTAATATTTGTAACTAAAAGGTAATGTGTCTGAATAAGACAATGTTAATTGTCTAGGAGCTTTGTTAAGAAGATTTAATAAAGTATTTAGGTAGCATTCTTCACAATCCTTCCTTGAAGTGTTGTGTGACAAACTGAGAAATAACTTTGCACACGGTGGGAAGCCAGTAGGTTTTCTGCAGGGGGTTTCTACCGAGAGCTGACAGAGGGCATCTTGGCAAATGTTCAGAAACCTACATTAACTTAGTTGGGCCCTGCATGGAACCTCATGTTCAGCAGAATTCTTCTGACCTGCCTCTGCATGCCAAGCTAATCAGCAAACACCTAATGAGCCCACTCCAAAGAAACAGACTCTCTCCCAACCTACTTCATTTTCATACGTTCTCTGGGGGTGGGGAGACAAGACTTCATGAGGACTGATGATGCTGCAAAGACCACAATAATGATAATTAACTTGCTGAATTTAGAAGATTATGCTGTTAATTAGTTGCAAAATAAAGATAAGTAATAGAGCAGCAGATGGTAGGATAACACCCAGGAGAAGGAGGGTTATTACTCTGATGAGCTTTTGTGGCACATATGAAATATGGATCTGACTTTTTCATAAATTGTTTCTAGAGAACATTATGTTTTTTCTTTGAACTATGATGGAGTAGTTTGTTCCTACTAAGTTCTGACAGATGTGATAAAATTTGTTTCCAGGAATGTGAAAAGCAAATTATTTTTAGGAGATTATCTCTTAAAATGAGTAAGTTGTATTGGCCAGCACAACAAACCAATCATCCTTTAATTGACACATTTTATATCTAAGAAAAAAAAGTTTCAATATAGTAGTTGAATTTTACATTGCTAAAAATTAATTCCAAATATTAAAACACTAGTCTGCTTAGAAATAGAGTAATAAAGATATTTTAGTTTTCTTTCAAACAGTGCCTCTAGTTTAAAATTCTGCTCAAGCTTTATTTTAATTGGACATGTTGGAGAATACAGACCTTATGGATCTTACTGAATTTCTTTGAGTACTCAGTCTTTTCATTTACTTATATTAAATATCCATATGGAGAGAAATGAGCTGGCCAATGTCTGATACTCTTCTTGATTGCTAATATATCTAAAATAGTTAATATGAGGCAAAAACTCTAGTTTGGCAAAACTTTTGTCTAAAACATGTTCAACGAATTAGGAGTCAACAGAATTTCTGGTCACTCTGCTTCTAACTAACTGTGATTCTGGGAAGTAACTTCATTTTTTGGGCCTTCATCTGTAAGTTGGTGATTGGACTAATTATCAATATATCTGCTAGTTCCAAAATTCTATTTTAAAATAAATAATTTTGAACCAAACTATTTGTCATTATTTAAGATGTCTCTAGCAAATATATTTGGGTGGATTATAGAAAATCCTTATAAAATTTTTATGAATTCTGTTTAGTGACAACTTTTTTCACCTAACCCATTCTAATTTTTTTTTAGCACACATGTATTTTTATTGCTGTTTAAAAAAAAATACATATATATATATATATATATATATATACACACACACACACACACACACACACACGCAGCTCAGAACAGTGTTAACCCTTGAAAATCTTTTTCTTAAATTCTGTACCCAGTGGCACACTTTCTAAGTCAGACCCATTGTAATCAATGTAACAGCATGGAGCAAACATTAGAGCTTCCTCACTGGGTGAGTACTGTATACACTGGGGCAGTCAAGAGAGGATAATGAATGAATACTGATGCTGCTTTTAAGTGCTCTATAAGGTAGTAACTTGCCCTACTAAAGATTATTCAAGAGAGTGATGTTTATGTACTTCAGACTCCCCTATGTGCAGTTACTGTATTTCATTAATTCTAAGAGTTAAGCTCTTCACTATAAAACTTTAAATGCTCTTCAGTTCTATGATGTTTTCTACCTAAGGACTTCAAAATGTTTTACCAACACATAATTTACCAAGCTTCACATCTCAACCACTACCTAGATTTATGTACATTTTATATCTAGAAGTGAAAGCCCTAACCTAACACTATAGGTACTATTTCTTTTATTTTGATGTGTAACATTTCTGTTTTTAAAAGATATAATTATGCAGGCTGACCACCTCCCCAGATTTTCCTCCTTCTATTTATATTGACCTATACTTTTCAAACTCCTTTCTACTTTGAGTTCTTTACCATTTAGCCTAAGTAGTCCTACTGGTTGGAGCCAATTACTCCTTTGATCACTTACCTCATTTTGGTTTAATCCATCCACTTCCATACTATCCCTTCAGTTGAGTGTCTCAATTTCATGTGTCTTAGCTACTAAGACGACCTTGGGCAAATGATCTCTGGTTTCCCAATCTGTAAAATGGGGACACTGTCCTGTTAGAAACTCAGTGAAAAAATACTGATAACATGGATGGATCTCAAGTACATTATGCTAAAAGAAAGACGCCAGATTTCAGAAGGCTGTAACACTGTATAAGTCCATTTATATGACATTCTGGAAAAGGCAAAACTTTGGGGATCAGAAAACAGATTAATGGTTTCTAAGGACTGGGGGTGGGAGGAAGAGTGACAGGAATGGAGCATGAGGGAATTTGGTGGGATAATAGCACTGTTTTGTATTCTGATGGTAGGGGGTGGTTGCATGACTGACTGTATGTGCTTGTTAAAACTCATAGGACTATGCACAAAAAAGACTTCGTTTTACGATGTATAGCTTCTACCCCAGTAAACTTTTATTTTTAAACTGTTGGCTTATTTTTAAAATCATACCCAGCATCTACAGTGATTAGCAGTAGAGAGAAAATGTCCAGTAACACTTGTCTAGATATAGTTATTGCCTCAAGGGAAATTTTGGTGGACCTTTTCATATATGCTTCAGTTTTTTCAGGGGTCTGGATCACTTGTAGATGGCATCGTAGATACGCATAGATGAAAATAAACTACAAATTTTGGGATAGCTGTATAATTTGCTAAGTTGCTCTTATTGGAGTAAATGAAAGCAGTTGTCCTAGAATCACCTGGGTGCTTTTCAAAAGCTCTTCTCTCTTTCCCACTCCTCCCTGCCATCGGCAAGGAAGGGAGAGAGAAAGGTGGGTACAAATCTGTTTTTAGCACCCAGCCAATTATGACTTCTGGGAAGTTTGGAAAGCACTGGATAGACTGCAACACATTTCTCATATCAATTTTGTAGCCTCCTTCCCCCACAGATAATGAAACTTTATTTTGGGCTTAAGGACTACAACTGTTACTGAGAACAATATCAACAATAATAATCCGAGGTCTCTCAGGTGCCTTTCATTGCTAAGATATTATGGTATGATTATCTTGTGCTAATTATTTCATATTTACAGATTCTAACAATAAAACTACCCCAGATATCGCTTGTGCCATTTTTGCCAAAGAATCCAATTTCTCTCAGTTAACAAATACATTTGTTGTTCACCCATGTAGCAAATCCGTGTACCAGTCGCTTAAAAGGGATGCAAAGAAATGTAAGGAAATCTCTGCTCTTGAAAGAGCTTACTGTTTGAGGAACTAAGATATTCACATATGATACACTTTTGCTGATAGAATAGTAAGTTTTATGCAGATTGTGTTTTTATTAAGAGGTAGCCGTAAGTGTCTAAGGCCTCCTTCTGACCCTAGGTTACTCATACCCTGGCAGTGGGTCAGATGCAATTCAGTGAAATGGCAAATGGAACATAGTAGAGGGGATAGACTTCAAACTAAACCTCCTTACTGGAGACAGGGAAGACCTACGGGAGGCAAACCTAGCTATAGGTTCTAGGAGGAGGTTCAGTCTGACAGTCAATATAGTGGCCTAAAAAATGCAACATCAGGTCATTGTCCAAATAAGCCCAGTTGTCCAAAGTGGGCCCAAATTTGGAAGAGATTTAGGTTTAAGAATCTAGGAGAGCCTAAAAAGATGGAGATTCAGGAATGAAGGGCAAGAAAATAGGTGACAGTGTACATAATTAACTTGTGTTATTTATTTTAGTTGAACGGAACTGGTTATTTTCAGTTAATGGTGTTTTTCACTCCTTCCTCAAAATTGATTAGGATAGCAAAGTATTAAATCCTATAGTAGTACTCAGAAAGACTCAGGAAAGCTTTCCAGAGTGTTTGTCTTACTATTTGTAATGATAAAACTAATTTTAAAGCCAAATGCATTTCTTAACACATACTTTTTTTTGGTTAACTAAAGAATACTTTGGGAGTTGGACTTGAGTGGAAAGCAGGGAACTTTTTTTTTTAAATTGATGTCTGCATTTCAGAGATTAAAAGCTGCTTTGACCCAGCAACATCCTCCAGTTACCAATGGTGATACTGTCAAAGGTCATGGTAGTGGATTGGTTAGAACTCAGTCAGAGGAATCTCGACCACAGTCCCTACAACAGCCAGCCACATCCACTACAGAAACTCCGGTATGTGTGTTGTTTTTATAATCTACACTCTGTTATCCTTTAAAAAACAAATACGGGGTAACTTAAAGGAAACTTAAACTATATACTTTGAAAAAATTACTTCTGGTCATATTTCAAAAGGGTACCAAAAACATTAGGAAAGGTAGTTCAGTGTAAAAGTATTCACACCCAGGGGTGCCAGGGTAGCTCGGTCATTTAAGTGTCCAACTCGATTTCAGTTCAGGTCATGACCTCATAGTTGTGAGATCTAGCCCCGCATCAGGCTCCACGCTGAGTGTGAAGCCTGCTTAAGATTCTCTCTCTCCTTATCCCTATGCCCTTCCTCTGCACCCATGCTGTCTCTCAAAAAGTATTGACACCCGAAAATAAATAAGTAAATAATTAAAATAGTCGAGCAATTATTACTGCTCAGGACACCCTGTAAATGCTTTTGTCTATGTATGTTGGACATAGCACAAATCTCCACTGACGCTTTTTAACTCATTTTTTGTGGATTGTATTTATGAGATTACTGGCATATATCAAATGATTTTTTTTTTTAATTTTTTTTTTTTTCAACGTTTTTTATTTATTTTTGGGACAGAGAGAGACAGAGCATGAACGGGGGAGGGGCAGAGAGAGAGGGAGACACAGAATCAAATGATTTTTTTTTTTTAATGTTTCTGTTTATTTCTGAGAGAGAGAGAGCGCGCGGTGCGAGCAAGCTGGGGAGGGGCAGAGAGAGGGAAGGGAGACCAAGGATCCAAAGCGGGCTCTTCATGCTGACAGCGGAGAGCCCGATGTGGGGCTGGGATTCACGAACTGTGTGAGATCATGACCTGAGCCAAAGTTGGACACTTTACCGACTGAGCCACCCAGACACCCCAGTCAAATGATTCTTAAATTAAAATGTGAGAGACATTACCAAAGGAGCAGATATATATGCTTTATGGACACTGTTTATACCAGAGGTCCTTTTCATTTATCTGCAGTTTGTGACTGCCTATCAGATGGTTGATAGGTCTGTTATGTCTACAGTGCATTTCTACATGGAAGGGTAACTATTTCTGTTAAATGTTTCAGAACTCTATTTAGAACTTTTATCTTAAGAGATACTTCAACAGTATTAGCATTGGCATTAAAAAGCAAAACTTTGCTATTAAACAGGTAAATGGCAAGTTCTAGATTGCCTCATAAGCATTAAGTTTTTAGATAGCTGTATTTTATTTTTACAAAACTTAAAGTGGAATGTAGTTATGGTAGTTATCGACTAAACAACATAGGGGCCAAGAGAGAAGGTAAATAAGTGGGTGTGTTTTAATGTCATAATTCAGACATTAGCAAACGGACTCATGGGCCAAATCCACCCATGGCTGTTTTTTTGTATCGTCTGCAAGCTCTGTGTGGTTTTTACATCCTCCAAGTTTATTTAAAAGAAATGAATATATAATTTCTATATAACTTCTGTATAATAATTTCTATATAACTTCTATATAACTATAAAAATATAAATTTTTATATAATTTCTATATAAAGCTAACCATTATTTCCCTGGATCTAATTTTTATTTGTATCTTTATATCATATTGGATGACAGCTTCATAAGGCAGGACTTTATGTTTGTTTACTATTGTATTTCTAGTTTCTAGGATAGTTCCTGTGTTCTTTTTAATGATGTGTAATGAATGGATCACTGAAAGAAAGGAGAGAAGGAGGAGTATATGCTTTTAAGTAGCCTTAAATTGTGAGGTGTAAAAATGTACAAATGTAACCCTGTATTAGTTCCTGCTTCTAATACTGTGATTAGCCTTTGCTGTAATAACTGACTTGTAAATTAAAAAAAAAACAAACAAACCTGTTCTTTCCTATTCAGCCAAATGAGTAAAAGAAAAAACCTGCTATTATCAATAAGTTAAGAGGATGAAGACAAGAAAATATTTCAAGGTTGCCATTCTTGAAACCAGCCATAGAATATTTTTCTAAAAGATTAACTTGCAATTATGTACGTAAAATAAATGATCTAATTTAATACTTAATCTTTATTACAATTAAAATACAGTATAAGTTAAATTACCCTCATAATTTTTAATGCTAGTTATTTGGAAAAGAAATTAAATGAGAACCTGTGGTTTTGGAGTTTGTCGAGTGAGAAGTAGTTTGATGATTTCCCTGCAGAGCTTACCTTGATTGAGCTTATATATAAGATTATTGCTTATTATGTAGATTAGAAGGTAGAAATTTTATTTATTCACCCCATTTTGGAATGTAATTCATATTAGGCAAACAGATTGTTTTCAGGCTTCTTTGGGTCATGTACCTGTAGTCACAAAGTGCTATTTCCTTTGCACTATTTCCAGGGGTTCGTTGTTTCCTGTCTCCCAAGTTCAGGTGTTCCATGGCACAATTTTGGGATTTAAGAACGGCTTGGAAATGCTTATCGTTCTATAGCCCCAGATACTAGACAGTATCACTAGTGACTGACTGAAAATTTCTGTCCCTGGCTGATCTTAGATAACTAGGCAGATCCGTTGAGCAAGGGGAACCAGTTAAAATTAAAATTTAGACTCCCGTGAGATTCTGCCCACCAGGAAGATGAACATTAATAATCATGTGAACCTGACCCTAAATTTCACAAATTGAAGGAAAGCGGAGTGTACCAAACTATGTATATCCAGTAGTTCCCTCGTCCCACGGTTTAGCTTTCGTGCTTTCAGTTACACACAGTCAACCATGGCTCAGAAGATGGTCCTCCCTCTGACAGATTGCTAGAAGGCTCATTACTAGTAGCCTAGCACTATGCCACAGTGTCTTTATCATCCACCTTACATCACATCATCACATAAACGTTTTATCTCGTATCATCACAAGAAGGGTGAGTATAGTACGAATATTTTAAAAGCAAGAGAGACCACATTCACATAACTTTTATTACAGTATATTGTTATAATTGTTCTGTTTTATTATGAGTTATTTTTGATCTCACACTATACCTAATTTATAAATTAAACCTTGTAATAGGTATATATTCATAGGAAAAAACGTAGTATATATTGGGTTTGCTACTCTCCGTGGCTTCAGGCATCCACAGGAGTCTTGGAACGCATCCCCTACTGATAAGGGGCACTACTGTACTTTTACTCCTCAATTTTAGAGAAACCAATTTTTAAAAGAAAATTTTACTATTTTTTATTTTTAAAATTTTACTTCAAAAATAGGAAGAAAACGGTTTTTTCATAGTGAATTTAAGTAAGTTATTAAATTTTTTCCTTTAGTACTTCACAGTTTTTCAAAGGATTGTATAATACCATGATGTTAAAAAGTAAAGTTGGAGGAGACTATAGATGCTGGCGAGGATGTGGAGAAACGGGAACCCTCTTGCACTGTTGGTGGGAATGCAAACTGGTGCAGCCGCTCTGGAAAACAGTGTGGAGGTTCCTCAGAAAATTAAAAATAGACCTACCCTATGACCCAGCAATAGCACTGCTAGGAATTTACCCAAGGGCTACAGGAGTGCTGATGCATAGGGGCACCTGTACCCCAATGTTTATAGCAGCCCTCTCAACAATAGCCAAATTATGGAAAGAGCCTAAATGTCCATCAGCTGATGAATGGATAAAGAAATTGTGGTTTATACACACAATGGAGTACCACGTGGCAATGAGAAAGAATGAAATATGGCCCTTTGTAGCAACGTGGCTGGAACTGGAGAGTGTGATGCTAAGTGAAATAAGCCATACAGAGAAAGACAGATACCATATGTTTTCACTCTTATGTGGATCCTGAGAAACTTAACAGAAACCCATGGGGGAGGGGAAGGAAAAAAGAAAAAAAAAAAAGAGGTTAGAGTGGGAGAGAGCCAAAGCATAAGAGACTGTTAAAAACTGAGAACAAACTGAGGGTTGATGGGGGGTGGGAGGGAGGGGAGGGTGGGTGATGGGTATTGAGGAGGGCACCTTTTGGGATGAGCACTGGGTGTTGTATGGAAACCATTTGACAATAAACTTCATATATTGAAAAAAAAAGTTGGAAAAACACAAGATCTATACGTGTTCATTTGTATTATGTTTTCAAGTTTTCCACATTATTTCTGTATAAATGAAAATGTTATACAAACTTTAAATATAGTCACTATGGTAGTGAAAAAGTGAGAATCTTATTTTTTTAGCAGGGCTTATTTATTTCAAGGAATTCGTTAAACTGCAGGGTGATTTTCATGTCACCCCTAAATATTGATAATATACAATGAGACTTAGAAAATATAGTAGCAACCCTTTACTGCCTATGTTCTCGCTCACAGCTACAAACATAAAAAGCTTCCATTTGTGTTTATTATAGGCTTCTCCAGCTCACACAACTCCACAGACCCAAAATACAAGCGGTCGTCGAAGAAGAGCAGCTAATGAAGATCCTGATGAAAAAAGGAGGAAATTTCTAGAGCGAAATAGAGCAGCAGCATCAAGATGCCGACAAAAAAGGAAAGTCTGGGTTCAGTCTTTAGAGAAGAAAGCAGAAGACTTGAGTTCATTAAACGGTCAACTGCAGGTAAGGTGCATATATGTAAATGTTGTCTTATTTTTAGTAATTGTGAACTTAGCTCTTCCCTATTTTTTCCAGTTAGCCATCCAGACATTTTAGCACACAATATTGGGTGTGTGTGGAATCTGTAGTTAAAGCATAGTTTTATAAACCTATTTGAATACTGAGATGAAGGATTATAACACTTTAAACACTGACACTATGAAGAAATGTTAAATATTAAGTTCTTGTGTGATACAAAAGTACCAAAACTATCTTGCTTAAACTTTATAAAGTTGTGGTGTAAAGTTCAAACAAAGAACCTTGAAATTTAAAATACCACTGGTATTTCATTTTTCTTATTTTTTGGTTTCTGTCACAGCTGTAAAGTTGCTTTAGTAGCATTTTTTGTTCTTAATTTCTTTTGTTCTTTGAATTATAAATTTTGTTTTGTTTATTTAGAGTGAATATAGTGCTCGGAAAAGGTGTCAGATTGACAGCCTTGGAAACTGAAGGGCTCTGATTATCCACAGAACAGGTACAATATGGCCAGTGGCAGTAGAAATCATTTCTACCTGCCAGTTCACCGCAGACAGGTTTCTTAGGAACCTCATGGGATATAAGGGTTTTAAAGCTCTTTCCTGTTGAGTCTTTGGTAAGATTTACAGTGATGGTGTCGGTACCAAGTCGATTTCCTTCATGCTCTTTTTTTCTTTCTTCCTTTTGTTTTTGTTTTAATGTTGTGAATATTCTCCGGGAAAACGATGAGCATCAACTAGAAAATTGATGTCAGTGAATTGTACTTGTTACCGGTCAGTCTTTTGAGTCATCCTTTCCCAGTTAAAAACGAATCTTTCTTTATAATCATAATTGATGGGGAGACTTGCTCTCTTGTTAAATCTATCTTTAAAGATGTCACCAGTATTAATATCTGTTTCAATACTTTGGAAAAAGTTTTTAACATCAGACAAAGTATTTAACCTAACGTAAATTTTATAAACATTTTTTCATATGTGAAGCAGTCATCTTTTAAAATTCTCTATTGTGCTTTGGATGTTGATGGAATGAGCTCGAGAACAAATAAATTTGTCTTGAAAAATTTATTTTTAGCCATTTTAACCATTTAGAAAAAAATCTAAACATTTACCACATCACAGAGACTTTAAATACATACTAGGTTATCTTAAACATATATTATCATCATCTGGTAAATTCTTAATCAAGAACTATTTTCAATCCAACTCTTGATTTCAGCTCAGGTCATGATCTCAGAGTCATGGGGAGCGAGCCCTGTGCTGGGCTCCGTGCTAAGCATGGAGCCTGCTTAAGATTCATTCCCTCTCCCTCCCCCTCTCCCCCTAATCCCTTCCTCTAGGGACACCTGGGTGGCTCAAGTCAGCTAAGCACCTGACCCTTGATTTCAGCTCAGGTCATGAATTCACAAACCATGGGATCCGGCAGGGTCTGCACTGAGATTGCGCTGCTGAGGATTCTCTCTCCCTTTCTGACCCTGCCCCACTCATGCTTTGTCTCTCAAAATAAGTAAACTTAAAGAAAGATTCTCTCTCCATAAAATAAAAATCATATTAAAACTATTTTCATAACTTTTTAGGAAAAAAACATGATATTTATGATTTTCTGTCCTCTTAAATAAAATGAAACAGTTTATAGGTACTAATTTAAAGTTTCAAATATGTTACATTAACGAAATGATTTAGGTGTATCTGTTTCCTTTCTGTTCTTAACAAGATTATTCTTCTAAATGAATGGCTGTTTTTTAGTTGTACATGAAGCATGTCATTCTCTGTTAGCCTCCATTGCCTTACACATAGAATAGAGATAATGCCTGCTGATCCTACTTCTCTTGAGGGTTTTTTGCATAAATCATTTGAATTAGAATAAGTGCAAGAATTTTTAAGTACATAAATTTTAAATCTTAAATTGGTCAATATTTTCCTAATTTGGCTTATTCTATTTAAGAAGTAAAAATGTTTGAAAACTTTAAAGTGGTATAGAAATATATGGTATCTACAGGGTATTCTTGGACTTCAGATTGGGCCAGTTTTCTGCTGTGACCCAAGGTATGGTAGTACTAACAGCTTTAATGAAATATTGCTATTTCCTTAATTGTATTGCAGCACTGATCGCCATTATCAATAGCAACAGTGCTTTGTTATTTCAGAAAACCTTGGAAAATTCAACATTCGAGACAAATGTATGTAATCCTTACTTCATTCATCTCATGTTTTTTTCCTACCATACAAACTATGATTAAATGTCATTATCTTAAAATATATTTTATGTTTTCCTAATCTGGGTAGAAATTTCTTGATTGGAGGAATAAAGGCAAGATTTATCACCTCAGTAAAAGTTAACAAACGTATCATTTTGAAAGCATGAATCTTTTAAATTGAAGTCAAATTAAAGAAATTCCTAAATTAACCGCTACAGTTTAATAGGACGTTAGTTAATACTTCAAATTACAAACAGAAAAGTAAAATCCATATGTTTAATCATTAAAAACTAAGTGATGATGGCTTCATGGTTAGATAAGAAAGTGTTCTTAGTTTTAGAAATGCATATCAGAATGTGAAGATAGGTGAAATGATGTGTTATCAGGGATGTTTTTTAAAATGCTTAAGAATGAAGTTCGTATGTATGTATCAACCTGGGAAATAATCTGTAATATATTATTAGGGGTAAAAAGAAAGTGAGTGGGGCAGTTATGTTATATATGCACAGTAGAATATTATTCAGCCATAAAAAGGAGTGAGAGTACAGAATGTGTATGAACCTCAAAACATGCTTAAGTGAAAGAAGCCAGAAACAAAGTCACGTGTGACTCCGTTTGTATGAAATATTTAGAGGAGAGAAATCCATAGAGACAAATGCAGATTGGTGGTTACCAGTGACATGGGGAGGAGGAAATAGGGAGAAACTGGTTAATGGGTAAGGAGTTTTACTTTGGAGTGACAGAAGTGTTTTATCACCAGATTGGGAGAGGTGGCTACACAGCATTGTAAACGTACTGAACACCACTGAATTGTTCACTTTATTTTTGTTGTTGTTGTTTGTTTATTTTGACAGAGAGTGCACATGTGAGCGAAGCAGAGAGAGAGGAGAGAGAATCCCAAGCAGGGATTCCTGACAGTAGAGCCCCATGTAGGGCTTGATCTCACAAACCATGAGATCATGACCTGAGCTGAAATCAAGAGTCGGATGCTTAACCAACTGAGCCACCCAGGTGCACTGAATTGTTCACTTTAAAATGGTTAATTCTAGGGGTGCCTGGGTGACTCAGGTCGTGATCTTGCAGATTGTGGGTTCAAGCCCTGCTTCGGGCTCTGTGCTGACAGCTCAGAGCCTGGAACCTGCCTCGGGTTCTGTGTCTCCCTCTCTGTCTCTGCTGCTCCCCTGCTGATGTTCTGTCTCCCTCTCTCTCAAAATAATTAATAACATTTTTAAAAAATGGTTAATTCTAGCTCATGGAATGTCACCTCACTAAATTACTCAAAAAATAGTTGGAGCATAACTTTTTCATTAATAAAAAGTTTATAGTTAGATGAATAAATGTGTAGATATGGAAATCACTATAGGAATGAATCCCTAAATATAAGTGGAATTTTAAGAATGACCTGCACCAGGATGTAACAGTGGTGAAAAGGCTTTTGAGAAGCATGAACGATTTGGGAATAAAGTATGCTTCAGTAATTGTTTCAAGTGGCTATATGGTTTTTATTCATTGTTTTTTAGTTATCAAATAAAATAGCAGTTCTAAAAAGGGACAGATTCTGATTTTCAGAATGTAAAGAGTTAACCTGGATTCAGGGAGGAAAACTTTCAGTCTCCCAACAGCAAAACTGTTAACTGTGAAGAACAGAATGACTTGTAAAGAAAATTGAATGTCAGAGAAATAATTAAACTCTACTTTATGTAAAAACATTCATCAATTCTACATTTCCTTAATAATCCTTCACGTGACATACAGGCGTAGCTGATCAGTATAGTGGGCAGTAATGACCCATGGTTACTTATATATTATAAATAAATTTTAATGAGTGTTGAGGTGTGACTGTTCATATTTTTACCAAATACATATTAGGTTTTAAAGAACATGTTAATTATTCAATCTTCTTGCCCCACTCACTGAATTTAATATTTTAGCCTTCTAAAATTGCTGCTAAAAGGCAATATCATGAAGTTGAATTGGAGACATGGTAATGTAGACCAAAACTTGGATACTGTTGGTTATAAATTATTATATTTTTAAAGGTAATATGTGATTTTTGTGGTCTTTTACTTGAAAGAGTTTCTGCCTCTTCATGACTTTGCTTTTCAGTTATACTCATTTTGAAATTTTGTTGTCAGTTTACAATTTCACCCTGTTTCCTTTGTGGACAAAGACAGATTCTTTACTCACCGTAGCTCCTTAACAGTTATTCTGATATAAAACTTGGGAGTTTTTGTCGTGGATTTTGCTTTTGAAACTTAAGTGTTGGCAAAATGTGTGTGGAGTAGAAGCTTAGTAAGTTTTTTTAAAAATGGAAGCATTGTTTCATAGCTGGGTACTTGGAAGACTTCACTCATAAGTTAATGATGACACGGAAAAGGTTTTGTTATTGCTTTGTTGACTTAAAAGGGAATAGAATCAAACCTTTTATTTCTGACACCTAAACAATATTTTATTTCAGTATTTATCCCTTGAAATAGGAAGGAATAGTGACAGTTGGAAAATACTATACCTGTTTGTTTTAATTCCAAGGTGGGGGTGTGGCGGGGAAGTATTGTGTGCTATCACCGCCTTCCTTCTTTTCCCCTGAGTGTTTAAATTCCGCTGTAGAGGGGGAAAGGGTGATGGTGATACCACCTCTACTTCATGCATTTTACTATGAGCCTGAGACCTGGTTCTTCGTTTTAGTAGGCCTTGCTAAAAATCTTTGAGCCTTTACTTCCCCATCTGTCATACTCCTAGAATAAGTACTATTATGAAGATCAAATGAGAGAGAGAGTACAGAGAAGTCTATTATAACGACACTATGCAAATGCTAGTTATTTATTATTCATTCTGTCGTTAAGCATCTTTTGTGTGCAGAGCATGTTATTAGACACAGGAGATACAACAGTGAAAAAGACATTGTCCTTGCACTTACAGAATTTGTGGTCTATCAGAGGAGACTGACATGAAACAAAGTATGAGACTAAGGAGAATGAGAAAAGGGTCATTCCCATTCATTTCACAAAGTATTTCCAAAATACTTTTTTTTCTTCTTCTATTGTCATAGACATAAGTTAAATATTTCATTCTCAAGTGTAAGCTTTTGCATCCATGACAGTCCTTGGAACTGTGTGAGGGGAATCTTGATACTTAATCATTGATTTTTGTGAAGACTAAACATGAGGAAAATCATACCTTTAGCAATGAGAAACTCCCTTATTTAATTTGGAGGGGTAGTGTCTAAACTGAAAAGCCAAAGATCATAAATTTATGGAATACTTGGTCCTCAATCTATAGCCAGTGATCAATGAAAACCTTTAATAGATTACTCATATAAACTAAAAAAGAATTGTTCATTAGTATGTAATTAACCTTTGAGTAGCTACAGATGGAATGAAGCAATGGTACAGACAATGCCAAAGTAATTTACTTTTAGACCAGAATAACAGTTTTTTTTCAGCATCTGTCTTACCACAAATGTTTTACTTTGACTAAAAAAAAAAAAATCATAACATGGTTTATGATGAATGTCTATATAGAATATTTAGGAGAGAGGGCATTTGTGATTTTTTAAATTCTGTGAGATGATACTGTAAAATATGCCAATTTTCATTTTATGTCTGAGAAGAATTAACAGTGTAGCTGTGTTGGTGAGGTTGTGGGCATAAATAAGGAAATTGGGACCTCTGACCAACTTTATATTATTTAAGCAATTTCATTTCACCTTCTTTGGTATTTTTTAACCCTCCCCTGGACATAGAATTACCGTGGTTCTCTCTAGAATAGTACTAAATAGTACTCCGTACTAGGCTGTGTGCTGTACTCTGGGGATACAGAGAGCCAGATAATCCCAATCTGGCAGAGGTGATGAACAAGTAAACCAAAAATTAACAATCCTGGTGTGGTGAATACTACGTAAATGCGCACACGTATGTATATATGGCTCTGGGAACACAGAAATGGACTCCTAACTTATTTTCCTATCCAAATTTATACTGAGTGGACTCTTAAAGATGAGTGAAAAAATTAGCAAGATGAGAAAAAGGAGAGGAAAGCTTTTCTAGGTAGAGAAAATAGTGTGTATTCACAAGAACTTCAGTTTGTGTAGTTCAGAACAATTAAGTATTTTTTTTTCATAGGTTCAAACTAATGTGAAAGGGTGGTCACAGGTACCTGATTAGAAGAGATTATTATAAGATTATACTATATATTCTGGGCTAAAAATACATATCCAACCCTATTTCATATTACAGAAATTAATGAGAGAAACTTATTAGACATGGATCTCAAAATCAAGCTGATGCAGCAGGGAGGGAGGAATTTTGGATAATATATATTAGGTTCTTCATAACGTGGTTTCTCGTGCTTGGTGTCATTAATAAAGAGCTATAATTTATAGTATTGATGCTGATGACTGCAGTATTACAGAGAAATGAGTTTTCTAATAAGCAGCTTATTTTTTTTAAGTGAAACTAAAAATTTCCCTCTTATATTTTCATCACCATACACCCATTCTTGTCTCAAATACAATATTTTAAACACAATTTAGCCTTTTAATGTTCCGAGTTATTGTGAGCATTAATTTTTGTTCTGTGCTTTAATGCATTGTTGCAATTTGTTGTTGTGGGGGTGCGAGAAACTATTTGGCCCAAGAGACTTGCTTAAGTTTCATTCTTTGGATTTTTATATTTCTGTCATTGATCAGTTAATAGGATCTAATGAGTCTACTTGCTTAAGTTTCATTCTTTGGATTTTTATATTTCTGTCATTGATCAGTTAATAGGATCTAATGAGTCTACTTGCTTAAGTTTCATTCTTTGGATTTTTATATTTCTGTCATTGATCAGTTAATAGGATCTAATGAGTCTAATCTTCTAAATAATTCTACATTCAGCTTCCTGGTTAAGAGACCAAGGGGTGGAAAACAAAGTTCCTGAGCTTTTACGTACACATGCTTGTTATATTTCTTTATTTAACTTCAGGTTACTTAAGGGTAATGTGAGTCCAAATAAGTAGATGTGTTTGTAAATTAAGTTTTCCTACCATTTTATTAAATTCATATTATGACTCACTCTGGAGTATTGGTAATTATCTCTAACTTCTGCATCTTTAATATTTGGGGGTGACCCAAGGGAATTAAATGGACTCCCTTAATTTGGAACTTTTTAATATAGAATCTACCAGATTAACGCCTCCAAAACAAAGGCTGTGAAGTGCTCATTTTTAAATAAGGACTAGGACAAATCACCATTAATTTATCAGATTTAAATTTAGATGTGTACAGATTACCTAGATCAAGGGCAACTAAGTCATCTAGATATTATATCTACTATCATTGGTTCCGTGTCCAACACAGTGCTTTGTTGCATTTTAGGTATCCATGATTCTTTGATTATTGTGGTTTCTTCTGTGGAGGCTTTCATAGTTTCCAGAAAACCAGAAACTTGCTTAATTGAGTTTCCAGGATAAATTTTTCACTTTCAAGTGAACAGAGACAGTGAACATTCATTCTGACTCCCTTGATGTTTCTAATTTTTCAGATAATCAAAAGAGCATGCAACATAACTAAAAAATACCTTCTGCAGGTAACCTGTAATATATAAGCAGTCCCAAGGCAAATGGCAACATAAAAACTTTGAAATATGTTATCCAGTCATGTTGTTACCTCATTTAAATTTTTATAGAAGTTGCAGTCTTTGTACAAATGCTAAAATACAAAAACTGATGTGTACTGATTAAGCCTGCTCGAGCAGTGTATTTTGTTTATTCCTTGATATTCTGTTAAAGATACCCGATATCCTTAATTTTCACTTGTTATCAGCAGTAAGAAATGTTTAGTCTGATGCTGTTAAGGTACATAAGTTGTTTCTTCTCTAGAGTGAAGTCACCCTGCTGAGAAATGAAGTGGCACAGCTGAAACAGCTTCTTCTGGCTCATAAAGATTGCCCTGTAACCGCCATGCAGAAGAAATCTGGCTATCATAGTGAGTAATGTGCCATCACCTATAGCCTTAGGCTGCGTCGGTGAAATACTGCCAGAGTGAACCACGCTACAGTTAAAAAGACAGAGGCTGCAGTTCTAATACTTAATATTAAATATCAGAACTTCTGCAAGGTTATTATGGAACGGGGAATATACTTTGTAGAATCTAGAGTTTTTGAATTTTCCTGTTTCTAGCCTTTTTTCGAGGGATTACTATACATCAACAAAACAGGTTAATAATTCAAAATATACTGTAAGTACTGATGGTATTTCATCTTCCCAGGGTAACGGTTGGTCTTAGAACGACAGAGTGAAACACTGCTTCTTTTCCAGCCTCCATTGAGTAATTTTTTTTAATTAACTATCTTCGTTTAACAATACATAGTGCCCATTTACAGTATCGGATCCTATTGTTCTTTCTTAAATATCAGCATTGTGCAGTTTTTTTTATTGTTGTGAATCTTTATGTTGAGTCTTTTGGTCATAAAAATGCTACAGTAGAACACTTCTTAACATTATCTGCTTCTAAGTTTCCTCTTACATGTTTTCCCCAAAATGAGATTCTTCTGTTTTTCAGCATTTTAGAGGGTAATTGTGCTTTTTCTTTCTTGTAATGTCCTTCTTTTTTGATAAGATGCACAATATTGGAGCCAGCTGTTACTCTTGAATAAATGGCCAATTTTGTCCATCGTACACAAATTTGTAACAAGTAACAGAGCTGGGAAGGCATTAGGCAACATTCATAATATATAACCCACAGCTTTTGTTTTTATGATTTAGTGATATTTCAGGATATTTGTAAATGTGAAGATTGTTTCAACCATATGTATCCACTTCATTTTAATTTGCCAGTGTCAGTAATTCAAAAGAAAGAAACATTTTGTATTGGATGCAAACAGTTCCTCAGGTGCTCACGATAAAACTTAATGGCCACCATCTTTACTTGTAGTCATTGTAAGCAGTTTCATCAGAATGGGCAATATTTTTTAATTTAAAAGATTCAGTAGATTTAGCAACTCTCTATTGCCATATATATTTAGAACATTGATTTTTGTCAGTTTTGAGCAAATAAATCTCAGTCCTTTGATATCTAGTCATTTTCACAGGATGGTGAAACACATTGTGGAGTAAATTGGAACCATATAGAAATATGTTTGGGGTTTGTATTAACAATGATTGCTGCAGGGATGAGGCCATTATGGCTCCCATCTGACTTAACAACATAATTTCTGATAGAAGCTACTGAGTTCAGCATTATGCAGCTATGATTTTCTTAACAAGAGAGCGCTCTTGAATTTTGATAGTTGAAAAAGAATATACAAATGATTCTATAAAATTAGAAGGAAAATGAATTCTTCAGTTGCATCCAACTAAAAATTTATCTCATCTGCAATTTTTTAATCCCATCAGTTTTATCTCTTATCAAGGTAGCATGTGCACAGCAAAGGCAAGCCGATTTTTCATTTTAAGCAACAATTTATAAAGATATTTTTAAGGTATAAATGTGTGGGTTTATGTGCCATACCCTTAAATAAACTGAAAGTCTAGATTAATAAATTTTTAGGAAATACATATTATGCTAGGTTGTATAGACTGCAGGAAATGAATAACACATTTTTGACGTTTGGAACTATTCCTGCCTTTTTCCTACCTAGTCCTCTAGATAATCAAATGGAAGTAAAATACGGTTTTAGTATAAAATTAGTTCTCTTTAGCTCTTGGGAGATAATTGGATTTTGTAGAAATTGTAAAGTAATTTCCGTTTTCAAGTTTGAAGGAGAAAATCTGACTTTTGTTTAGTAGTCAAGGCAGATGGATTGAATAAGTGAGTACTTATATCTTGGAGAAAATGTGGGGAAGTTCACAAATCGTGAACACTATGCATGTCTTAGCACACGGCTATTGCTGATGGTGAACTGTAATAGTAGTTAAGACTTTCAAAACATTTGTGAAGTCAAGGTTTAATAGAAACCAATGAATATTACAAAAATCTTTCAGATAAAGGTGACAGTATAAAAGCACACCACCCTACGGTCTCACTTCTAATTATCAAAGTCCGTGCATCCTAGGATGAAACCCCTCAGGCATGGGAAAACCATGACAGTTGGTCACCTTAAACAGTATAAAACATGAATGAAAATAGGAATATATTTTTGATGTTTGGATTCTATGAAAAATAAAGCACAAGAGTGATCTTATTACCATTAATTCCTATTTTCTAAATCTTGGAGCATAATTAAAATTGTATTATACTTGCTTCTGTAATCTTAAGTGCGAAGGAAACCTTCTTTGGGCCCTAAATGTAATTGAGAGCTTATATTTTCATTAATGAAAATATGTATGAACATAGGTGGAAAACTTCAGAGCGTGAATTGTCAAACACTTGGGGGTTTTTTAGCTTTAAGCAGGGCTGAAAAGGGCTCTGTGAGTGCAGTAAGAACTCTTCTCTTTCTAGTGCTTATGGTTATGTTGGTGATTTTTCTCTCCTCACCTTCCAGAAGTGGACATAGGTGCAGGTATATCCCTTTATAAAGGTATTTTACATATGGAATGTATAATTACGCCATTTATAAATCGGTACCTGGTACTTTGTATAGCCTAAAGATTTGCTTTGCCTGATTCTGAAAGTCTGGAGATCAGCACTTGTCTTTAAAATTTACTGTTTTATGTTGTCATTGCCTGCAGTCTGTATTTACAGTTCCTTAGACCTCTCATCATAGATCAGCCTCTTTATTTTTAAATTTGTTATTTTGAGAGAGAGAGTGGGTATGGAGGGGCAGGGAGAGAGAGTCTTAAGCAGGCTCCACGCTCAGCTCAACTGTGAGATCGTGACCTGAGCAGAAATCAAGAGCTGGACACTACTGACTGAGCCACCCAGGCACCTTCGCCTCTTGATTTTTGAAAGCTGGTGTATCCCTAGAACTTAACATTGAGAGGAAGGTCCGTTTGTTTTCATATTGAAGAAGAGACGTAAAGGGGACTGTACTCTTGTCAGTTTGAGTGCCATTGCCAGGGTTTGGGTTTCTTGAACACGTAACTGTTCTGTTGGCTATGTAACTGAATTAGAAATATTTTATAACATTTGTTATTGCTTCCTCAGAAAAGGATCCTTTCTACTTTATATAATTTTAAAAGGTTTATTGTGATTTTTTAATTATATCTTGAGGGGTGATTTTGCATTGATAGGAGATTTATAGAGAAGAGGGGATTCTAATTAATACATTTTTAAAAACTGCTTTCCAAAAAATGCATGGATTTGAGGCAAACTTGTCAAAATTCTTTAAGTCCTATATTTCAGAAAACTCTCAAAATGAGTTTCATGTGAACTAAAATCAAGCTGGCCAGGTTTCTCCTCCTCCATCTCCTGCATCACAAATCATGGAATAAGTCCTGCTTCATAGCGTCCACAGTCTTTTAATAATGGACTTTCAGAATAGGCACCTGGCCACCAGGAAGCAGGCCAGTCTGCATTGTCAGATTTGACAGCCCGCTTGTTACCTTTAAGCGCTAAATAAAAATTATTTTAAAGCCAAGTGAAAAGAAAACGAGGGGTTTCTGGGTGGCTCAGTTGGTTAGGCGTCTGACTCTTGGTTTTGGCTCAGGTCATGATCTCACAGTTTGTGAGATCGAGCCCCACATTGGGCTGTTCACTGACAGTGCAGAGCCTGCGTGAGATTCTCTCTCTCCCTCTCTCTGCTCCACCTCAGCTCTGTGTCTCTCAAAATAAATAAACTCTATAAAAAAAAAAAAAAGTACAAAAGAATACATCCAGTATGATACAATGTTCAGAATGTTCAAAAGTTAAATGCTACTTTCTAGGGATGCATACCTATTTGGTAAAACTTCGAACAAAAAACAAAGTAGTGGTTAAAGAGCTATCAGAACAGTGATTACCTTTGATGAGGAGAAGAGCCTCCAGGAAGTATCATTGTTATTGGCGGTGTTCTCTTAAGCTGGGGGCTAGGTTCACAGTTATCATTGGTCCATGTTATCATTCTGTAAGTTACGTACACCGTAACTACCGGTGCGGTGTGCGTATCAGATTTTTCACTAAATGAAATTACTGGATTTGATCCTGTTAAAATGAGAAAGATGTAGGAGATGCATTGTTCAGTCCTAAAAGTTGGTAGATTTTCACAAGTACACAGAATGCCTCTTTCTGAATATCTTCCATTGTAGTTTCTAGAGTTTTATATAATTTGTTATTTGAATCCCAATTAATTCGTGCAGCTCTAACAGCTGGTGGCATTTAGATTCTAAATATTGCTCATTCTCATGTGTATGCATCATTAGAGTCAGGTGTTGTAATCACCCATTGCTGCCATCGATGGAAAGTCAGCCAGAATAAATATAGTTCTAGAGAATGCAGAGGGAGTAATTTGAAAGTGCAATTTGTATGGAAGAATTCATTTTGTTTATGCGTGTGGGTATAAATTTTCTCATCTTTTAATAAGAATGGCATGTAGGCAAACAGACCGGTTGTGTTAAATTGTCGTTACTTGGTAAGGGTCTGATTATATCTGTAAGAGGCTGTCTCCCAAATTCCTACCTGACTTTTCTTAACACTGTTGAGCAAACACGTCCTCGGCTCGGTTCTGTGAGCTGGGCACGCAGATGCTTCCGTGTGCATGGCGAGGCCTTCATTTGAGCTGCTGCAGGTATAATCGGAAAGCCACCTTTTGGTTTGCTCAGTTCCAGTCATACCATCGTATCTAAATAACCGCTTTTGTCAAACCCTGACTTTTTACTCTTGTGTGTTGACAACCTGCTGATACATTCTTACAGCTGTTTTTAAGAAACCGTGATTCTTCTTTTTTCCGCTCAGCTGCTGATAAAGACGATAGTTCAGAAGACCTGTCAGTGCCGAGCAGCCCGCACCCTGAAGCTATTCAGCATAGTTCTGTCAGCACATCCAATGGAGTCAGTTCAACCTCCAAGGCCGAAGCTGTGGCCACCTCAGTCCTCACACAGATGGCGGACCAGAGTACAGAGCCCGCGCTGTCGCAGATTGTTATGGCTCCTGCCTCCCAGTCACAGCCCTCAGGAAGTTGATTAAAAACCTGCGGTGCGGCAGTTTTAGATACTCATTAGTGACTTCAAAGGGAAATCAAGGAAAGACCGGTTTCCGTTGATGCGAAATCTGTGGTTGTAAATTTTTTTTTTTACTTGAAATTAAATTTGGCTCTAAAGTTGGTGTAGCGGCAGTTGATGATCAGCCTGAACAACAGTTTTTAGTCTCTGGAAAAAGACTGATTTTGCTTTTTTTATAAATATTGTTAGATTTATTAATTTTCTGTGCTCAATGTGTAAATTGTATTATAATTCATTGTGGTTTATTTCACTTTTAATTTGGTGGTGTTTTAATAAATGGGGGTGTTACTGAGTCTCTTCCCACTTCCATTTCTTTTGACCACCTCTTACCCTCAACTGTGATGGTAGTATTGTCATATCATTTATACCAAAGTTCTGCATCGTCCCTGTTGACTTTGTAATGTTAACAAGGTCATAAAGCACTAGCAAGAGAAAGATAGAAATTTGCTTTTAATCTTTTTGCCTTTTATTTTGCACATTATGCAAAAGGAAGAACATTAGAGAACACTTTTTAAGTGAGTGAAACGTGGTAAAAGACATACAGTGCTTTTATGCACCCTCAAACTAAATCAAGGTCATTCGTCGTGCGTTTTCTTTAAGATTTTAGGTAGACGGGAATTTTGGAATCCTCTAACATTTCAAAAGGACTATTTTTCAAGTCTTAAATTCAGTATTTTAAATCCTATGTTTTGAGGCTAATAAAACATGAAATTATATCATCTATGATACAGGGTTATCAGATAGCTAATAATTTTTTGAAATTAGGTTTTGGGTTTTTTTGCAGATTTCAGGTTACAAACTGAGAAGTTTATGCATAATCAAGTATGGTGTGGTTGCCAGAAAAAGCCTAAAAATTACTTAGAAAATTTAAGGCTGTTTGCCCCCATTGTCTTGTACTTGCAAGCTAACTTGTACTTATTCTTGTGAAAGCACTGTCATCTTTTAGTAGCAAATTTTGATAACGTTTCTCGTGGGAAAAAAAAAATCAGTATCTATCTTTAGAACATTGTAATTATAATGTGGGAAGCAAGAGAGCATGTGTGAGAGAGAGAGAGCGAGAGAGAGAGTGTGTGTGTGTGTGTATGTGTGTTATGTGTGTATGTTTCTTTCAATAGTTTATGCCAGCAGTCTTTGCTTGAATGTTTAACGATGCCTTCGGTGTGATGCTGGCCGATAGATGATTGCAATTTAAAATGTCATTACTGTGCAGGCTTGGATAACTAACATTCCATGATGTAGTTTGTTTCTGAGGAGATGATTGTAGGTACACTTTTCTCATTATCCAATCATCCGTGGGATACTGAGTTTTCTAATGTGCCATTATCTATTTTTATTCTCCAGTTATGTTCAAGATACAGTACAATATTTTAAAATAGACTAAATTGTGAAAAATAAAGTAGTAGACGTGTGTAAGAAAACTTTGTAAAATAGTTACGAGTCCTACCCAGTAGCAACTTCTGGCATTCGAGCAGGATTCCATTATGTAAATATCTGTAACGCATTTATAATAAGCTGTGTAGTCTGTTCTGCATCTATACTACACTATTTACGAATGTCTCGGTGCCATCTCCTAACGAGACTGACCTTTTAAAAACCTATATCGAATATCCTTGGTAATTCAAGGAACTATCCCACCTGCCTAAGTTCCAAACTGGGAAACATTCAAATTATACAAATGACATTTCAGGACTTTTAAGTATGAAGATAATAGGATTTTTATTGTTTGGCTTATCAAGAGTGAGCGTTTTTAGTTGATAATTCTACTTCTAAATTTTTTTTATTTTTAACTGATTTTGTAATTTAAAGCAATGAATTTCTGATCATGATTTTCTCATAGTTATGCTAAGGAGTTGATCTCAAAGGCACAAAATATGAATTCTGCAAGAAGGCAATTTTCTATTGTAAGTTTGGATGGGTTAGGAAAAGCCTCAACTTTTCACTCTCCTAAGTCCTTCGGTACATTTTTCTTTCATTTTATTATTTATGCAAGTTAAAGTTTTTGGTAACAGGAATTCTTGCAACTGTAAAATAAAACTACATAGATGTAAGAAGTCATGTAAACGGTTAATGAACTTACCAAGGTTAGCAAAACTTTCATTGTAAATCAGTCTGTGCTCAGCAAATGAAAATCATTCTTAGTTGTATAAACACAAATTCCATTTTGACTTTCAGGATGTCGCACTACTTCTGTACCTAGCATTTTGAGTCCTTACATTTGCAATGTTACACAAACTGTACTACTTTCTTTTATGTGCAGTTTGCATGAGTAAACCATCAGAGAATAAATTCTATCTTTAAATTATGTTCATAATTTGCTTGTCCTTACCTCTCTTTCGTAAAGTAACAGCACTTGGTAATATGCTTTCCGCCCCCTTCAGGATGTTTGTTACCTGAGAAGAACCGGATAGTCTTTCTATTTCTGTGATAAAATTCAATCCTCCTTAAAGACGTTTCAACTGCAGGGTGCTCAGGCCTTGTCCTTCTCTGGATTCATTAAGCCCCAGCCAGATACACTGAACTTTTAACTTTTGTCCCCAGCCACGAACATTCTCTCAACGATACCCATACACCAGTCCGCCCACCTCTGGCATCTCTTGGCAACTGCCTGACAAAACATCTTAAACGTAACACGTCCAACGTTATGTGCCAACCATTATAGTTCAGTTACAACAAGTGTAACACGTCCAGCACTGACTCCTTAGCACCCCCCCCCCCACCTTCCCGTCAAGTGTGCTTCTCCAGCAGTCTTTCATAAGACACTTGATGACAGCTCCCTTTTCCAGTTGCTTAAGCCAGGACAACGGTGGTGGTGTCTTTGATTTCTCTCTTCCCACCTCCGAACTATCAGGAAATGCTGTTGGGTTTACCTTCAGAACAATCCAGAATTCAACCACTTCTGCCCCTGTACAGTGCTATTGCTCTGTACCCTTATTATCGTTCACCCAGTTTACCGTATCTGCCTAGAAACGGCCTCCTTGCTTCCACTCCTCCTCCTTCAGCCCATCCTCAGTACAACAGCTAGGATGGTACTTTGCAAATTAAATCAGCTTGTGGTGCTCCATCTACTCCAATCCTGGAGCAGCTCGCTGCACTCAGAGCTGAAGTCCATACAGCAGCCTGCAAGATGGTTTGTTCCCCACCCCGGTGCTGTGCTGGCTCTGAACCCCTCTACCTCGTTTTATTCAGTGAGTGAGAGCTACTCAGCGTGTCACTCGTTCTGGGCACACGGAATGCACCAGGAGCCCAAACACAAAAATCCGTGCCTTTGTGGATGGAGCTCCATTCCAAAGAGGGTTGGGGGGTAAGTGTTGGGAACCACAATTAACCTACTAATACAAATGCTAAAAGTGGTCAGTGCTAAGTGAAGAAATTAAAGATGGAGAGCATGTGAATTGATATTTTGGTCTTGTTCAGATTGAGCCAATCTGAAGAGATGCAAAAAAAAATCACATGGCTATTTTGTAAGGTACACGTTCTAATGAAGGTACTTAATCTGGATTACATGATATTAGATAAAAGATTTCATGAAGACAAGCTGCTGATACCTAACAAAATTTGACAAAAATATTAAAAGGTCAAACTCATTGTTTGCATTGATTTGTTTCAGAGGACAGGAAAGATGATCTTGTCTCTGGCATGTACTTACTGTTAAATGTAGTGTTATTACTTCTACATCTCAGACTGTAGCGTTTAACACTTGACATTAAGAATTCACTTGTGAGACTATAACTATAGGAGAAATCTGTTTACTTGTAGGCCTTCATTTGTATAAATATACACTTGCACAGACACAGGGAAAAAAATGCCTAGAGAACACAGTTATCCAAAAATTTAGTTCTAAAAGACATTTAGAAGAAAACATTTTCTAGGGGCACCTGGGGCGCTCAGCCGATCAAGCATCCAACTTCGGCTCAGGTCATGATCTCACGGTTAATGAGTTCAAGTCCCACGTTGGGCTCTGGGCTGACAGCTCAGAGCCTGGAGCCTACCTCGGATTCTGTGTCTTCCTCTCTCTGCCCCTCCCCCCACTTATGTGCTCTCTCAAAAATAAACATTTAAAAAGTTAAAAAAATTTTTTAATCTGACATTTTCTAGATTATCTTGACCACAGGATAATGGTTACTTTTGAAGGCAATTCATACCATTTTGTATCTCATGTAGTTATGAGAAATCGTTTCTTTAAACTATTAATAAGTACAAATTCTTTTTCTGTAATTCTCTCCCACAGTTAAAAAAAAAAATACAGGTCTTTCCAAGACTAACAACAGACTTCTACATGGGTGCTCATTGAAGCTAAGTATCATGATCCTAGAGAGCTAGCATCTTTCTGTGTAGAGAAAAACCCACACAAAATTTAGAATGAGGACCTTTCTGGAAAAAGCAATCTACCATTTAAGTAAGTGGTGAGTTGCCAATTCCATGTATTGCCATAGAAAAAGCACAGTCAGTGAAAATGTTTCGAAATCAAAGGATTTATTCTGAAATAACAAAGGCCACGTGACACTGAAACCTACAATAAAAAATATATGCATAGTTTTATTCTATTGTAGCAGTCTAAAGTACAAAATCAAATGTTAATAGTAAAATAAATTATCAAATGTGTCACAGCACTCTAGAAGGGTTTCGTTATTCAATAATGGGACAGTGAGTTGCATCTTTTATCGAATGCACATGCAAATTTTTCCAGTGGCTTTCTGAGAAGAGGAAGTCATTAGTATATGGTCATGATCACAATGCCTTCCTTTGCCTCTTTATTTTGCATTAAATTTTAAATGTAAAGCAATTCCTTCAGCTAGAATGTGTTTAACAAAATGGTTGCCATGGTTTTATCATTACCTCAATTATTTGGGAAGCATTTTTAACTATGTCCATTATGTCGAATAAAGGTTGGTTTGCTTTATTCACTTACATTAGGTTTTGCATCCCCCACCAAAAGAATGCTCTCCCAAGGAGGAGTTAAGGTGACGGAGCAGCATGGAGACCCTGAGCTTGTCTGGTCCCTGAAACACAGCTAGATCAGTGCCAATTTTGAACCCTAGGAAACTGATCTGAGGATTAACACAACAATCTGCATAACTTAAGCCATAGAATTTGGTAGGTACATGGTACAGAGAGGTGAACTGGGGGAGAGGAAAGCTGCAGAGGGAAGGGAGGTGTTTTTGGCGGAGAGAGGACAGAGCAAGGGGGAGAGTGTAGTGTATCGTGATGGTGCGACAAAAGCATTCCCCAAAGCTACCTGGAGAGAGACACAGAGAGAGAGTGAAAACACAGCCTGAGACTGAACAAGAAATCTGTTCCCAAAACCATTGATGGGGAGAAAGAAGAGGGTTTCAACACCACCAGGATTCTATAAACAGGGGAGTGCAGAGCCTGAAGTTCCGGACCTCAGTGCTGGGCAGTGCTCTGGTGAGGAAGCATGGTGGATGCCCAGGAGCAGGCAGAGCAACCTGAGGGGGTATGTGTGCCACACAGAAGCAGTTCCCCTACTTGGAGTGCATTTGGTAGAGGCCATACAGCCTCCCCATAGGCAAAGGTCCCAGTGAACTCTGAAGAGCAGCCATGTTTGCTGGTTTTGGGATAAAAACACCAGAGTACAGTGAAACCCAGCAACAGCTGTATGTTGTAATTTGCCATTATCTCAACCCCTGCCGTTGCACAATCACCCAAATGTTTCTGGGGCAAGCCGGCACCTGGCCATTGCTTAGCAAGACCCCCCACCAGAGAGTCGGTGTAGATGGGTCTAAGCCACAGGGGTCTCCGAAGTGTAGGGTTTTGAAACACAACTCCGTCTGAGATAAAACATTGGAAGAAGGTGCTGCCTGGCAAGCGGACAGCTTGGACAGGGACAGGGTAGAGGCGGGGAGTGGACAGAGGCCTGAGACAAAGGAGGGGTGCTTGATCACAGGTCGGTGAGGGCAAAGAGTTCCTGTGCCAGAGACTAGGGAGCTGGGTGGAGCCATTTCCACCTCTCTCGTGCTCGCACACGTGCATACCAGCATGCGCACCACACTGATCCACCCCAGTAAGCTAAGCGGTGCCACTTAGTTGAGAATGGAGCCATTACACCAAGCCCAGCTGCGCCCTCCAACCACATCCCCCAGAAGACCAGCACAAGATACTCCACCTGTTTAGTGTACAGACTATAGAGTGCTCCACAGTTTCAGTTGTAGGGGAAACTGGATATAACTTCATTTGGTTTCATTCTGTTTGCTGGCTCATTTATTTGTTTTCTTTGCTTCTGGTTTTGCTTAAATTGTTTTTTTTTTTTCTTTTCTTTCTCTTTCTTGGATACAGAAAGAGAAAATACTTTTTTTATTTTTTATTTTTTCTAAATTTTTATTCTATTTCATTTTCTTATTTTATAATTCTATTAGTTTTTTTAATTCTTAAATTATTTTCTCACTTTTTTCTTCCCTTTCCCTTTTTTCCTCTATTCTATCAAGCTACTTTCAAAAGCAGACCAAAACACACCTAGGATCTAGCTTCCTTTATTTGATTTTTGTTTTGTTTTTAATTTTTTAATTTTAATTTTATATTTTATTAATTTTTTTCTTCCTCCAAATGACAAAGCAAAGGAATTCACCCCAAAAGAAAGAACAGGAAGAAATGACAGCCAGGGGCTTAATCAACACAGATATAAACAAGATGTCTGAACCAGAATTTAGAACCACGATAATAAGAATACTCACTGGGGTTTAAAAAAGCATAGAAGACACCAGAGAATCCCTTTCTGTGGAGATAAAATAAATAAAATCTAGTCAGGCTAGAATTAAAAATGCTATAACTGAGATGCAATCTTGAATGGATGCCACAATGGTAAGTTTGGACAAAGCAGAGCAGCGAATTGGGGGTATATATGATAAAATTATGGAGAATAATGAAGCAGAGAAAAAAGAAGGAAACAAAGGCAAAAGATCATAATACAAGACTTAGAGAACTCAGTGACTTATTAAAAAGGAATAACATCTGAATCACAGGAGTCCCAGAAGATGAAGAGAGAAAACAAGGGGCAGAAGGTTTATGTGAGCAAATTATAGCAGAAAACTTTCCTAATCTGGGGAAGGACACAGACATCAAAATCCAAGAAGCACAGAGAACTCCCATTAGATTCAACAAAACCCGACCATCACCAAGGCATATCACAGTCAAGTTCACAAAATATACAGACAAGGACAGAATCATGAAAGCAGCCAGGGAATAAAAGTCCTTAACCTATAAGGGAAGAGAGATCAGGTTCACAGCAGACCTATCCACAGAAACTTGGCAGGCCAGAAAGGAGTGGTAGGAAATATTCAACATGCTGAATTAAAAAAATATGCAGCCAAGAGTTCTTTATCCAGCAAGACTGTCATTCAAAATAAAAGGAGAGATAGAGTTTCTCAGACAAAAACTAAAGGAGTTCATAACCACTAAACCAGCCCTGCAAGAAATGTTAAGGGGAACTCTTTGAGTGGAGAAAAGACAAAATAAAACAAAAAAGACCAAAAGCAATAAAGACTAGAAAGGACCAGAGAACATCACCAGAAACCCCAACTCTACAGGAAACACAGTGGCACTAAAATCATGTCTTTCAGGACTCACTCTAAATGTCAATGGACTAAATGCTCCAATCAATATACATAGGTATCAGAATGGATAAGAAAACAAGACCCATCTATATGCTGCTTATAAGAGACTCATTTTAGACCTAAAGACATCTGCAAATTGAAAATAAGGGGATGAAGAACCATCCATCATGTTAATGGTCATCAAAGAAAAGCTGGAGTAGCCATTCTGATATCAGACAAACTAGATTTTAAAATAAACATATAACGAGATGAAAAAGGGCATTCTATCATTAAGGGGACAATCCACCAAGAAGATCTAACAATTGTAAATATTTATGCCCCCAACATGGAACACCCAAATATATAAATCAATTAATCATAAGCCTAAAGAAACACATTGATACTAATACTATAATAAAAGGGGACTTAAACACCCCACTTACAACAATGGACAAATCATGTAAGCAGAAAATCAACAAGGAAACAATGGCACACGGGACCAGATGGACTTAACAAATATATCCAGAACATTTCATCCTAAAGCAGAATACACATTCTTCTCAAGTGCACATGGAACATTCTCCAGAATAGATCACATACTAGGTCACAAATCAGACCTCAACAAATACAAAAAGATCAAGATCAGACCTTGCATATTTTCAGACCACAATGCTATGAAAGTCAAAATCAACCACAAGAAAAAATTTGGAAAGAACATGAATACTTGGAGATTAAAGAACATCCTAATAAAGAATGAGTGGGTTATCCAAGAAATTAAAGAGGAAATTAAAAAGTACATGGAAGCCTATGAAAATGAGAATACAACAGTCCAAAACCTCTGGGATGCAGCAAAGACAGTCATAAGAGGGAAGTATATAGCAATCCAGGCCTTCCTAAAGAAGGAAGGAAGTTCTCAAATACAAACCTAACCTTACACCTAAAAGACCCAGAAAAAAAAACAGCAAATAAAGCCCAAAACCCGGAGAAGAAGGGAAATAATATCAGAGCAGAAACCCATGATACTAAAAAATGAATCAATGAAATTTAAAGAACAACAACAACAACAACAACAACAACAACAAAACCAGTAGAACAGATAATGAAACCAGGAGCTGGTTCTTTGAAAGAATTAACAAAATTGATAAATTCCTAGCCAGATGGATCAAAAAGAAAAAGGAAAGGACCCAAATAAATAAAATCACAAATGAAAGATGAGATATCATAACCAATACAGCAGAAATACAAACAATAATAAGAGAATATAATGTGAAGTTATAGTCCAACATATTTGTCAATCTGGAAGAAATGGACAAATTCCCAGAAACATATAAACTACCAAAACTGAAACAGGAAGAAATAGAAAATTTGAACAGACCCATAACCAGTAAAAAAAAATTGAATCAGTAATCAAACATCTCCCAACAAACAAGAGTCTAGGGCCGGATGGCTTTCCAGGGGAATTCTACCAAACATTTAAAGAAGAGTTAACACCTATTCTTTTGAAGCTGTTCCAAAAAAATAGAAATGGAAGGAAAACTTCCAAACTCATTCTACGAGGCCAGCATTACCTTGATTTCTAAACCGGACAAAGACCCCACTAAAAAGGAGAACTACTGGCACTTTCCCTAATGAATATGGATGCAAAAATTCTCAGCAAGATACTAGTAAACTGGATCCAACAATACATTAAAAGAATTATTCACCACAATCAAGCGGGATTTATTCCTGGGATGCAGGGCTGGTTCAATATTCACAAAATCAATGTGATAGGTCACATCAATAAAAGAAAGGATAAGAACCCCATGATCCTCCCAATAAGACGCAGTAAAAGCATTTGACAGAATACAGCATCCTCTCTTGATAAAAACCCTCAAGAAAGTAGGAGCGGAAGGGTCATACCTCAAGATCATAAAGACCCTATATGAAAGACCCAGCTGATATCATCCTCAATGGGGAACAATTAAGAGCTTTACCCCTAAGGTCAGGAACACAACATGGATGTCCATTCTCACCACTGTTATTCAGCATAGTGTTGGGAGTCATAGCCTCAGCAATCAGACAGCATAAAGAAATAAAAGGCATCCAAATCAGCAAGGAGGAAGTCAAACTTTCACTCTTCGCAGAGAACATGATGCTCTGTGGAAAACCCAAAAGACTCCACCAAAACACCGCTAATACTGATACATGAATTCAGCAAAGTCGCAAGGATATAAAATCAATGTATAGAAATTGATTGCAATTGTATACATCAATAATGAAACAACAGAAACAGAAATCAAGGAATAAATCCCATTTACAACTACAGCAAAACCATAAAATACCTAGGAATAAATTTGACCAAAGAGATAAAAAATCTATACACTGAAAACTGTAGAAAGCTTATGAAAGACATTGAAGATGACACCAAAAAAATGGAAAACATTCCATGCTCATGGGTTAGAAGAACAAATATTGTTAAAATGTCAATACTACCCAAAGCAATCTACATTTTCAGTGCAATCCCTATCAAAGTAATACCAGCATTCTTCACTGAGGTAGAACAAACAATTCTAAAATTTGTATGGAATCATAAAAGACCCCGAATAGAAAAGCAATCCTGAAAAAGAAAAGTAAACCTGGAGGCATCACAATTCCGGACTGCAAGCTGTATTACAAAGCTATAATCATCAAGACAATATGGTACTGACAACAAAAAGAGACACAGATTAATGGAACAGAATGGAGAGCTCAGAAATGGACACACAAACGTATGGCCAACTAATGTGACAAAGCTGGAAAGAATATCCAATGGAAAAAAGACAGTCCCTTCAGTAAATTGTGTTGGGAAAACCAGACAGCAAAATGCAGAAGAATGAACCTGGACCACTTTCTTACACCATACACAAAAATAAACTCAGAATGGATGAAAGACCTAAATGTAAGACAGGAAGCCAGCAAAATCCTAGAGGAGAAAACAGGCAACAACCTCTTTGACCTTGGCCACAGTAATTCCTTACTTGACATGTGTCTAGAGGCAAGGAAAACAAAAGCAAAATGAACTATTGGGACCTCATTAAGATAAAAGGCTTTTTGCACAGCAAAGGAAACAATCAGCAAAACTAAAAGGAATGAGAGAAGGTATTTGCAAATGACATATCTGATAAAGAGTTAGTATCCAAAATCTATAAAGAACTTATCAAACTTAATACCCAGAAAACAAATAATCCAGTGAAGAAACGGGCAAAAGACATGAATAGACACTTCTCCAAAGAAGACATCCAGATAGCTGAAAGACACATGAAAAAAATGCTCAACATCAGTTATCATCAGGGAAATACAAATCAAAACCACAGTGAGATACCACCTCACACCTGCCAAAATTGCTAAAATTAACAACTCAGGAAACAACAGATTTTGGTGAGGATATGAAGAAAGAGGAACACTTTTGCACTCCTGGTGGGAATGAAAACTGGTGCGGCCACTCTGGAATACAGTATGGAGGTTCCTCAAAAAATTAAAAATAGAACTACCCTATGTATGACCCAGCAATTGTACTACTAGGTATTTGTCCAAAAGACGTAGGAGTGCTGATTCGAAGGGCCATGTGTACCCCAATGTTTACAGCAGCTCTATTGACAATAGCCAACGTATGGAAAGAGCCCAAATGTCCATCAACAGATGAATTGATAAAGATGTGGTATATATATACAGTGGAATATTAGTCAGCAATGACTAAATGGAATCTTGTCATTTGCAACAGCACAGATGGAACTTGAATGTATTATGCTGAGTGAAATAAGTCAGAGAAAGACAAATATCACATGATTTCACTCTTATGTGGAATTTAAGAAACAAAACAGATGAACATAGGGGAAGGGAAGGACAAAGAAGATAAAAACAGAGAGAGAGACAATAAGAGACTCTTAAATACAGGGAACAAACTGAGGGTTGCTGGAGGGGTGGTTGCGTGGGGGGATAGGCTAAAAGGGTGAGGGCCATTAAGAAGGACACTTGTTGAGATGAGTACTGGGTGTTGTTATATGTAAGTGATGAATCACTAAATTCTATTCCTGAAATCATTATTATACTGTAAGTTAACTTGGAATTAAATTTTAAATCAATTTAAAAAAAAAGGAAGGCTCTCTCAAAGGAGGACCTTTTAAAATTATTTTTGCTAATTTTCTAAAAGCATGTACATTAGGAAGAAATTCTGTTTTCTATAGCTTGACAAAAAAAATAAGCAACAATTATTTAATGGGGTTTACTTAGCAGAATGTGAGATGAGAGTGTTGTCTATTATAAGTTTCTCAGAATTGGGAACAAATGCATTAGGTTTACGAGGAAATAAAATTTGTTAATACATTATCTTCAAAAGTAAACCTTTTTGCATTATCTATTATTACTTCATTATTTATCTTGTTTGATTTTTTTCTACCAATAATTTTTTAATTTAAACACGTAGCTAAGTTTCTCCATCCAAAATTGTCCTAGGGTCTAGTTAAATAACATCAGTGAAAAATAAAATGAGATAATACAACTATTCTAGCATTAATTAATTTGGACATTCAAAAAACCACTCAGATTATTATTGACTTTCCCCAACTGCTAAATTTTTAGGAAAGTACTTCGTTTGCATCTTAGTTTATTCAGCTCAGCTAATAGTTTCTGAAGTGACTTCCGGCGCCATGAGGCCATCTGCAAAAGCATAAACAGCCTTGTCAATAGCTCAACGTATTGCAAGCAAAGCTCTTCAGACCTTTCCCATGATATTAAAGGCAAAATAAAGTTATTTTTTATGGACTAGGGTATATTTGTGACACGGTAACATTAGGTGACAATTTTGAAAATAAGATATCTTTCCACTATCATTTTCATTAATAAGTGTCCTACTTACCTGCAGATGCCGTAGGAGTACCTCAGTATAGACTGCTATATACTTAGGATGTTATATAGGAACCTCATGGCAATCACAAACCCAAAACTTATGATACACACACACACACACACACACACACACACACACACACATGGGGTAGGGGGAGAGAGAGAGAGAGAGAGAAAGTCAAATGTAAAACTGCAAAAAGTCATCAATCACAAATAAAGAGAGCAAGAAAAGAAAAAAACAGAACTACAAAAAGCAGCCAGAAAACAATCAACAAAATGACAGTAAGTACATATCTATTAATAATTAAATTGTAAATGGCCTAAATGCTCCAATCAAAAGGCATTGGATTTTTAACGCCCATTCAGGGGCACCTAGCTGGCTTAGTCAGAACATGCGACTCTTCATCGTGGCATCGTGAGTTTGAGCCCCATGGTGAGCGTATAGATTAAAAAAATCTTTAGGGGTGCCTGGGTGGTCGGTCAGCTGGGTGTCCAACTTTGGTTCAGGTCATGATCTTGTAGTTTGTGGGTTTGAGCCCCACATCCAGCTCTGTGCTGACAGCTCAGACCTTGGAGCCTGCTTCAAATTCTGTGTCTCCCCCTCTCTCTGCACCCCCATGCTCCTGATTTCTCTCTCTCTCAATAATAAACATTAAAAAATTAATTTAAAAATCTTTAAATAAAAATTTAAAAAATTAAAATTAAAAAAATTAAAAAGATCCATACATATACTGCCTTCAAGAGACTCATTTCAGACCTAAACACCCATACAGACTGAAAGTAAAAGGATGAAAAAAGATGTTCCATGCCAATGGAAGTGGGGGTGGTGGTGGAAGGAAGCCAGGTAGCAAGAACTATATCAGACAAAATAGACTTTAAAACGAAAGACTGGGAGAGGAACACGGAAGATGGTGGCATAGGAGGACGCTGGGCTCACCTCGTCCTGCTGATTACTTAGATTCCACCCACATCTGCCTAAATAACCCAGAAAACTGCCAGAAGACTAGCAGAACAGACTTTCCGGAGCCAAGCATAGACAAGAGGCCCATGGGAGAGGGTAGGAAGGGCAGAGAGGTGGTGCACGCTACACGGACTGGCGGGAGGGAGCCGGGGCGGTAGAGGGGCAGCCTGCCCGGCAAGGCAGAGCCCCGGACACCGTGAGTTCTGACAGCCAGCAGGACTTAACATTTGGAATGTTATAAGTCAACAGGTCTGCTTGGAGAGCAGAAGGGTGAAAGGACACTGGGAGAGAGAGGTGTTGAGCCCTGGAAGACAGAGCTCAGCTCAGTGGGGAACAAAGGCGCTGGCAAGCTCCATATCCCTCTCCCATCCCCCAGCTGAAATCCTAAAGGGAACCAATTCCCATCACTGAACTTGCTTGCACTGCACAAACACCCAACGCTGTGCTTCTGTGGATCCATCCCTCCAATGGGTCAGCCTCCCTCCTAGTGCTGCAGGGCCCCTCCCGCAGGACACCACCTGTGGCAAAGCAAGCTAAGCCTGCGCCTTCTGCCCCTGTGCACCTTGCGGATCCACCCTGGCTAATATGCCAGATCCCATCAAAGCAGCACCACAAGCCTGGCAGTGTGCGAGTAGCTCAGACAGGGGCCACACCACTCCACCGTGAGTCCTGCCCCTGGGAGAGGGGAAGATAAGGTACACACCAGTCTGAGTGGGGCCCCAGTGGTGGGCTGGAGACAGACATTGGGTCTGAATGTGGCCCGCCCACCAACACAACTTACTCCAGACAGCACAGGGGAAGTGCCCTGCAGTTTGGAGTCACCCCAGGGACTACCCAAAATGATGAAACAGAAGAACTCTCCTCAAAAGAGACTCCAGGAAGTAGCAACAGCTAACGAATTGATCAAAAACGATTTAAGCAATATAAGGGAACAAGAACTTAGAATAATAGTCATAAAATTAATCCCTGGGCTTGAAAAAAAGCTACAGAGATCAAGGGACAAAGAAATAGTCATGAAGAGCTAAAAATGCTATAAATGAGGTGCAAAATAAAACGGAGGTGGCCATAGTGCAGATTGAAGAGGCAGAGGAGAGAATAGGTGAATTAGAAGATAAAATTATAGAAAAAGAGGAAACTGTGAAAAAGAGAGATAAAAAAATCCAGAAGTATGAGGGGAGAATTAGAGAACTAAGTGATGCAATCAAATGGAACAATATCCGTATAATAGGAATTCCAGAAGAGGAAGAGAGAGAGAAAGGGGCTGAAGGTGTACTTGAACAAATCATAGCTGAGAACTTCCCTGATCTGGGGAAGGAAAAAGGCATGGAAATCCAAGAGGCACAGAGAACTCCCTTCAGACATAACTTGAATCCATCTTCTGCACGACATATCATAGTGAAACTGGCAAAATACTAGGATAAAGAGAAAATTCTGAAAGCAACCAGAGCTAAACAGACTCTAACTTATAAAGGAAGACCCATAAGACTAGTGGCAGACCTATCTACTGAAACTTAGCAGGCCAGAAAGGAATGGCAGGAAATCTTCAATGTGATGAACAGAAAAATATGCAGCCAAGAATCCTTTATCCAGCAAGTCTGTCATTCAGAATAGAAGGAGAGATAAAGGTCTTCCCAAAAAAACAAAAACTGAAGGAATTCATCACCACTAAACCAGCCCTACAAGAGATCCTAAGGGGGATTCTGTGAATGAAATGTTGCAAGGACCACAAAGTACCAGAGACATCACTACAAACATGAAACCTACAGACATCACAATGACTCTAAACCCATATCTTTCTATAATAACACTGAATGTAAATGGACTAAATGCTCCAACCAAAAGACATAGGGTATCAAAATGGATAAAAAAAAAAAAAAAACAACAAGACCGGTCTATTTGCTGTCTATAAGACACTCATTTTAGACCTGAGGACACTGTCAGATTGAAAGTGAGGGGATGGAGATCTATCATTCTACTGGAAGTTAGAAGAAAGCTGGAGTAGCCATACTTATATCAGACAAACTAGACTTTAAATTAAAGGCTATAACAAGAGATGAAGAAGGGCATTATATAATAATTACAGGGTCTATCCATCAGGAAGAGCTAACAATTATAAATGTCTATGCGCCGATTACGGGAGCCCCCAAATATATAAAACAATTAATCACAAACATAAGCAACCTTATTGATAAGAATGTGGTAATTGCAGGAGACTTTAATACTCCACTTACAACAACGGATAGATCATCTAGACACAGGATCAATAAAGAAACAAGGGCCCTGAATGATACATTGGATCAGATGGACTTGACAGATATATTTAGAACTCTGCATCCCAAAGCAATAGAATATACTTTCTTCTCGAGTGCACATGGAACATTCTCCAAGACAGATTACATACTGGGTCACAAAACAGCCCTTCATAGGTATAAAAGAATTGAGATCATACCATGCACACTTTCAGACCACAATGCTATGAAACTTGAAATCAGCCACAGGAAAAAGTCCTGAAAACCTCCAAAAGCATGGAGGTTAAAGAACACTCTACTAAAGAATGAATGGGTCAACCATGCAATTGGAGAAGAAATTAAAAAATATATGGAAACAAATGAAAATGAAAATACAACAATCCAAATGCTTTGGGGTGCAGCGAAGGCAGTCCTGAGAGGAAAATACATTGCAATCCAGGCCTATCTCAAGAAACAAGAAAAATCCCAAATACAAAATCTAAGAGCACACCTAAAGGAAATAGAAGAAGAACAGCAAAGACACCCCAAACCCAGCAGAAGAAGAGAAATAATAAAGATCAGAGCAGAAATAAACAATATAGAATCTAAAAAAAACTGTAGAGCAGATCAGTGAAACCAAGAGTTGGTTTTTTGAAAAAATAAACAAAATTGATAAACCAGGCTTCTAGCCAAGCTTCTCAAAAAGAAACGGGAGATGACCCAAATAGATAAAATCATGAATGAAAGTGGAATTATTACAACCAATCCCTCCGAGATACAAACAATTATCAGGGAATACTATGAAAAATTATATGCCAACAAACTGGACAACCTGGAAGAAATGGACAAATTCCTAAACACCCACACTCTTCCAAAACTCAAACAGGAAGAAATAGAAAACTTGAACAGACCCATAACCAGCGAAGAAATTGAATCAGTTATCAAAAATCTCCCAACAAATAAGAGTCCAGGACCAGATGGCTTCCCTAGGGAATTCTACCAGACATTTAAAGCAGAGATAATACTTATCCTTCTCAAGCTTTTCCAAAAAGTTGAAAGGGAAGGAAAACTTCCATACTCATTCTATGAAGCCAGAATTACTTTGATTCCTAAACCAGACAGAGACCCAGCAAAAAAAGAGAACTACAGGCCGATAGCCATGATGAATATGGATGCAAAAATTCTCAATAAGATACTAGCAAATCGAATTCAACAGCATATAAAAAGAATTATTCACCATGATCAAGTGGGATTCATTCCTGGGATGCAGGGCTGGTTCAACATTCGCAAATCAATCAACGTGATCCATCACATTAATAAAAGAAAAGAAAAGAACCATATGATCCTGTCAATTGATGCAGAAAAAGCATTTAACAAAATTCAGCATCCTTTCTTAATAAAAACCCTCAAGAAAGTCGGGATAGAAGGAACATACTTAAACATCATAAAAGCCATTTATGAAAAGCCCACAGCTAACATCATCCTCAATGGGGAAAAACCGAGAGCTTTCCCCGAGATCAGGAACACAACAGGGATGTCCACTCTCACCGCTGTTGTTTAACATAGTGTTGGAAGTGCTAGCATCAGCAATCAGACAACAAAAGGAAATCAAAGGCATCAAAATTGGCAAAGATGAAGTCAAGTTTTCACTTTCTGCAGATGACATGATATTATACATGGAAAACCCGATAGACTCCACCAAAAGTCTGCTAGAACTGATATATGAATTCAGCAAAGTCGCAGGATACAAAATCAATGTACAGAAATCAGTTGCATTCTTATACACTAATAATGAAGCAACAGAAAGACAAATAAAGAAACTGATCCCATTCACAACTGCACCAAGAATCATAAAATAGCTAGGAATAAAACTAACCAAAGATGTAAAAGATCTGTATGCTGAAAACTATAGAAAACTTATGAAGGAAATTGAAGAAGATACAAAGAAATGGAAAAACATTCTGTGCTCATGGATTGGAAGAAGAAATATTGTTAAAATGTCAATATTACCCAAAGCTATCTACACATTCAATGCAATCCCAATCACAATTGCACCAGCATTCTTCTCAAAGCTAGAACAAGCAATCCTAAAATTTGTATGGAACAACAAAAGGCCCTGAATAGCCAAAGTAATTTTGAAGAAGACCAAAGCAGGACGCATCACAATCCCAGACTTTAGCCTCTACTACAAAGCTGCAACCATCAAGACAGCATGGTATTTGCACAAAAACAGACACATAGACCAATGGAATAGAATAGAAACCCCAGAACTAGACCCACAAACGTATGGCCAACTAATCTTTGACAAAGCAGGAAAGAACATCCAATGGAAAAAAGACAGTCTCTTTAACAAATGGTGCTGGGAGAACTGGACAGAAACATGCAGAAGGATGAAACTAGACCACTTTCTTACACCATTCACAAAAACAAACTCAAAATGGATGAAGGACCTGAAAGTGAGACAGGAAACCATTAAAACCCTAGAGGAGAAAGCAGGAAAAAACCTCTCTGACCTCAGCCGCAGCAATTTCTTACTTGACACATCCCCAAAGGCAAGGAAATTAAAAGCAAAAATGGCCTATTGAGACCTCATGAAGATAAAAAGCTTCTGCACTGCAAAGGAATCAATCAACAAAACTAAAAGGCAACCCATGGAATGGGAAAAGATATTTGCAAATGACATATCAGACAAAGGGCTAGTATCCAAAATCTATAAAGATCTCACCAAACTCCACACCTGAAAAACAAATAATCCTGTGAAGAAATGGGCAGAAGACATGAATAGACACTTCTCTAAAGAAGACATCGAGATAGCCGACATGCACATGAAAAGATGCTCAACGTCACTCCTCATCAGGGAAATACAAATCAAAACCACACTCAGATACCACCTCACGCTGGTCAGAGTGGCTAAAATGAACAAATCAGGAGACTATAGATGCTAGAGAGGATGTGGAGAAATGGGAACCTTCTTGCACTGTTGGCGGGAATGCAAACTGGTGCAGCCACTCTGGAAAACAGTATGGAGGTTCCTCAAAAAATTAAAAATAGGTCTACCTTACGACCCAGCAATAGCACTGCTAGGAATTTATCCAAGGGATACAGGAGTGCTGATGCATAGGGGCACTTGTACCCCAATGTTTATAGCAGCACTTTCAACAATAGCCAAATTATGGAAAGAGCCTAAATGTCCATCAACTGATGAATGGATAAAGAAATTGTGGTTTATATACACAATGGAATACTACTTGGCAATGAGAAGGAATGAAATATCGCCTTTTGTAGCAACGTGGATGGAACTGGAGAGTGTTATGCTAAGTGGAATAAGTCATACAGAGAAAGAAAGATACCATATGTTTTCACTCCTATGTGCATCCTGAGAAATTTAACAGAAGACCATGGGGGAGGGGAAGGAAAAAAAAAAAGGTTAGAGAGGGAGGGAGCCAAAGCATAAGAGACTCTTAAAAACTGAGAACAAACTGAGGGTTGATGGGGGGTGGGAGGGAGAGGAGGGTGGGTAATGGGTAGTGAGGAGGGCACCTGTTGGGATGAGCACTGCATAATGTATGGAAACCAATTTGACAATAAATTTAAAAATAAATAAATAAATAAATAAATAAATAAGACAAAAGACTGTAATGAGAGTACCTGGGTGGCTCAGTTGATTAAGCATCCAACTCTTAATTTTGGCACAGGTCCTGATCTCACAGTTCGTGAGTTCAAGTCCCTCAACAGGCTCCATGCTGACATTGCAGAGCCTGCTTGGGGTTCTCTCTCTCTCCCTCCCTCTCTATATGTCCCTCCCCTGCTCATGCTCATATGCATGCGCTGTCTCTCAGAAATAAAATAAACTTGAAAAAATAAATAAAACAAAGACTGTAAGAAGACAAGAAGGGCATCACATAATGGTAAAAGGATCAATCCAACAAGAGGATATAACAATTGTAAACATCTATGCACCCAACATTGAAGCATTATTATACAGTAATACCAGGGGACTTTAATACCCCACTTATACCAATGAATAGCTCATTCAGGAAAAAATTAATAAGGAAACAGTATCTTTGCACAACACAAAAGATCAGATGGACTTACCAAATATATACAGAACATTACATCCCAAAACAATAGACTACACATTTTTTTAAGATCATATTTTTTAAGTCACTTCTATACTCAACATGGAGCTTGAACTCACAACCGTAAGATCAAGAGTCACATGTTCTTCCAACTGAGCCAGCCAGGCACCCCTAGGATACACATTCTTTAAGTGCATACATGGAATACTCTCCAGGATAGATCATGTTACGCCACAAAACAAGTTTCAATAAATGTAAGAAGATTTAAATTATATCATGCATCTTTTCCAACCATGATGGTATGAAAGTAGAAATCAATCAAGAAGAAAATTGGAAAACACACAAATACATGGAGGCTATACAACATGCTACTACGGGGAAATGGGTCAATAAAGAAATAAAAAAATACATAGAGACAAATTAAAGTGAAAGCACAATGGTCCAAAATCTGTGGAACAAAGTAAAAGCAGTTCTACGAAGGAAATTTATAGCAATACAAGTCTACCTCAAGAAGAAAAATAAAAAATAACCTAAGCTTACATCTAAAGGAACTAAAAAAGGAAGAATAAACAAAGCCCCAGGTTAGGAGAAGGAAGGAAATAATAAATATCAGAGCAGATATAAATGGAGACTAAAAAAACAGTAAAGCTGAAACCAAAAGTTAGTTCTTTGAAATGATAAACAAAATTGATAAGCCTTTAGCCAGACTCATCAAGAATAAAAGTGAGAAGCCCAAATAAAATCAGAAATGAAGAGCAGTGCCTGGGTGGCTCAGTTGGTTGAAAATCTGACTTTGGCTCAGGTCATGATCTCACGGTTCGTGAGTTTGAGCCCCACGTTGGGCTCACTGCTGTTAGTGCAGAGCCTGCTTCAGATCTTCTGTCCCTCTCTCTCTCTCCTCCCTTTCCTCTGCACCTCCCCTGGTCATGCCTCTGTCTCAAAAATAAATAAACATTACAAAAACTTTTTTAAAGAAATGAAGAAGCAACAACCAACACCATAGAAATACAAAGGATTATAAAAGAATTGCAAAAAAAAATTTTATGTCAAAAATTGGACAACTTACAAGAAATAAATTCCTACAAACATATAATCTTCCCAAACTGAATCAAGAAGAAATAGAAAAATCTGAACAGACCAACTACTAGTAACAAAACTGAATCAGTAATCAAAAAACTCCCCACAAACTAATGTCCAGGATCAGATGGATTCACAGGTAAGTTTTACCAAACATTTAAAGAAAATTTGATGCCTCTTCTTCTGAAACTATACTAAAAAATAGATGATAAAAGCTTCCAAATACACTCTGCAAAGCCAGTATTACCATCACACCAAAACCAAAGATATTACAAAAATAAATAAATAAATAAAACTATAGGCCCATATCCCTGATGATCACAGACAAAAGAATCCTCAACAAAATAGAAGCCAACTGCATTCAACAATACATTAAAAGATCATTCACCACAATCAAGTGGGATTTATTCTGAGGATGCAAGGACAGTTCAGTATTTACAAATCAACCAATGTGATCCACCACATCAACAAAATGAAGGATAAAAATCATATGATCATCTGAATAGTTGCAGCAAAAGCATATGATAAATTTCAACATCCGTTTATGATAAAAACTCTTAAGGTGGACACAGAGGGAACATACCTGACCATAATAAAGGCTATATATGAAAAATCCATAGTTAACATCTCTCTCAATGGTGAAAAACTGACAGATTTTCCTCTAAGATCATGAACAAGCCACAGCCATCCACCCTCACCACTTTTATTCAGCATGGTACTGGAAGTCCTATCCACAGAAATCAGATAAGAAAAATAAATAAAAGGCATCCAAATTGGTAAGGAAGAAGTTCAACTGTCACTATTTGCAGAAGACATGATACTATACATAGAAAACCTTAAATACTAACAACAACGACAACAACAACAACAAAAAAACATTAGAAGTAGTAAATGAATTCAGTAAAGTTGCAGGAGACAAAATTAATTTACAGAAATTGGTTGTGTTTCTATACACTTACAATAAAGTAGTAGAAAGAGAAAGTAAGGAAACAATTGCATTTATAATTTATAATTGCATTTATAATTGCACCAAAAATAAAATACCTAGAAATAAACTTAACCAAGGAGGTGAAAGACCTATACTTTGAAAACTATGAAACATCAATAAAAGCAATTGAAAGTGACACAAACAAATGGAAAGATAGTCCTTGCTCATGCACTGGAAGAACAAATATTGTTAAAATGGACATACTACCCAAAGCAATCTACAGATTTAATGCAATTCCTATCAAAATACCAACAGTATTGTTCACAGAACTAGAAAACATACTACTAAAATCTGTATGGAACCACAAATGATCTGCAATATCCAAAGCAATCTTGAGGGGAAAAAACAAAGCTGGAGGTATCACAATCTCAGATTTCAAGATATACTACAAAGCTAGATAGCAGTCAGTAGAGCATGTGACTCTTGATCTTGGGGTTGTAAGTTTGAGCCCCACCTTGGGTGTAGAAATCACTTAAAATCTTAGGGCGACTGGGTGGCTCAGTTGGTTAAGCATCCAACTCTTAATTTTGGTTCAGGTCATGAGTCAGGTCATGGTTCACGAGTTCGAGCCTCCCTTTGGCTTCTGTGCTGACAGTGTGGAACCTGCTTGGGATTCTCTCTCTCCCTCTCTCTCTGCCCCTCCTGTTTGCTCACTCACACTCCCTCTCTCTCTCTCTCTCTCAACATAAATAAGTAAAAATAAACATTTTTGAAAAAGAAAATAAGATAAAATATTTTTTAAAACGTTATACTACAAAGCTACAGTACCATACTGTTTTTGTTACTGGCACAAAAATAGACACATCAATCAATGAAAAAGAATAGAGAGCCCAGAAATAAACCCACAACTACGTGGTCAGTTAATCTACAACAAAGGAGGTAAGAATATACAGTGGAGAAAAGACAGTTCCTTCAATAAATGGTGTCGGGAAAACCAGACAGCTCCATGCAAAAGAATGAAACTGGACCACTTTTCTACACCATACTCATAAGTAAACTCAAAATGTATTAAAGAACTAAATATGAGACCTGAAACCATAAACTCCTAGAAGAAGACACAGGCAGTAATTTCTCTGACACCAGCCTTAACATTTTTCTAGATATGTCTCTGTAGGCAAGGGAAACAAAAGCAAAAATTAACTATTGTGATGACACCAAAATAAAAAGCTTTTGCACAGCAAAGGAAACCAGAAACAAAACAAAAAGGCCTCCTGAACAGGAGAAGGTATTTTCATTTTGTTTTTGTTTTTGTTTTTTTTTTCAATATCTGAAGTTTATTGTCAAATTGGTTTCCATACAACACCCAGTGCTCATCCCAAAAGGTGCCCTCCTCAATACCCATCACCCACCCTCCTCTCCCTCCCACCCCCCATCAACCCTCAGTTTGTTCTCAGTTTTTAAGAGTCTCTTATGCTTTGGCTCGGGAGAAGGTATTCTCAAATGATATATGTGGTAAGGGAATAATATTCAAAATACATCAAGAACTTATGCAACTCGCACACGCAAAACAAATAATCCAATTAAAAATATGGGCAGAAGACCTGAATAGACATCTTTTTAAAAAGGACAGAAAAGATGTTCAGAATCACTAATCGGAAAAGTGCAAATCAAAACCACAATGAGATATTACCTTCACCTTTCAGGTTGGTGGTAGCAAAAAGACAAGAAACAAGTGTTGGCAAGGATGTGGAGGAAAAAAGAATACCCATGCTCTGTTGGTGAAAATGTCAATCGGTGCAGCCACTGTGGAAAACAGTATGCATTTCTTCAAAAAATTAAAAATATAATTGCTATATGATCCAGTAATTCCACTGGTCATATTTGCCCAAAGAAAATAAAAACACTAATTCGAACAGATACATGCACCCTTATGTTTACTTCAGCATTATTTACAATCGCCAAGATATGGAAGCAGCCCGAGTGTCCATTCAATAACAGATGGATGGATAAAGGAGTGGCATAAATATTTACTCAGCCATAAAAAAGAATGAGATCTTGCCATTTTGGAACAACCCAGATAAACCTAGAGGTATTGTGCCAAATTAAGTAAGTCAGAGAAAGAAAAAAAAGCCATATGATTTCACTTAAATGTGGAATCTAAAAAACATATGAACAAACAAGCAAAAAAAAACAAAACAAAAAAACACCAGACTCCTGGATACATAGAACATTCTGGTAGTTGCCAGGTGGGTGAAATAAAAAAAAGAAAAGAAAAGAAAGAAAATGTTCAGCAACACTAGATAAAATCGTGTTTTTACTAAAACTGCAATGAATTCTTTTTAGTAGCTCATCGCCAGTTTTTCTCATAATAACCTAATTTTTGAAACACCATGACCAAATTCCTGTCTCTTTATGTTACTTCTATGAGGCTATTTGCAATCTTAAATATTTGCTGATCTTTACAGCAAGAGTGGATTTAGGTGACTAGTTTTTGAAATAAGTGGCCAGCAATTTGGTCCTGCAAAATACCATTATGGACCAGTTTTTCTCATATTCAGCATGTGCTTCTAAGGTCCATTCTTTCATTTGAGTGAAATATAAATGCTCCTTTGGACAGAGGAAAGATGTTGATCTAGGACCACATACTCCTTCAAGACAAACCAAAATAGACCCAATTTAAGCAACTCATCTCAAAATATAGAACTTCTTCCTAAAACTTGGAAGAATAAATGTTGTATCTACCCAAATGGAAAGTTTATTAGAAAAATTATATTTAGAAGGAATGCCATAGTTAGGAACTTTAAAAAATAATTTTAAGTCCTTAAGATCTATCTAACTATAAATTAGATTATATTTATGTTCTACTTGTTGAGTAACAAGCAGAAGCCACTAAGAAATTCACTACAAAGCATTTCATGGGAACCCAATGAATATTTTTTTAATTGTTTTAATGTTTTTTTTTAATTTTTTAAATTTTTTTTAATGTTTATTCTATTTTTGAGACAGAGAGAGACAGAGCATGAACGGGGGAGGGTCAGAGAGAGGGAGACATAGAATCTGAAACAGGCTCCAGGCTCTGAGCCGTCAGCACAGAGCCCGACACGGGGCTCAAACTCACGGACCGTGAGATCATGACCTGAGCCGAAGTCAGACGCTTAACCGACTGAGCCACCCAGGCTCCCCTTTTTATTTATTTTTGAGACAGAGAGAGACAGAGCATGAGCAGGGGAGTGGCAGAGAGAGAGGGAGACACAGAATCCAAAGCAGGCTCTACGCTCTGAGCTGTCAGCACAGAGCCCGACGCGGGGCTCGAACTCATGAACCGTGAGATCATGACCTGAGCCGAAGTCAGACGCTTAACCGACTGAGCCACCCAGACGCCCCAAGGGAACCCAATGAATATTAAATAAGCATTAAAATCATGATTTAAGCTCTAATTATAATCATGTAAAAAGATGCATAGGATAAGATGCAATAAATATATTTTAATAAAACAAAAGCTTCCGTTTTCGCAATAATTTAACTTTTGTAAGTAGTTTTTTGGAATTTTGGAATTCTCATTTTGGATGTTTGCTCTTGTTGGGGAGAACTTCAGGATGGCAGATAGGGCTAATGTGGAATGCTACCCTATCTCTTCCCCATACATAAAAATAGATTATATAATATTTGAAATATTTCAACACATAGCTGAGCTATAAAGCAAGAAGAGTGCCATAAATAAAAACAATTCTCACAGCAGACAGCTGGATTCAGTTAGATGTCCTTTGGAGCTCACCTGAGCTCACTTATACAGCACAATTTTAATATACCTTACAGTCAGATGGGCAGAGGAGTCATGGCTGCAAGTGAAAGGCTGTTACTGGGCTCCCATCATTTTTTTTTTAATTTTTTTTTTACATTTATTTATTTTTGAGAGACAGAGAGAGCATAAGCAGGGAAGGGGCAGAGAGAGAGGGAGACACAGAATCTGAAACAAGCTCCAGGCTCCGAGCTGTCAGCACAGAGCCCGATGCGGGGCTCAAACTCACAAACTGCAAGATCATGACCTAAGCCGAAGTCGGATTCTTAACCAACTGAGCCACCCAGGAGCCTACTGGGTTCCCATTATAAAGCCAGAGCCAGGAAAGTGTGATCCCAGTAAAACTCCACTCACTGGCAGGGGAACTGACTGTGCATCTTTCCAGCAGTATCTCTACACTATATAGAGCACAATTTTCAGTGGAAGGTGGCCATCTCTGCAACAGTCCACCCCTTTGGCCACCAACCATTGGACACACTCCTCTTCCCACACCGAACGTCTCACTTCCTAAAAGAAGAAAACCCAAAGTCCCATCCAGTTATTGCATCCAGTACAAAGTCCATGGCTGATGGGGGAAATCCAAGCACAGACCTCCCTATCAGATAATAATGTAGCTTTTTGTGACCTAGCAATACTTGAACTAATGGACATGTTCTTTTCTGTCAAACCCCCAACACTTGCACTATTCCACTGCAAATCAAGGACGAAATAATTACAATAGAAACTTCTCACCAGAAAAAGGACTGGTGAAGGGCACACAGCAATCATTAGCCTATAGCAATTTTCAAATCTGATGGGAGAGGCATTCTGAGGGCTCCCTTTTCTGACATTTGGGGAACTTCCTTTTTAGACCTGATCCCACCCATTCGTGGAATTCTTCTATCCTTTGTGGCCCCTAGGTCACCTTTCTGGAGGTATCTTCCACCTTCATTATCCTCTTTGGCCACATCTTTGGTGGGTGTAGGAGATTATGTTCTCCTTGGGAGACTCAAGATTTCACAGCCTACCTCCTGCCTATATAAGTTTGGCAGCCAGGGACTGTTTCACCTCTTAAAGCCTTTTTAGTCTAGGCTCATGGATTCTTCTGCAATGTAACTTTCTCAAAATCTCAACTGACTTATGATCTATTTGCTTCAAGTCAGTCTCATGAGCCAGCGGACACACCCAACATTTGTTCCTAGACATCTTTCCAAACATCTCAATGTCTCTCTCCTGGGCCCCTTTGTCTCTCTAATGATTTCAACTGGCAAGTTGAAATCATCAGACTTAAGTGAGAAGACACATTTCTTTGTTGCTGGGTTCAGTCTTGACTGGCTTTTCACATTCCAACTTTTTTTTTTTCCTTTGGAGTTTAAGAGCAGGTGGCTTCTTCAACTGTGCCACTCTAGTCCCCTCACACCTGGATGAAAGGGGGTCCAGGCAGCAGCCCACACTTTCGAGATCCAATACTCAGTCCTAGCACAGCATGACCCATAACCTTAAAACCGCTGCTCTCATAACTTATACTATTCAGCCTCCAGAAACACACTTCTCTGCATCTCTTTCATATGTCATTAAAACAAAAGTAACTGTCATGAAGTTTTGTGGACTGTGTCACTGCTGGTGTCAGGGATGAACACTAGCTTGTAATTCAAGGGAGATTTGAGTATTAAAAGCATTTAGCTACGAAAAAGACATTAATTTGTCAAATCCTTTCTCTCCACATGAATGCAATAGATTCGTGTTGTGCAAAAGGTATTATTTCCCACTGATGTCAAATGCCCATTTTCTTGTTCCAATCTGTAGTATTGTCAGAAGATGTACATGGTGTCTGAGAAACATTTTGCAATGTTAATAATGTATGTTACTTTTAAATTTACAAATATCAGGTCCAGCTGCATGCATGAGGTGATACCATTTCCCTTTACATTGGCAACCAGTGAACATTCAACACCAGAATTGCAATAAAAAATATAAAATACCCATAAAACTTAACTAAAATTTCAATTTTGATTAATTTTGCTTAACTAATTTTGATTAATTTTGATTTATGTTTGATATTTACTAATTATGACTTTATTTGACCTTTCCAAAGATAATTTTACTCTTTGGGGAGAAAATAATGTTTTTTGAAAACAATTTTTAAATTTTATTTATTGAAAATAATTAAATAATATCAAATGCATTTACATATTTTCCATTTTGATAAAATTATATCTAAATTGGGTACACTTCGAATTACCTTCTTTAAAAAAGGTTTTTTTAATGTTTATTTATTTTTGAGACACAGAGCATGAGCAGGGGAGGGGCAGGGAGAGGGAGACACAGAATCTGAAGCAGGCTCCAGGCTCTGAGCTGTCAGCACAGAGCCCTATGTGGGGTTCAAACCCACAATCCATGAGATCATGACCTGAGCCGAAGTCGGATGGTTAACTGACTGAGGCCACCCAGGCACCGCTGAATTACTTTTCTTTTAACCCTACTGTCAAAAAGAATAGAAATTATATGAAAATCTTATAGCAACCTATTAGTGATTTTATTAAAATTAAGGCAAGAATAAATACAATAAATGTTATAGGGGTGCCTGAGTGGTTCAGTCGGTTAAGCATCCGACTTCGGCTTGGGTCATGATCTCCCGGCTGGTGAGTTCAAGCCCTGCAACTGGCTCTGTGCTGACAGCTCGGAGCCTGGAGCCTGCTTCAGATCCTGTCTCCCTCTCTCTCTGCCCCTCCCCCACTCACACTCTGTCTCTCTCAAAAATAAAATAAAAACGTTTAAAAAATAAATGTCATAAATTTTGTGTCTTAATTTTCTTACTCGTGTAATTATAATTGGCCCAAAGAACATGCAAGATATGTGCAATCATTATTATATTCAGAGATCTTTCATATTTTGCTGACTCTCAGTCATAAAAAGTAGCATTAGCTGCTTTTTTTCATTATGGAAATAGATTTATCAAGGTGGATGGACCAAGGAAGGTAGAAGAGCATATTTTATGATATGTAGTAGTCTGTGATCTTGGCTTGTAACCTGCAAATATCTAAACAACGGGTCTATATACTTCCTTTTGTACTTGGGTCTTAGACCTGGCCAATTCTTAGCATCTTGAACATCGCCTGTTGCTGTGCCAAAGTGGGAGGAAACAGGGAGAAAAATCTTGAGGGTCTCAAACCAGCAGTACTAATCAATCACAAACATCATTTCTATTCACAACCAACAACTAGTCTCATAGCTTGACCTAAATACAAGGGAACCAGTAGAGAACAGAAAAGATACGGCAACCCAGTTGCTATATTACTTTCCTAGTTTACAGATAAGCCAATAGAAGCTTAAGGAACCAAGTTCACATGGTTACACAAGCAACAGAGTCGGAATTAGAACACGAGCAGTTTGGCTCTTGAGCCCGCGCCCTTAACCACTATGCTACACAAATCCCCTGGGAATTTGAAGAGCTCTTGAAGCACTCTGGACACATACAGGATGGGACACCAAAGTTCAAGTTGATCTCGTACAGTTCTCAAAGACACAAGAAATTCCGGCTAACATCTAAGAGTAATCTTTACAGTGTTCTGACCCTAGAACCCCACGTCCAAATTACCTTTTATATGGTCGCACAAACGTTACTGAGGAGATAAACATCCTTCTCCTACCTTCCACTTTCCTTCTACTGTCTCTTCTTGGCAGAACTTATCACGAAGTCAGCTGAGAAACGTAGTTTGCAGAGTTTGAATCCCAGCATCGAAAACCAGAGTTTGAAAGGGTAGAGATGGGTCTGAGAGACAAGCGAGTCACTACCACAACTGCTCTTCCCAGGCTCCCTTGCTACCGGTGTGGCAGGTGATAAAGTTCCGGCCCGTTGAATGAATGGAAATCACGTGTGCAATTTCCTGAGTCACGCCCTTCCTCTTTTCCCTGTCCTCAGCTGCAGTGTCCACGTGGAGGTGAACTGTGGCCACCGGGTAGATGAGCTTAACATCTTACAGATGGTGAAGCAGTGGGATTATCAGAAGGGCCTGGGCCCGTGAAATCACAGAGTCATTACACATTGATGAAGAAACAGAGACTTAAATCAGCTTGTTGGAACGCTTAGGCAATTTCGATGGTGTGGGAAAAGGAAAAAACATTTATACAGGGGAAATCATGAAATTGGGTGAAAGGGGAGGAAAATAACAATAGAACATAATAAATACGTAGTCGGGTGAAAAACCAAACTTCCAATTCTATTATCTATACAAGAGATAAATACAAACAGAAAGAAAGGTTTAAAATAAAAAGATACAGGGGCGCCTGGGTGGCTCAGTCGGTTGAGCAGCCAACTTCGGCTCAGGTCATGATCTCGCGGTCCGTGAGTTCGAGCCCTGCGTCAGGCTCTGTGCTGACAGCTCAGAGCCTGGAGCCTGTTTCGGATTCTGTGTCTCCCTCTCTCTCTGACCCTCCCCCGTTCATGCTCTGTCTCTCTCTGTCTCAAAAATAAATAAAACGTTAAAAAAAAATTTTTTTTAAATAAATAAATAAATAAATAAAAAGATACAAAGGGATATGGCAGGGAAATGCAAACTAATAAAATGGGAGGTTGAGCGGCACCTGGGTGGCTCAGTTGGTTGAGCGTCCAACTTTGGCTCAGGTCGTGATCTCCCGGTTCATGAGTTCGAGCCCCACATCAGGCTCTCTGCTGTCAGCACGGAACCCACTTCAGATCCTCTGTCCCCCTCTCTCTCTGCACCTCTTCCACTCACGCGCTCTCTCTCTCAAAAATAAATTTCAAAACATGAAAAAAATCAAATTGGAGGTTGAGAAATATTAACATCAGGAAAACTAGCATTCGAAGTCTAAAGTACTACTCGAAATGAAAATATTCCATTAAAAATGGTAAAAAAGGGCTATCAAAAATGTTAACAAGCCCTCTCATTCTGAAGAACACGTCACCGAAATATGTAGTAACAAAGCAAAGCCTGGATAAGCTAGATCACAAGAATGTTTAGTTTTTGAAGAGAAACTGAAAATAAATTGGACTTAGCTTTACACAACTCAGTTTCAGTTTGGTGTTCTAAGCATACTCGTATACAGGAGACTAGCCCAGAATTTGAGAAATGCATTCGTAATCATTGGGTGATTATCCATTCCCATTTGAGTCTCTGAAGCGTTTGTGAGGAGACTGGGTTTTCCCTGAAAGGATGAATATCCCCCCCATCCGTCATCCCGGGAACAGCTCAGCCCGGGGCAGAGACAAGGCTTTGGGCTAGAGGGTGAAGTGTCCCAGGAAACCAGAGGCTGGGATCCGGGCGTGTAGTTGCCCGGGTGGGCTATTCCTGGCTCAGGTGAGCTGAGAGTGGGGAAGGGGACTCAGATCTGGGGCCCTGGGAAGGTCTGGGCCTGCGTAGAAGGAAGGTTTTTGCTGTTGCTGCAGGGTCGCTTTGTGCGTTTTGGGTTCTTCCGAATAGTGCTTTTTCTATTATCGCCGGACCTTCAAGAAAGTTTCCTTAAGTCTTTTAAAATGTTCCCGCCTGGTCTCAGCCTTCACTATGGGCGACTGGGGCAAAGCTAGTATAGGGGGAGGGCAGCAGCCAGAGAGCACAGCCCGGCATTAGCAGGCTGAGGTGGCCAGTGACCATCAGAGTCCTTGTGGCTTCTTAGCTTTCCTGTCATCTTGAGTCCTCTTTGGACTCTGTTACCAGATTCCATTGCCATAGGCGGTTGGCTGGGCCTGGTGCTCTGGGTCTGTGGTCACCTGCCATCACCCTGGGCCAAAGAGGCTCTGGGCCCAGGACCTCGTCACCAGCCCACGTCCTGCTCCAAGACGAAAAGGTCCCCAGGCAGAGTGCCCACAGCTCTGGGCCGGGGCTTCTCCTATAGCCAGATTGTGTTCTTTGCTCACTTGGGGAGGGGGCTGAAGAGGTATTTAATCATGGATTTAGAAGAGCTCTTTAAACAGTGTAAAAGTGGCGTTTGGGTACATAGGTGGGAAAGCCCCGAGTCCACCACGCTGGCATTTGGGGTAAAGTCCTGGGGTAAACGTATGGGTCTCAAAGCCCTTTGGTTTCTTGCCAACTGCTCCCAAACTGTGCACCCCTCCAGCGTCTGCTGTGGAATAGGATGGGCATCACTGTCAACGAGATGAGGTAAGAAGTTAGCATAAATGTGGAGTACGTTGTATGATTTCAGGACTTTGCTAAGCCTGTTTTCCCCAAGGGTAAAGAGATCAGATGATTTTGTTTCCTGGAATTCCAGACGGGACTGAGGAAAACAGACTGAGCTGTCATGGGTATTCCAATCTGAGAAAGAGTGGGAGCTGGGGAGCGAGTGAGTTGGATGACATGAGATGATAGATACCGGGGGCTCCTTGGGGGAGGGAAACAGGCTTTGGGAGGCAGTAAAGATGGCTGGAGTTGGTGGGAAGCTATGGCTTCCCCGCCCATGTCACCCCCACTCCTCAGCAAAGTCACAGAGCATCACAGGATGTGGAAGGTGTTGGCAGTTCTTAGGACGATGGAGAAGGGAGGGAGCCTCGCCTGTGGGTCTGATCCACACCTGAACCAAACGGAAGGGGGAACGCAAACAAGGTATCCTACGAAGCTCCTGTATGTAATGTAATTTTCGAGCAGAACTCAGTTAATCTAAAATTGATACTTAATATCTGCTATTTACCAAGCATTCTGCTACATACCAAAAACTTCACAATATTAAAAAAAAAAATCTGCCCACCATACTAATCCTGGGAGATAGATATTGGTATCACGGGCTGGAGAGCCTCGCTTTAGAGAGGAAGAGGCTTGTCCAAGGTCATGGAGCGGGTAAGTAGCAGAATTAGGGTTCCATCCCAGGTTGGACACAGAGGGAAAGGAAGTCTTTGGGTTGATACATAAAATCCTATTTTACCACTTCTAATGAGAGAAAAAGGCATGTATTTTACTTAAATAGTTATTCTAGCTGGCAGCACTTTCATAAGAGAGCCATAATTTCAGTTTCTAACAAAGTTGTTTTTAATGAAGTAATGAATTTGCAGAAGACTTAGCTAAGTATGTCTAGCACTAGGGGTGGTAGGCACTATTAAATAAGGGGATGGGGGCGCCTGGGTGGCTCAGTCGGTTAAGCGTCCGACTTCGGCTCAGGTCACAATCTCGCAGTCCGTGAGTTCGAGCTCCGCGTCGGGCTCTGGGCTGATGGCTCAGAGCCTGGAGCCTGCTTCCGATTCTGTGTCTCCCTCTCTCTCTGCCCCTCCCCCGTTCATGCTCTGTCTCTCTCTGTCTCAAAAATAAATAAACATTAAAAAAAAAATTAAAAAAAAAATAAGGGGATGAAAAAGCTAGTCAATATTTTTCATTTAAAAGGGACTTTGAGTTTTTAATACACAAGTTTTATTTTATTTTATTTTTAAGTTTATTTGAGAGAGAGAAAGTACCCGTGCGTGTGTATGCGCCAGCCGGGGAGAGGCAGAGAGAGAGAATCCCAAGTGGGCTCTGTACCCACCGATGAGGTGCTCGACCTCGCCAACCGTGAGATCGTGACCTGAGCCGAAACCCAGAGTACCCAGGCGCCCTACAAAACTTTTATTTTAAAAGAAAGCACAAGAACTATAAACACAAAGTGATCCCTCAGGCGCTATTCACATCGGGCTTCTCTTCCACACAGGGCTTGCCTCCTGCATCATCTCATTCCGGGGTCCTTTCAAGGGAATGGGATGAAATTTCCATTTCATCGAGAGACAAATACAACAGTGTGTGACACTTGAGGAAAGCACAGTTTGCATTTATACCACAGCTAGTCTAGAAAACTGGAGCTAGTTGGAAAGTAAATATTAGGACTGGAATCCAGCTGGTAGCATGTTTGCTTTTCAGTACACTTTCCTTCTGAAATAGGAATCCAATGAAAACTTTACTTTTCAACGAATTGAACAAAGCGCCACCTAGTGGTAAGTGAACAGATTTTGAAAGTGAAGAGAGCAGAAGTTTCTTGTAGAAAATTTGGAATCCATTCACTATCAGTTTATTTTACCAGGTAACCTTCGTTTAATATTAGAATATTAACGAGCTTATGGGGCGCCTGGGTGGCTGAGTGAGTTCAGTGTCTGACTTCAGCTCAGGTCATGATCTCACGGTTTGTGGGTTTGAGTCCTGCGTTGGGCTCCGTGCTGACAGTGTGGAGCCTGCTTGGGATTCTCTGTCCCCCCCCCCCGCCCCCGCCTCGCTGCACCTCCCCCACTCGCACTCTGTCTCCCTCTCAAAGATGCATAAACGTTTAAAAAACTAAAATATTCATTTGCAGCAACGTGGATGGAACCGGAGGGCATTATGCTAAGTGAAACAAGTCAGTCAGAGAAAGAAGATTTCATGTGTTTTCACTCATATGTGGAACTTGAGAAACTTAACAGGAGACCATGGGGGAAGGGAAGGGGGAAAAATAGCTACAAACAGAGAGGGAGGGAGGCAAACCACAAGAGACTCTTAAAAACAGAGAACAAACTGAGGGTTGATGAGGGGGGCAGGGGAGAGGGGAAAATGGGTGATGGGCATTGAGGAGGGCACTTGCTGGAATGAGCACTGAGTGTTGTATGTAAGTGATGAATCACAGGAATCTACACCCCAAACCAAGAGCACCCTGTATGCACTGTATGTTAGCCAACTTGAGAATAAATTATATTAAAAAAAAAAACCCTAAAATATTAAAGAGCTTACGTAGTTGGGGTTTGGGGAGGGGTTACAACCATAAAAAAACTGGGCAGATAAAAACCCGTCTCACTAAATATCATTCCTTCATGCACGTGTTCCAAAATAGTGTTTAGAGCCGATGGCATAAATATACCCTCTACTTTGAAGCCCTCCAAAAATATCCTTCCCACATCTCAATTTTTTCATTTTCAGAGCTCCGTGTGATGATACTTTGTGTTACTGGATAGATCAGTGAGCCCTGCGGTGTACCTTCTCTGTATGGTCCCCCAATGTCCCCTCCACCCTTCTCCAGCCCTTTATTCATCGCGCCCTCTCTCTGAATGAGATGGCTCTGCCTATGACTTCACAGAGAAAAGAGAAGCCAACAGCTAGGAACATACCCAACTTCCCGCCACTGACTCTGCACGCTGACAACTGGACCCAGCTAGTCTCCTTCCCTCTCCAGTTAGAGCTCGAACCTTCTTCTCCCATCAGAATCTGGGTATCTCTCCTCAGGCTGCCTCAGTATGGTCCTCTCTCTGCCCCCTCTAGCTCAGAATGGTCCTCTCTCTGCCCTCTCCAGATCCCTCCCCACTGGCTCATCCAGGGCACCGTTAGGATGGGATGTCTCTCCCATCCTAAAAGCAGACAAATCTCAGACTGACTCAGTGACCACCTCTCTTTAGCCCTATTTTCCTTCTTTATACGTTGTCAGCACTTTCTGTCCCCAATTCTTCATCTGCCTTCATTCCTTAGCCAGGTGGAATAGGAGCTCCTAAGGCCCCTCTCCAGCATTTACTCACTTGGCCACTCCTTCCTTACTGAAAGGATTTCGTGCCTTGACCTTTTTTTTTTTTTTAAGTTTATTTATTTTGAGAGAGAGCGTGTGTGTGTGTGCAAGCAGGGAAGGGGCAGTGAGAGAGGGAGAGGGAGAATCCCAAGCAAGCTCTGCACTGTCCGGGCAGAGCCCAATGCGGGGTTCAATCCCACGACCCTGGGATCATGACCTGAGCCAAAATCAAGAGTCGGATGCTTAACCCATTGAGCCATCCAGGCTCCCCTTGTGCCTTGCCTTCTATGATGTCACCCTCCCCTGCTTTCCCCCACCCCTCTCATCTGGAAGTTTACTGTTTGTCTGCTCACCCTTTGAACACTGCTGTGCCTTGGATAAGGGCTTCAACTCTTCCATACATGTCCCTGGGTGTTTAATCCACTCACGTGGCCTAATTTACTGGAGGGCTGAAGGAGTCTGCAACCTGTTAGTACCTGTCACATATATAACCACCTCATCGTTGTTCCAAATATCTAGTACATGCTTTTAATTGTTCATTTATATGCTGTAAAATATTGTCACAAAATAGAATTTAGGGGTAACTGTGTGTGCAAAAAGCAAGCACTCTGTACTGCATAGTACACTGGGAACTTTATTTTTTCTTCACTACACTGAGCACTTGAAATGAATTATTTAATTCTTGCAACAAACTCATGGATAAAGTTCTATTTATTTTCTCTATTTTACAAATCATCACTGGGGCTTTAGGCAGATAAATAGTTTTCCCAAGGTCACACAGTTAGAAAGTAAGAGAGCTAGGTTCTGTAATGGGGTAATGTTTAATGTTAAATTATATGCTTTTCATTTCTTTACCCTGACCCTCTTCCCCCAACCATCAAGCAAAATAGTTTTTGGGTTGTTTTTTTTTATTTGAGGGGGAGGAGGGGCAGAGAGAGAGAGAATCTTAAGCAGGCTCTGCACTGTCAGAGCTCGATCCCACGACCCTGAGATCATGACCTGAGCTGAAATCAAGAGTCGGACGCTCAGTCAACTGAGCCACCCAGGCGGCCCTTTTTTCTTTCTTCTTTTTCTTCAGAATGGTTTTCTTTTCTTTTCTTTTTAATGTTTATTTATTTTTGAGAGAGACAGAGACAGAATGCGAGTGGGTTAGGGGCAGAGAGAGAGGGAGACACAGAATCTGAAGCAGGCTCCAGGCTCTGAGCCATCAGCACAGAGCCCGACGCGGGGCTCGAACTCATGACCTGAGCCGAAGTCGGTCGCTTAACCGACTGAGCCACCCGCGCGCCCCTCAGAACAGTTTTCTAAGTGCATGACCTGCAGAGTAATGATGGAACCAGTTTAGAACAAAGAAATTACACTTCAATTTTGACTTTCAAAACAGATATTTTAAAGCCTAATGCAGAAAAAATAGTGATGAGAGGCCTGACTTTCTACTGGAAGAATGAAGCACCTGAATGAGACAGGATTCTCTCGATGCCTCCAAATGCCGAGAATTAAACTTAGAAGATTAATCATAGAGCTTATGAAGAGCCGTTGAGGACAGCAACTGCAGAATGGGACATACAGGTCATGTTTCTGGGTTGGGAAGGTTCTTGGAGAGATTTGAGGGAGGTGAGTACTCAACACATGTGAGGGTCTGTTCCTTGGTCCCCACTTTGGGGTGAACATTCTGATGTAAGGGAGTGATGATGACCGGCAAAGAAGTTCAGAGAAACTCAAAGCAGATGGGTTCGTTTCCTGCTTGCCAGGACATGGCAAAGTTGTAAGCCTCCTAGAGATGCCCGTGATTGGGATGGTGCCGGAACAACTCGATCGTAGGAAGTGGATTAGCAGTGGGTGAGAGGACTGTTTGCATGGATGTGCTGATGCCCCTCTACTTCCCCTGCCCCAGGGAAGCTTCACAGAGGCCCAGACCCTCCAGAACAGGACAAGGAATGCAGCTAGGGGGTCTGGGACTGCAAAGGAGGGACACAGAAGTGCTGAGAGGCTTGAAAGCCTAGAAAAGTGGTAGGGTCGGGACAATGGGAGGCAAGACTCACTAATGTCAGCAGCAGAAGTCCGTGTACAGTGGCCAAAGGCCAGGTGACCCCCACCCAAAAGAGAGACAAGACCTCAGGGGACAGCAACAAAGACAGGATGATAGCTTAGGGACCGGGCCATCCTTCATCATCATCACCATTATGAAATTTAAGGTTCCTCCTGAGCCAAAAAGTCACTTGGGAATAGCAAGATGGAGGAGGGAAAATCCCCTGCAAGTTGGAACACTCCAGCTTTTGGAACATGACAAGGAAAGCTAGAAACTTAGCAGAGACTGGTGCTCAGGAGAGAGGAATTTAGGCAAGAGTGAGATAAAAATTCTAGGCATGGACCTGTGGGATCAAGGAAAAGTCATATCACCTGTCCTCTGGAGCTGTCTTTGTTTTCCTGCTTTGTCCCTTGCAGTGACCATCACAGGAAGGCTGGTGGACACCTGACCTGGACATAGGCGGAGTGAGACTTTCACCACTGCGGTTCATATTAAATTTGGTTTTTACTCACTTTATGCTTTGTTTGGAAGATTGGGTGTCAAAACGCTTTTTGGGTATTACGAAATAAAGTTTAAAAGCTATTTTGAAACGTGGGTTGTGAAAGTTTGTTGACTATTTCTGGATGTAATCAAACAGCTCAGGTTAAAGTACAAGGAACTGGCTTCACCTCTCAGTGTCCATTGAGTTCTTCCCTAACACCCTGAGTCTCTCTTCTAGCTTATGTTCAGGAGTATCCTTACTCAAGGTTTCATCGGCGTAAAGAAGCTGTGTGTGTTTATTCCTCGAGACCCAAAGGTACATGGATGCTTAACACAATGCCAAAACCAGCATGCTGAGCAAGTCATAAGGCATAGACCCTCAGGTAACGCAGCGGACACCATGGCTGTCTACCCACTAGCCTTCCCACCCCTCTTCTTTGTCCATTGAGTCCTGACTTTGTTCAGGAATCAGGCATATGTGTGCTTCAGGGAACTCTGCCCCCTAGCCAGAGCAATCACTGTAATCCCAGGCCCTTGGGCAGTGGTTACTTCAGTGATGGCCTAACTTCTGTTCGATAATACATAAAGCAATGGCCGTTGGGGAGGTCCTGAGAGAGTTTGGGGGTGGCATCAGTATTCGCCTGGTAGGGCTGCTGTAGCAAATGACCACAAACTGGATGACTTAACCAACAAAATTTGTCGTCCCATCGTTCTGGAGGCTAACGGTCCAAAATCAAGATGTTGGGCAGGCCTAGTGCCTTCTGAAGGATATGAGGAAGGATCTGTTCCAGGCTTCTCTCCTTGGCCCATAGATGGCTATCTTCATGTTCATATGGCATTCTCCCCATGTCTTCACATTATCTTCCCTCTGTGTGTTTCTCCCTGTCCAATTTTTCCCCTTTCTATAAGGACACGAGTCATATTGAATTAGGTCCCATCCTCATGACCTCATTGTAATCCAGTTACTTCTGTTGAGACAAAACTTGCAAATAAGGTCATTTTCTGAGGTACTGGGAGTGACTTCAACATGTGAACTTGGGAGGGACACAATTCAACCCATAACGATATCTCTTCCAGTCTTTGGAAATTATTAAGTCTCTATACACCAAGCTGCCTTATCTTATTACTATGTTTCTTGGCAGGACATGAAGATTCTGTCTTTCTAACCCAAAAGTGTAGGCTGGTAACTGGGGGACTTACCTTCATCCTGAGATCTCAGCTTACCCTTCCATGGCTCCATTGTGGGCCATCCTCAACCCACATTGCCCCACTTTGGAACTCTTCTGCTCAAACACCCTTCTCTCTGGCCTTAACCTCCTATTCCCTCCGCACTTCACTTTAATTCCTCCAACCACACTTGGTCCCCTTACGTATTTCTGATCAGCCCCTCCTCCTGTTCCTACACCGTCTCTTCTAAGATGCTGTGCCTGTCATTTCAACCACACTCTTTCCAAGATTCTAAACTCATGTTCTTAAATTCCATTGCCCGGCCTGGCAGAACTCCAAGCCTGCATTCCAATGGCCGCCCATCTCCACATGCTGACATCCGGCCTAGGGAGCACGACCAGAAGCTCCACACACAGAGAAGGCTGGTTCCTGTGACTTCATGAACACAGCGTTAGCTGACCACCATTATTATTTAAATAATTCCACTTCTCTCTTTTTGTGAACAAAAGCCTTCTCTTAGTGTTCTGATCTACTATCACCCTGTTACTTCTCCCCTTCTTAATCAGACAATTTTAACGTGATCTGCTTTTACTATCTTCCATTGTTCTTCCTTTATATCCATGAGCCCGCTCCAGTCTGGCCTTTACTGATGCCCTTCCACTGATCCTATTATCGCCAAGATTTCCATCTGCTTTCATGTTGCCAAATCTAATGAATAGTTCCCACTCTTAATACACTTGGCATATTGGAAGTGTGCCATATCACTGGCCATCCCTTCTTTTTAAGATCATTTCTTCTGACTTCTAGATCACTGTATTCTCCTTGTTTTTCCTCTACCTCTCTCAGTATCCTCGATAGACTTTTCTCCTTATATTCCCAAAGTCTCTTTGTTTTTCTTCTGCTCTCAACGTTTCTCCTACTCTTCCTGGAGGATCATTTCCACTTCTAACGGGTCCAATTACTTCTATACACTGATGATTCCTATGTCTGTATCTGTATCTCAATCTCTCTCCTAAGCTCTAGACCCAGATTTGCAACCCCACTTGGGCATGACCCAGGCACCTTAAACTTACACGCTTATCAACTGAACCCACTGTCATCCTTCATAAAATCAGTTCTTCTCATTTCCCCTATCTCAATAAATGGCACCCATTTGTCACAATGGCTCTGAAAGCAGATTCATCAGGTTTGTAGCACCTCTCCACTACCTTCTGGCTGATAACCTCGGGCAAGTTACTTAACTTCTTTGTGTCTTGGTTCTCTAATCCCTAAAATGTGAATGATTATACTTCCTATATGTGAAGATTGTGGTGAGTTTAAATGGTAGAATACACATAAAACACCAGGAATAGTTCCTGGCACGTATTGCATTCTCAGGAAGTTTTAGCTATTGATATAATTGCCTGAGTAAGAGTCCTGGGACTCAATCTTGATTTGCACATCTAATGAATCATAAAATTACTTTGATTTTATCTCCTTAATACCTCTTGAATGTATTCATGAGAAGTGACAGGAAAGGAGTGAGTTATCAATAAAAGTAAAAATGAATGTATTTCCACCTCCCCTGCCTTCATTCAAGCAGGAATCACCAGGAAATCTAGCCCCTACACAACCGGGCTCGGCAACCCACCAGGGTTGCACTACTGGGTTACAGAGCCTGCAATGGCAACGCTATTTGGTGTCCATGGGATCTGGGGATTCCGAGCCCAAGTCTCACAGAAGCAGGGAGTGAACGGCAAACACTAAAGTGGCCCAAAGAGACCAAGGACAGAAACTAGCCTTGACTAGTTACCTGACAAGGTCACACGTCAGCACAATGCTCTGTTGTCCCAGTGAATAATTTCTCAGCGGTCCCTTCCTCTTCGCATTATTGCTCAAGAGTTAAAGTCGCCGGTGGCAGCATCTGATTGGCTGAGCTCAGGTCCCCAGCTGCCCAGGCTAAATCCCAGGGGATGGAGACAGGGGTGACCTGTCCACCTCAGGTTCTGTAGTGGGAGGGAAGCCTTTCCCCCCCCAACACTTAAGACAATGAATGAGTCACCCAACACAGAAGTAAAGTTTGGAAGCTGGGTGGCCAAAGGAACAAATGAGCATTCGCCACAGTGAAAGTAGTGCAAAGTATCAGAAACAAAACTGAAAAGGAGCTGGAAAGTGACCTGCCTAAGCTACCTGCTTCCCAGCCTGAAATGGTCTGGGAAATGGAAACTTCGTTGATTTAGATAGGAATGGCTTTAAATTTGTTTCTATTTCAACTGGGTAAGGCTGGACTAAATATATATATATATATATATATATATATATATATATATATATATCATAGATAGTACTTGAATGAAAAACGTCACATTTGACACCATTCAAGAGGCTCAGAGACAGATCAGGGATGTAGAAGCAACTGGGAGGACCCGGGCTAGCTGGGAGAGCCGCAGGTGCCCGCGCATGAGCACAACATAGTCTGGACTCTGGGTCCACCTGCTGGTGCAGTTTTCCTTCTGCTTTTCTTTTTAGTGAGCATTCGCTGCCGCCAGGCTCACTCGCATTTCCCAGCAGTGTGGGGATCAGCAGGAGTGGGTCCAGATGCAAAGTGTAGCAAGGATTCCCCAAATAAGAATGGAGGAAGGGTGGTTAATCAAGAAGGCAGTTCCTGATGGGTCAGGGAGACTGGAAGCTGTTTTTGTTTTTGTTTTTGTTTTTGTTTTTGTTTTTGTTTTTGCTTTTGTTTTTGTTTCCATTTCAGGACACAAAAGGAACCCAGGGCTGGGGCAGAGGATTTCTGTGGTTCTGAGACTCGGTGCAGAATTGACATCATGGCTCTCCAGGGTCCGTGCCTCACTTTTACAAGCAGAAAAGAGGACAGTCGCCTGCTAGAAGCTGTGGCCTTGCAGGACACTTCTTGGCCAGTGCTTCCCTCCGCCCCCTATCTCAGCTTCTTGAGGATTCTGCCAGCAGGAGAGGACTGAGGACTGTGCCTCAGCAGGTCTGTTCTTCTTGCTTATGTGACTCATGGCCATGGCTTCTCTGTTGCCCAAGACTTGTATGTACAGCCCCGATCAGCTGGGTTTTATCACTGCTTCCTGGATTCCTCTTATTTTTCTTGTGCTGCTTGAAGGACCAGTGCTTCCGCCTATCTGCTGCCAGGATCACATTAGGGCTTCCTGTGTCTGTGCCTCACGTCTTGTCTCGGGGACATACCTGCGATGATACTGAACAAGTTGAGGCCATCGCCTGGGGGCTAACTCACTGCTAAATGACGTCAATAAACCCCTTTGAGGTTGCTGCAGACAGGCCTCCTTGGCTGTCAGCACCAAGGAATGGCTCACCATGGCAAGTTAGAGAACAGTGCTACTCTAGCCAAGGTCCCTGGGTCTGATGACCTTCATTTACAGGGACAAGCCCAGCCCCAACCAGCTTTCTAGAAGTACAGTTTGACTGTGTTTTTTGTTTTTGTTTTTTTTTTTAAATCGAGGTTTGCTTAAATCAAGGAAAATTTATAGATCTTAAGTGTAGAGCTTGGGGAGTTTTTATGGAGTTATGTGCCTGTGTAACCACCACCCGGATCCAGATACACATGTGACTGGAGTTGAGTGTGTGAGTCAATTAGAGCAAATTCCTCATGATTTGGTGGGGAGGAAGGTACCTAAGGCAGTGGTTCTCAAACGTTATCTGTACGTCACAATCACCCGGAAGGTTTGTTAAAACACAGATTGCTGGGCTTCACCCCAGAGTTTCTGACTCGGTAGGTCTGGGGTGGGTTGAGAATTTGCACTTCTTTTTTTTTTTTTTTTTTTTTTAATTTTTTATTTATTTTTGAGAGAGAGAGAGAGAGAGAGAGAGCACAAGCATGAGTGGAAAAGGGGCAGAGAGAGAGAGAGGAGGAGACAGAATATGAAGCAGGCTCCAGGCTCTGAGCTATCAGCACAGAGCCCAACGCAGGGCTTGAACTCAGGAACAACGAGATCATGACCTAGGTTGAAGTCAGAAACTCAACCAACTGAGCCACCCAGGTGCCACGAAAATTTGCATTGCTTTTTTTTTTTAATAATTTTTTTAATGTTTATTTATTTTTGAGAGAGACAGAGACAGAATGCGAGTAGGTTGGGACAGAGAGAGGGAGGCACACAATCCGAAGCAGGCTCCAGGCTCCGAGCTGTCAGCACAGAGCCTGATGCGGGGCTGGAACTCACGAGCTGTGAGATCATGACCTGAGCCGAGAGCCACCCAGGCGTCCTGAGAATTTGCATTTCTAACAAGTTCTCAGGTAATGCTGATGCTGCCTTTCAGGGCCACACTTAGTGAACCCCTGGGGTCCGGAATTGCCAATAAATGTTAGTTAAGCTGTCTGGTATTTATCACCATACAAAGGAGGAAAGCCCATTAACAGAACAATTTTAATTAAAAGGTGTCAACGATGTATTTGGCTGATGGTCTTTAGATTCCGGCCTTGGTTGTCTGACCCAGAACTCTTTGATGATCCAGTCTGTTTCTAGCCAAGAGGCCAACAAAGTTATAAGCATAGATTAGATCAGAACAAACCCAAAGAGCTCAAAAGAATCAGTATGCTTTTAAAAGCTAGAAGACCCATTTAACCTTTTTATAGTCAGAGAAGTGGTATTTGTACATTGTTTTGAAATCCTCAGAAGACCAACCAGTCAGCACCTATTGTTGGGACATTTTAAACATTTTTATTTTTTTAAAGAAAGGTTTTTTAAAACATTTTATTTTTGAGAGAGACAGAGAGACAGAGAGCAAGCAGGGGAGGGGCAAAGAGAGAGGGAGGCACAGAATCTGAAACAGGCTCCAGGCTTTGAGCTGTCAGCACAGAGCCTGAGCTGGGACTCCAACTAAGAGACCGTGAGATTCCTCAGGGTCCTGAGCCGAAGTTGGACGCTGGACGCTTAACCGACTGAGCCTCCCAGGTACCCCTAAACATTTTTAAAAGAAGCACTGTGGGGCGCCTGGGTGGCGCAGTCGGTTAAGCGTCCGACTTCAGCCAGGTCACGATCTCGCGGTCCGTGAGTTCGAGCCCCGCGTCGGGCTCTGGGCTGACGGCTCGGAGCCTGGAGCCTGTTTCCGATTCTGTGTCTCCCTCTCTCTCTGCTCCTCCCCCGTTCATGCTCTGTCTCTCTCTGTCCCAAAAATAAATAAAAAATTTAAAAAAAAAAAAAATAAAAAAAAATAAAAAAATAAAAGAAGCACTGTGACTTAATTAAAAACATATATTTGGTTTTGTCTCCAGTTCCTGACACACAGCTCCTAAAACCATTGGAATCTCTGGAGTGTGCTCAGTGTCTTTTGTACGCTCATGAGATGACTGTTACCTAGGGTGGGGGGGCACCTCGATAGCTTCAGGATGGGTGCTGGGTTGGCCAAGACATAATTAGAGGGTTGGAATTTTTACCTCCACCAGTCCCACCCCCCACCTCTGACCTCTGAGAAGGGGGGAGTGGCTGGAGATTGAGTTCAATCACCAATGGCCAATGATTTCAACAATCATGCCTACATAATTAAACCTCCATAAAAACCCTAAAACCATGGGGTTCAGAGGGCCTCCAGGTTGGTGGACACATCAAGACACTGGGAGGGTGGCCCTCCCAGGGAGGGCATGGAAACCCCTTCCCACATATCTTTCCCTATGCATCTCTTCTCTTTAGCTACTCTTGAGTTGTATCCTTTATAATAAATCCTTAACAGTAAGTGAAGTGTTTTTCTGAGTTCTGTGAGCCACTCTATCAAATTATCGAACCTGAGGAAGGAATCATGGGACCCCCCAATTTGTAGCTGGTTGTTTGGTCAGAAGTACTGGTGACTATCTCAGACTTTTGACTGGGCAGTCCAATAAGTTCTGTGCTGACTCCTGGTAGTTAGCGTCAGAATTGAATTGTGGAACAAGCAAATGATGTCTAGAGAGTTGGAGGACCAATTGATGCGGAAAAAAAACCCAACACATTTGGTGTCAGAAGTGTTATGAGTAAAAACAGCTCAAGCACATCCAATAAATGTAAAACTAACAGCCTAAAGTGTGCATTTTTAACTTTTATATGTAATTTCTGAATCTAGAAAGGTTTTCATAACTTTTTTCCAAATATTCCAAAATGGTTTACAATCACTATATGTTACTTTAATCAGAAAAATCAGAAAAAAAGCAAGCGCCAAAACAAAAACAAAATTTCCAGAAAAAGCAACAATAGAGGTCCAATAAATTTAAATTGTTGCCTCTCTTTGGATACACAGCCGTACTTAATTAAGAATTTCTGTACTGTGGGGCCTCTGGGCAACTCTTGATCTCAGGGTTGTGAGTTCAAGCCCCACATTGGGCATGGAGCCTCCTTAAAAAAAAATTGTACAAAGTAAGAAATCTGAAAACGTTTAAGGTGCCTGAGTGGCCCAGTCGGTTGAGCGTCCGACTCTTTTTTTTTTTTTTTAATTTTTTTTAACATTTATTTATTTTTGAGACAGAGAGAGACAGAGCATGAACAGGGGAGGGGCAGAGAGAGAGGGAGACACAGAATCTGAAACAGGCTCCAGGCTCTGAGCTGTCAGCACAGAGCCCGACGCGGGGCTCGAACTCACGGACCGCGAGATCATGACCTGAGCCGAAGTTGGCCGCTTAACCAACTGAGCCACCCAGGCGCCCCGAACGTCCAACTCTTGATTTCAGCTCAGGTCATGATCCCAGGGTTATGAGATCGAGGCCCGTGTCGGGCTCTGCACAGAGCGTGGAGTCTGCTTAAGATTCTCTCTGTCTCTCTGTCTCTGTCTCTGTCTCTGTCTCTCTCTCTCTCTCTCTCTCTCTCCTCCACTGTCCCCTCCTCCGCTCAAGTACACACACTCTCTCTTCTCAAATAAATAAATAACAAAAACCTCAAAAAATAGACTCATGTCTATTTTTAGAGTGTGAAATGAAACAGACCAGTCCTGTATGATCCATCCCTCCCACAATGCTTTGCAAATGTGTCCCTAAACTCACGTTCACCCAGCTTGCATGCAACTTTGCAAGGCAGCCCTCTCCATCAGCAGACAGGCACTCCCGGGGAAAAGAGCACGTCCTCCCACTGAGCCGGAGTCTGTCCCCCGAGGCATTCCACCCTGGGCTTCTGGAGCATGTCAGATGAAGTCCTGCACAGGACACTTCAAGTATCCGAAGACTGTTATGTCCTCTTCTCAGAGTCTTCTGGTATTCAGAGCAAGCCGTTTGAGGGCTCTCAACTGTTCTTCAAATTACACGTTTGCCACCTCGCTCCTTTTCCTCTCCCTCTCTATCAGAGGCTCTCCAGCCTGACCAAGTGCTAAGTACGCACTCTTCATTGGATGAGAGCTGAGCGAAGGATCCAAGGGTTATAATCTTCTTTAATGGACACTGCTGCTAGGAACTCAGTCTAATCTCGGGGAGTTCATTTTATGATAGCCTTGCCATTCTCCTAGCTCCAAATGAACCTGTAGTCAGCTAACCCGTGCCACTCCCCAAATTCAAGGTCTTTATTACATGAACTGCTGCTAAACCACCTTACGGTCAGTTATTTGAGTCAGATTGTGGGTCTTTATATGTGCCTGGTTAAACAGTAAAAACGTGACTCTTAGGGAAAGTAGGCATTTCACCTAAGATCCCATCACTGGTAACTAATAGCACATCAAAGTCTTTTTCAATATTGACTCCTTCATCCAAAAGAGTATCAGCATCACAAAAAAAAAAAAAACAGACTTTAAAAAAAAAACCTTGTATGTATCAAGCATTATTTAAATGCTTTTTGTAAATCAACGAATTGAATCTTCATGACTTTATGAGGTAGGTCCTATTATCACCCACATCTCACGTTCAAGAAGCCGAGGCACAGAGAAATAATCAATTCCAAGGTCACAGAGTTGCTAAATGGCAGAGCTAGGATTCACTCCCAGGTAGTCTGGCTGCAGCGGTCTACTTAACCATTCAGCCTCTCAAAGCAACCTTTCCCGTTTCTTATTACAGCTTTATAAAAACGTCTCTGATTTTTAAATTTTTTTTTTTAACGTTTATTTATTTTTGAGACAGAGAGAGACAGAGCATGAACGGGGGAGGGGCAGAGAGAGAGGGAGACACAGAATCGGAAGCAGGCTCCAGACTCTGAGCCATCAGCCCAGAGCCCGACGCGGGGCTCGAACTCACGGACCGCGAGATCGTGACCTGAGCCGAAGTCAGACGCTTAACCGACTGAGCCACCCAGGCGCCCCAAACGTCTCTGATTTGTAAGAATGAGGTAGTTTACTGATTCGCTCAGCACTTGTTGACTTCCAGGCCTTATGCTTAGCTCCGCGTATACACGTACAGGACAGACAAGACGAAGGCTGGGCACGGGGTGATTTCCGTCAATTGTCAGTGACAGAAACCTGACTCAAACTAGATGAGGCTGAAAAGGGGAGATTTGTTGGCTCATAAATCCAGAAGTGTAAGAGGAATAGATCTTGGGTTAGAGGCAATAGGATCTAGAGGTGAAGATGCCAGGGGCGTCTGGGTGGCTCAGTCAGTTGGGCATCTGACTTCGGCTCAGGTCACGATCTCACGGTTTGTGAGTTCGAGCCCCGAGTCGGGCTCTGTGCTGACAGCTCAGAGCCTGGAACCTGTTTTGGATTCTCTGTCTCCCTCTCTCTCTCTGCCCCTCCCCCGCTCATGCACGCACATGTGCTCTCTCTCTCTCTCTCTCTCCCTCTCTCAAAAGTAAATAAACATTGGAGGTGAAGATGCTGTTGTTAGGGCATGGGTGGGGCTTGTTGTCAGAAAGTGGCGAGGGAAAGCCTGCCAGGGGGACGTAAACCAAAGCCACCGATGGCAGAGGGAGGTCTTTGGTTCCAAGCAACAGAGGCCTATTCTCGGACCTTGAAGATAAAAGAAATGTATTGGAAGGTATAGGGTGGCTTTTGGAATCATCAAATCAGCTGGAGAACCAGGATCAGCAGGAGCAATAACTGAGGCAGCTTGAGGGAATTCGAGGAGCATGGCATTAACCGACAGGCATCTTTCCTGAAATGCGTCAGCACCAGTCTTTTTTTCTCCCCCCTCGTGTCTCTTCGCTCAAGATTAGTAAGATACCTCTGCACACGTATGAGAATGGCTAAAATTAAAAAGACTGATCATGCCAAGCGTTGACGAGCATGTGGAGAAATGTGAGCTCTCGTACACGCTGGGTGGGAACTTGTGCAAAAGCACACAAATCCTGGCCAACACAGTCTCGTTATTTCTCAAAAAGTTAAACATGCATTTATCGTCTGACCCACCCATTCTACTTGTAGGTATTTACCAAAGAGAAATGGAAGCACGCGTGTGTACTAAGACGGGTACACGAATGTTCATGGCCCTTTGTTCACGATAGCCCCCAAGGGGAAACAACCCAACTATCCACCAAAAGGTGAACGGATAAGCAAACGGGTATCTGTCTGCCCAGCAATAAAAAGGAAGGAATTATTACTGCCCACCGCGACACGGATGAATCTAAAATAATTATGCTGAATGGCAGAAGCCAGTCAAAAAGGTTGCATAGCATTTGATTCAATGTATATACAATTCTTAAAAGATGAAACTGATTGCTGGATAGTGACAGAAAAGAGATCAGTAGTTTTCTAGGGAGAGCAGTTAGAAGAAGGAATTAGTAAGGAGAACAAGAAAACTTTTTGCGTTGATGGACATGTTTATTATCTTGACTGTGGTGATGGTTTCATGGGTATATACATATGTTTAATTGTATCAGGGCATATAAATATGTACAGTTTGTCATATGTCAATTATACTTCAAAAAAGCTGTTAAAAATGTTCTCTACAAAGTCTCCACTACAGATTTAAAGAAAGAGATGATAATTTTCCTTTCCCAATCACCACCATTGGAAAAAATCATTAAAAGCATACTAATTTCTTTTTTAAAAAACAGTGAATCTGATATTCAGTACCGTCATTTTTGTTTATTTATTTTGAGATAGAGCATGACTGGGGAAGGGGCAGAAAAAGAGGGAGAGAGAGAATCCCAAGCAGGCTCCATGCTGTCAGCACAGAGCCCGATGCGGGGCTTGAACTCACGAACCGTGAGATCATGACCTGAGCTGAAATCAAGAGTCAGATGTTTAACCAACTGAGTACCCAGACGCCCAAATGTATGCTGATTTTTTAATATGTCTTTGGTAAGTTGGTCTTTGGAGTGTTGGCACTAGTGAGTGTGAAATACCTTGGCGGAAGACATCATTTAGTTAATGGTTTCCTACGGCCCACACATTTCTACATAAGAAACTAGTAAATCAGTCAATTAGAATGTTTATGTTTGTAGAAACATTAGAAATCATCTAGTTCAACTGTGACATTTTGTAAGTGAAAAAAACTGAGAATCAAAGCAATAATTCGCCTACATTTATTTGGCTAGTGAAAAAATCATGGTATAATTACTTAATTAAAAAATTACCTTACTGGGCAAATGGCAAGCCCCTTCGAAATAATTGCTAACAACAGCCTTGACAGATTTCTATCTTGACAGATTTTTGGTGTTGTTGTTTGCCTGATTTCTGCCTCTTCAACGATCTCTGGTATATATCCCGTCTAGAGACACTCCTTTCCCACAGGAGGAATGGCTGGGAAGGACCCGGCAGTCACTCGACTGATAATGCCTTTCTGAATTCAGCTGTTTTTCCATGAAGGTGTGGTCAAGGATTCCTCAAACATGGTGGCCTAATGGTAGCTCCCATCTTCCTTGTGCCAATGAACCGTTAGGTAGAGTAATCATGTTTGTCTAATTCTATCCTTTGGCCTTAAAAAAATTTTTTTTTAATAAGATTATAGTTGGTACACAATGTTACATTAGTTTCAGGTGTGCAACACAGCGATTCAACTTCTCTGTATGTTATCCTATGCTCCCTAAAAGTGTAGCTACTCTCTGTCACCGTACAATGCTATTACAATATCATCGGCTATAATCCCTATGCTCTCCCTTTTACTCCCATGATGTATTTATTCCCGAACTAGAAGCCTGTATCTCCCACCGCCCTTCACTCATTTTGCCCATCCCCCGCCCCTTTCCCTTTGGCAATCATGAACTTGTTCTCTGTATTTCCAGGTCAGGTTCTGCTTTTTGTTTGCTTATTCGTCTGTCCTTTAGATTCCACATTTAGGTGGAATCATATGGTGTTTGTCTTTCTCAGTCTGGCTTACGTCACTGAGCACAATACCCTCTAGGTCCATCCAGATTGTCACAAATGGCAAGATCCCACCCTTTTTATGGCTGAGTAGTATTCCATTGTGTGTATGAATATATACATATATATCGCACATCTTCTTTATCTGTTCATCTGTTGATGGACACTAGTTTGCTTCCACATCTGGACCTTTGTAAATAACGCTGCAATAAACACAAGGATGCGTGTATCTTTTCAAAATAGTGTTTTCGTTTTCTTTGCTGCCTAGGAGTTTACATTTTCTTTGATAACCTAGGGGTTTGATAACTCCTAGGAGTAAACACCTACAAGTAAAATTACTGGGTCATATGATAACTCTATTTTTAATTTTCTTAAGAACCTCCATACCATTTTCCATAGTAGCTGCACCAGTTTGCATTCCCACCAATAGTGCACAAGAGTTCCTTTTTCTCCACCTCCTTGCCAACACCTAGTTCTTATCTTTTTTTAATTTTAGCCATTCTGATGGGTGGAAGGTAATATCTCAAGGTGCTTTTGATTTGCATTTCCCTAACGATCAGTGATAGTGAACATCTTTTCCTATGTCTGTTTGCCATCTGCGTGTCTTCTTTAGAAAAATGTCTACCTTGGGGCGCCTGGGTGGCGCAGTCGGTTAAGCGTCCGACTTCAGCCAGGTCACGATCTCGCGGTCCGTGAGTTTGAGCCCCGAGTCAGGCTCTGGGCTGATGGCTCGGAGCCTGGAGCCTGTTTCCGATTCTGTGTCTCCCTCTCTCTCTGCCCCTCCCCCGTTCATGCTCTGTCTCTCTCTGTCCCAAAAAAAAAAAAAAAAAAAAAAAAAAAAAAGTTGAAAAAAAGAAAAATGTCTACCCATTTAAAAAAAATTTTTTTTCATGTTTATTTATATTTGAGAGAGAGAGAGAGAGAGAGAGCATGTGCACATGAGCAGGGGAGGGGCAGAGAGACAGAGAGGGAGACACGGAATCCGAAGCAGACTCCAGGCTCTGAGCTGTCAGCACAGAACCTGGCTTGGGGCTCAAACCCACCAAGCATGAGATCATGACCTGAGTGTGAGCTTATGACCTGAGCAGAAGTCAGAGGCTTAACCGACTGAGCGACCCAGGCGCCCCCCTGCCCATTTTTAAATCAGGTTGTGTGTTTTTTTCATATGCTTTTAGCATGCTTTTTAATTGGTAAAGAACAACAATAACAACAAAACATATAACCAAGAGTTTGCAACGATTAGATAAACATTATTTAAATAGCAATAGTCATCAAAATACTTTAAGCATTATAAGACATCTGGTTCATTTCAATAGCAAATTTTTTTCTATTCAACTTTTTTTCTATTAAATTTTGGGGATACACTCATCCCCAAAATTTAATAGAAAAAAATTAACCCTTTGCAAAATAAAATAAAAAGGATTCTTCTTTAAAAAAAAATTTTTTTTAATGTTTGTTTATTTTTGAGACAGAGAGAGACAGAGCATGAACGGGGGAGGGTCAGAGAGAGAGGGAGACAGAATCCAAAGCAGGCTCCAGGCTCTGATCTGTCAGCACAGAGCCCAACATGGGGCTCGAACTCACGGACCTTGAGATCATGACCTGAGCCGAAGTCGGATGCTCAACTGACTGAGCCACCCAGGCACCCCAATAAAAGGATTCTTCTAAAGCATATCTTATACAAAAATTGATTTCAGAAGTAAGGAAAATTTAAAGCCATAAAGATAGTAGAATAAAATATAGATGAATATTGGTTACACCTCTTTTATGGTATATGCACAACGCACGTTCCCTATTCCCTTTGAGAACTGCCCTTTCTCCACATGATGCCCCTCAAGACGAGCTCTTTATAGTTTGTGACTCCAACACTCACTGGACATAGCTTGTATTTTTGGGTTGGAAAGAGGGAAGCAAAATGGGTCAATCTACTGGGTAGACTGTATGAATTAGCTTCTCTTTCCCATGAGTTAAAATTGAGGCACAGAGATGCTAGTGCATTCTTCCGTGGTGCCAAAACTAGGGTGGCCACAGTATGGATGAACAGCGTATCAGAGAAGAAGAGGGAAGAAGAAAGCAGCTGCTCACAGAGAAGCAGAGAAGTGAAGTGAGTGGAACGGGTAGCTCAGAAAAATGCAAAAGATGTTTTGGTTCCAGGTAAGGTGTTAATTCCTAGCTCCTGACTCTCATGTGGCCTGCTTAAATCTCCTACCCCCAGATTCCATTTTAGATCCCAAGTATTAAAATGAATTTCCCTTTAATTAAACCAGCTTCTATTGCTTGCAAATAAAAACAGACTAAACTAAAGCAATACTCTTGTCAACATTCCTTCTAAGTAAGACACCATAATCAGAATCCCTAACAGAAACCTCCTCTTAAAACATTTTCCCCTGTGGGGCGCCTGGGTGGCTGAGTCTGTGGAGCGTCCGACTTCGGCTCAGGTCATGATCTCACGGCTGGTGGGTTCGAGCCCCATGTCGGGCTCTGTGCTGACAGCTCAGAGCCTGGAGCCTGCTTCGGATTGTGTGTCTCCCTTTCTCTCTGCCCCTCCCCTGCTCATGCTCTGTCTCTCTCTCTCTGTCTCTCAAAAATAAATAAACATGCAAAAAAATTTTTTTTTTTAATTTTCCCTTGTGGGGTGCCTGGGTGGCTCAGTCGGCTGAGCGTCTGACTTTGGTTCAGGTCATGATCTTGCAGTTCGTGGTTTCCAGCCCCCAGTCGGGCTCTGTGCTGATGGCTTGGAGCCTAGAGCCTGCTTCGAATTCTGTGTCTCCCTCTCTCTCTCTGCCACTCCCCTGCTTGCACTCTGCCTCTCTCTCTCTCACTCTCTCTTGCTCTCTCTCAAAAATAAATAAGCATAAAAAATGTTTTCTAATTTGCCCTCGTGAAAATGAAAAACTTTTTGTATCAAAAAAAAATCAGAAACATGATTAAATTAGGAGAAAGCTGGGGTCAGAGAACTACATATATGACAGACTAAGAGTTACATTCTTAACATCGTTAGAAATCCGTAACAGAAGGCTAATATGTTAATAGCAACATCAGCAAAGATCTCAAAATAGGTCCATATTTCCTATAGAAGAAATACAAACTATCGACTTATATAAAAAATGTTCAAGTGCAAAAATCTACAGCAACAATGACACTATTTTTTCGTCCAGCAGGCCTCCCGCTTCCAATTTCCTCACTGTAGTTTTTCTAAACACGGCAGCCAGAGGGCGCCTCTTGAATCATGAGTCAGAACAAGTCACACTTCTATTCCAATCCCACGTCTGGTTCCTGTCTTTGTAAAATTATTATTCTAAAGTTTATTTCTTTCTTTTGAGAGGGGAGGGCAGACAGAGAGGGAGAACGAGAGTCCCAAGCAAGCTCCGCGCTGACGCGGGGCTCCATCCCACCAACTGTGGGATCGTGACCTTGAGCCCAGTCACATGCTCAACCAACTGAGCCACCCAGGCTCCCCTCGTTCCCCTTTTGTCTAGAGAAATCCATACCCCCCACGACCATGTAGCATCTCCCATTACCTCACTGACACATCTCCCACTCTCGCCCTCGCTCCCTCCACATCAGCCTCCTGCCAGGTTGTTGTTTGAACACATGAGGTGTGATTCAGCCTCTAGAACCTGCTGTCCCCTCTGCCCAAAATGCTCTTCCCCCAGACATCCTCATGCCATGAAAAGTCTCTGGCTCTGTGAGGGCTCCCTTGACCCCCATACTTACAGTGGACCCCCTTCACCCCTTGTAGCCCCTGCCTCCCTCCCGTGTTTCACATGTCCCTGTAACACCACCTTCTGGTACACAAGATTTTCATTAATTTCAATTAATTTCAATTAACTTCATTAATTTCAATTAATTTCATTAATTTCAATTAACTTCATTAATTTCAATTAATTTCATTAATTTCAATTAACTTCATTAATTTCAATTAATTTCATTAATTTCAATTAACTTCATTAATTTCAATTAATTTCATTAATTGCCTTTCTCTTCACACCTAGGCTACAAGCTCCAGGACGGCAGGGATTTACCCCTAGCCGTTAGCACACAGCCATGCACGTAGCAAGCACTCAATCCATATTTGCTGAATGAATCAACCAATTAAAAAAAAGGATAATATCAGTGTTGTGCCAAGTCTGGGAAGTGGTTACTTTCACACCCTATCGATGAGAATGTAAATTGGTGCAATGTTTCTAAGGATGGTGTGGCAACAGGGGTCAAAAGCCTTACAGATGTGTATCTCTTGTATAACATTAATTTTACTTCTAGAAATTTATCATAAGGAAATAACGTATTAGTTAGAACCTTTTTGGCGACAAAACACGAGAAGCCCTCAGGCTAGCTTGAGTAATAACGGTAGAGTGATTTATTACAAAAGTACATTATACGCCATGTTACAAAGGAAGAAAGGGAGAATGCATGATGTGGGGCATTTAGACATCTCTGTCACACCCACTGTCTTAAGTCAAGGCTCTCCAGGAAACCGTTGGAGGCAGAGCTTTTCACGCAGAAAGTTAATGGGCAGTGCTCTTTGTATCAATACCTGTGACAGCGTGAGGAAACGAGGACTGGGCAGAGGGCAAAGTTGAACTGTGATACAGTTGCGATCGATGCCACAGTCAATGGCATGGGGAGCTCTGGAGTTGTCCCAGATTGAGGCAAGGAACCCAGGCTTTTATACCCACAAACAATCATTGGATGGAGGCTGCCCCTATGGCGGAGGGGGGGTGTGACCTTCATCCAAGCAACCGCTTCAGTCCAAGGGCAAGGCCTGAGAAGTGACTCAGCTGTGAGCCATCAGCAACAGACATTCCTGGCATCTGGGAGAACCGATACCTCAGTCCTGGTAGGAGGATCTGGACAGTACACCACAGCATGGACTCTACCTATAGAACTTCAAGTTCGCATTTCTTCTTCCAAGCCTTAGAATAACTGGAACCAGACCCTGGGGTACCGTCCGGGCTCTCTCTCTCTCATCTTTACTCTTTTCAGTGCAGCTCTTCCACTCTGGGCTGTTTTCCGTTTCTTACTCTACATGGTCAAAGATTGTTTCCAGCAGCCCCTAATTTAAACTTCACAGCTTCATCCTCAGAAAGAGGGTAACTCAGAATAGCGCAGGTTGGGTCAGTGTCCATCCGCCGACCTGCCAAACGACGATGGTAGAGGGGAAAAGCACGTGGCATAAAAATGTCGTAATGGGGGGGCGCCTGCGTGGCTCAGCCGGTTGAGCGTCCAACTTCGGCTCAGGTCATGATCTCACGGTCCGTGAGCTCGAGCCCCGCGTTGGGCTCTGTGCTGCCAGCTCAGAGCCTGGAGCCTGCTTCTGATTCTGTGTCTCCCTCTCTCTCTGACCCTCCCCCACTCATGCTCTGTCTCTCTCTGCCTCAGAAATAAATAAACATTAAAAAAATTTAAAAAAAGAATGTCGTAACCGTACGGGTTCGAGGAGGCAGGAAAAGGGACCAATCCATGCCGGCATGTGTCACATCCATAAAGCCAGACAAAAATCTTAAAGAATATAAACTAAGATGTTAACCGGGGCTTCTTAATCCTCTAATGTGCGACCACACCATAAGCACACACTGTAACAAAACTTTCTATTTGCTTTTGCAAAAATATAGGCTGGAGCAGGGCAACGTGAACCTTTGATGGGAATATTATCAATATCCTGCATGCTGCCCCCTAGGAGGTCCAGCACCCAGAAAGCCTATTTGGAATCCCTATATCAGCTTTTATATTTAGTTAATGTATTCACCATCAGGTGAGTTTGCTATCTATGTGCTGCAAAAGATAAAGAAAAACACAACAGAACCTTACTCTTAATGAGCTAAGGACCCAGTAGGTAGAAAGGTAGAATGCATGCATGTGTATGTATCATTCATAAATATATATTGACAAATATGTGTTATATATTTGGGTGTATATATGTATTCAAATAATTAGTACAAAAATATAAAATGTATTTAGACCCATACCTGGACTTGAAACACAGTTCTCTGGGAATTAGAAGGATTGGTTACTTCTGGGTGGGTGGCTTCACGGAGAATTTCAATTTAAATGATTGTTTTGGGATCTCAGCTGAACAATATCATTATATATTTGTTTGTTTGGATGGTTTTGTTTGTTTTTTTTTTTAATTTTTTTTTTTTAACATTTATTTATTTTTGAGACAGAGAGAGACAGAGCATGAACGGGGGAGGGGCAGAGAGAGAGGGAGACACAGAATCCGAAAGGTTTTGTTTGTTTTAACCAAGCATCCGTACTAGCATATCACTATACCGCCACGGTCTCTGCACAGGCTTGGAAACTAAAAGGAGAGCCCTAAAGAAGAAGTGACATTAAATATTTTCAGTTGAATAAAACCCTAACGCCAGCTTTGGGGGAGGGAAAAGTAGGGTGGAGTTTTAAGGCCCCGTGGGTCTGGGAGAGTGGACAGGACTGTAGAATGTGGACGCTCTCCAGCTTGACTTTCTGACTCTGAGAGATGCCTGGATCTATCTGACCCTGATTACTGTAAGACAAGCAAACACCAGTTCTTCCCTGAAGGAGATCTTACTGGTAAAAAAAAAAAAAAAAAAGAAAAAAAAAAAAAGAAAAAGCTGGAGAAATGAATTAGCTGTTTCATTCCATTAAGTAATGGGATAAAAATGCATGTTGAATGGTAGAAAGCTTAATGTTTCCCATCATAGTTGGGGAAGGGGGGCGGGGGGAGGCTTTTAGGATTAAAGGGAGACTTTGCTTCAATTTGCAGGGACAAACTAAATGTGCTAATGCCTGAGGATGAAAGGGGTGGAGAGCACAGAGCTGATGAAGAGCAGAGAGGAGAGCTGTTTTGCATTCTGGATGTTTTCTTCTTTTTGTTGGGACCGGTGCTTTATTTCACCCTGTCTCTAGAGGTTATCTTTCTGCAGTGTGCATTGTTCTTCACAAGAAACACAGGAAACACAGGAAGACATACCCTAAGACGGCTGGTTTCCCTTCCCAGCTCCAGAGGCAACAGGCACTTACATTTTTAAAGCCTGGGAATCAGACTAACCCAGAAAATGAGGAGCAATTAATGAAGCCACTCATGAATGCAATAAACGCTCGACAGGAGATTGTTCGTTCCACCTCGGATTAAAATTGTAAAATCTTACTTGTGAGCGAAATAAATTTCATCCTGACCCTCATCTGCTAAAGAATCTTAACTTTCCTTTTAAAAACTGTTACGTTTTGGAGCGCCTGAGTGGCTCAGTCGGTTAAGCGTCCGACTTCGGCTCAGGTCACGATCTCTCGGTCCGCGAGTTCGAGCCCGGCGTCGGGCTCTGGGCTGATGGCTCAGAGCCTGGAGCCTGCTTCTGATTCTGTGTTTCCCTCTCTCTCTGCCCCTCCCCCGTTCATGCTGTGTCTCTCTCTGTCTCAAAAATAAATAAACGTTAAAAAAAAAAATTTTTTTTAAAAACAACAAAAAAAAACTGTTACGTTTTTAAGTTTTTAAAAGTGACCCTTGTAACCGGGCGAGCAATGTCTGGGTGTTCTAGTGGCACTGATAGTCCAACGCCAGGCAGGTTTTTTTTAATGTTTATTTATTTATTTTGAGAGAGAGAGAGAGAGGGAGAGAGAGTATCCCAAGCAGACTCTGTGCCGTGAGCACAGAGTGCGATTCGGGGCTCAAACTCGCGAACCAGGAGAGACCTGAGCGGGAAGCCAGAATTGGGTTTTTACAAGAGTCGGTTGCTTAACCGACTGAGCCACCCAGGCGCCCCACCAGGCAGGTTGTAAGGACCCCTTTTCCTTCTACCTCTTCTTTCTACTGCTTAGCCAGCTGCCCCCTACAGGTCACCATCCCCCAGAAAGATTTCAGGGCAGGCTAACCCTCTCCCGGCATTTAAAAAATGTAGCTCCCCTTCAATTATATAATGTCTCTTTCATTTGATCTGCCCAAAACATATAAAACTTCCTGTCAAAGCATCTTGCAAAATATTGAGTTCATAATAGGTGTTTGGGATATACACGTTGCTTGCTTTATTAATTGGACTCTGTCTCCTTGTGTATCTGAGCTCCTGGTACATTATCATCATGACTAAGTGTTTTGCCAAATGAAAACATATTTAAATTCTAAACTGGATTAAAATTGGAGCACCAATTCTAAACTCAATTTTTTAAAGAGCAAAATATTTGTTTAGGGTATCAGGCTAACTTTTATCATAAAGGGTCCTCAACATGCAAACTAAGCAAGTGTATGTGAGTATGCTAATGATAAAAATCTGTAGCTAGACCCTTCTATAGAGAATGGTGGTGTGCTTTAGTTAACCAAGCGTTGGAGCCCCGAGGAGGAATCCCGGACTCAAAGTTCCATCTTACCCCACAAGGTTGCTGGGGGTTTCAAATGAGAAAATGTTCACGAAGCAGTTCACACAGTTGCCTGCCATTGTAAGCCAGGGCAAAATTTATCAGAATTTTGTCTTGGCCAGTCTCACTTTGTAATGAGAAGTCTGGATTTCTCAACCTTTTTGTGTGTGGTTTAGAATCAAGGTTAGTGGCTAGAGAAAGACTAGAATTGAGAGGCAGGAGGACAGGGAGGGAGATTCTTGCTTGCTGGGCCAGTTCCTGGGTCTTCTGAATAGTGAAGAATTTAGATACCAGGTGAAGGTTAAGGAGAGTAAACAGAAACAGACCAGTCTGCTCAGTGGGAAATAGCGACGGAGGCAAGTGCAGGAAGCCCACATAGTAAGGGGTGGGAGAGAATTTCGGAGGTTCAAGAGTGCTCTGCTCCAAAGCGGTTGTGGGAGATGACAAAAAAAGGGGAAAAGGGATTTCAAGAAGTGTTCCTGGGAGGGATGTGGTGGCTACCCTATAAGATTTTTCATGAAATGCAAGTAAAGACTATCGTTCCTTTTTAATCACTTTGGCCAGACGGACTCTTGCTCAGAATGCCAGTCTATGCAGAGACTAGGTCATTGGGATCCTGGAAGAGATGCATCCTATGATTAGCCCTGCCATTTTAAGCCACTTATTAACATAAATGAATACTTACCCACCCCTGAATAGTGTTTATATAAATGTAAAGCCTACTGGTTCACCGCATAGGACCAGACTTGGAATCGCATTTGAGGCTCAGCTGGAGATCCTAAAACATCCAGAAAAGACTTTCCCTAATGTTGAATCAATTGTATATTTTGCAAGAGATTTAAATTATTTTGAAAGTGGAAACTATGATGACAAAACAAGGGTCCGATTTAATGAGAAAAAAAATCCGATAGTTTTGTTGGCCTTGCATAATAGACAAGCACATTTTGCACAATAATCAACTACAATTTTAGCTCCCTGCAGGTCGTGTCAGTGATGTAAATCATCTGGGAAGCAAATATATAGGAGGTTAAAGCGTTGGACATTGTTTTTATATGTGGGAAAAGATGGCTTAGTGAGGAGAGGACTTGTTAGCGCAAGACTTGGGTGCTTACTTTCAAAGAAAATTGGACTTTTACTGAATATTGAGTAATTCAATATTGGAGGATTGAGGATCCTCCTCAATATGGAGGATTGAGGAAGATAATCCACAGAGAGAGCAAGAAAAGCCATTATTTGTTACATGTCCAACCTGTGCTTTATTTAATCCCCAAAGTGACCCTAAAAGGCAGACATGTGTGAGTTGCTTGCCCAGCCCCTTCTCTGTCCTCCAAGCTATGTAGTGGGTTTTCTTTAAGGAATTCATCTCAGCCATGAAATTTGGAAGGGTTAATCCACTCCAGTAAGGGGTAACCTGTGATTGGCCTATACTCACCCCCTTCTCCCTGGCCACAGCAATGATTCATGGATGGGCACATATCCCAACTCACGCCAACGAGAGTGAGATGTTCCAGGACTCTCTCTTCCCTTAGATGGAGAGGTGGGACTATGTGATGTCTAGAACCTCGGAAGCCATTTTGCTACCACAAGGGGAGAGTCAGGGAGATACTGTGAAAGGGGAAGGATTCTGTGTTAAAGACAGCGACTGGAGAAAAGAGAAATGAGGTCCTTGGGGACATTTTTTGCACTGCTCGATCAGCCTTCCCAGAAACTCACCCTGACTCTGGGTTTGTCCATGAGTAAATTTCCTCTGGTCAAGCCAGGTTGAATTCCGTTTTCTGTCAATTGCAACCAAAAGGTTGCAAACCAAGTGATACAGACAGTACCTCAATTTTGCAGAAGAGGAAACTGAAATCCTACAAGATTTAAATCTGCCTCAAGTCACATAGATAGTGAGAGGTGAAGCCAACATTTGAAGCCACATCTTTCTCACCAGTGTTTTTCAGGACGTAGTGTGGCACTGGTGAAGGACTATGGGGCAGATAACAACTCCCCACTCTCAACCTCAGAGTCGTCGACATTCAGTGTTTTAGAAGCTGTTTTATAGGCTATGCTTCCACTCAGTATTAAGAGGACACAGAACATTCAGAGAACTTCTTTCATCATGCTTGGTTTCTAAGTTGTAGAATGGTCCACTCTGGTACGAGCCCTATCTTCTCTCTATGGCGAGTAGTTTTTATTCCTCACTCTCTAAACGTCAGCCTCATTTTCCAAGGATAGCAGAGGTGCTGGGTGACGTCCCCTGGAGCTCCTTAAAGGCTAGGCTCTCTCAAAGTTCACACCAGAATTCTTAGAACTCGAGAACAATTGCAGTAATAGGTAGGTAGGGCTTGAAGCAGGAGCCCCGTAATTCAGTTCCTCTCCCTTCAACCTATTCTACGCACAGATAACAGGTTCATCTTGCTGAGAGTCAGCCCTGACCACACCACTTCACAAATATTTGCCCTGGTTTCCTAATGTCCATACCAGCAACCTCCAAAGTAGAGTGTGCATACCCCAAGATTTCCATTGTCTTATGGAAAGAAAAAGAAGAACTTCCATGTATAGTTATTAGCTATTGTCACAAGGGAGGAGAAAATTCAGCTTTATTAGTATTTTATATATAGGTCAACACAGACTCCCTTACTCAATTTGTATGTTGGAAAGTCCCACATCATGTGCATGTTACTCTGGGGGCTGAGAGGGTGGCGCAGACAGCACAGGTGACCCATCTTTTCCCATTTGGCTCATTGCCAACTCACTGTCATTTACATGGCCAAGTTAATTGTTGGGGTTTTCTTTATTTACTTATTTTTGAGAAAGAGAGAGACAGAGACAGAGCGTGAGTGAGGGAGGGGGAGAGAGAGAGGGAGACACGGAATCCAAAGCAGCCTCCAGGCTCCGGGCTGTCAGCACAGAGCCTGACGTGGGGCTCGAATTCACGAACCGTGAGATCATGACCTGAGCCGAAGTCGGACGCTTAACCGACTGAGCCACCCAGGCGCCCCTCAAATTAATTGGTTTTATGGGTTATATTATAGGCTTCTGAACAAAACTAAAACCTACCAAATGAACAGATGTCTTTAAAAGGTCCTTTCAAAGAAATCAGGCATTGACAGGCATACTAATAATATAAACACAAGTAAATGTAAGAGAAATGACAGAACTGACATGCCTCCTACCCTTGCCTACTTGGTGCAGGCTCTTCATTAGCCAGGTTGTGAAGCAAAATAATGATCATATAAGAACAGGCTAGGAGTTGACTAAAAATTTAGAAATTATCAGGGAGACTTTAAAACATGGATTTATATCATTAATGACAGATGTCACCTTAAGGGTATATTGTACCTTGAGTTATTAGCTTATAACAATAGCACATTTGTGTGTGTGTGCGTACGGATCATTCATGTATTGGTGGTCAGTCAAAAACTTGTTACTGGAAAATAGGGCATAAAAAACTTTGAGACCAGACATTCACATAATGAATACAAATTCCCAGTTGCCTCAAGAATGTGTAGAAAGCCCACAGGGTTCAGATAATGTAGTAAGTATCAAGGCACCAGGTTAGCCTTCTACATACGTCCCTGACCTACATGTCTAGCCTCTCCTCCCACAAGTCCTTGTTACAGCCAAGTTGTCCTGCCTGCAATTCTCCTCTCATGATTTCCCACCTCTTTCCCCAAGATGTTCGCCATGTTCTTTTCTCTTACCTAAACCCTGCTTTTCCCTTTTCTCTGTTCCCTTTGCTCAATTTCGGTCCATACCTCGAAGCACAGCTTCATTCTTTATGAAGGCTTCATTCATTTTATCAGCTGGAAGTAATTTTTCTCTGCTCTGAACGTCCACAATATTTAATCGGTACCCCTCTTATGGCTCTTGTCATTGTCCATTTATAAGGATTATCCCAAAGGACTGCACATTTTTAAAGATCTGAATACACGTTTGGTTCATCTTTGACTCCTTTGCTAGGATCTAGCACAATGCCTGATACAGCACAGGTCCTCAGTAAATATTTGTAGACTGAATGAAGGATGATTGGATGAATTCCAATTGGTGCTTTGTCCTAAATGTCTGATATATGTTCTATTTTACAACAGTACACAAAGGAGCTTTATGAAAAATCCCTCACAGGAGTAGACACGATTTGAGCTCAAATTGTGATTTTAATCATGGAAATACACTTCTTTTTTAGCTCTGTTATTTAATTAGAGATTGTGTAATTCTCACCCAGAGTTCATAGCTATTTAGCTGATTTATAACTCACAATGTAATCAACTTGAATAAGTCATCTTATTTCGGACACCCACATTAACCAGAAGAACCATGGCCATATTAGGGAGATTTGATTTGCAGCCAAATCTCCTTCTACCCTCTTGAAAACAAAATCTGGCAGAACTCCAACTGCTCAAGTCAAATAGACATTTAGCTTACACTGTGCATTAGATATGCCCGGTGACCTCAGAAAAATACACACAAATGGAAATGCTGGCTTAAAGTACTATAATATGATTATAGTTCAGACAAAAACTTTTACTTGAGGGCAGCCATAATCGCTGTACTTCTAGCTAATGTGCGCTTGAAAATGTATTTGCTTTTAAGCCTATAAAAAATTCCAAAAGATCTGCTACAGTATTTACCAGGAAATAAGTATTCTCTTAAACAGGTATTAAAAACAGACCTCTTTTTACCCTTTCTTTTTCCTTGGCCACTCCAAACCAGTGGTCATTTTGACATTTCAAAATAAATTCTATAACAAAGTTAAAAAAAAAAAAAGGACCTGTGGCATTTAGAAGATTCTAACCCTGTAATACCTGTAGTCCTATCACCTACTAAACTAAAATTTCTTTAAAAAAATTATTTTTAAATGTTTGTATTTATTTTTGAGACAGAGAGAGACAGAGCATAAGTAGGGGAGGGGCAGAGAGAGAGGGAGACATAGAATTTGAAGCAGGCTCCAGGCTCTGAGCTGTCAGCACAGAGCCCGACACGGGGCTCGAACTCACGGACCGCGAAATCATGACCTGAGCTGAAGTCAGACGCCCAACCGACTGAGCCACCCAGGTGCCCCTAAACTAAAATTTCTTCTTCAGACTCAGCAATTAACAAGAAATCCATTATCTTGGGTCAGGGATAGAAGAACTTTTGAATTCCAATTTCCCTTCCCTTCTTACATGTGTGCACGCGCGCACACACACGCACACACACATACACCCACCCACACACACACACACACCTTCTACAAACACTTTCATCTCACTTTGGAAGCGATAAAATAAGGACTCAACAAACACTGCTCAGTAATATGCAATTTCAAATCTGTGCCTAACCTGTCACAAGGCACCTCCCCTTTTAGCATAATTTTGGTGGGATTATTTTCTGCGACTTCATAAGAAACGCTATGTAGGGGAGCTGAGAAAGTTTTCAATTCTTAAGGATTCTTATGTATTTTTCAAATTTTACTTCATTTCTAAGATCCAAGATTGCTCCTATGGATATAATTCAGGCACCCTCTGGTGGTCAGTAAAACACAACTAACTCTCCAAAACATTAATTTGAATTATTTAAGCTTAACGGCCAAATTTACAGTTTATGCAAATAAGCCTGCATACCTTTTTTTCATCAACAGTCTAAATCTGTCTAAATTTTTGCACTCAAAGCAAATACTGCTTCCATTACTTGTATGAATATGCCTTTGCCATATGAAAGTCATTTATAAGTCACGAAATTCCATGTAAATAGCAGGTATGATATTAATTCAGAAAGATAAAGATTAATTTATCTTCAGAAATATAAAAGCAGGGGACCCATCTGGATTAGGGGAAACATTACTAAAACATTAAAAACCTTAAGGAAAACATTACTAGGAAAACATTAAAAGCAGACCCAACCCACTCTAAACAAATTCACTGTGGAAACAAATACTCTAACTGGCAACATAAATACTGGATGGAGAGAATGTCACACATGGCGATTATTTTAAATAAATAATTTAAACCCTAATTAGTATAACTGAGGCATAAAAAATGTTTCTATCACATTAGCAGAAATATGCTATGTAAGTTTTTCTTCAACAGCAAACTTCTGCACTATTTTGGGAACAGTGCTAACAGCACTGGTATTCCTAGTGTTTAAAGCTGTGTTGACATGATAAAGTGCTATAATTTCAACTTGTTATCGCGAGGCAGAAACCGCCTCATTAATTTCTGCTTCATTCAAAACTAAGGAACAAATCAATGTTTTCCAGCGGGAACAAAGCTAAATGAGCAACAAAAAGAAAACCCCAAACACTTGCAATATGTCATTAGTTTAAAATGTAGAAAAAAATTTTAGACCGTTTCCTAAACTCTGTCTAATCCACAAAATCTACATAAAAATGAGAAACTCTTTGGGGCGCCCGGGTGGCTCAGTCAGTTGAGCATCCAGCTTTGGCTCAGGTCATGAACTGATGGTTTGTGAGTTTGAGCCCGGCATGGGCTCACTGCTGTCAGTGCGGAGCCTGCTTGAGATCTCCTGCCCCACCCCCCTGCCCTTCCCCTGCTTGCACTCTCTCTCTCAAAAATAAATATTAAAAAAAACCGAGAAACTGTTTTAGTAAATTTGGCCTGGATTGTTCAGTGCGTACTTTTAATTTTAATCCTATTAAACCTGAAAAGGGGTTTGCTCTGTGTACAATAAATACAATATTGGAGTACCATACTGAGGATGACATCACAGTATTGATATTTTAATAAAATATGACTTCTTTACTGTACTAGGTCTTTATGAAAATGTAACATATGACTCAGACTTACCAGATATATCAGGACTTTAAATGTATTGAATGCATAAATAAGTGACATACTGAATATTCAAATAAAAATACCTTCTGTTTTATCCATAATCCAGTTAATTTAAATATTTTAAAATATCACAGGATGACAGCTAACTAAAAAGGACATTAGAGATAATTTAGCCCCAGCCCTTCATTTTACAAATGAGGAAGAACCAGAAAGAATAAAACATGTGTTTGAAAATCTAACAACTAAGTAACAGCAAACAAATCTGGCCATTCTAGGTGCTTATGTGTTCAGCACAAAATTAAATCTTTCAATGAAAACATAAATGTTTTAAAAGTCATCTCATTCTTCACCCTTTTAAATAAACAATCCAAGGTACCACCCATAATAATCACCCCCAAGGGGTTAACGCCCTTCCTTACATTGAATCTGTGGCCAAAAGGCTATTGCTTTATTTCTCACCAAAAGGTGAGAAAAGCAACACTCCATTCCTCATTAGATAATACAATATTATAAAAATTAATATTATTTTTCAAGACCTGGCACTTTGATCAAATATAGGAAACATTTTGTTATTAGGAAGTCAATCAAAAGGAATCACTTGTGAAAAACTAGAAACATTAGTGACATTTAGCTGTATTCTTTCAAATAGTATCCTAAAAACCTCTCTTGGGAGGGTGTGTGTGTGTGTGTGTGTGTGTGTGTGTGTGTGTTTTGGATATGGGCCCAGACTTGTATAGACAGAGGAAGGGGAGGGTACAATGTCCCCACCTGAGCCTGAGCTCAGTCTATCACTAAGATTCAGCTGTGTTCAGCCACAACTTGTGGGTGCAAAGCTGATCCAGCAGCTCAAGCTTGGCTGTATATTGGGAGTGTGAGTCTGAACACAGGATTGCTAATTTCCCTGGGATGCATCCCCCCCAGGATAAACCCCCAGGGGACAGAGGGACTTACCAGAGAACACTGATGCTCTGGTACCTCCCTAAGAGAGTTTAACAAATAGAAAAGCACTTTTCCTCTCAACCTGATTGGACACATAGTTCTGAGTTGAAAAGCATGTGAATAAAGGCCCTTTGAGACAAAATTCAACTTCCCAAACTGTAAGAGACCCAACAATCAAAATGAGGACAAAATACCCCCTTGCCACTCTGCTTCTAATACTAAACAGATTTTTCTTTTTAAATTCAAACCATGTACCGTCTAAATTGGTGGGGGATGGAGAGTGGGGGAGGTGGTCAGGGAGAACACCAGATGCCTCATATTTTCCTATTAGTTCTGCCCCTAAAAGGTATATACACACTTGGGAAAATCTTTTGACCAGTGGGCCCTCAAGTTGCCCTCTCTCTAAACCAGGGGAGTTGGGTATCTTTGTTTAAAATTCCATGCTTCTATGTGAGAAGTAAAACATTTTAGTTACAACGTATAACTTTCTGAGATTACAAAGGGTATCTGGGGGTTAACCTAGAGTCCCGGAATAGGCCACAATCCCCCTGAAATTGTGTGAAACAATTTTGGTGAGTCTGTGTGCATACATAAGCATTTTCCAGGAAGAGGGATGTATTTTCATCAGAGCCTTAAAGGGAAATTAAGTCCCCCAGAAGGTTGAAGATCACTGGTTGAGGCAGCAAATGGTGTCTTTAGTTTCTGATTTATCTGATTGCAGAGCAGATCAGCAATCTTTACATGGTTATAAAATCTGTCCCACAAAGCCTTCTTGAGTAGCTCATTTATCTTCATGAGCTGCGTTTGTAATTTTTCATGAGCAGGAAGGCTGCTCAAAATCAAGTCCTTTTCATTAAAGATTTAAAATTGTGGGGATTTCAAGATTTATTTTGATATTCGTGGCTAGAGGAGAACGATTTTACTACCTCAGAAAATTTCAAGCATACAGCATCTTACACATTTGCCTCTTCATGTTGAATTATTTTACTATTTCTTTTTTCTTGAGTTAACTGACATGAAACAAAGGCTTGGCTCCTCCTCAACCGGCTTTTCTTTTTCTCCTGATGCTAGAATCTGCTGTGAAATGATGATGAATTAACTGTGGTTCTATTTGTAGTAGCAATTTTCATTTTTGTAAAGCTTTGATCCTCAAGATACATTAAATAGAAGGTATTTATATAATGTTCTTAAAAGAATTAGTTGAGATTTGAGAGAAGCAGAAAATGACATTAGGGAATCTGAGGAACCGAAAGAGGAAAGATGCACGTAGCAAGAAATGAGAGCCAAAGAGAAAATCTACATGATTAGATACTGAAACAGTATCAGATCCGTAACAGAAACAAGGAAAGGAGAGGCATTTTTCTACACAGGGAACAAACATAGCAACTAGAGAACGCTGAATTTTTGAATACATTAAATGAAAACGGCACCAAAACACCACTACCGAGCTTTTCAAGAACATCTTCTGGCTGATAATCTCAAGGCGTTACACGGCTTTTTGTTAATTAAGGCAAAGACAGAGGCGAGCAGAGAACATCACAGAAAGATGTTGCCAGTGATTATCAGATAAATGCAAAAAGCTCAGGGGAACACTCTTTTGTGGTAAAGAAGAGGTGCCAATCGGTGACAAATGTTGATTTTTCCCGAGGCAATATCAAAGAGGTGTAAAGTAAAAGGAAGAAAATTAGGTTTAAGCATTGGCCTTGTAACATTATTTTAGGCAATTCCAGATGCTTTTTAAACGACCCCTGTTTCCTCAGTTACGACAACCTGAGCAGTTGCCCCAGTGGCTCTAAATCCAAGGGGAAAGGAAGGCAACAGCCAGGGTCTCCACTGGACTCCAGGCTCCCTTCCCGAATCCTATAGCTTCAGGTCACGGGCTCCAGACTCTCCGTTAACCCCGAGGGCGCCGGGCGGGAGATTTATCCTCAAACGAACCCGATCCCCGGATGACCCTGGCTGGGGACGTGTATTCAGGGAGCATCCTCCTGCCACTCTTCCTCTTTCGAGTAACAGCTCAGGGTTTCTCCCCTCCGCGCCTCCGCAAATCCCATTCAAGAAAAATGCCTGGGATTTCGCCTAAAACGCCCCCGCCCCCGCCGGGCTCCGGGAGGCCGCCTCCCGCGCGACCCGGGCGGCTCCTCCGGGCCCGGGCCAGGAGGGGCGCGCGCCCCCGGCCCCCGCGCGCGCCCGTTGCCATGGGAACGCAGCGGGTTCGGCCGCCCGAGGGGCAGACACGAGGAGGCGCAGGGGCAGATCCGGTGGGAGACGCTATCGCAAGATGGCGTCTGCGAGGCCGCGGGATGCGGAGTGAGCGCGCCCCGCCGGGGGCCCCGCGAGGCTGCTCGTCTCCCCGCCGCCGCCGCCGCCGCCGCCGCCGCCGCCACTGCGGCGCCGCCTCTCCGCCTGCCATTGCGCCGCGGCCGAGCCTCCCGCCTCGCAGGTATCGCCGTCCGCGCGCGCGCTCCGCGCAGTGCACAGATGGCAGCGACAAGTGCCGGCTCGCCTGGGGCTGGCGGGTCTGCCCCTGTGCGGGTGCGCCTGACAATAACGCGTAAATAACTTTTTCTTGCAGCGGCCCCCAGCGCCCCGGCCTGCAGCCTCCCCGCGCGCCCGCGCCCCACCACGCCCCTCCGACTCCCCGCTCCCTCCGAGGTGTGAGCGCTTCGGGCCGATGCGGTGATCTCCGGCCGGCCTGGGCGGAGCGCGTGGACTGGCGGGCGGCGGCGAGCACTTGGCGAGCGCCTTTACAATGGCCCTGACCCTGTTTGGTAAGTGCAGCCCTCGGACCGCGCCCCTGCAGGTGGGCCGCGCCCGGGGTGGGGGGGCGGGGGCCCGGGGCGCCCGGGGAGGGGATGCCGCGCGCGGAGTCGGGCGCGGGCCGGGGCGGCGGAGTTGGGGCGCCTGGGGCGCCGGGCTTGCTCCCTCGCGCCTCTCCCATTGTTTCCTCTCCAGGCAGGGCCGATGGGCGTGTGCTCCCCTGGCCAATTCTGGGCTGGGAGTCTCTGAGGTCCTGGGTGTTTTGTCAACGGAGGATTCTTTAAGATGCCAACTTGGGAGAGAAGTTAGCTGGTTGTTTCCAAACCTACGTTTATCAAGTCAGTAAATAAAGATCCTGCAAAGTTTATTTATTTTGAACAAGATGTCTGTGCATCCCAACCTCCCCGGAATTGCCAAATGCACGTATTGAGTCTTATTGGATTTGGGGGGTGATTTTTGGAGTCGGCATATTTCGTTGGAAAGAAGAATAAGTGATGAACTGAATAGTTATTAAAATGGAAAATGTTTGTTCTAACAAATACGGGAGCAGACAGAAGAAAGTTGGTTTCTGGAAGATAAATGATCTCGGGAGAATAACTTTGAGTATTTTAGGAAAGATGTTATTTCTATGATGTAATTACTGCAACACTGTTGTTTCAGTGGTTAAGATTTCAAGGTTTTTTGTTGTTTTTATTTTGTTTTTGATTTTTGTTTTTTACCCTGGAGTGTGTAATGACAATGGGCTGGGAAGAAGGGCTGAAAAGATACATTGTTTCCTATTACAGAAACAGTCTATGGTACACATGTACCTCCCTTTAAGAAAACTCAATATGTGAAAATTTAGATATTCAAAGTAGTATGATATGTACTGATATATATTACTATGAAGCTGATAGCTACAAGGATGGTCTTAGTAAGTTACTCATAATATCAGGTTTCCAGTTACGTTTTAATTGCGTCATTTGATCAAGCACATTGTAGGCATAATATACCACAAATGCTTTTTCCTGTAGATAGACTGAACTAATCTGCTGGAATCAGAAAGTTACATTTATTTAATCATCTTATTTTATAAATTAAATTAGATGCAGGGAGATTATTTTCCAAGGTCACATGGCCCTTTTTTGGGGCAAAACTGAGCCCAGAACACAGTTTGCCAGTCTACACTATGTTTACTTTGCCAAAATACCCACAGTACTAGAAATGACTTTTCTTATTTGGTGTTAGTTCTCTTTAGATGCTTTAAAAAATGTTTCTTCTTTTTCTGAAGGAAAAATCTCACTATTGTTTTCCAGTACCTTGCGTCTAATCTGCATCGTTTAGAAGAAGCATTTTTTCTTAAGTATGGACTTTTTTTGTACAAAATTTAAAAATGGTGGAAGGCTTAAGTCATAATTGATATTATCTGTCGAAGAAGCATTTCTCTTACACTGTTGTAGCTAATACATAGCAGTAATATTTCCAGAAGTAAATATCCCCTTAAACTGTGTTTTGTTTTTTTTTTTTTTACTAAATTCATTTTCCTTCCTAAAGAGAGAGTCTGCATTTTCATGGTTTTCAAAGGTAAGGTTTACAAATCAACCACTTTTTGAATGCTTGACATTCTCAGTGAATAAAACTGATAAATTGGGGATAAGCACAGTGAGTGATAAGGTTCTTTTAAAAGGCTTCCTAAGTTATTAAATCTTTACTGAAGTAGAGATGAGGTAAAGAAGGGCACGGATTTGAGTTCTAGAAGCGGATAAACCATTCTCACCCCTCAGAATCAATAAAGTGTCTTTAAAATTTTAAAGTCAACTTGTGCAAAAATAGAACTTAATTTACAAAATCTAATTTGGTGACAATTTTTAAGAATATTTTCCTGTTACAAAGCAAAGTACACCTGTGTGCAGAGGCTGTTTTCCTGTAATGATAGAGCGGTAGATGTTCTCAAAGGTTCATTGCACACCACTCCTCAGTCATCTCCTCTCTGTTAAAAATGTAGATTCCTTTGGCCACAGAGCCACAGAATCTGCATTTCTAGAAGGGGATTTTAAAAGGATTCCCCTGCGGGGCACCTGGGTGACTCAGTTGGTTGAGCATCCGACTTTGGCTCAGGTCATGATCTCATGGCTGGTGGGCTGGTGAGTTCGAGCCCCGCGTCGGGCTCTGTGCTGACATCTCAGAGCCTGGAGCCTGCTTTGGATTCTGTGTCTCCCTCTCTCTCTGCCCCTCCCCCGCTCATGCTCTGTCTCTCTCTCTCTCTCTCTCTCTCTCTGTCAAAAATAAATGTTAAAAAAAAAAGGGATTCCCTTTTCTGCCGGTCTCAAGTTTGAGAGCTATTGTATTAAAGATAAATACGAGATTTTCTCAAATTTGCCCAATTCAAAATAGCCTTGGTATAAAGAGCAGTCCCCAACAGTTAGAAGAAATGGATTTTTATTAAAAAAAATTTTTTTTTTAAATTTTTAATGTTCATTTATTTTTGGGTGAGAGAGAGAGCGAGAGAGAGCATGAGAGGCGGAGGGGCAGAGAGAGAAGGAGACACAGAATCCAAAGCAGGCTTCAGGCTCCGAGCTGTCAGCACAGAGCCTGATGCAGGGCTCGAACCCACAGAGTGCAAAATCGTGACCTGAGCCGATGTCAGAGGCCCAACTGACTGAACCACCCAGGCGCCCCTAAAAAAATTTTTTTAATGTTTATTTATTTTTGAGAGAGAGAGAGAGAGAGAGTGCAAGCCAGGGAGGGGCAGAGAGAGAGGGAGACACAGAATCTGAAACTGGCTCCAGGCTTTGAGCTGTCAGCATGGAGCTGACACGCGTCTCAAACCCACAAACCTCGAGATCATGACCTGAGCCAAAGCTGGACACTTAACCAATTGAGCCACCCAGGTGCCCCAAAATGGATTTTATTTCGGAAGTTACAGTTGACCCTTGAACAACATGACCCTTGAACAACATTAGGGGTGCTGATTCCCCACATAGTCCAAGATCCACGTGTTAACCTTTCATTCCCCCAAAATGCAACTACTAATAGTCTGTTGTTGAACAGAAGCCTTACTGATAACAGAAGCAGTTGATTAACATGTATTTTCTATGTTATGTGTATTATATACACTATAGTCTTACAATAAAGTAAGCAAACGTTATTAAGAAAGTCACAAGGAAGAGAAAATACATTTATAAGTACGGTACTAGTTTTATTGAGAAAAATCCTTATATAAGTGAACCCATACAGTTCATATCTATTGTTCAAGAGTCACCTGTCCTACTTTTTAGCTAGTTTAGTCAGAAGTGCCTCCTGTCCCTTTGTATTTACTCTTAATAACCAACTTATAGCAGAGGAGCAATGAGGTATTAAAGTTCTGTGAGACAATAGTGAGGAGAAGATAGGAACAAGAGACTGGACGAACGTAACTAAACAGTCATCAAAGTCAGAGCTCAGTAGGTTTCTACGAAAGCCCTAACCACTGCCAGGATCCCATCTTGTGCATCTTGGGTGTGTTAGTTGGTAAGGTGAATGTCTTATGTCAGCTTGGGCTCCTGGAGAGAAATGTCATAAACTGTGTGGCTTACACCCCAGACATTTATTTCCTGAAGTTTTAGAGGCTGGGAATTCTAAGACCAGCATGTCTGTAGGAAAGGTCTCTGGTCTTTTCTGCGGGCACTAAACTCCTCTGGAGAACTGCATCCTCGTAGCATCATCTAACGTAATAACTCCCCAGAGGCCTCGTTTCCACAAATACTGTCACCTCAGGGGTTAGGGCTTCAACGTAGGAATTTATTGGAAGACACAGTTCAGTGCTTAGCAGCCAGCAATAGAGTCTAGTTTTTTTTTCTGTTTTGCTTTATGTTTTACATTTCCATTCAGGTTTTTTTTTTTAATCATTGTAAAGAATATTCTTTTTATGGGACATTAGTTAGCTTCATTTTAAAAAATGAGAGCCACTAAAATGACCCAATACAGTTTTCCATTTATATACGTTTAGCATATAGTATGTTGTAGCAACTCAGAATACCTGTCAAATTAAGCTGAAGTGTAAAAACTGTCGTATCTCTTATAGTCACTATTAATCACCTTTGCTGTTTGAAAGGATATTTTTGTGCAAATTTCTGTTTTATCTGTGACAAAAGAACCAGACCCCAATCCTTCCTGATTTTGTGGCTCATTTGGGAGTTGAAAATGTGCATTTTTGGGAGTTCAGGAATTTGTTAGCATTTTTCTCCCCTTGTAGATGACTAGACCTCTCAATCATCAGCATCAATACAAATAAGTTTTAAATCCTCAAATCCTAAAAATAATCCAAATATAATTCATGCTTTGCTCACTCACCTTGCTCATTTGTCCAACATACCTCTATAGCACGTTCAAGAGACATGACCCTGTCTCATTAGAGCTTATGTTCCAGAACTGTAGTGTAAGCTCCGGACTACTTATCTCCAGTAGGATTCGTTAGAACTTCCCTGACTGGGAAGCACATGTTCTCCAATTATTGCTGGGCCAAGAGGAAATTCTCAGATCATCTAATTTAGGACTTTCTAGCTGGTCTACCTCACAGAACTCCCTGACTGGCCACACCAGTAAAACCCTATTTGACAGAGCTGGGTGAAAAAGCATCCTGCCAGGTTATCCTTTGGCGGGAATGTCTGTCATTTATAGCTAAACGGGGCTGTGGTTTACAGCTCAAATGCTAGGAACTCAGTGACAGTCCAGCTGGGCTGGCTAAACCCTGAATAACTCTCTTCCCTGTCTGTGTAGAATTAGCTTTGGCATTGCTCCCCTCCCCTTTCTTTTTTCTTTCTTCTTTCATTACCTGTCACTGTCATCACTGCCGTAGATCACTCCTAATACTTAGGATTTCACTGTAATTTCTGACCTTTCCACAGACTTTTATACCATCATAGAAACCTTTTTATTATGCTGCCGGGCACACCTGCCTTTGGGCCTCTTTGTAGAGATCCTTTGAGCAGTTAAATGGTAATGGTGTATTCTTTGTGATGCGGTTAGGAAAATTTTGATTTTCTGTGACTGCCCTGACGTTAAAATTGGTTTTTAAAAAGACAAATCCACTCTGCATCTTCAGTATGATTTATTTGACCAAAAGCCAATTTTGTAGGCATCTCCACTTGAATACACTCTCTGCTAACATTTTTATTTTTCGGACATTGCTCATCAAAGAATATGAGAGGGAGTTACCTAAGCAGCAGTGGTGAGATCAGGTCATGATCTCACGGTCATGAGATCGAGACCCCTCTGGAGCTCCGTGCTGACCATGGAGACTGCTTAAGATTCTTTTTCTCTCACTCTCTCACTCCCATTCTCATTCTCCTTCCTCTTCTCCCTCTCCCTCTTCCTCTGCCACTCTCCCTGCTCATGCTCTCTCTCTCTCTCTAAAGAAAAACCACCATCCTTATTTAAATGCTTGTGCATGTTCTCTTGGTGGTATCAAAAACTTAATATTTCGCCTTTAAAGTTTTTCTCTTGATGTGTGGTGACTTGGTATAATGCGAGAGAGATAAAAGAATTATAGTTGCTGTAACTCTGATAGTTACCATCTGTGTACAATGTGAAAGGATTGTTAGTGATGCTGTCTTTTGAGTGACATTTGTCCCTTCAAGTAACAGTCCTATAAGCAGCCTGATCTTTGAAGATAGAGTGATACGTATAATTGTAAAACTTTGACGTATTTGTCAAGAAGAGCTGCAGTTTCTTTTAGATCAGTATTTGTCCACTTTTTTAAAAAAACATCACCCTTCACAAGAAGTTTTAGGCATTTTTTTCTTAATTGTTTTCTTCGTGAAACTTTAAAAGCAGAGGTACACTGTTTCTTTACACAGTGTATGTATATCTGCCTTACGCACAAAGAGTAAGGTTTTTGATCCCCCAAAGCTAATTTTTTCTCCCTTGAAAACAAAGGTTACCTTCAATGAGAATACATGTTTTAGACTAATCTAAAGCAATCATAAGAGAAATAAGCAGAAAAATACTGTTTGGTCATGCTTTGTGTGGCATATAATAATAGTTCTGAAGGGGGGCGCCTGGGAGGCTCAGTTGGTTAAGCGTCCGACTTCGGCTCAGGTCATGATCTCACGATCTGTGAGTTCGAGCCCCACGTCGGGCTCTGTGCTGACAGCTCAGAGCCTGGAGCCTGCTTCACATTCTGTGTCTCCCTCTCTCTCTGCCCCTCCCCTGTTCATACTTTGTCTCTCTCTGTCTCAAAAATAAATAAACGTTAAAAAAATTAAAAAATATATATAATAGTTCTGAAGGAATGATGTTAGTAAAAGAAGTTATACATTTTTCATTGGATTGGGTTCACCCTAAGAATTAAGTAAACTTAATTTACTATCATCTTAAGAGCAGCCATAAAAAAGGTTTAGGGAAATCTTTATTAGGGAAACCCCAGGCTGGGTTTTGTATAGCTTTTGTCCAAGTCTCTCTAGTAATAATATCCTTTGATAGAGATATTTGATGTTTTCTCAGTCTTATATAAAATATCAGTAACAGCACCTTTAAAAAACTTCATTTTTTGTCCACCATATATAAATGAAGTCACTGAACTTTCTTTGCAAACCCAACTCAAGACAGGTCCCTGAGCCTGGCCTTATGACCGAATTACCAGCCATAAATCATTCTTACATAGAAAATGATTCTTAAAAGCTTTGATTTTTATTTATTAATATAGTCTTACTATCCTTAAAAAAACAAAATAGGGAGAAATTCAGAAACAATGGTGTGACTGTGTTTTACACTGAAAAGTCATATAGAATTAAAAAAAACCTGTCTAATAAAATAGAGTTATAAATATACTTTCTTAATTTGGCTCCTTATTTCTAAAAACCATAATGAATGCTTTGTGAATATACTAAAAACCACTGCCTTGTGTATGTTAAAGGGTGAATTTTATGGTATGTGAATTCTATCTCAGTGAAGCTGTTATTAATTTAAAAATTACCTGCAGTAAGGAGGCCAGATTGAATAGAAGAAAGGTTTATTTAAACTAAAAAACAGAAATTACTATTTTTAAAATAATGGTTTTATATCCAGGAATGTTTTAGAAGTGTTCATGTTTTTAGAAAGTTTTTTTTTCTTTCATTCTCCAAGAATCAAAAAACAAATAAAAAATTGATAGCTTAAAAATGCCCTGCCTGTTTTGAATAGTTGTTTTAAATTTAGAAAAGTAAGCACTTCTTGGAAAGGATGCCAGCAGTTGGGGGATCTGGGAGAAGGGAAGGTCAGTCAGGCCCCTGTGTGGCTGGCTGCCCTGGCAGGGGGCCACCTCTTTGTGTTTCCTCTGGCCACACTAAAGGTTATCCTCTCCACTCTGATTTTTACCTTTGAATTTCTTTGGACCGTGTATATTTCATGGTGTAAAACAAGTAGAAGAGAAGATGTAGTCCAAGAAACATCTCCCTGCACGAATAGATTTTCATGACCACAAACATTTCAAAAACTGAGCAACCGTTCCTCTTCTTTAAACTGCTAATCACATCTAATTTCCCATTTGTGCCATTAGCACTTGTCTTCAGCCCTTACGGTATATTCTTTCTTTTAAATAGATCTATGTATGTATATATGTATTTACGTATGTACGTGAGTATGTATGTAGGCAGATTCCATGCCCGATGTGAGGCTTGAACTCACGACCCTGAGATTAAGAGTTGTATGTTCTACCGACTGAGCCAGCCAGGTGCCCCTCTATCTTTACCTTTTATATAGAACTTTGTTATCATTTTTTAGCTCCTTAATGCCGTGAAATGACTTCGTGAGAAGTGATTTCAGGATTTGAAGTAGCTTGTGCTAGGTAGGACAGACAGTGGGTAAGTGGTGTAGGCGTTCATTTAAGGGGTATGTAAATATCTGCCTGACTGAAATGTTTCCTCTGCAGTCCTTCCTTGATGAATGAATTTTACACCATTTGACTTCAGTTAAAGCATGGATTCTTAGCCTGTTAATTATGAGGAAGAACATGCTGGATATAGATACGTGTCTTCATATAGCATGAAAGAATGATTTTAATTTATGAACTAAAGATCTTAAAGTACTCAGGGCAAGCATTTTGACTGAGGGAGCTGTGCTGTCAGAGAAAAGAAAGTGGTGGCCTTTATGTAGAGGGTGAGGCATGACTAAGAAGGGGGGAGTGTAATAAACAGAACAGTGTAAAAGCCTAGGGCATTTGGGATTAGGGGCAAGAAAGGATAGGACCGTAGAGTGAGAGAAGGGAGTAGGAACAAGAGCTGTACTATTTCAGAATTTTTCTGAGGGTAGCTCTGAGGCTTGGGATGTGTTTTCTTATTTTGTGATTTGTTTACTCATCTGTTCAGTGAATTGAGGGCCTAAATGTGCCAGGTATGTATTCAGTTCCTAGTCTCAGGAAGCTTTGGCTCGCAGTGGAGGCGGACGGACAATAAAAAAATGGATGGTGTGCCCGGTGCCTAGTGCTGTGGAGAAGTACAGAGCCGAGTGAGGAGATGGGGCTGGCTGTCCAGCAACATGTCCGGGAAAGCCTCACGACCAAGGTGGATTTTGAGCAGAGATTCGAGGACCGCAAGGGGATGAGTCATGTGAAGTGGGGGCATCACCTCGTGAAACAGGCTTTGAGGCAGGGGTGTGCTCGCTTGACGATTTTGAGGAACAGAACGAAGGGCAATGTGGCTGGAGCGGAGTAAGCTAAGGGAAAGCAGTGGGAGATGAGACAGAGCTGTCCCTGGGGAGTGGAGGAGCGTTGGGCTCTCAGATTATGCAGGGCCTTACAAGCCGTGATAAAGATCAGGTTTTACTCTTGTGAGATGGGTACTTCCGTAGTGCGTGGAGTAGAGGAAAGTGCTCAGATTTGGGTGTAAAAGAGTTGTGGTTAATACAGTGTCAGCTGTACGTTCTGGTCTCATTTTCCTTATATATAAACAGGCGAGTAATTCCCTCCTTCTGTTTGTGCAGAAATAAATGAGATCGTGTGTGTGAGGTTCTTCACACGGTGGTGAAGATAGACAGTAGCTGATGTCAGTATCACTGTTATTGTTGATGTTAACAAAGATCCACAAGAGAAAGATCCACTTGAGAAAGTGGCTCTACAATATTTCCGTTTATGGGTGTTGCTAAATGTGCCATTTTGTACTTTGAGGATGCTCTGGTGGAGACCCAGTTCAGGGATATACGTTGAACAACCAGATGGACTTGTAATAGTGCTGGACGCTTGATACTTCCTATTGTACTCTGAAACTGTGAAAAGTACACTGACCAGTGCTGCTGCTTCGGGGAGTAATCCAGACTATAGTCAGATCTAGCCCCTGCCCTTTTAGCACTTAAAACATATCAGGGATTGTAAGCTCAATGTCTGCTATGTCATAGGTACTCAGTCCAGGTTTACTGAGTGAATAAATGAACGAATGAAGAATTCCTAGCGGGCCGTCACTCTCTATACTTATCCTGTGAGCAACCTTGAATCAGTTTAAACGTTTGCTTTCAGTTATCTTTTTTTCTAACTTTATTATTTTGGGTTATTCTTGTGTTAGAGTCCAGAATTGGAAATTTAAACCTGTCTCTTAGAATTTGGTTAGTCTAGGGGCGCCTGGGTGGCTTTCGCTGGTCAAGTGTCTGACTTCGGCTCAGGTCATGATCTCACAGTTCATGAGTTCGAGCCCCATATTGGGCTCTGCGCTGTCAGCTTGGATGCCTCTGTCTCCCCCTCTCTTTGCCCCTCCCTTGCTCATGTGCCTGCGCGCTCTCACTCTCTCAAAAATAAGTAAACATTAAACAAATTAAAAGGATTTGGTTAGTCTAACAATTTACTTCCCTACTTCTGCAGTGGGTCCCCATCACCGTTAAGATTAAGCCCAAATTCCCTAGTTTGCATATTGGGCTGTTAGGATAGGACCCTGGCTTACCTGTCTGGTCTCATCTCTTACTGTCTCCTCTGTAAGAGGATGTGCTTCAGCCATCTTGAACTTCTTGAAGTTTCCAGAAAGGATTATACTCGGTGTGCCTTTGGCACAGTCATTTCCCAGGCCCTTCTTTGCACTCACATATCTCTACACATCTTGCAAAACTCAGTTGGAATAGGCTTCTCTTCTAAGTAGTCTGCTGCTGTGAGTTAGTACACCTTTTCTGCATCCATTGTACCCTGTGCACATCTCTGTCCTACCACTTATTATGTGGTGACATAGTGGTTGGTAGACATATTCTCTTGTCTTTCCTTTTAGATGAAGTTCCATAATGGGAAAGTTGTAGCTTTCTTCTTTGTATCCTCAACAGCCGCCACAGTGTCTGATGCATCCCAGCTACTCAATAAATACTCGAATGAATGTTGGATATTACAGTAGGCTACTGTGTTTCTTAAATTTGGGAATTAAGTTCAGGGCCCAAATCAATATGATGCACACCCTCTCTTTATTTTTTTGTTCATTTGTTAATTTTTTTAATACAGCAAAGGTGCTATTATGTCATCTCTTGGTTCCATAGTCTAATATGGATTTCCCAACTGGAAGCTTACAAGGGCTTGAATAAAATGGAAATCTCCCTGGGAGCAGATTCTTTGAGGTTTAACTATAGTATTACTAACCATCAGCAGATGTTTCTAAATTATTTGGCATAATTAGATAACAGATTCCACTTCATTAAACTATTGTTCCTTTTCATTTCAGTGGTACAAAGGAATTGCACATAAATTAGCTTGGTTTGTTCACGTTTTACCCTCACGGAAGGGAACATAATCAAATTGAATAGGAATTCAGTATGAAAATGGCTAACTTAACCTTTTAGAGGTCTGAAAATAAAAACAATATAGTCTTTCTCCCATAATAGTAAATCTGTGTCCTACATGAGCTACAGATTTAAATGTGCTACAGATTTAAACATTCATATTTCTGAATGCATAAAAGAAAATTTCATTTGTTACTTATTAATACCTCTCATTGTTCCAGAAAGAAATGAGGTGATTTACAAATATATATATGTATGTATATATATAAAATGCGAGAGGGCTGAAAATAATCAGCATGGGAATTTGTTTTTCTCCGTCTTGTCTCATTAGTTTCCTCCTCTCCCCTGGCTCGTTCCCCTTACATTAGAGCCATGCTTTCCTGGTCAGGGTGAGAAAGCCTTTCCTCAGCTTTGGAACCCTGTTAGGTACCAGCCTGAGTTACTAGTGTTCCATTTCTTGGCAGAAGTTTATTGAAAGAGCATTCTGTATGTCCCACCTCCTCTTCTTGGGTGGCTGTTTACTCATTAACCCTGTCTACACCATCTCTTCCTAGACAGTGTTTGATTGTACTTAGGTGTTTGGGAATGTCATCCAGCCCTAGGGAAAAGGGCAAGACTGAAGAAAAAAAAATTCTGACACCTGTTTGGGGCGCCTGGGTGCAGTCGATTAAGGATCTGACTCTTGATTTCGTCTCAGGTCGTCATCTCACAGTTGTGAGATCGATCCCCATGTTGGGATCCATGCTGGGTGGCGGAGCCTGACAGAGATTCTGTCCCTCTCTCTCTGCCCTTCCTACCCCTCTCAAAAAAACCAAACAAATGAGGAAGACTTAATCAAGACTATTATGGTAGGAACACAGTAGGAAAGAGGGAATATGAGAACTTAACTCCGAATATGGGAACGAGAGAGGATTTATAGCCAAGGAGCAGGTTGCAGGGTATGTCAGGGGATGAAAAGTACTAAGAGGAGACAAGGTAGGGGGAACTCTTGCTAACCTGACCTAACAGGATTCTTGATGAGGGCAGGTTAGGGTGATCAGATATCAAGGGTGAGGGTGAGGAATTCGATCAGATGTCAAAGGTGGGAGGGTTCTTTCCAAACTGACATAGGAGAATTCATTCTCAAATGTTGTTGCAGGCCTGGTAAGACCTGGGGACAAGGCTGACGCTAGTCAAGAAGAGGGCCTGGCAGAGCCTGACTCAGGTTTGGTCAAGGGGAGCTTCCTGTCACGGCCACCACCTCATATTCGGCTTCTGTTGGGCCGGAAGTGCCTTATCACTTAGTAGCCAGTAATCAGTGGCTTCCCCTCAGTCCTCATATTTGATCGTTCTACACTCTTTGCTATTTTTGACTGCCTCTTTCTGGAATCTTCTTTCTCTTGTCTCTCAGGGCATTGTGTTCTCCCGCTACTCCTTCTCTTCCCTTTCACTGTTCTTCAGTCTCCTCTGTTTGCTGCCCAAAATGTCTGCTTTTCAAGACCAGGCCTCCCTTTCTCCGTTGGGAGTATGTCGGCTTCAATACTGCACACTCCGTGGGTGATTCCCGAGTCTCTGACACCAGCCCCGCCCTGGTCCCCCTTCTAAATCTCTGTCAGGATTTCCTGCGGACTCCAGACAGCACACGGTCCCAGCGCCAGATCCTTAACTTTCCTTCTTCAAGCAGCCTCCCTCCCCTTGCCTCTGCACCCAGTCAACTGCCAGCTCCTGCCAGTTCTTCCATATCTGTCCCCTGCTCTGTATTTCCTGCTCTTACTCTGCCCTTCTTTCCAGTACTTCATTCAGTCCATACCCCCGCCGCCTGCACCCGTTCAAAAGGAATCCCTTGTCTTCTGAATTCGTTATCATTTTATGTGCACATCTCCTGTGACATTGGCCAGTGTGTTCCTCTTACAGTAGTTATTTATCCTTATAATTTTCTAGGCTGATGGTGTCTGAAGGTAAGATTCATTCTCTTATTTTGTACTCACAGTGCTTAGCACAGTGCTTCGCTTGTCGTAGGTGCTCAAAAAATAATTAAGTGAATAAAATAGTTCTTAAACCATGATACTTCTGTAGTTTATTTTTTTTTAAAAGATTTTATATGTAAGTAATCTCTACACTCAGTGTGGGGCTCCAGATTACAACCCAGAGATCAGGAGTTGCACGCTCCACCAACTGAGCAAGCCAGGAGCCCCAGTGCTTCTGTAGTTTAGCAGTTTCCAGGGTAGAAACATAAAGCACTCATTAATTTTTCCTACAACTTTATAATGTGTTAATCAAGTTAGCAGTAGTAAACATATCTCATAATCTCTCATATTGTTTTTATTGTCTAATTATCTTGAGTCTTTAAAGGATGAAATATATATATTCCTGCAGTATTGTTGCATGTCAAGGGCAGACATACAATTTACTTAGAGATTGGTCACTTTTGTCGGCTTAACTTTTTTGAAAAGTTTCTGGTGAAATTCTGGTTGGCTTTATACCGCTTTATAGTGTGTGGAAAAAAAAAAAAAAAAGCCTTGTCATCTTTCTTCCAACTTTGCAGAAGGACAAGGAACACTAAACAGGCTCTGCAAACACAGGGCTTGTGAATCCAGGTTCATTTGTTGGCCCTTTTAATGTTGCTGGGTGTCCAGTATTTAACTGGAGACAGAAACCATCTTCTGGACAGACAGCACTAAATGTAAGGGGAATGATGGGTACTTCTGGTTTGATATCTGTTCTCTGTTTTTTTAGACCTTTTCAGGCTATTAGCAAGCAAGTGTGAAGGAATGCCTTTCCTCGTTTGAGCCTCCCTTTTAGACCTTGGTGGGTTAGCCAAGTTCACAGGACTTTTGTATATTAGTCTTCCATTAAAAAAATGACTCATTGGGGCACCTGGTTGGCTCAGTTGGTTAAGTGCCCTACTCTTGGTTTCAGCTCTGGTCACGATCTCACAGTTTCATGGAGTCAAGCCCCCGTGTTGGGCTCTGAACTGACAGTGCGGAGCCTGCTTGGGATTCTCTTGTCTGCCTCTCTCTGCGCCCCTCCCCCACTCACGCTATTTCTGTCTCTCTCAAAATAAATAATTTGAGAAATTAAAAAAAAATGGCTCATTACGTGTCTTTAAAGTTGCTGAATAGAAGGCACAAAGCAGTGGACCAAAAAGCTCATGTTAGTGATTGTTTTTCAGAATGTGCTGAACCCCCCCCCCAAAAGATGAAATCATTGGTTTATGGGACATTTCACAGATTGCTAATAGTATTTTATTTAACTGTGAAAAAATTTTTGATGAGATTGCTTTCTATATCTACTACTATAAGTTGTTTTGGGTGATAGTGCCTGTTTAAGTCTTCGGATGGCATTTGTTGATATTCTCAGGTTTGAATGTTTTAAAGATGTTCATTATATATGTGTGCAAAATATATAGTTACACATAAGAGGCACAAAAGCACAATTCATGTTTTTTTTAATCCATCATAATATTTAGAAGTTGACTGAACACTTTCAGTTATTTTCCTTGAATGAGAAAAGATTTTCAACTTGTCTGTTCACTCTCTTAGTTGAAATTAAAAAGATAAGTTATTTTGAAATAAGAAAAAGGAACAAGAAGGATTAATACAGTAATTAAAAAAAGGAAACAGACATTACTATACAGAAGGGAGACTTGGAGAATACTTAAGAGGCCTGTCATCCTGAATTTTTCAAACAGATGGCTCTGCAGTTTTCTGGAGAGACGGGAGCCTCTTTGTCGTGCTGCCCCCTCCCTTGCTGTTCTTGGTGTCTCCAGACAGAGGAGCTCTTGCTCTCTTTTAGTGTCCCTCAATCCGCCTCCCACCCCCACTCCTCCTCCTCCTCCTCCTCCTTCTCCTCCTTCGTCTTCTCCTCTCTCTCTCTCTCTCTCCTCTCTCTCTCTCTCTCTCTCTCTCTCTCTCTCTCTCTCTTTCTCTCTCTCAGGTACTAGAGGGAGGGAGCAGTGACTGCACACGGGTCTCAGGATGTAACTCCTTTGGGGTGAGACCTCATTCAGCTCAAGGTGCCTTCTGATTTCACTCTCCTAATCAAAACTTTTTCCTTTTATCTTGTTTTTGAAGTATAGTAATTGCCCTTAGGAAAACAGAGGCATTTGAAAATTTAGAAACAATTTTTGGAAATGATTTTCACTTAATCAAAAGCTGATGGAAAAAATAATTAGCAACATTAGCAAAATGATGTGTTCTGGGCTAATTTTATTAAAACAGATGTGGGAGGCTATAGAAATTAAGATGCTATCAAATCTTAAATCAGCCTAGCCTCTACTGAAGTGATGTTCTCCCCTCTTTCCCCCAAGTAATTGGACTTCTTCCCCCTCCCACAAAGAAAATGTCAAACCATAACACAAATCTCCACAGTCCTTCACACCAGCAGTAGGCTTGGGTTTCCCTTTGTGAAGCAGAAAGCTCTCTCAAACTTTTGCATCTCGGAACGGAACGTAGTTTAAAACAGATGAATATTCTGTAAACCTCCAGGCATTGCTGCTTCAGGAGCCATTAGCGGGACTGAGACGAAGCCCCTTCCGCGTAGAAAATTGGGGAAGAACCCTCAAGCAGACATAGCCCGAGCTTGAATGTCATTATGCACTCCCCCACCAAAAAGTGCCAGGAAAAAGAACCCTGAAGGAAAAGTTAAGTTAGAAAGACAAAAATGTAAGCCAGGGCCCACAGCTCAGAAGCCTTCAGTGGGCAGATGGGTAACAGACAATAGGGAATGCTGAGGAAGTTCCTGATTTTAAATGTTGGTGTTTAATTTGGGCCTTTAGAAAAAGCACTGTGTGGGGCAAAGAACACATATCCTTGGGCTGGTGGCAAGGCAACTCCAGGCCACTTGTAAATTTAGAATATTAATTAATGTCTTCCTTAATATGTAAACTGAGAGAATCACACTATTTCTAAAGTCTAAAGAGAATCATATAAACGTGACTTTGGGGGCATTTTCTTTCCTATTCTTTCATTTTTTTGTTTCTGTGTTTTTTCATCTTCATATACTATGTACCTTAACTCCTAACACAATTTGTAAACTTACTTACAGGACATAAGACACAAATACACACGCACACGTGCATGCACACACACACACACACACAGTGGATTTATTCCACTAAATTTTAGAATTCTTGATAACTTTCTCGATTTAGTTTTTATAAACAACAAAAGGCTTCTATTTTGTGAGGCACTGTTGTATGACTGCCACACTACAAAATTATAAGACTCAGAAGTTCTCCACTGCCTAGATGCTTTTTTAATTCCTTTGGTATGCAGATTCTCAAGCTTCATTATTGTGTAACATATCTCTCTCTCCAGCCTTAACTCCTGAGGATGTTGTAAAGATAAAATGTGATGGTTTGGCTATAAATATATCATCATCAAGTGCTTTAAAAGGAAGATCTTATCCCAAATCTACAAATGCCACTTTATTATAGTTGTTGGTATTTGGACCCTGGAAAATTAACCATTAGGGAATACTTTGATTTAAATTCAAGTAACATTTTGAATGTTAAAAATATTGTATTGAATAATTACAATAATTTGCTTCTAGAACTGTACTGATGATTAGAGTGAAAATATTTCCTAAGAAGCCCACAAGATGGCGCTTTCCAACCTGCTTCCTCAGTTTTTCCTTAGCATAAGGAAGGAAATTCAGCAACAAAATAAGAAGGAACATGTAAATAATTTATTCTCAAAGTTTAGGTTTCCAGAAGGCTTGACTCCTTAAAATTGATGAGTTTCAATTGAACATTTTGAAAAGTGTTCATTTCTATTATAGGAATTAAGAGTATTTGTTGAAGATTTTAAGGTTATTTTGAAAATGCTAGCAATCTGAGTAATACAAAGAGCTGCCTCCATTCCATTTGCCTTTAAACACTTATTTTAAAGAATATATATGACTTATGAGAGGTAGTTTACATTCATGGTTTCTAAACATTTAAAATATTGGCATTTATGAGGACCTGGCCATTAGTAATTGTTCTAAAATAATTGTTCTGTTGTCAGTTTAAAATCAGGAAGGTACACTTGGAATATAATTTCTAATTTCTAATTAAGAATGAAATTTAATAAGTGGAACAGTAATGAAGGGTAACAGGAATCCATCCTAACATGGTTTGCATTAGGCTCCTTTTTACCCCTGTATATTTAGCATTTAATTAGCACTATTTTACATGTTTACTGGTCACATTAACATCGTTGTCAGGGAAGGGAATTATACTGAAGTTGTGTTGAGGTTGCTAAGAGAAGTTTTATTTATTTTTGCCGAAGGAAGTTATATATTTTTTTTATTGTTTCCTGAAATCCTGATCATAGTTTCAACGAAAAGAGCTATATTCATAAAAGACTAAGACAGGAAAGTATGCCCAGTAGAATTTAGAGCAAGTTAGGTTTAGGTCTGTAGCATTCCATTGGTCTGATTTTTCTCAGCCTCATCAGACAAGTGGTCAAGCAATAGAATCAAAGGCATATTATGGAATAAGAACAATAAAAGGAACTTTCTGTTGAAAAGGAAGTCAGACTTGAAAAATTAAATTAAGGCTTAAACCAAATACTCTAGATGGTTGTGAAAGTAGTCATTTCTTTCACCATTCTTGTGAGGGTTTGGGAAGAAGGAATCAATTATATGTGAAGAAAGAATCACTAAAGGGTTCTTTTTTAAAACAATTATTGTATGTGCTGGCTGCTAAGCTTGCATAATAAATATGTTCTGTGGGTAGGCTGCACAGTGAACCCATTCCTTTGTTAGCTTGCCCTTTTCTGTATCAAGGGTTTAGTGTCGAGTTTCATGTTGCCGCCATTTACATCATACTGTTTTGCGCAAGATGTGCTTTGCATGGGCTTATAAAACACAGTCTCTTTAAAGTCAATAATTTTCGCTGAATTTATGTAAACATTGAATTTAAGCTAACTTAGTTTCTGAGCTAAGGAACTTCTTGAGAAACATCGGTCAGAGAAATGGAATAGGGGAGCAGATGGAGCGGATGTACACATAGCACACAGTGCTGATTCATCCACTGGCATCTTTGAATACTGAGATCCTAAGATTTTATTTTTAAAGTGCTTTGATTTTCCATTGATAAAATGAAGATTGCACTTTCAAATGTGCCTGTTTCCAGTGTTAAAAACACAAAATTCAACTGAGTAAATCTGAAGATCTAATTGGCTTTATTCAAAGATTCATGAATCAGGCAGCATACCATTTAGCAAATACAAAGGCTCCAGAGGGCTGCAGAAGAGGAAAGGTTTTTAAAGGCAGAAAGGGGTAGGGCCAGGAAGTCACAGATGGGTTAAAAGAAAGGATTATTTCCGGCAGGGTCACCTTTTTGGGAGGCGGGGCGGGGGAAATAGGGGCTATCAGATGGTTTATCTAACCAGTGCTGACTAGGAAAATTCCAGACCGATGGGTTAAGTTTTCATTCTTGGGGAAGGTTGAAACGGCAGTTAGTTTAGGTGTTAAGTCTGGGTTTGGTCACGTGGACTTAGCACATGTGACTCCATTTTAGGCCTGTTGGTTTTTTTAAACAACAGTTACTTTGTTTTTCTAGAATTAAATTCTAAAATATTTCTGAAAATGGAAAAAAAAAAAGGACTAGAATTCTTTCCTTCTGTCTTTAGGTTCATAGTACACATTTGAAAACAAGGGAAAATTAAATAGCTTAAACAGAAATGTGTTCGTGTTCTTTTTCATCCCATGTTTTGAAATTGTAGGTATGTATGTAATAGTCAAGGCAAGGATTTGCCTTTAAAGTTAGTTGACTGATTGACTTGTTTTTTCTGAATGCGGGAGTTTGGAAGCTTGATTCTAGGCTTAGATACATTTTTCTTATTTCTTCTTCTATTCTGTAACTGTGGAATGCTAAATTTACGTGTGGAGCCTCCCTGAGATTTTTTGGCCTGTGACGAGCACTATTCGAGGTAATTATGGCACCCTCCTCAGACTCGGTCAGTAGAACTACTGATGTTATACTAAGAACAATGGAACTGTAAGGAGCCATATTTATTTACTCCTCAAGGATTTTTTTTTCTTCATTTTTAAAGTGTATGTTACATGATACATTTTTAAAGTGTATGATACATTAAAAATACATGATACATGAGCATATTTAAATAAGATGCACAAATAAGTAAACAAGTAAAATACAGAAGTCAGAAGCTTGATGCTTTATTACAAAATGAACACACCTATGTAACTTGTACTCTGGTCAAGAAATGAATGTTACCAGCCTCATAGACAGACCCCCTTGGAATTCCTTCCCGGCTATCCCAGCATGTCTCCCCAAAGTTTGTCACCATCCTAACATCTAACAGTAGAGACTAGCTTTGCCCATTTCTTTAGACAGCTTTTTTTCTCTTTTTGGTGATGTTGAAATGCTTTTTTTTATACTGGAGTCTTTAGTAGAATGCAGTTCAACCAAGTAAAATACTTGTGAATATCATGGGAGGGGATATGTACATGTAAGAGAACATTGTGTTTTAAAATTTTTTAATGACAAATGAACATAGAATTTCTTGGTATATAACTATTTTAAACTACTGAAAGAGATTGGTACCAGGTGAAGGGATGTGCTGTTGCCTATGGGAAAAGTAACTTATAGCAAGCAACATAACCCTTATATTTGTTTTCACACTTGGCCACCAGAGGTAGAGGAGAATGAATGCATGGAGTTAGCGATTGCTGAGGGACATTTCTGTGTCATAAAATGATGTAACTATAAGCATGATATTTCTTTGAACTAAATGTTATCTTAAAAGTTGGAGAATTAGGGGGCGTCTGGGTGGCTCAGTCGGTTAAGCTTCCAACTCTTGATCTTGGCTCAGGTCACGATCTCAGCTCAGCTCATGATCTCATGGTTCATGGGATGGAGCCCTGTATCAGATTCTGCGCTGACAGCATGGAACCTGCTTGGGATTCTTTCTTCCTTTCTCTCTGCTCCTCTCCTGCTTGTAGCGGTGCGTGTGCATTCTCCCTCTCTCGAAATAAACATTTAAAAACATTAGGGAATTTTGATATTCTCCATAATTGTCTATTTTTAATATAATGTTCTTCCCTGTTGGAAAAAAAGTATTTACTATTGCTTTCCTTAGTTAATGGACAAAATGCTGATGAATTGTCACTTTTGGAAAACTGCATTGAATTAGAGTGTTCAGATTCATATACATCTGTTCAAATGGGATGAATTGTTTTATTGTTTTGTGAGATGTGTTCAGGCGGCCATCAGGAAGGATGCTGAGTAGCTTGGGTAGTGTTTTTGTGCTTCAATTAAGAGTTTCAATACTTGCGTTATCTGCTGAGAAGGTAAACTGCTTTGTTGTATGGAAAACTGAAAGTCACTTATGCGTAAGTTAACATTCTTTATTGTCTCAAAAATATTTGTTAAAGGAATACTCAGTGACTAAAGATGATGGTTCTGTGAACGATAAAGTGGTTTCTGGGGTGCTCAATGGCCCTGATGCTGACAACTTTTCCACAATTTAGCCTGTCTTCTTTTTAGCCCAATTTCTGGATATATGCCCATGAATTTTTTAGTAGGTCTCAAAATTCGTGCTCTGTCATCAAGCACTTCACAAAATGACATATCCGTGTAGATATTATTATAAGAAGATGAACAAATACCGGATTATTAAAATTCTTATCCAACGTGAAGTTGAAGAGCCAGGTTAGCTTCCTCAACCAGCTGCTTAAATAGATCTTTGAGCACATTGAAGGATGTCATTTGATGATGGCACCTTGCTCTAACTTGGTTTCCTCCTTTTGCCAAATGTGGATTCAACTATACACAAAGCACAGAGTTTGGCCAAATTTTACGTTTCACAATGATTCTTAAACTGACCTTTATGGCAGTTTTTAGTGGTTTAGTTGGAAAATATCTTTGAGGTTTTTCCTGCCAAATTTACGTGATTATAAACTCATTACAAGAGTGATATTTTTAAAAACATTTTTAGGGGCTCCTGGGTGGCTCAGTTGGTTAAGTGGCCGACTTCGGCTCAGGTCACGATCTCGCAGTCTGTGAGTTCAAGCCCCGCATCAGGCTCTGTGCTGACTGCTCAGAGCCTGGAGCCTGTTTCAGATTCTGTGTCTCCCTCTCTCTCTGACCCACCCCCGTTCATGCTCTGTCTCTCTCTGTCTCAAAAATAAACGTTAAAAAAAAAAAAACATTTTTAATGTTTTATTGATTAAAAAAAATTTTTTTAATGTTTAGTTTTGAGAGACAGGCAGCGAACGGGGGAGGGGCGGGGAGAGAGGGAGACACAGAATCCAAAGTAGGCTCCAGGCTCGGAGCTGTCAGCACAGAGCCTGATACAGGGCTCAAACTCACAAACCATGAGATCATGACCTGAGCCGAAGTTGAACGCTTAACCAACTGAGCCACCCAGGTGCTCCAAGAGTGATAGTTTCATTTGCAGGTATTTCTTATCCAGATATTCCTCCACTTAAATAGGATTTTGTTCCCAATAAACCCATTGTAAGTTGAAAATGCATTTAATTCACCTACCCTACTTAACGTCATAGCTTTGCCTCACCTACTTTAAAAGTGCTCGGAACACTTACATTAGCTTACAGTTGGGTGGAAATCTTTAACACACAACCTATTTTGTAAGAAAGCACTGAGTATCTCATGTATGTTATTGAGTACTGTACTGAAAGTGGAAAACAGAATGGCCGTAAGCTTACCGGTTGTTTGCCTTTGGTGCTCGCTGGCCAACTGGGAGCTGCGGCTGCCACTGCCCAGCATCACGAGAGAGGATCCTCCTGTACATGGCTGGCCCAGGAAAGATCCAAATTCAAAACTCAAAGTATGGTTCTACTGAATGCATGTTGCTTTCCCACCATCGTAAAGTTGAAAAATTGTAAGATGAACCATCTTAAGGAGGGTGTGCATATAGCAAATATAAGTAAATTATTCAGGTTCATTTGTTCACAACGATTTGTCCATTTTAAAGTAATTTTTTAAGTACATCTTATGCCTTTTGAGATGATGACTACAAATTATGACTGATTCATTAGTTGTGGTGATGAAAAACATAGCATCCTAATCACCATTAGAAAACCAGGTGTAGGGGCTCCTGGGTGACTCAGTCCATTAAGCATTTGACTTCAGTTCAGGTCATGATCTCACAGTTTGTGAGTTTGATCCCCGTGTCCAGCTCTGTGTGGACGGCTCAGAGCCTGGAGCCTGCTTTGGATTCTGTGTCTCTGTCTCTCTCTCTGCCCCTCCCCTGCTCTCTCTCTCTCTCTCTCTCTCTCTCTCTCTCTCTTGCTCTCTGTCTCTCTCTCAAAAACAAACACTAAAAAAAAAAAAAAAAGAAAACCAGCTATTTTCTGAATTTCTTTCTCTCTTTTTAAAAAATGTTTATTTATTTATTTATTAAAAAAAATTTTTTTTAACGTTTATTTATTTTTGAGACAGAGACAGAGCATGAACGGGGGAGGGTCAGAGAGAGAGAGGGAGACACAGAATCTGAAGCAGGTTCCAGGCTCCCAGCTGTCAGCACAGAGCCCCACGCAGGGCTCGAACTCATGGACCACGAGATCATGACCTGAGCTGAAGTCGCACACTCAACCAAGCTCACCCAGGAGCCCCAAAAATGTTTATTTATTTTTGAGAAAGACAGAGTGTGAGCCGAGGAGGGGCAGAGACAGAGAGAGGGAGACATAGAATCCGAAGCAGGCTCCAGGCTTTGAGCTGTCGGCACAGAGCCCAATGTGGGTCTTGAACTCACGAACTGTGAGATCATGACCTGAGCTGAAGTTGGATGCTTAACTGACTGAGCCACCCAGGCGCCCCTGAATTTTTTTTTTTTTTTTTTTTTGGTAATCATTTGTACTTCCACATGTGCTGTAAGCTTAATTTTGCACCCTTTTCCTTTTTAACCATGCTCTCGTTTGAAAACTGTTTTAAAATCATAATACTGTAAATTTTCACATGCAAAAACAGGACATCAGCTATTTTTATATCACAGGAACTCACAGTGTCAGAGAAGGAGTGTTTATAAACCTGACGAAATGTAGTTGCAGCAGGAAATTGAACTGATGTGTGGGACTTTGTGAGGGTTTTTGTTTCAAGTAAACAAGCAAACAAACAAAACATGGGTTCCTAGGGGAAAACTTTTTTTTCCCCCTTCTAAATCTTGCTGTTGGGTCCTTCTACTTTCTTGGTGAACTGAAGATAGCAGAGGTGATGTCGGTTAGTGTTACTAGCCTGTCTTTTTCCCAGAGCATTAGCTTTTATTGTTCACTTAGACTTGACAGCAAGAATAATACCCTAATAACATAAAAGTGCCAACGGTTCCAGTTATGTTTTTTGTTAGGAAGCATTTCTATTCTTAGGGCTTTTGTAACCTCCCCTTGCCCTAAGGAAGAGCAAGAGTCAGCTGGGAATACAAAAATTTAAGAATTATAAATCTTAGTGTCAAATTGCTTTAGAAAGATGTGCCATGTTAATCCTACGTACGGTCCAAATACTGCCTCGTACCCGCGGGTTACGGGTGGCCAGAACCTGCCTATCTGGGTTGACTGTAGAGAAAGAAGAACAGAGAGGACAGAGATTTTAGCTTGGGTGACATTATTAAGTTGATCTTGCTTTCTTTAAAAACCCATACCTAGCGTATCATCTGGGAAACCACCTATGACTCATGAGTATGTTATCAAATGAAATAATCACTTTGTGTATCAAGAACAAGTTATTATGCTTGATAATGATAATACCTGTCATTTTTCTATATCACTTAATAATTTTGTTTCCAGAGCTCTTCCTTTTTTATTGTGACTCCACTGAACCCTATGCCAAATGTGCTGGGTGTTCGTAAAATTTAGTAAATGGCCGAGTCTGGGCTTGAAATTGGCTCTCCTGGTATTAGTAACTCTATTGTAGCATTCCTCACACTGCATTGTGAATATTTCATGTCTTTTGTCAGCCCTAAACTATGGAACTCTCCAGGATGGGACTGTGTTCTACTCATATTCCTTTCTGTATAACTTAGTCCAAGATCTCATCCATAGTTGGCACTTGGTATGTGTTTGATGGGTGAGATTTTATCTGATTGACGATGATGCACATTTTCTTTTCTTGAGTCACTAAAAGTTTGGCTATCATTTTTATTTCCAGGATATTTTGAAAACATTTTATTTTATGTTATGAATTTATTCCAGTCAGCATGGAAGGGTAAGGATAGTATGCTGGGAGCAATTTAAAATTACTGTGTATCATTAACTACATCTCACATTAGCTACAGTTTATTAAGATGTTTTTTTTTTTAATTTTTTTGTAATGTTTTTTTATTTATTTTTGAGACAGAGAGAGACAGAGCATGAACAGGGGAGGGGCAGAGAGAGAGAGAGGGAGACACAGAATCTGAAACAGGCTCCAGGCTCTGAGCTGTCAGCACAGGGCCCGACGCGGGGCTCGAACTCACGGACCGTGAGATCATGACCTGAGCCGAAGTCGGACGCTTAACCGACTGAGCCACCCAGGCGCCCCTATTAAGATGTATTTTAAATCTAGAGTCTTTATTGCATTTTGACAAATGCTAGTTAAAAAAATGAACCAGAAGTCCTGATAAACTAGAACTGATTAGAGATGTATTTGAAGTCTGGAATTAATATTTACAAAATGGCTATGTCTCCTATGTGATACAGTGGGGAGTCTAAATCATCATCTGTGTGGTAGGCTTGCAGAAATGCTTATTCCGAATCCTGACTGGCTTGGTGGGTGTGTGGAGGTGAGCAGTCACACACGGCTCCACACTCCGAAGAACCTTGCTTTGGGTTTAATGCTGTGCCGTTGCCATCTTGCAATTCTTAATAATTTTTAAACAAGGGACTGGAAAAGTATGTAACAGGTCCTGATCTGAATCATGAGGAAGTAATCACAGAAATACAGAATGTGGACATCTACAAGACAAGTTACAGGTTTCTTACAAATGTCACTGTCATGAAAGATTTTTTAAAAAGGTAGAGAGCAAGATTGTTCTTGTTTAAAGAACACTAAGAAGACATAGCAACCAAATGTGATGCATGAACTTTGGATCCTGGATCAAAAAACAAAAGGACATTTTCACGTAGTTGGGTATATTTGATGATGTGTTTGAATCTTGACATGCCGTCAGGGTCCTTTTTATTCAGTATTAATTATTGAGTTTCTTTTGGGGGAAGTTCTAGCTATTTGTTAGGGATCTTCTAAAGAACAAAGGAAATTTTACCTTTTAAAAAATAGAACAATATTTTGCCATTACCATATGGGTTTCTTTATAAATCTAAGATACATTAAGGGATTTTTATGATCTTATTTTTCCTGTATCTTGAAACATTTTGCCACTTTCTCATCCTAGGATTATTTCATCATTACTTACCAGGTTTATTTTCAATTATGCTAAAAAATGCTAAAATTAACAAGAAAACAGAGGAACACTGTGGTTGTGGAATACATGCTTGCTGTTTTGTCATTGTCCAGTTTTCTCACTGTGCTGCCCAAAGTATTGCATCATCTTTTAAGAAGGTATAAGAGAAGCTTGGAGTCACTATCTTTGTAGTTGTGTTTTAAAATTTCACTGCACACACTTCACTGAACACAATTAGAAATTTAGAGTTTTTTATTTCCTGCGCATAATGGCAAAGGAAAGTATTTTGACAGAGGAAGACATTTCACAACTCTTAGATAAATGAGAAGATGAACATATCATAGTCCTCTAGACTTTATTGATGATCGTTAAATTTATCATACAGAAGAAATCCAAGAACGTAAATTATCAAGTGATGATATCCAAGGTCCAGGGTCAGAAAGCCAGCTTACCGCCTGTTTCCTAAAGTAAGATTTTACTGGGAAAAGCCATGCGTATTTGTTTAATGTTGTCTGTGGCTACTTTCCAACTGTACAGGCAGAGTTACGTAGTCGAGACAGGGGTGGTTTGGTTTGCAAAGCTGAAGATATTTGGCTCCTTATCTGGCCGCTTATAGGAAAAAAAAAAGTGCCAACTAATTGTTAGGCGAATTTTCTCAAACTCAAGAATTGACAATGAACAGTATGTGTCTAAGGAAAAAAGGAAATCAGGTATTAATATCCGGTTAGTCATTCAACAGGAAACATTTCATTGCATCATATTTTGCATCAAGAATCGGGACCATCCCATTTTGCTATTAGGACAGAGGGTGTTAGTGTTTTCATCTTTCCCGATGCCTGTGCACTTGAATACACCTGATACAGTTCTTAACTGGACAGGTGCTTAAGATGGGTGTGTGTACAGAAGTGACAGGAAGGAAAGAGATGGTGTGGAAATGACAAACTTATTGGATTGGTCATTTTAATTAGTTTTTACAAATCTAAAAAGTTTTGCAATTATGGAGCAAAGAAGATGACTCTCCTCTCTCCGACAAAACTGTGAGCCATCTGAGTTTTCAGAAGTGTTATGTTTTGAAGATGTAAGTGTAAGAGGAAGAACCAGAAATAGTTATAAGCTAGAACATTAAGAAGATATTTTTAAAATGTGAAATATTGCATTTTGACAATGTAAGTGCAAGAAAAAGAGCCAGCTCAATGAGAAGCTACATTCTATTACAGATGTAGTTGAGACCTGGAGTCAGTACTTACAAAATGAATATGTAGGTTCACGTAGGACTGTTGGTGAGCAACTAGTTGTATTCAAAAAATAATGTCAAGACATATTATTTTCAAAGCAGAAAAATATGGAATCAGATTTGGGCTTGCCATGTTTAAATATTTATTAAATTTATAATAGGTTGTTTTTCACTCTCCTTTTAGTCTTGAACTGGTAGGCTATTCAAAAATGACTTAAATACACAAAAAGTAAAATAAAAGTTTCATGGACCCAGATAGTAAATAGCGATGACTGTTTTTCCTGGCTTACAAGGGGGTTAAATTTCTTGGGTGTGAGAATGGTATTGTGTGCATATGGGAGAATTTTTGTTTTCAGGATATACATGCTAAACTATGTATGAGTGAAGTTTTGTGATGCCTGCAACTTACTCTGAAATTGTTTTGGGGGGTTAGAGGAGGGAGGAGGTAACAAATGGGGCAGATGTTAGCAATTAGTGAATTTAGATGAAAGATGCACTAAACAATGTACTTTTTCATTTTTTTTTTTTGTAGGCTTGGATATTCTCAAAATAAAAAAAAATGGAGAAAAAAATTCACAGAAATAGGAATTCCCAAATATATGAAAAACAAACCATTCCCCCTGCTTCCCCACACTTTTCTTTTAGAGGCAAGACTTGTATTTATACAATAAACACAAATATATACCTTTTAATTATTAGTCTAGCTTGCTTCTGATTGTATCGGCCTTTTACTGCTGAGTAGTAGGGGGAATAAAATGGTGAGGTTAATAACATGCATTTGTTTGACACCAGGAGTTTTCTTATTCAGGGGCACCTGGGTGGTTCAGCCGGTTAAGCATCTGACTTTAGCTCAGGTCGTGATCTCGCGGTCTGTGAGTTCAAGCCCCGCATAGGGCTCTGTGCTGTCAGCTCATAGCCTGGAGGCTGCTTTGGATTCTGTGTCTCCCTCTCTCTCTGTCCCTCCTCCACTCATGCTCTGTCTCTATCTCAAAAATAAACAAACATTAAAAAAATTATCAAAAAATAACTTCCTGTGCTTTCAGAAGATACTACATGTACTAGTAAAATGCAGAAATTACCTTCCTTGTCTGTTAGACAACTTTGTTAGGACAGTTAATGCCCAGTGGCCAGTGTAGCTTCTGTCAGTATGTCACCTGTTATTTTTATCATTTTTTATGGCCTATTTACATAGAAAATCAAGAGGTTTTTTGTTCTTGTTTTTGTTTTTTTGTTTTTCATTACAGGCAGAGGGGTTGCCTGGGTGGCTCATGAATTAAATGTCGGACTCTTGATTTCGGCTCAGGTTATGATCTCACAGTTGGTGAGATCAGGGTCCACATCTGGCTCTATGTTGACAGCATGAAAGCATGGAGCCTGCTTGGGATTCTCTTTCTCTGTCGCTGCCCCGCTCGCACGAGTGCACACACACACACTCTGTCTTTCTCTCTCTCTCGAAATAAATACACATTTAAAAAAATTGCAGGCACATATTTTATACTGAGGAGTCAAATTTTCTGAAATTGTTTATTTCATATACACATATAGTATGTGTGAAATAATCTGGTCTCATGTATGGGTATATATTAATGATATAAATGAAATTACTTTACCTTTAAATTTGAGCATTTATTGCTGTTGGGAAAACATTTACTACCAGCATATTTGCATTGACTTTCAAAGGTACACCAAATATTTTTAAATTTATGAGAAAACAATGTGATCTAATTGTCACTTGTGAACAATTAAATGAATTCATTTATTTTTGTTATGATATATTACAAGAATTGTAAGTCTTATTAGAGATAAATAACTCTCCTTTACAGACTGATGATAAAGGCACATGAAATGTTTTTCTATTGTTGTCATTTCTCTGTGCTTGATGTTGGTTTGAATCAGATAAGTCTTTTTTCATTTTCCTGTGACAATGACCTTTTGTTTTCCAATCCGTAGTATTCAGCATCCTTGAGGGCATTCTAACAATGTTAGTGCAGTAAAGCATGCACAGTATTTCCAACAAAATGCTTGTTCACAGCTGCATGACATAAATCATTCAGTCTGCTTTTTGAGTAACAAATAATATTGCTTATTAGAAAGCTGTATCAAGTCTGGAGTTAAAAGAAGACTCTATTTAGATATTTAAAAATAAACTGATCATCTTGCTTTTCATTTTGGTAAAACTATTGGACTGTAACATTTCACGTGTGAAGTGTGTGGGGGCATTGACACAGTATTCTTTCTGATCCTGAAGTAGAAGTGAGGGAAAAAAGAAGTGACATTTTTTACATAAGGGCATTGAAAGTGTGGTATCTTGAGAGACTTCCAGGTTCTCTGTTTACGTGGTAGTAGTCCTCACTTCCCATCAGAGCTGGTAGGAATTCACGGAGTCCTCGGTGTGTTTGTATAAGGGATCCCTTCCACTGGTTTAACTCAAACATTTCTACATATAGTTTTAATCAGAACCTGTTTTTTACTGTGCCCATGCTTGATATATATATATATAAATAAATACACACACATATACACATATATGTATATATATATAGTTTGTAATATATATAACTATATATTTATGATATGTAATATTGGCATATATGTCATAGGTTGTCATATATATAATTGTCATGTTCATGGGGGGGTGAAGTCTTAACAGATAAATGGTGGCTGGAATTGAATTAAACATCTTTGACTCCAAATCAGATGATCACTTTCTGTTAAACTCTTTGCCACTTATGCTACAGAAGATGTTCAGTAGCTTAGGAAATGCTTGTGGCGGAACGACAAAAAGGAATATTGTTAGGTAATGGCTTAGGTTATGGCATCTTACATGTTCTGAAGACTGTCTATGAAAATCTTCCTAGTGACATCTACATTTCTTTCCCTGCGAATTTCCTTAATGTCTGTTACCTCAGGAATCAAGTTATTTTTTTTTTTCTAATAACAGCTAGTATTCATTTGCCCAGGGTGAGACACAATTAGTAAGCACTAGTCCAACAGACAGAGTCCATACTTGTAACCAGTTCTGACAAAGCTAGTATAGGGCAGGCCCTCTTGTCCTTTCTGAAACTTAACACTGGCCTGGCAGACAATGTATCATTCCTCTTCCCCCTGAGTACTCTTGGGTGAAGCACCCACCCATCCTGGTTCTTTTGAGTGTTTGATCTATTCATAGAAAAAAATCCTGCAACTTTGTTTCAGTCATTAGTTTCCCAGACACTAGTGGATATAATGTTAGCTTCTGTTCCTGGTTTCTGCCCTTCCTAAGAAAATTGTGTTTTGGGAATGGGCTTTGAGCAGTCTAAGTTGGTCCATTGCTGTGGTGCAAAAAGACCACAGTATTCTGTGGAGTCTTAAATACTAATAATTGTGTTTCATTTACATGTTTTCTGTCTTATGATCCAGCAAAATGTTGAATTGCTGCAGTCCTGTATATCATATGTTGAAGCATAGGCAGTGATGGAAGGAGGCATGATCATTGGACACCAGCCCACTCAACTCTGGAAAATACCAGCGAGCATCGTCACTGTTATCCAGCATTCGTTCTGATCTTAGACTTTTACTTTGATGGTCCCATGTAGAAGAATTGGTGTTTGAGGAACTGACGGTTTCCAGTGTTAGGGTAATCCTAGATCACTGGTGAAGCTATGAAAGCCCTCTTCATTTTCTTTTTATAGTCACTAAACTAAAATGAAGATAGAAGACCAGAGAAAGAACATTAGTTATTATTCTTACCTCCTTATATCCTAGGAGCTTTTTAGGATCTCCCCAAATTTTGAGAATATGCGTATAAATTCATTGTTTTTCATTGTTGCAGATATTGTACATAGTAAGAGGTTATACTTTTCTATTTCAGGTCTTCCCTATGTATAGTTGAGTCAAACTTTTTCAAACCTCCTGATTAGGGCTGTCAAGCTTAACTCGTCACAGTCTCAACATTTAACGTATTAACACAGCAGTGAACACTGTAACTGACTTTTGACCTCTGTCCCAATAGAGTGGGGAAAACAGTTCCAGGACTTGACTTTGCTTTTTTCCCCCTGACTTCCACTGTGGATCTGAATGCTACATTGCTACATCATGGCTACTGATCTGCCACCCACTTCATCTTCTGTTTTTCTTTCCCAAACCTAGCTCACTCCTTTTTGAATCATCCTTAGCAAGAGTGATTCATGGTTTAAATATTACAGGAAGTAGAAATTTCAAGACTGTGGAAAAGTGTATCTGCATATTCTAGCAGCAATTTTTAGCTTAGGAAAATTTGAAGCTGGGAAGAAATTACTGTTCTTGGCCTTACAGGACTTTTTCATAAAATGCAGACATTAAATGCCCTTCATGTCACTAATCCAATCAAGATGACAAAACTTTAGAGGCGACTGGGTGGCTCAGTTGGTTGAGCGTCTGACTTCAACCCAGGTCATGATCTCACAGTCTGTGGGTTCGAGCCCTGCGTTGGGCTCTGTGCTGACAGCTCAGAGCTTGGAGCCTGCTTCAGATTCTGTCTCCCTCTCTCTCTGCCCCTCCCCTGCTCATGCTCTGTCTCAAAAATAAATAAAAACATTAAAAAAGTTTTTTAAAAGATGTCAAAACTTCAGGATATCACTTTACTGTAGGCTTGAGAGGAGGCACTTCTTGGAGTTAATAGATTTAGTCTCTTTATAGGGGGCAACCCAAATTGATAAGTGGAAACTCTGTTTGGATGTGGCAACCAAAGAGCATGCTGAACATTTCATTGAAGGTTATACTCAAGCTTGAGCTACAGGGAAACCAATAGCAGTAAGATGACTTTAATAGTGTCAGGAGTGAATCTGACCAGAAGGGATTTATTATCCTTGGAAGCCAGTCTGGAAACCAAGTAGACATCTTAGGGTTTTTATTGTCCGTTCTTCAGCCTGTGATAGTTGTTGTGCCGTGTGGTCTGTGCTTGAAGTACTTCCTGAAACATTTGCATTCTGCCTCCAAGAAGTTGGCCTGGCCTTTCTTCTGCTCACATGAACCTCCTTAGATGTTCTCCTCCTAATGCATTTCACTTTTTATGTTGACTCCTTCTTAGTGCCTTCATATTTTTAAGTTTAGTCACTTGGCTTCGCACCGTTGGTCTTGTTTCTGACATAGCACGCCTTTATCATAGTAGCGGTAGTGGCCAGGAGCATGCGATCCAGAGTCATATGACCTCAGCTCAAGTGCTGGCGCCACTGCTTGCGACTTTAAGCTAATGCCTTCGTCTCTCTCAAGTACTGGTTTTCTTATCTAGAAAATGGTGATGGTAACAGTACCTTATAAAGTTGTTCTTGAGGTATAAACGAAGTAAGTGTGAAAGCATTTAGTAAGAGCCAAGCACAACGTAAGTGTTCAGTGCAACAAAATTTATTGCTACCTACTAGGTATTGTCTTAGGCCAGTGGCTCTCAAACTCTTTCATCGCAGGACCCATTTAATGCTCTTAAACATTACCGCGGAACCTAAGGAGCATTTGTTTATGTGGGTCACATGTATTGCTGTTTGCTGTATTTGAAAATAGAATTGAGAAACTAAAAAAAAAAAAATTATCGGTTGATTTTAAAATAATAATAAACCCATTACATGTTAACACAAAATTTTATGAAAATAACTATATGTTTAAAGTAGTGAGAAGAGTGTCATTCTTTTACAGTTTTACAAACCCTTTGAATGTCTAGCTTAAAAGAAATAAAGCTCATATCTGTAGTCATTTGTTGTGATGTGTTGTTTTGATTGGAGTGTATGAAGAAAATCTGGCCTTATACAAGTATGTAGTTGGAAAAGAGGGAAGTATTTAATAATCTTTATTTTATTAAATTTTTTTAATGTTTGTTTATTTTTGAGAGAGAGAGAGAGAGAGAGAGACAGAGCACGAGCAGGGGAGGGGCAGAGAGAGAGAGGGAGACACAGAATCCGAAGCAGATTACAGGCTCCCAGCTGTCAGCACAGAGCCTGATGTGGGGCTTAAATTCATGGACTACGAGATCATGACCTGAGCCGAAGTCAGATGCTTAACTGACTGAGCCACCCAGGAGCCCCAATAATCTTTTAAAATAGTGATTATTCTTTGATACTACACTAAAACTTGACAAGTGGTAGTTTCTTCAAGGTCAGTTGAAATGTAGACTCTGAAACCATATCAGTGAACATTTCATGGTGTTACATTAAAATCCATTGGTCTAGGGGTGCTTGGCTGGCTCAGTTGGAGCGTGAGCTGTTGGTCTCAGGGTTGTGAGTTTGAGCCCCGCGTTGAGTGGAGAGATTACTTAATAAAATAAAAAATCTTTAAAAAAAAATCCGTTGGTCTATCTTGTCTGACTAGATCTTTCACCCATGCATGGTTTTGTACTATAATGTATTTTGTCATTTCAGAAACATTAGTTCATTGAGTTACACAGATTTTACAAATGTTAGCACATTTCACTATACAGTGTATTAACAAATCACATTCTTTAATATCACTATCAATCTTATGAGATAAGTCTTTAAATATTAACAAACTGTCAGGCTCATAATGGTGGATACAGTTTGCTCCAAATTCTAATGTTCATTTGAAAGCTTGGATTTTATGCCTGGCAATAAATACGGTCAGTTATTGTCATTGACGTGAGAAAGTAACTTTGTTCATTTTCAGGAAGATATCTACCAGATATAGCCAGGTCTGAATAGACACAGTTCGTCAGTCCTTCTTTCCAGTGAAATGGCGTTGAAGAAAATTGCAGCTAGTCCACCTCACAGCTTGAATGATCTCACATATGCTTTTCCCCAAGATAATATCCTGCTGTAGGGATGCCTTGTGCACACCTCTCTTCTTCTCACACAGAATATTAAAAAGATACATACTCAGTGGTCAAGATTTAATAAAATTAATGCTTTTTAAACTCCTTCATCAAGAATATTAAGTGAAATTGAATTAGAAAAAAATTTTAATGTTTGTTTATTTTTGAGAGAGAGAGAGACAGAGCATGAATGTGGAGGTGCGGGGGAGCAGAGAGAGAGGCAGACACAGAATCCAAAGCAGGCTCTAGGCTCTGAGCTGTCAGCACAGAGCCCCACCCGGGGCTCCAAGCCACGGGCTGAGCCGACCTGAGCCGAAGCTGGGACGCTTAACAGACTGAGCCACCCAGGCGCCCCTTGAATTTTTTTAAAGCCTGATTGCATGTGGTGGTGAAGGGTACAGTGACAACTGATAGTTTGGTGCTACTGCATTGCTTTGCACTGAAGCCCAGCAGTTTTACCCACCACAGCTTTTGCACGGAGTGTGAGAAAAGCAAATAACCTCTTAGTATAATTACGAAAATTGATCTTGTGCATCCCCTTGAAAGAGTCTCAGTGATCCACGAGGTCCACAGACCACACTGAAAATTGCTGTTCCAGGCACTGTGAAAAACAGATTCTTTGCCCTCATGAAACTTACATTCTACTGGGAAGAGACAAAAAACAGAATTTGGTAAAGTGTTGGTACTTTAGATAGTTACAGGTACTAAAGAGAAAAAATATGACAACTAATGAAATAGAAGAATATGAATTGTCAGGGGGTTTTGAGCATTTTAGATAGGGTGACAGAGAAGGCCTCATTTAGAGGAAAGAACTGAAGCAGGTGAGGGAGCAAGTCAGGAGAGATACCTGCAGGGAGGACATTCCAGTTCTAGGAAACAGCTACCTGGAAGTGTTTCTTGTTATGTTTCATAAATGGCAAGGAAACCAGAGACTGGGGAGGAGTAGGTGAGAGGAAAGAAGAGGTGAACCTAGCAAGGTACGAAGAACCCTCCAGAGTCTTGTGGGTCAGCACTTCCAAAAAATCACATGCATGCACATCAGCTGGGGGTCTTGTGAAAATGCTGTTTCTGACTCATAGATGGGAATTGGTCCTGCAATTCCGCATTTCCAACAAATTACCAGGTGAGGTCAATGTTGTGGTTCTCTTTGAGTAGCAATCTTGTAGGCATTTGTAAAGAGTTTGGCTTTTATTCTGCGTGACGTAGGAAGCCATTGGAGAGAATCTAGCAGAACAGTGGCCTATTCTCACATGTGTCTTAACATGGTCAGCTATAAATAATAGTAACAGTAGTGGATCTGTAATCACTTATCAAGAGATGTGTGTTAGAATTTTTCAGATTTTAGAATGGTAATACATTTCATATATATGTATTTTATGACACTCCAGCAATGTTTGAGAAAACACTCTGTAGTCATACATTGATATTTCTGCAGTGAAATGAACAGTCACACTCAACAGAATAAATAAAGACTGTAAATATTCTTTTTTTTTTTTTAAAGTTTATTTATTTTGAGAAAGAGAGAGAGCATGTGGGGGAGAGGCAGAGAGAGATGGAAAGGGAGAATCCCAAGCAGGCTCCACACTATCAGTGTGGAGCCTGACGTGGGGCTTGAACCCACGAACCATAAGATCGTGACCTGAGCCAAAATCAAGAGTTGGACACTCAACTGAGCCACCCAGGTGCCCTAAGACTGTAAATATTCTTGTATCCATTCAGGTGAGGTTTTTGCCACCAAATGAATTATAAAGAATTATGAAAATACTTTTAGGTTTAGGACAGACCAGTGTTTGCTGCCAGATGAGTTATAAAAATACTTTTACTTTTCAAAGCACTTGGATTTTAGAGTTGAGAAAAGATGGACCTTTGTTTCTATTATCCTTTCAGGTAGTTGCTCTTCCTGTCCCTGCACTGCAGGAACTTTTAAGACAAATAAGTCTATTACATGTTCATTTCAGGCCTTGTTGGATGCAGCTGTGGACAAGAGAGCGCTTTCATGCCCCAGGTCCTGCTCTCAAAGGAAGAAAAATAGGTACCTATCAATTTGGAACACAAGTTCTCATTTCCAAAGAGTTTTTTCATCTTGGCAGCCTGGACTGTCATGTGTGTAGTCAAAGCACATTTAATTAAAACATGCTGAGCATTTTATTATACCTTGGGACAGTTAGCATGTGCTTAGAATTATCCAGCTCTGCTCATTTGTGGTTAACACAATATTACTTCCATATCAGACTCTGCTTTCTTTCCTACAGCTCTGAGCTGCCTTCTTCCACATTTGGCCCCACGTCTTGTAATCTAAAGCAAACTTCTCTGTGTTCTTCACAATCCGCTTTTTTTTTTTTTTCTTTAGGTGACTGGTTTTCCCAGAGAAGTCCAGTTTAAAAGAAATGCAGTAGGAAATTATCATGATAAAATATGTTGCTATCTTTTCCCATCTCCATTATCTGTGATGTCAAATTATTACTAATAGGAGCATTATCTCTCTTTTCCCAGTAGAGTTTCACTTAAGGGTTATTATATCCCTGCTCTGAGTACCTGTCTTCTTGATAAAGCTTGAAAACACTGATATAAGGCAAGATTTTGAAAGGTTGCTGTTTTAATGCTTGCTGGCAAAATGATATGTTGACTCTCATCATTAAGGAATCCTAACTATTATATGAATCTGTGTCCAAAAAAATGCACATTCTAATAAACACATTTTAGTGCAACTGCTAAGCCCGAGAAAATGGCGATAGACTCCTTTTGCTACAAAACTATGTTGGTTTATGGGAAATGCGTGGGTTGGGAATAATTGTCTGAAGGATGAATAACAACTAAGAGAAAAACATTGCAGCTTTTCCTGTAAGAAAAGAACAAGGAAGATACACAGTGGACCCTTGGTGGTTGCAGGGATAGGGGTGCTGACCCACCCACCTCCACACAGTTGAAAATACAAGTGTAACTTTTGATTCCCCCAAAACTTAACTACTAAGCCTTACTAATAATAAATATTTTGTAGGTTGTATGTATTATATACGTATCCTTAGAATGAAGTAAGCTAGAGGAAGTAAAATGTTATTAAGAAAATCATAAAGAAGAGAAAGTACATTTACAGTACTGTACTGTAGTTATCAAAAAAAAAAAAAAATCCATGTATAAGCGGACCTGCACAGTTCACACCTGTGTTGTTCAAGGATCAACTTTGTACTGTTTCTACTGAAGGAAATGAGAGCATTTGAGACAACAGGGTTATGGTTCTTAGATAACTATCTGGGAAGATCTCCAGTAAAAGTATAGTTTTACTTGGTTGTTTTCCAGAACTTGTATTTATAAATAGTGAAAATTCTGCCAGGAGTTTTCATGTGATTACATTTTTATTGTCTGTAACTTCAAGTGCTGTGGATGGTTAAAAGTCTAAGTTATTGGATTTGGAAGAAGTGTTAATCAGGTATATTTTTGTGTGTGTGGTGAAATGTCTATGCCATATGGTATATTCCTTTAAGGATGAATTACAAGGACTTCATAAAAAGTTAATTCATTGCCGTCTGATTTTAGGTGTGTGAGCTATAGAGAAATCAAGTAGAAGGGTATACTTTTTTTTTTTTTTTTTTGCTATTATTGAGTTTCGTGTCATCTATTTTTTGTGGAAGAGGGTTTTAGGAAATATGTCCTGTTATTAAAGGTGAGTTTTTTTACTTCACGAAATCCAAACGAGAGCCATTTGAGAATGTTGAGAAGTTACCGGGAGGCTTGGTGGCAGTTTAGTCTCCTCTTGAAGTTCTCCGTTAGAAACCTGGTGTTAAGTAGGCCTATCTGAGGACTTTCTGTTAATGTGCCAACAAGTTGGATAAACAGTATCAGAAATTATCATATTCTTTAAAGAGAAAACCTCAGAGAGATATGACTTGCTGTCTAGAAGAAGAAACAGTAGGTTGGAAAATGACAACCCTTACCTTTGAATTGAGCTGAATGACCCAGTTCCCGTGTATAGCTTTTTGTTTCCAAGCCTATAGTGAAAACTTTGAGTAAGCAGAAAGACTTTGTTTGTGTAGTCTGCTTGCGAGGTCTGCCAAGTTGGTTAGAGGAAACATTGCTTAGGTCTTCATTAAAAGCCAAACTTGAGTTTTAAAAAGGAGAGGTTTCCAAGTTTGGTTCACATCTCATTTAGGAGGCTTTGTTGGCCCCATGCTGTGTGTGCATGGTGAAGAGATGAACACTGCATTTGCAAAATATTTGGTTTTAGAGATCTTTGATGAAACAGAATGTGAGCACTGTAGTTACAGTCAGAAATTTTCTTCCATGTATTAGCAGTTCTGGGTCATTATTCTCTGAAGAATTAAAAACAATTATCTTTGGGTTTAAAAATAGTTTATTTCTGTCAGAATTGTATCATGACACATCAGTTCTCAACTTGGAACAGTTTTAAATGACTTTGTGTTTTCTAAGGGTGAATTTAACTGACCTGATTTGGCCATCACTTTCCAGAGTGAATTTTAATTATCTTAGTTGAAATGCTTCCTTCCCACGTTTTGAAGCATTTTCTAGGAAAGAAGTTTAGTCAAGGTAGGAGATACCTAGAAACCTAGTGAAGCAATTTTTTATTTGTTCCTTGTTGAAATTGTTTATGTTATTATGAACCTTTTTTTCCTCTGAATTTTCATATTCTAAGAAATACATTTCTTTTAGAGTAAGAAGTTTGGTTGTTTTCTTTGTGACTCAAATATTAGCAGTAGTAATTATTTGGTATTTATTGTAGATTTTATGCCCTTGTTCTTTTAAAAAGATCACTTTATAGTAAAATAGACTTTTGTGATCACAAGCATCTCATTATTTTAGTATGCCAGAATTTGGTACAGAAACAGAATAGCAACATGTCATTAATGCCTTTCATTTTCTGATTAAAGCAGGACAGGGAATCTCTTGCCAGTTGGTTGAAAGGTGGGTCTTCATTTGAAGGGGAGAAAAACTCTTTTTCTTGTCAATAAATGTCATTCTTTTTACAGAAATCAAAATTGCTAATTTTCAAACCAAAGACAATCTGAAACAAATGTTCTTTAAAACATTAATCACAGTTTTTGAGTGTTCATGCCTCCTTAGTCTAAACCTCATTTAAAATGCAACATAGTCCTTTTTGAGAAAAATCCATCATATTGTTAAAAACTTTTGGTTTGAGCCTAAAACAAACAGCTTAAATTTAACATTTGAGTCTGTTCTATGGTGAACTATTTATCTTTTAAATAAAAAGTTAAGCAGATTTAAACTTAACAGAAAAATATTGTTCTAAGCCAAAGAATTCATTTAACATAACTATATAATGATACACAAACTATTCATATAACAGTGAAAAAATTTTGTTTTGTTTTCTAAAGTCAGTCATTTTGAACAATATGCATAGACATACTGGATATAAATAGGATCCAGTTGGAGAGAGCACAAAGATTTACTCAATCATACAATGTTTAAAAATTTCTTTTTTATGTTTATTTTTGAGAGAGAGAGAGTGCAAGCAAGGGAGAGACAGAGAGAAAAGGAGACAGAGAATCTGAAGCAGGCTCAGGCTCTGGGCTGTCAGCACAGAGCCCGATGCAGGGTTCAAACCCATGAACCAAGAGCCAAAGTCGGACCTGAGCCAAAAGTCGGACGTTTAACCGACTGAGCCACCCAGGCGCCCCAGTCATACAATGTTTTATATTTATTCTAAAAATTCAGCATATTAAGATATTTTATAAATATATTTAATCATGTCAATAAATGAACATTTTGAGTACCTCCCCAATAGCCCTAATATTGTAAATTATATCCTATCAAAGATATTATCCTAGATATATTTTCTTAAGATTTTTTAATCATTGCTTAAAGAGACAGATGAGCATTTTGAAATTTTTAATATTAAAGGAAAATTGAATGTCCTGAAAATATTAATACTTAGAGAGAAAAGCACAGAAGAAAATTAGAGCAAAGATAAGTTTAACATTAGGACTTGCTTAAAATCTGTATCTTCAAGTTTTGAAAAGCAAGAAAAAATTGGAATAATTTTTTATAGACATGACAAAATATGTAAAAGTAAGATTTCCTTGACTCACAATTCTAGCAGTTAACCAAAAAGAAAAGAAAATTTAATTACGCAACTTCTCTTTTTCTTAATGAAAGCTTCCCATTCAGCAGATTCGATTAGAACAGAGAGAAGAGGGAAATGAGGACCTGCAACGAGATTCTGAGGGGAATTCAAAGACCGTAGAGGAAGATGATGCCTCAAAATGTGTACATTTGCCACAAAGCTTATATTTGATTCCCAGGCCTCTGAGACTGGGAGTATGATTTCTAGGGTAGTGTGTTCATTTCAAGAGCCCACTCAAAAAATTAGTCTTGTGGAGTTTGTTAAATGGGACTTTTTTTTTTAATTTTTTTTTTTTTAACATTTATTCATTTTTTGCAAGACAGAGAGAGACCGAGCATGAATGGGGGAGAGGCAGAGAGAGAGGGAGACACAGAATCTGAAGCAGGCTCCAGGCTCCAAGCTGTCAGCACAGAGCCCGATGCGGGGCTCAAGCTCACGGACCGCAAGATCATGACCCGAGCCGAAGTCAGCCGCCCAACCGACTGAGCCACCCAGGCGCCCCGAATGGGACTTTTCTTTATCTGAATCAGTTTCCACGGTTTTCTCTTCTTACAGATAGTTAACTTACACTTTTAGTTTTTAACAGTTTTTTTTTTCCTCCTTAGCACAAATGTAATATATTCCTTGAATACTTTTTTTTTTTTTTTTTTTAAAAACCACATAGTCTTATAAGACAAGTAAAAAACACCATCTAGAGAAACTTCATTCTTCCTGGTTCTGGGAAAAAATAATGCCACAAGAGCCTAGGGCATCCATTGTATGTAATAAGTTAACTTCTCTCCTGTGCTTCTAGGGAGACACTGGTTATCTATCATACGTGGGGGAACTGAGAAAATAGTCACTCAGAACGTTTCCTGTGCTAGGTAGGTCAGATGAGGAACCTGAATGAGAAAGGCTGATGTAGAGCTCATGAATGTGACTTAAATGATGGTATGTTATTCTAGGTCTTTCATATTCTGTCTCGTTGGCTCTCTGCCCCCATATGTATGTACACACACACATCTTTTCTTTCATTTCTAAAAGTGCGATCAGACGGTACATACTAATCAACTTGGTCTTCATTTTCCATACAGTTTACTGATCTCTCTTTTTTTCTTTTGGCTTTCTGCATTTATTTGTTTAGATTTTGCTTACAGTCACATAGGAGAATGTCTCGAACAGAACCTTTCTACTTTTCCACTTGCTTAGACGCACCTGTGACTTCTGAGCCCATTATTCCCCACCTCTGCATCTTTGCTCCGTCAGTATTACTGGCAAGTATTATTTCTTTCTTTCTTTTCTTTTCTTTCTCTTTTTTTTTTTTACTGGCTATTTCTTCTACCTCATGAGAATTGAGAATTGGTCTGGGCTTGACGGTAGCACCCCTCTCTCGGCAGACATCTGAGTATTTAGTGGGAAGTAAGTACCAAGCAGAAGAAAACACATTTCATTACTTGTGGATGCTTCCTGGACAACTCAGCCCAGGATCCCTCCAGTGCCTGCATCTCAAGCTTTCCTCAACATGTCTTTTATTTCAACCAGTCTGCATTATTCGTGGTTCCTCAAACACTTCTGAACTCTCTTGTTTCTGTGTCCTTATCACTGCATTCCCTCTGTTCAGAATGGTGTTCTTCCTCTTACCTCCAGTCTCCTTTCCTTAGCTCCTTAACTTTAAAAATCATCGGTCTTTGAAAACTCTCATCAGAGGATACCATCTCTGTTTTTCTTTCTTGGCGCTCTGGCTAAAAGTGACTCCTCCTTTCCTTCTTTTCTTTCGTCAGTTCAGCAGATACTTACTGGGGATCTGTTCTTGCCAGGAATTTTGACAAAATCATGGTTTTACTTCTATTATCTTGTTTGTGTAATAATGTCCACCTTATTTTCCTAAATAAATTACATCTGGACCCACCTTGTAACTGACATTCTTACCCAAAGGTGTTTAATACATATTTACTGAGTGAACGAAACTTTCTGATTATTTTAACATTGTCTGTGGCAGCATAACTTTTTTTTTCTTATAAAATTTTCTTTTGTGTAGATAGAAAAGTATTACTGACACTTAAATGTGATGGAGAAAATCTTCTAATGGATTTTGTAGGTATGTACTTAATTTAAAGACTCGTCCATACCATACTAAGGTTATTTTAAGCAGCTGTCCCTGAGTTTTTAAGATGGTTTTAAGGTGAGCTGTCCCTGAATCATATGTTGTCTGGCTGTCATTCTCAGTCATGCTCTAGTGATGGAAGTCTGTCACGTTTATAAGCTTGGCGTGGGTGGTTTCCCTGACAGAATCAAAAAGGGGGGAGGGGAACCCTAGAGACTGCCAGCTGAAGGCAGATCACAGACATTTGGGACTTACTGGCCTGTAACTTCCTTTCAACAGGCTGAAAGGACTTTAAAGTGCTAAAAGACCACACGATTTCCTCTCTTTTCTTCGTTACCTTTTGTATTTCTTTTCTTAGATGAAATGTACCTTAGCCCACCATACCCCATATCCTAGATATGCCAAAAAGATCACGATTTAAAACAGTTCTTCCCAAAGTATGGTTTGGGGACCTCTGGGGTTCCTCAAGTTTTTTTCAGTTTCCACAAAGTTAAATTAGAATAATAAGACAACATTATTTGCCTTTTTCACTCCTCTTCTCTCACAAGTGTCTGCTTGAATCTTCCAGAAGGTACATGGCAAGTGATACTACAATAGGTTAAATATAGAGGCAGGTATGAGAATCTGTCTTCAATTAGACCAGACACGAAAAAAATTTGCAAAATGTAAAACAAATACTTGGTTTTGAAAAAATAGCTCTTTTTCATAAAAGTGTTAAAATATAATGCCCTTATTATTTAACAAATTAGCAACTAAAAATTTTATTAAAACGAAAACAAATTAAAATTTGTCAGTTTTATAATGTGGTTCGTATCAGTAGATATTAAAAGCTCTTTAGAATCTGGATTTTTGAAACCAAAAGTTTGAGAACCACTGGTTTAAGAGATGTAAAATATTTAAAGAAGAACAGACTTTTTTTTTTTTTTTTGGTGGATGTTTTTATTTATTTTTGAGACAGAAAGCAAGGGCCGGGGAGGGGCAGAGAGAGAGAGTTGGGGAGATAGGAACCTAAGCGGGCTCTGCCCTGACAGCAGAGAGCCCAATGCAGAGCTCAAGCTCATGAGCTACGACATCATGACCTGAGTCAAAGTCGGACACTTAGCCAACTAAGCCACCCAAGCAACCCCAGACTTTCTTTTTTATGTCTGTTTTATTTTTGAGAGAGAGGTAAAGGAGGGGGGGAAGGGGCAGGGACAGGGAGAGAGGGGGAGAGGATCCGAAGCAGGCTCTGTGCTGATGGCGGAGGGACCATTGCAGACTTGAACTCAGGAACTGTGAGATCATGACCTGAGCTGAAGTCAGTCACTTAACCAACTGAACCACCTAGGGCCCCAAGAAAACAGACTTTTAACAGATTACAAGATAAAGTCCTTTTGATGTAGTCAAGGTGTCTTCAAGCTGGAATATACAGTAATTGAACATACTGGTTTCTAGTTGCTGGGCATTTAGGTTGAGTCCAGTTTTTCAGTCTTAAAGGAATATTGCAGTGATATTCTTCTATATTGCTATTTTCCAGACATCCTTAATTGTTTTACAGTAAATTCCTAGAACGAGAACAGAACTGCTGGGTCAGAAGGTATGCAGAAGGAACTGACATGACCTGTTATATAACTTCAGGGGCCAAGTATGCCCCCCTGTTTGTTGTTGGTGTTGGTAATCAGTGCCCCAGTTATCAGGAAGTCCAGGGTCTTTCTCTTTAGGTAGCCTCTTCCTGTAGGTTTGAGCCCCTGAAGTCTTAGTCCCACAGTGGTCCCATCCTCTTCCAAATGCAGAAGGAGAGGTGCAGTGTAACAGTACACTCTCTGTCTTCCTTATTTTTATCAGTTTCTGTCAGTGTTGAAGACTAGCCCCATATTGTTTGTGATAATTGCTTATCTAATGCCGCTGGGATCCTGTTTCTGGTCAGACTTGGCCCAGGTCATGTGGTAGGGTCCCCTCCCTAAGGAAAGGAAAAAAACCCCTCAAGGCAACCTTGCTATTCTCGTACTTGACAACATCCTTCACGACCTCGTAACATGAGACCACTTAATCAGACTACATGTTTGTGTGTTACCATATATGGGAGACAAAGAAGTAAACAATATATTTAAAAAACTACACCCGTGGCGTTCGGGGCTGAGTTCTTTGGGTACGAACCCGACTGAGCGATGCCGGCAGGAATAAAGTTGCTTCCTGGGAAGAAGAGCCTCTGTGTCACCACTCTCTGTGCGAGAATCCTGCTACGATCACAGTAGTGACCCCACTTGGAGGTCCGGATTGCAGTTTGCTAGTTCATGCTCTTATACTCAATGATTTCAGTGTACCAGGGAGGATGAGGATGCTTCATGCATCAGTCTCATGCTGGGTCAGAATCTGTCCTCCCCAATAAACCCATAAGCACTTTTGTGTGGCCCCAGATCACCGGTTCAGTTAATCCATTTTCAAGGTCATTTTACTTCAGGAGTGTCTCTGCCTTTTCCTGCCAGTGGAACTTGGTTTGGATTATGAGTTTCTTCTGGAGCAGAATTCCTTAACTTTGAATCTGAGGAATCAAAGATTGGAGTGATGTTTCTTCCCTTCCAGAAGGACTTAGCGTCCTAGAAAAATCCGTCTCCCCAAATCTAGCAACTAACTCTGCCCACTAAGAGGTTGGGGCTTGTTTCTCTAAGTCATCTAGCCATGCCCCCTCCATGGGCTGCTTTCCCCTGATTCTGAGGACAGTGGTGCCTGCCCGTTGCCTAACTTGGTCAACAAAAAGACCAAGGTGACCTAAGGCTCCCTGAGCATTAGAAAGATTGTCATAATTTTTAAGGGTTTTCCTTCAAAGAGCATCTTATTTGAGCTCTGTCATAACAGGTGCCTGTTAAACACTTTGAAAGGCTTAGGATAAGTATTGCTAATTGCTCTCCAGAGAGGTTGTGCCAGTCGACACTCCCATCAGCAGAAAAATACATGGCTAGGAAAAGACTTTTAAAACCCAAACTTCACTCAAGGGGTGCCTGGGTGGTTCAGTCGGTTAAGCGTCTGACTTTGGCTCAGGTCATGATCTCAACCCGTTCACGAGTTCAAGTCCCGCATTGGGCTCTGTGCTGACAGCTCAGAACCTGCAGCCTGCTTCAGATTCTGTGACTCCCTTTCTCTCTGCCCCTCCCCCGCTGGCGCTTTGTCTCGCTCTCTCAAAAATGAATAGACCTTAAAAAAATTCAAACAACCCCAAACTTCACTGTTAAAAGCCACTAAATCATTAGAATTGTTTTAATATTAAAGGAAACTCAAACTTTTCTCCCACTATTTCTTGGTTATTTGCTAAATGCTCATTTTATTTGGCCACATAATTGTGATCTGTAGCATCTTGAATAATAATGCCTTCTGTAATATAGTAGGTATACAGGGAAGAACAAAATAATAAGAAGAGAACGCACAGCTGAAATCATTGGCAGTGGCCTGAGGCTAATATGGTAACATCATTATGTTTTTAAATTCACTTTTGGTGAGGGCAGAAGAGGGTACTCATTTACTAAAGCTCTCCTAAGCGTAGGGTGCTTTATGTATGACACCTAATTTGATCCTCACAAGAAACCTGTATTGTCACTATTCCCATTTCAGATGATGATATTATTCCATTTTATAGATAAAGAATAAGATACAGAGAGGTAGTGAATTTCCTAAAGCCACACAGCTTTAGGTAAAAGTTGATGTTTCCCTAAGAAAGTCTTATCTAGGACTGGATACACAATTCTCCAGAGGCAGGATTTTGAGAATTAGCCTCTTTCTCACCTTCTCCAAAGTCAAAGCAACCTGCAGAAGGCTATCTATCACTGCTTGGGTACAGGCTTTGTACAGCGTTTGTGAGGAATTAGGGCTAACTACAAAGTTAGAGGGCACAGTCCCAAAGGCTTCCTTAATTCTGACACCCCCTCAGGTTTGATAATTCACTAGAAGGACTCCTAGAACTCACTCACAGTCAGGATTTATTACAGGGAAAGGTACAAATTGTAATCAGCCAAGGGAAGAAGCATGTACAGCCAGGACCAGGAGAAGGACAAAATGTGGAGCTCCCCTTGTCCTCTCTGTTTAAAGCCCCCACACATAGTGATGAAGTGCTTTCTGAGGTTCCGAAGCTCAAGAAGGCTGTGATGCCTCTTACGGAGAAGATACATGTGTTGGATAAGTTTCACTGAGGCATGAGTTACAGTATACAGCTGTTGGCTGTGAGTTCAGTGCTAATGAATCACAATATTTATTAAATAAGGTGTCTTTAAACAGAAACAAATAAACAAGGTTATGTATTCATAGGTTGATGAGAATGTTGTGACCAGAGGCATATAGGAACCTAACTTTGTGTTTTCCCCAAGGAACAGTGGTTCAGTATTCACTAATTGAGTGTTCAAGGTGACTCTGTAGAATAGAACTTGAAATAACGAGAAGCAACTGTATTTGCTGCTTTACTTCGTTACTCATTTATTCATGTCATCTTTTATTTGTTCATTAAAAAATATATTTGAACACTCCTGGGTGCCAAGCAATTTCTACATGACTTAGAATTTCCTTTGTGTGTTCTTATGCCTATCGTTAATAGTCTTGCTGTAGCCCTCTGACTCCAAATATTTGTGTGGTTTACGATAACATAAGTGAAGTGTTGCCATTTTAAAGGTTGAGGGGAATGTTTTGAGTCTATGATCATTTTTACTTGACCTACATATGCTAGATTCAGCCTTCTCCATAAACTTTTCGTAAATTTACTTACCTCCGTGGAGACCAGGATTTTTTGGACCAGATTCCTTAATGGGTTCGTGTTGGGTGGTAGCAGAACCAGGTGAGGTAGCTGGCCACGTATTCCCACGCCGAGACGCTGTGTCAGCCGATTTAGCTACATGGTATTGCAGGCAGAGCTTTTGACCAGCAAAATTATTACTGAGCTGTGCTTTACTGATGAGATGCCAGACCACACTGGTACCTCTCCTTTTTCTAACTCTCCCCATCTCCCGCAAGTGTTTTTATTTCCATCTCTTTCCACATCCTCTTTTACACTGTCGCCTAAACCCTCATTCAAGCAGAGTGAGGGGAAATGGACTTGAGAAGCAGATGTTCACCTCATGGTCTTTGTGGCTCCCTGGATACTCTCCTCCACTGAAGTGTTTCTCCTTTCCTGGTTTTGATTGTTCATGATATATGAAGACACTAAGTACCTTGCTGCTCTTCTCTCCTGAAGTTAGTAAAACCAGTTACACTGGAATCCTCCAGATACGATGGGGAGATACACTTATGAGGATTAAAACTGTTATCTGGTGAATTTGACTGAAAAAGAAAAAATTCCAATAATTTCAGGGATCTGAGAATCCCTTAATTGTAGAATTAAGCCCAAAGATACAAAGACTTTATTGACTATCAATGACTGTGAGAAATGAGTGCATGCTGTAAAAATTAACCTTGGTGTTTTTATGTGCTAAACAGTTGAATAAATACAGTCACTTTCTTTGAACATCTTTGTGAAACTGTACTCCCAAGAAAATAAAGATCAAGACTAAAAAGCCTCTGAATGTCCTTTAGAGTCTTAACACGATGCCTAGAACACAAAGACATCAACAAACATATATTAAGTATATATTAATATAACTTAATTTAATGTATATTAACCATATGTGATTAAGATATAAATATTCAGTAATGTTAACTTGGTGTTTATTCTTCCAGATACAGATGAATATAGACCTCCTGTTTGGAAATCTTACTGTAAGTATGCAAATAATTTTAAATTGGGTGGGTTATAGTGCTTTATAAGTGATATAGAAATATTAAAATCATTAGGTATGAAGATTCATTTTGTACACATTATTGAAAAATTAATTTATAGCAGGGTTTGGGAACAGCGTAGAGGTAGTAATTGTGGGAAAACAGGAGTGTTTCCATAAGGTCTGTCTATGGTTTGCATGTCTGGAATGCATCTCATCTCTCTGAGCTTGCATGAAATTCCATATTGAACTTGAGGCCACTTGTTGACATTGGCTGATAAAAACTAATGAAAAGAGAAGCTAACTGAGAATTCAAGCAATCTAATTATTCTCAGATCCTAATTCTTTATATGGAAAAGAACTATGGGCTATATAAATGATAAGTCAGGAGGCTGTCTTCATAGAATGAATGGATGAAAACAGGCAAAAGTGGTTTTGTTTTGTTTTTGTTTTGTTTTGTTTTGTTTTGTTTTGTTTTGTTTTAGGAATTGCTTTCCTGCATATGAGAGACCTTTGAATTCTATTTTGCTCTTTAAACTTTGCATTAGAATAAAAATCTTTTCAAAAGAGTCTAGGCTCTTTGCCCTTTATTACCCCTTCCTTGTCTTTGAGAATATTGTTTCTTCAAGTAAAAGATATTTCAGATTTTTTAAAAGTGGAAATGGGATTAATACAATCAAAGTAGCCTTAAAAAGAAATCCATGAATACACTACTGCTGACGCCATTACTGTAAGTTTTTGTTTATGTATGGAGTTGCATAAGCAACCTGAGAAACCTGTACTTTAGACATACATTATCAACACCTTTGTAAGTGTTGAGTTATCCTAAGTTTTGATATTTGTAAGTTGCCGAAATTTGCCGCCTGCAGGATCAGCTATTCAGATTCTTGGTTTTGTGTTCCCAGAACAACAGATAGTTTTATTTCAGCAGGTTGCTACTTTGGGCTACTTATAGTAAGCAAAATATGAATAATCTCTAGAAATATTGCCATAGAGACTTTTTCCCCACCCCTGCCTGTGCCTTTTTTGTTTATGGGAAGTATAGTTCAAAGAATGTATAAAAATGACTAATGTTCTTCTTAAAAATTTGTCTCGCAATATCATTGGCTAAAAACCTATTTAAAATTCTTGTCTGCTTTTTCTGGTTTTCAGTTTACCTTTGTTCTCTTTGTTCTGACTTGTACCTTGCACATTTTTTATGTAAGAGCATCTATGAAGCCTCACACTGTTATGGAATCATGGTGATGATTTTTTTTCCTCTGAAGAATATTGATCACTAAATGTAGTATAGGCAGTTTGTATTTCTGTATCTCTAAATGTCTCCTAGTAGCCATCATTTTAAAAAAATGGCATATTTCTTTTTTTATTTTTATTTTTGGAGACAATTCTGCTACTGAGTTTCAGTTTTTTGTTTTTTGTTTTTTTTTTTTAGTAACCTCAATGCCTGAGCTCCCCGCAGGATAATTCTAAAACTTTACAAATATGAACCAATAGGAAAATAGAACTAGCAAGAAGTCTAAGTTGAGGATTTTTATTATTTATTACAAAAAATTTTTTAATGTTTATTTATTTTTGAGAGAGAAACAAAGAGTGTAAGTGGGGGAGGGGCAGAGAGAGAGGGAGGCAAAGAATCCGAAGCAGACTCCAGGCTCTGAGCGGTCAGCACAGAACCTGACACGAGGCTCGAACTCAAAAGCTGTGAGATCATGACCGGAGCCCAAGTCAGACATGACCTGAGCCAAAGTCAGAGGCTTAACCAACTGAGCCACCCAAGCACGCTTAAATTCAATAATATGCGATTATATATGTAGAAAGAGAAGAAAAATTCCCTCCCAGAGATAAACTTAGATATACATAAACATACTTTCTCTGATGACCACCGTGTTCTATTCTCATTCTTTCTTCATTATAAATCAACCGGAAGTGAGGCTAGAATGTCGTGGTATTGGTGTAATTTTCACTGATTCATTTTCAGATACTCTGAAAATTATTCTTTCCTTGGCAAATTATTTCAGTATCTGAATTCCTTCTTTTGCTGCATTTACTCTATTTGAAGAAGTGGTGGTAACTTTGGCTCAGAAATTTTGTTTTTAGGGGAGATTATCTTTGAAGATAGATGTTTGCAATATAAATAGGGGAGAAAAACACATCTGTTACTTCTACCATAATCCTAATTTTAGTTTCAAGTTTGACATGTAATAATGTGCTTCAAAAATCGATAATCATTGGGGCGCCTGGGTGGCTCAGTCAGTTAAGCGTCCAGCTTCGGCTCAGGTCATGATCTCTTGGTCTGTGAGTTTGAGCCCCTCGTCGGGCTCTGTGCTGACAGCTCAGAGCCTGGAGCCTGCTTCGGATTCTGTGTCTCCTTTCTCTGCCCCTCCTCTGCTCATGCTCTGTCTCTCTCTGTCTCAAAAATAAACAAACATTAAAAAATTAAAAAATATACACATATATAACCATTATTTGCTTCTATTAGAGACGTGCCTTATGTAATACAACCACCAAGAATTCAGGAAAATAAAGGGCCAGATTTTGGAGAACACAGCCAAATACCCAGTACTAATTTGTTACAAGGTAAAAAGACATTTGTGTGGATTATGATTTTTCTATTTATGCTTGCCTTTGGGCTTTCACTAAGTTTAGTTTGTTTTATTTTCTTCGTGTTGCTCTTAACAGATTTTAATTTAATAACAAATAGAACTGTACCATAGTTTTCTGTAAAAAGCAGCCAGTTTGTGATTCCTAATATATTTATGCTTTCTACATAAGGGCAATTTAGAATTGTTTGTAATAGCAGAATATTAGAAAAAATCTAAGTGTCTGCCATAGGAGAGACATAGGTTAACTGAACAACCTATAACACCAAAAAGAACGAGGAAGATATCTGTGAGCTGATGTGGAATGATTTACTTTCTGTCTTTACAGTATATCAGCTGCAGCAGGAAGCCCCTCATCCTCGAAGAATTACCTGTACTAATGAGGTGGGTGTGATGCGACTGTTATAAGAACGTGTCTCTCAAGTGATGAATCACTGTCTTCTACTCCTGAAACCAATATTCCACTCTATATTAACTAACTAGAATTTAAATTAAAATCTGAAAAAAACACAACCACCACAAACCAACAAAAAACCAAAATGTCTCTCGGTCATCTGTTTACCAAACTTTCACCTTCCTCCCGTGGCATGGTTATTTGTGGGATTGGCCAGTTATGTTAGTTAGCTTCATAAAGTTGTACTTGAATGCATCTTTCTTAACGTTCTCCTCAGTTGCACTGTCACTTTTTAATGGACTATTTGGAGTATAGAATGTGACAGTGTAGTTTCAAGTGATGTTAGTATTCTTCTCGGTTAAGTCACACATTCTTCAATAAAGTTTGAAGGCATTATTGAAGTAACTTTTCCATTAAAAGAAAGATTTATATTGTGGTTTTGAAAATGAGCAGAGGACATGAACGGTACTTATCACCGTATTTTCAGTACTGAAAAGACGTTCAACTTCACAAACAATAAGAGAAATGCAAATTAAAATACACAGAGAGACCATTTCCACCTTTTTAGATTGGCAAAAGTTCAAAAGATTAGACTATGCTTAGTTGGTAAGTCTGTGAAGAAACAAACACTCTCATATATTGCTGATGGGAATGTGAAGTGTTACATTTTATGAGAATTTTGTGGTATCTGACAAATCGATACCTGCATTTACCTACCATTCCCAATTTCTAGTGATTTACCCTGATGAATTACCTGTACAAATATGGAATTATATACACCCAAAGTTTTTTATTAGAGGATTATTTGTAATAGCAGAATATTAGGAAAAAAACCTAAATATCAGTCCATAGGAGACTGTGAATAAACTGTGATATTAAAAGGAATAAGGAAGTTTCTGTGAGCCGATACAGAATGATTTCCAGATAGAAAGTGTATACGCAGACATACCTTGGAGATATTGTAGATTTGGCTAGACCCACTGCAATAAAGCCAATATTGCAATAAAGAGAGTCAAATGAATTTTTTTGTTTTTTTGTACATATAAAAGTTATGTTTACACTATACTATAGTCTTTTAAGCATGCAATAGCATCATGTCTAAAAACAATTTACACACATGAATTTAAAAATACTTCATTGCTAAAAATGCCGTCATGTAAGCTTTCAGTGAGTTGTAATCTTTTTGCTGGTGGAGGTTCATGCCTCAATACTGATGGCTGCAGTTGATCAGTTGTGGCTGGTGAAGGCTGGGGTGGCTGTGACAGTTTCTTAAAATAAGACAACAATGAAATTTGCCACATTGATGAACTCTTCCTTTCACGTACGGTTTGTAGCATGTAATGCTGTTGAGGAGCATTTGAAAGAAGCAGAACTTCTTTGAAAATCAAGAGTCAATCCTCTCAAACCCTGCTGCCACTTTGTCAACTAAGTTTAGGTCATATTCTAAATCCTTGTCGTTTCAACAGTGTTCATGCCATTTTTATCGGGAGTAGATTCCATCGCAGGAAACCGCTTTCTTTCCTCATGTACAAGAAGCAACTCCCCTGTCTTATCATGAGATTTCAGCAATTCGGTCATATCTTTAGGCTCTACTTCTAATTCTGGTTCTTCAGCTGTGTCCACCACATCTGTGGTTGCTTTCTCCACTGAAGTCTTGAACCCCTCAAAGTCACCCATGAAAGTTGGAATCAACTTCTTCCAAATTCCTGTTAATGTTGGTATTTTGACCTCCTCCCATGAATCGTGAGTGTTCTTTGTGACGTGTGGAATGGTGAATCCTTTCCTGACGGTTTTCAGTTTCCTTTGCCCAGATCTATAGAGGAATCACTATCTATGGTAGCTATAGCCTTATGAAATGTATTTCTTAAGTAATAAGGCTTGAAAATCAAAATTACTCCTTGACCCATGGGTTACAGAATGGATATTGTGTTAGCAGGCCTGAAAACATCATCATTCTTATTGTACATCTCCATCACAGCTCTTGGGTGACCAAGTACATGATCACTGAGCAGTAATATTTTGAAAGGAATCTTTTTTTTCTGGGCAGTAGGTCTCAACAGTGGGCTTAAAATAATCAGTAAATCAGACATGCTGTCATCCAGACTTTATTGTTCCATTTATAGAGCGTAGGCAGAGTAGAATGAGCAGAATTCTTAAGGGCCCTAGGATTTTCAGAATGGTCAGTGAGCATGGGCTTCAACGTAAAGTCTCCAGCTGCATTAGCCCCTAACAAGAGTCAGCTTGATTTTTGAATCTTTGAAACCAGGCAATGACTTCTCCTCTCTCACAGTTCTAGATGACGTCTTCTTCTAATATGAGGCTGTTTCATCTTTACTGAAAATCTGTTGTTTAGTGTAGCCACCTTCATTCATTAGCTCTATCTTCTGGATAACTTGCTACAGCTTCCACGTCAGCACTCACTGCTTCACCTTGTACTTTTATCTTACAGAGACGGCTTCTTTCCTTAAAGCTCATGAACCCACTTCTGCCAGCTTCCAACTTTTTTCCCGCAGCTTCCGCACCTCTCTCAGCCTTTATAGAATTGAAGAAAGTTAGGGCTTTGCTCTGAATTAGGCTTTGACTTAAGAGAATGTGGTAGCTCGTTTGATCTTCTATCCAGACCAGAACTTTCTCCATTATTGCTTTCTTATCATTCATGTGTTCACTGGAGTAGGTCTTTTAATTTCCTTCAAGAACTTTTCTTTTACATTCACAGCTTGGCTAACTGGGATAAGAGGCCTAGCTTTTGGCCTCTCTCAGCTTTTGACGTGCCTTTCTCACTAAGCCTAATTGTTTCTAGCTTTTGATTTAAAGTGAGAGATGTGTGACTCTTTCCCTTGGACATTTAGAGGCCACCGTAGGGTTATTCATTGGCCTACTTTCTATCCTGTTGTGTCTCAGGGAATAGACCCAAGGAGTAGGAAAGAGATGGGGAATGCCCAGTTGGTGGAGAAGTCAGAACACACACAACATGTAGGGATGAAGTTTGCTGTCTTACGTGGGTGAGGTTTGTGGTGTCCCAAAACAATGATGATGCTAACATCAGAGATCCTTGATTACAGATCACCATGACAAACATAATAATAGTGAAAAAGTTGGAAATATTGTGAGAGTTACCAAATTGTGACACAGAGACACAAAGTGAGAAAATGCTGTTGGAAAAATGGCATGAACAGCCTTGTTGGATGCAGGGTTCCCACAAACCTTCAACTTGTGAAATCCCCAGTGTCTGTCAAGTGCACAATAAAATGAGGTGTGCCTGTATGGTAATTATGGTCCCTTTTTAGTAGTAAAAAAGGGAAAAATAGGAAGAAAGTTAAGCGTTTTGTGCAAAAGAGAAACACGGGAAGGATTAACCCAGAGACCGGTGAAATAGTTATCTGTAAGGAGTGGGGCAGGGGTGGGGCTGCGGGGGGGCAGAGTGGGGAGGATAAGGATGGAAGTCAGACCTCTCTGATGATGTTTTTATATAGTTGCAACTTTTGAACTATGCAAATATTTCACATATCCAAACAACAGAATTAAGTAAAAAATGATTTAAAAAGCAAACCCTAAAATTGAATACAAATAGAAACAAATGAACCTAACAAATTCATAGCATCCTCACCCCAAAATTAATTTACATAGCTTATAAACATTATTCTGACCATACAAACTTAGAGGGAAATGTACTAAGAATCATAACCTGCAAAGAGATCTTTATACTTAGCAATTTGTTGTTGTCAGTAGCACTTTGTGTGGTAATTCTGAAATTATTTTGTGTGTGATACAGGATAGAACAAATGAGTAACTATATTAGATTTTGGGGAGCCAGTGTTCGTGGGAGATATAAATATGGAGCTTTGAATTCGAGTTGGAGGCATAAATGTGAATTCACAGATTTTTAAAAGTATATTTTCTATCGCAGTCCGTGGAAAGGGCTTAGAAGCAGTGATGCCCTCGTAAGAGTAAACATACTTGGTGCCCAAATTTGGTTTCCAAGTACTATCTCCTACTGAAAGGAGCCAGTGTTCCTTACAAGAATTCCTGATTCCAGAACATGGGGCAATGACTTCTTAGAACCTTTTATATCGGAAAGCAAGAAGAACTCAAACGGATGGGGACATGTCAAAAGACCCTAGGAGCCCACTTGAAGGGTTATCGCAGATAACACAGAAAAGATAATCTGTTGGTGCATAATGATGCTTACCAAAAAAACTACCCCAATACAAAGAAAAAACAACAACAGAGGGACGGAGTATAAAGTCCTTTACAGCAGAAACATAGCTAAACATGTAGAAGGAGTGATAATGATTGTGCTGATAATTGAGTCAAGCAAGGATCATCACTGGACATTAAAACCATTGAGTAAAAAGACTGTAGGTGAAGAGAATGTTTACATGGTTTTAAGGCATCACCCTACTAATTATTTATGCATTGCAAGGAGAAAGATATATTTTTATAGTGGAGGGATCTGGCACGCTCACCCTTATCTACATGATCAACTTTAGCATTACCTGTATTGGGACAAACTGACGTGTCTCTGGATGTGATGTAATGAGGCAAACACAATACCATCTAGATAGTACTTACGCCAAAAATGCTTCACTTAAATCTGTTTGTGAAGTATGAATCAGATCCAAAGTGTGTGCATTCTATAAGACATCGGTCCTGCAAATGTCCTTTTCATAAAAGAAATAACAGTGGTGGGAACATTCTAAAATGAAGGAGACTAAAGAGATATGACCACGTATGCAGTATGTCTACCTTGAGAGGGTCGTAGAGACAGAGAACTCTCTCTCTATTTAAGGCTGCACGTTTTGGGAATAATTAGAGAAATTTGAATATGAACTATATATTAGGCAAGAGGGAATCCTAACAACTTTCTCAGATGATATACTATTAAAAAGAATGGCTTCTCCATTGTTTAAAAACATGTGAAATGGATTCTGTTATTGTGAAAACTGGCTAAACATTGAACAGCCCTGAAAGCATATAGTCATAAAATTAATTTATCAAATTAGTCAGGGATTTCATGGGATTATCTTTTAAGTGTCCTGCTGCAATTTAAGTATTTGTAGGCATCCAGTCTGCACGTCTGTGTGTAGGGGGTAGTGCTTGATGATTGCATTTTATTGCTACTGTGCCATGATCAAGCATGATGAAATAATTTTATATGTAGTGAACATTTTTTTTTAATTTTTTAACGTTTATTTTTGAGACAGAGAGAGAGCATGAATGGGGGAGGGTCAGAGAGAGAGGGAGACACAGAATCCGAAACAGGCTCCAGGCTCTGAGCTGTCAGCACAGACCCCGACGCGGGGCTCGAACCCACGGACCGCAAAATCATGACCTGAGCCGAAGTCGGCCGCTTAACTGACTGAGCCACCCAGGCGCCCCAGTAGTGGACATTTTTTATAAATGCTATCTAGTAAAATGTTTCATTTTGTTATACTCTGGCAAGACACAACTTTTTAAACTTTTAAGAGAAAGTAAGATATTGGCAGTAGTTCTGTGAAAAGTCTGGAAGTGTTATTAACGCAGTTATCTTTATTGAGAAATATCTGTACTTTGCCTTTCTCAGAATTTGAGGCCACCTAAATGAAGACATAAGAAAAGGAATTCAGAAAGAAAAGTTGAGGAAAATAAAAAACACATATATGCCGGTTGATTGCAGTGCTGATTAAGGATCAATAAAATTGTGTGAAAAGGGAATCACAGTAATAAAGTACGCAATTCTTAAGGATCAGAAAGGCTACTAAGATCCAGTTTTTACCTGAACTAAATTCTTTTAAAAAATTATGTAGCTTACTAAATGAAATACATTTATTGATGTTACTTACATTGAGCAGCTACGGTCTTACAGCAAAAGTAGGTGTATGATCGTTTCTTATAGCAGCTGGCATAACATTAAGGAGCAACAAATTACTGAAGCTAATTGTTAAAGGGCTAAACTGTAGCCTTCTGATGATCCACCTTGATACAAAGAGACGACATAGAATGCTAGGAGATTGGATGGCTCTTAGAGTCTCTGAAAATAATTTCCCTCGATTTAGTTTTGTGACGTAGTTGACAAAATCCTGCCATGCCCTGAAAAACAAGAGAGTCATATTCTATACTGTTGGTTAAAGGAAGGCATATAAGTACCGGAAAACAAGGGATACAATTGAGATTTTCTTACTTAAATTTTCCCGTTTTCTTTTAAAGATGAATTTCTTTCTTTTTTTTTTTTTAAATGTTTTATTTATTTATTTTGAGAGAGAGTGTGTGTGTGAGCAGGGGAGGGGCAGAGAGAGAGGGAGAAAGAGAATCCCGAGCAGGCTCCACACTGTTAGCCCACACAGAGCCTGATGTCGGGCCTGAACTCACGAACTGTGAGATCATGACCCGAGCTGAAATCAAGCGTCAGACGCTTAACCAACTGAGCCAGTCAGGTGCCCCTAAATTTTCTTATTTAAATTGTTTTCAGTCTGCTTAGGTTTCTTTCACGGAAGTTAGTAATCATGTTCTAAGGGCAAATTGGTGAGCAAGGGGAGCATCTGGGTCGCTCAGTTGGTCCGGTGTCCTACTTCGGCTCAGGTCATGATCTCAACACTTTGTGAGTTTGAGCCCCACTTTGGGCTCTGTGCTGACAGCTCGGAGCCTAGAGCCTGCTTCTGATCCTTTGTCTCCCTCTCTCTCTGACCCTCTCCCGCTCATGCTCTGTCTCTTTCGAAAACAAATACACTTTAAAAAATTTTTTAAAAATTGGTGGGCAAGGAATGCTGCTTTGTGGGCAGAAGGATTTACTGTGGACTGGCCCTTCTATCAGACTGTAACCACCGTCACACATTGTTCAAAACTGATAACCTATTAGCTACTCAACTTTGCTTAATAAAGGGTAGTTATGCATGCATAAAATATGCATATTTAATTAGCAAGTCAGTAGTGATATTTCTGTATGTGACCAATTTCTGTAATAACAACATCTTTCTGTTTTCACCAGGTGATAACTAACGGACAATTAATAAATAGTGAGAAATGGTCTCATTTGAAAGACATGACATTCCCACTCAATATTGCTGTAATGTTAGATTTATAAATATAGATATCAAGAGTATGTCACTAACGCTAATAACCTACTTTGAGCAATATTCAATCTCATTAAATTCCTGTAAAACAATCAAATAACTTAGATATCTATTTGAAATGAAAGTAAAGCGTTAATCAGTGAGATGGAGCTAATGTAAAATACCTCTCGGATAAAGAAAGTTTCAGTCTTAGTCTTGATTAAATGATAAATAGTGTGGGAGAATTAAAGGTCCTTGGGAGTGATGAGCACTAAAGATAAAAATGTACTGAGTAACCAGTTGATGTTCAACCTCAAATATTTAACTGGGGAATTGGATTTGGGACATTAAGCACTAAGAGGCCACTGTGTTTTTAAGGGGGAAAAGGAAACAGGATTTAATTACCACTGAAATGTGGAGAGAAAAAGAGAAAAGTTAATGCGGTAGATAAACTGATGGTTCTTTTAAATAAAGGTTATTAAATTCGATGGGCACTAATTATAACTATAAAAATGGTCCAATGACATTGTCTTTAAGGAAATGTCTGCAGTCATAAGAGAGGGAGAACTGACCCTGTTCATGTGTACGTGAACATTTCCCTTCCCTTTTCTTCTAACCGTAGCATTGTATTGCAGATTATCAATTCAGAGACTGGGGAATTAGGCACACCCAGAGGGAGTACGCATTTAGTTGCCAGCCATGTTTTGTCACCTTCTCTTGTGGTCTAAGCCCTTACCTGGTGATGAGCTCCATATTCTGTACTTTCTCAGCTGAATTGCTATTAGCATTCATCAGATCAAGACACATAACACTGTATTTTAAAACCTGAATTCTACTGTTCAAACAAATCATAAATTATTGAAGACAGAACTCGTAAAACACAGTATATCTGGTAGTAAGAAATAACATAATTTAACAGAAAATAAAATTGTAATGCTTTTTTCTCTAATTTCAGAAGATCTTTCCAATTGCCGTTATGAGTGTTAAAATATAGAACATTTTAAAAAATATTTTTGAGAGAGAGAGAGAGAGAGAGAGAGAGAGAGAGGACATAAGTAGGAAGAGGCAGAGAGGGAGAGAGAATCCCTAGCCGTCTCCTTGCTGTCAGCACCGAGCCCGATGCAGTGCTCGAACTCACGAACATTGATATCATGACCTGAGCTGAAATCAAGAGTCAGGCTCTTGACCGACTGAGTCACCCCAGTGCCCTGAAATATAGAACGTTTTTTATTAAAGGCTATTTGTTAGGAGAAAAATGTTGAAATTTAAATATAAATAGTTTTTTTTGAAGGAAAGATGTCCAGGTCCACAACTAAGTATTTTAGGCATGCTTTAGAGACTAAGCAAATACTTAAAAGCCTGAAAATGATTCTTAATAATATTGTTAGAGTGCAGTTTTATCTTACAGTGGAGTGAATTCAGAATTTAGCACGTGAAGTGAAAGTCTTACATAATCAGAATTTCCCCTAGAAATCGCTTATCACCTGTAAAGTGTATATGTTTGTGTATGCAGTTCTGGATCAATGTAGAAATGTATAAATATATAATGCAATGAAATATAGCTTATAATAAATATATCACATATATACTTATGAGATTTTCAGTTATGTAAAGTGATTTTGTTATTTTTTAAAAAATGTTTATTTTTGAGGGGGAGAGAGAGAGAGAGAGAGTGAGCGAGCGAGCAGGGGAGGGGCAGAAAGAGAGGGAGAGAGAGGATCTGAAGTAGGTGCTGAAGTCAGACACTTAACTGACCGAGTCACCCAGACACCCTGATTTTGTTATTTTATGTCAAGCACCTGGTTGAATTCAAGTAAATGTAGGGGGGGCGGTGGGGAGAGAGAGAGAGAGACAGATACAGGTATAAATTATACAGGTACACAATATGTATATTTGAGTAGAGATATCAAAGAACTTCCGTATCTTTAGTTGATTTGTACTAATATGATGTAAATCAAACTAGTTTGGCATTTGAGCATCCTTAAACACAAAGTCTTAAAATGGATACACTTTTTATTTTTTTCTGGCAGCCAAAGAGTGGGAATGTAGTTAACGACTTTTAAGTGCGCAAAACCAAATCTCTGCTCTTTGTGACACATTTTGGAGCTGGTGTTGCAGGGAGCTGGACAGCATTTCTGAGGACGCTGCTTCTTATAACAACCAGTTGTGTTTTCCAGGGTAATGGGTAAGGCAGGCTAAGGCTGGACAGAATGCATCAAACTCAAGTTCAGTGCTGTTAGTGTAATGAGAAATACAGAGAAAGTTACACATTTCGCGTTGTATTCTAATTGTAGTCACAGCACCGGTTAGATGTATGTTTGATACACATTTTGCCAGCACATGTTTTAAAAAGTCTCTCTTCAAATCTGGTTATAGAAGTATGAAATTGACGGTAATCATTTCTCTACTTACTGTCTCACCCCGGCAGATTATATTCAGCACCTGGCTATGATGACTTCTGCGTAATAAAGGCTCATAAATGTTTGCTGGATGAATGAATATTGTTGCGTACTTTATTTTGCAACATAATGCTCTTGTTACATGGTTTGCAAAAATACGTATATTAATGCCTATAGCTCTTAGAGAGGCTCCAGCTCTTTTTGTGGCCTGTGTGTATTTACTCATTGAATCAGTATTCTCTGAGGGGCTTCTGTCTGCTAAGTCTTCGAGATTCAAGGCAAATAAAGCAAGTCCCCTCTCCTCAAGGAGCTTCCTGTCTAGCTAGAGGATGGAGCAATGAATCCAGCATTACGGCAGATCTGGTGGCAGTTGCCTGGTTACGCGTGTGCAGTTCCTGAGGGCAAGTGCAGAGTTCTTGTGGGAGTGTGGCAGATGCGACCGCAGAGCTAAGCAAGCATCGCTGATAAAAACTTCCGTGTTCCAAGCATAGACCTTGGGAGTTTATCCTGATAGCTGTGGAGAGTTGAAAGTGTGTTCATGCGATTGGACTTAGACATAGAAAGCACATTCTGTCTGCAGTGTGGAAGATGGACTGGAAAGGAAGATGGACATTTTAGAGACAAAAGCCTGTTTTAGGAGGGGTTACAATAATCCTAGGGGAAAGCGATGAAGGCACATAATACGACACTGTTCCTGAAAATAACCAAGAGGGGCGGGAATGGGAATAGGTGAAGCGGTAGAATTCACAGGACTCTGGTGAGTAGAGAGTCACGGAGCTGAATGAGAGAGAAGTCTAGGTAGATGATGGCGAGCCAGTCTGCTTCCCTCTCGCGATCTTCTCTAATGTCATACTTGCTTGGCAAAACCACAACCCTGTTTAAAATCTACTTCTGCCTACTCCTCATGTACTTCCAAGAAACCGTATATGGCTGGAGGAAAACAAAGTGCTGAATAGGCTTCACAAGAAATTTATGAACCTCAAGTTGATACTTCCTGCTCACTGGTAATCATACCATGCTTTCCCCTCAAACCTTCAATACCTTCTTCGTCCCCTAATTCCCAGCTCACAATTTTATATCCTACTTTATTCCTGATGGAAGTAATCAGAGGAGGATTTCCACAAACTTTCAGTGCCACATCTACCCAGCCGTCAGGGTTTGGGTCCACGTGTTCTGCATTCTTGCCTGTTGTCCTAAATCATGGTAAGCTGTCCGCTACACTCGATTCCATTTCCTCCCATCTCCTTGAGGACTCAATCCTAGCAATCTCCCCTCTCTTATCATCAGCAGTGTTTTGCTTTTTACATCAGCCCACAAACATCCTGTTATTTCTCCCATCTTAAAGAATTGTCTTGACCCCCTACTTTTTCCATCTGCCCTGCCCAATTTCTTTGTTCCCCTTTGTAGAAAACACTTGAAACTGTTACCTATACTTGCTGCTTCCAATCCTGCTCCTCCTATTTTCTCTTAAACCCACTTCAGTCAGGCTGTTAACCCACTACCGCTCCAGTAGAACTGCATGAGGCAAGGTCACCAATGAGTTCCAATTTGCTCGATCTAATGGCCAGTCCTGCTTGTCCAGTCAGCAGCACGTGGTACAGATGATGACTCTCGATACCCTCTCCTCACTTCATTTCCAGGACAACAGCCTTTTGGTTTTTCTCCTGCCCTCACAGTCACCTTTGCTGGTTTGTCTTCTCCCTGGCTTCAGTGTTCAGGTGTTCTAGGGCTCAATCCTTGATCTTCATTTCTTCTCTGCCTCTATTTATTCCCTGGTGAGGTTGCTGTTTCAGGTTTTAATAAAACTTACATTTCCCAGTCCAGTCTTCTTTCCCCAAATTCCAGACCACGTAATCAATTGCTTCTTCTATATCCTACCTTGATGTCATCTCAAATATAACACATCCAAAACAGAACTGAACTTTACCCTCCTCCCCAAACCTGCTTTACCAAACAAAGCTTTCCACGTGTCAGTTAATGGCTGTTCCTTCCAGTTGCTTAGATCAAAAACCATGCATCATCCTTGAGGTTTTTTTCTTCTTCTTTCTTTCTTTCTTTTTTTTTTTTTTTTTCCTCTCACCAACCCATGATTAATCAGGAAACCATACTGGGTCTGTTTTCAGAATATGTGCACAATACGTCAAGAATCCTACCACTTACTTCCATGGCTGCCATTTGGGTATGAACTGTGAGAACTGCTAGATACCCACCTAAATTCATTCTTCCTTTCTTTAGAAACCTGGTTGGACTAAATCTCTCCATCTTCATCTATATGACAGTTCTCTTGTGGAATAGAAGTGAACTTGAATGCCAGATCCGTTAAACCTTCCCATCTAAGTTCCTCTGTGTTATGTTCCTTTCTGCTTGGATTCAGATAAAAACAGGGGATCTCAAAAAGATGGTGGCAAAGCTAAAAGATGGAAGCTGCTTGGATGTTGGTGTTCCTCACCTGAATACTAATCCACTAGAGATGTTACACAAGCAAGAAATAAACTTCTGTTGTGTCTAGTTGGTATATATTTAAGCCAATTTGTCATCATAAATTATTCTGCCCCAACATACAGTAATCTCTCAGTTGTGTAACTGAAATAGTCCTTAACTGATCTTTCCCCTCGTAGTCTGCTCTCATCACAGAAGTTTCCTTTTAGAACTTCAGTCAGATCTCGTCACTTTTCTACTCAGAGCCGTGCAGTGGCTCCCCATTTCACCCAGAGTAAAAGCCAAGTCCTTACAAGGGCTTCTGAAGCCCTGTATAATCTCCCCATCCACTTTATTTTTTTTTGTGCGTACCTCCTACTGTTTCCCTGTCTCTTCTTCTCTAGCCCATCCTGCTTCAACCAGACCAGCCTTCTTGTTTTTCTCTCTGTTATCCTTTTTTAGTTCAGTCTATTAATAAAAGAAGAAACTAATATCAGGAAGCTGAATAACTGGTGTTTAGCAAGTCACTGAGTAGTAATTACAGAGCTTTAAAAAAACCCCTGTAAGTACGTTTTCTTCATTGAATTTGTGAAATCTGACAGTAAATAGAGAAATAACCTATTTGGCATGCTGAAGGTTAGTGGTTTTCTTGGCTAAGTCTAAAGTACAATGAAAAGGAAGCTGCATTCTTAGCACTTTTCACTTTGATCTAAATATCATCAAGAATGCTACAGAATTGAGGAGGGCAGCAGGTACCTAGAAGTTTATCTTACTGTTAATGGAGGATAAAAAATTAAACAGTCTTTGTAAGTTCTATAACATTTCTGATCTCTTTTTTCTCACTTCTTCCCTAGAAGTCATTTCCAGCCATGTAGTTATTTGATGTGTACTTACTCCTCCACTATGCTGGCACTGTTTTTTTTTTTTTTTTAAGTTGTTGTAAGTTTAAATTATTATGGCTTGTTGAAGCTTAACTATTACCCATGTTGATATTTTCTGTGGTATAAAGTGCAGTCCAAAAAACCTAGTAATTTAGAAAATGTAGTGAAAAAAAATTGTACTTCAGTGGAAAACTGTGCGTTGTTTACATGTAGCACATCCTTCCGGGTTATCCAGTTCCAGTCTTGTATGTATGTATGTATGTATGTATGTGTGTATATTTTTGTTTATTTATTTGGGGGGGGGGAGAGAGAGAGAATAAGTGGGGGAGGGGCAGAGAAAGAAGGAGAAACAGAATCTGAAGCAGGCTCCAGGCTCTGAGCCATCAGCACAGAGCCTGATGTGGGACTCGAACCCATGAACTGCGAGATCATGACCTGAGACAAAGTTGGATGCTTAACTCACCGAGCCACCCAGGCGCCCCTCCATTTCTAGTCTTTGATTGTCCTTGAGCGGTTGTAAAATTCCTCCTCCTGTTCTTCCTCTCACTTCCTTCTCCCTTTCCTCCTGCCTGACTAATACAGGAAACTAAAATAGATCCAAAGTTAGAGTACTGAGTGACTTACTAATTCGGAATCTACCATTGTAGGAAACAAATACCAAATGTGTATTTTTCTCCCTTTTCCCCTCTTCTATGTCTCTAAACAACTGAGCCACTTTGAAAAACAATGCAAAACAAAATCTTGACACTTGTAAACATTTGTACTTTGTGTGTAGACTTTACATATATACTCTAGACTGCTGCCTGAAAAAAATAGTAAATATTTGGCCAGGGTTCTGTTATTTCTTACAATTTCATATATGTATACCCTAACTTTTACAAGCATCATATAGACTTCCAGACTAGGTTTAAAGTACCTGCCTCCAAGTACTATTTTTACAGTGGGAACAAGAAAGAGATAATGATTTTCTGTAACTTCTAACCAGGTCAATACCACTGTTAGAAAAGAGCAGGATTAAACATTTTGGAAATTTTCTGAATTTTCTGCTTCACTGTTCTCGTGACATTGCCTTCAGAATTACATGTTCTTTAAATTTGAATTTAAATTAGAAAAATTTGTGGGTGGGGGAACAACTGTTCTGATTTATAGTCATGGGATAAAGTTGCCTTAGTGAAAAAAACTAATCTGAAAGGTCAGTCTATAACGTTGTAGGGGAGGAGGGGGGGGGGAATTAACATTTATAATGCTTTTAGTGTTTATTTCTACAGTTTCCAGATTTCCTTTGGAGAGCAAGAAACATATATTAAACAAGCTCTTCTTATTTTTGTGGAAAATAAGATAAGAAATAAGACTTCTTTAATTTGAAAGAGTGTGATTGGTGAATTTGATTAAAATGTTTTACATATGAAGAAAATAGTTCTTGGTGGCTGAGTGGCTCAGTCAGTTGAGCATCCAAATCTTGATTTCAACTCAGGTCATGATCTCAGGGTCATGGGATCAAGCCCTCCATGTGGCTCCGCACTGTGTGTGGAGCCTGCTTAAGATTTTCTCTCCCTCCCTCTCTCTCTCTCTCTCTCTCTCTCTCTCTCTCTCTCTCAAATTATATGTATATATACGTATACATATATATCTATATGTATATATCTGTATATATATATATACGTATATATATGTATACGTATATATATGTATATATATGTAAAGAAAATATATAACACTGTATATTTTTTTTTTAATTTTTTTTCAACGTTTTTTATTTATTTTTGGGACAGAGAGAGACAGAGCATGAACGGGGGAGGGGCAGAGAGAGAGGGAGACACAGAATCGGAAACAGGCTCCAGGCTCCGAGCCATCAGCCCAGAGCCTGACGCGGGGCTCGAACTCACGGACCGCGAGATCGTGACCTGGCTGAAGTCGGACGCTTAACCGACTGCGCCACCCAGGCGCCCCATATAACACTGTATATTAAAAAATAATCATTAAAAAAAGAAAAAATAGTTCATTAGTTACAAAACTACAGTAAATGTTAATGTAACAAATTCCATTGATGTTTCAAATATTGTAAAATGGCATCTACTATTTATTGAATTCTTGTACTTTGCACTTTATGTCATATTTAATAATGGTAGATTAATCTAAAACTTTCTGTCTCTGAGGTATGACAGCCAAGCTACAAAGCATTTTATGAACATCTTTTATTTTTAGTTGGAATCTTTTTTGTTCCCCTTGTTTGCCATTTTTCCTACCCATGATATGGTATCATGAAAAAAATGTTAACTAAACAGAAAATTAGAGAAAGCAAAGCAAATAATTCAACATAAGTACTAATTTAAAATCAGGTCTTACTTAGTCATATTGATGTCAGACTGTAAAAAGTCCCTCAACTACTATTATGAACCTTATTTTTTTTAATTATTTTTTTAGAAACTTAGAAGCTTATGCTTATACAAATGTTTGTATAAGCATATAAATACATTTCTATTATTGCATATGACATTTAGATTCCCAGTTTGATGTATTTGAAAGTAAATCAGTTGGGATCATTAATAATCATTACTTATATTACTAACCCTTTTTTATTTGATTATGTATCAGAGTAATGCTATCCTATGAGTTTGAAGAGACAATTCCAGCTCACCACCTAAGTATTGACATCTTAGACATCAGCAAAAATCTAAATGCTGTTGTAGGGAATGAAAAACTTCTCCTTTATCCTCTTAGGTTCAATGCCTGGGGGCAACAAATCGAACTGATGAAAGAGAGATTAACAGTAGAAAAGTTCTGGGGAGGCTGGGTGGCTCAGTTAGTTAAACGTCCAGCTCTTGATTTTGGCTCAGTCAGGTCAGGATCTCAGAGTTCGTGGGATGGAGTTCTGCTTTGGGGTCTGTGCTGACAGCCTAGAGCCTGCTTGGGATTCTCTCTCTCTCTCCGTCTCTCTCTGCCCCTCCCCTGCTCGCTCTCTCAAAATAAATAAACTTAAAAAAAAAAAAAGCAAAACAATACAACAGGTCTATTTCATATGCACACAGGAGGAGGGGCTCACAGCAGGTAATTGAAAACCCCAAAGAGGCAGTTTCACCCAGTGGCTTCTATACCACTTGAACAAAGGATGATAAAGTGTGCTGAAGAGACCAGACAGAAGTGTTTTGGGCTTTAGAGGGGTTAGGGTGAGTTGTGGGAAGGGGACTGGGAAATGTTTAGTAAATAAGGGTTGTTTGGTAAGGTTTATTATGCAGACTCAAGTCATCTCAGATGATAAGAGTTGTTCCCCGAGTCATTGTGTTCTTCTCTCCCTGTTATCTCTTCCTTGTTGTAAAGCTATCCCCTCCCTTTACAAAGGGAAATTTATGCCCTGCCTTGAGTTGGAAAGGGGGCAGGCTAATTGTTTCTTCCATGCTGTTTCTTAATTGCCTTCAGTGCAAAATAATCCTTACCCTAAAATGGCATGTTCTGAACCCCTTCACTATCTAGATAAGAGCGAAAAAGAATTAGTTTAAACTTGTTTTATTTGATATTTCCATTATAGAAATGCAGACAAGGTGCAATGGGTTTGTCAGTTTTATTTTGGGCTTGTTGTATATTTTAACAGTAATATTAATCATCCTAAGGAAGTTACCTAATTTCCTTTAATTCAAAAAATCTTTGAGTAAAGCAAAATAATTATTCAGCAATGTAAAACCTAATCACTTGTGTTACAAAGATGACTATTTAGGCAATCAGTGGAAGCTTATTGTGCATTTAATGTAGGACATAATCACTGTTTGTCTTGGGTTGTAACACCATTGGATTGGTACACCATTTATGGCCACCAGTTCCTCAGCCACGCCACTTTGTACTTGTTGAGAATGTTCATCCATGAGTAGGGTGCATTCAAGAACTTTCCTTTCATTTTACTTCATTCCCATAGGCTTGATAAAGCGCTTTTACCTTCAGCCAAAGATCTTACGATTTGAGGGACTCCATTGAGGGAATAGATCCTGATGTGTCCAAGACTCTAATATTAAATTACACAAAAGTTAATCTTGATTTCTGTTTTTTAAAGGTGATATCGGCTATATCAGCAATGCATGAATGCATTCTTCGTTTAAAAATTATATTACAGGGGTGCTAGGGTGGCTTAGTCGGTTGAAGATCTGACTCTTAGTTTTGGGTCAGGTTTTGATCTCAGGGTCATGGGATCGAGCCTCATGTTGGGCTGTATGCGGAGCATGGAGCCTGGGTTAAGATTCTCTCTCTCTCTCCGCCTCTGCCCTTCTCCCCCACTTGTGCTCACTCTCTCTCCAATAGAAAAAATTTTAATATATAAAAAAGAAAAACAAAATTATATTACAGATAATACTAAAACCTCTCTTTTGCCTTTCTAATGGGCCTATCAGTTCATTTCCTCCCCAACTGTCCTGGAAGGAAACCACTGGAACTTGGTATATATTTTTCCACAACTCTATATATCTATGAACACATATTAAAGCATTACATGTAAATGTGCTTTTCCTAAATGGTGTCATACTGTATAATTATTTCCTAACTTATGTTTGTATTTAATGGTTTGTCTTGGTGACTTCTTCATGTTAGTCCCTGTAGAGCTAGCTACACATTCCTCCAAGCTGTGCATTTACTATAAATCAGCTTACTTATTCCTCTATTGGTGTATATTGGCATAAATATATTTATTTTCATTTTTAATTTTTTAGTAAAAATTTTAAAACGTTTGTAATTTAATTTTTTAATTTTTTCTTTTGAGACAGAGAGAGAGGGCACAAGTGACCAAGGGGCAGAGAGAGAGAGAGAGAGAGAGGGATAGAATGAGAGAATCCCACAAGGGGCAGAGAGAGAAGGATGGAGAGAGAGGGATTGAAGCGGGGCTCACCTGGGGCTCGTGCTCACCCGACATGGGGCTGGAGCTCATCCAAAGCACGGTACGAGTTCACCCGACGTGGGACTCAAACTCATGAACTGTGAGATCACAACCTGAGCCAAAGTCAGTTGCTTAACAACTGAGCTACCCAGGCTCCCTATTTTTTATTTTTTTATTTTTTTAAATTATTGAAGTGTAATTGACATAGAATGTCATTAGTTTCAGGTATACAACATATTGATTCAGCAAATCTGTAGGTTACTCGGTGCTCAACACAATAAGTGTAGTCACCATCTGTCACCATACAACCTTACTACAATATTATTGACTACATTCCCTGTTATCTCCATGACTTATTTTATAACCGGAAGTTTGCACCTCTTTATCCCCTTTATCTATTTCACCCATCCCCTCCCTTTTGTTCCCCTCTGGCAACCATGAATTTGATCTCTGTGTTTAAGAGTCTGTTCACTTTGTTTTTTAGATTCTGTTTATAAGTGAAATCATATGGTATTTGTCTTTGACTTATTTCACTTTGCATAATATCTCCATATTATTACAAATGGCAAGATCCCATCCTTTTTTATGGCTGAGTAATTATATATATGTGTGTGTAACTATATATATATATATATATATGAATATGCTTTAATTATATTTATATATATAAGTATTATACTATATAATTATTATACATAATTATATATATATATATATATATATATATATGCTTTAATTATATATATATATGCTTTAATTTGCCACAAATACAAAATGCAAAATTTTGAGTTAGGTTGTGGACATTTTCATTTTCACAAATATCTTTTTTTTTTCTTCCCAAATAGGTTGAAAACAGACCAAAGTATTATGGAAGAGAGTGAGTATGGATTATGAGAAAAAATTTTATAGATTGGAATATGTAAGAGAGGCAGGTAAATGGATGCTTTTAGTAAAAATAAAAGCAAGATGAAGGAGGTATTCAAGTTTGAGTGAGTTAAATTGTTTTTTTCATTAGAAATAGAATTCTTCTAATTAGTGAAAATATGGAAAATAAAGATAAGTGTAGAGAAGAAAATAGCATGGAAAAATGTATATATGGAATGATGTTAAAATACAGATGCAATTCATATAGATAAGTAATACTAGATGTGTATGAGGAAAATGGATATATTTGTGTGTGTATGTATATATTAAGTGTATCAATACATATTCACATATGTATGTACAGTGGGATGGGTGGCTTTTTGTAACACTTTTCTTTATTGTCCAAATTTTCTAAAAGTGAATTTATGCTGTGCAGAAATAACTAATGTTCACAATTTGAAATATTACCTTCTGAGGCTCTGTCTTCCTAATGGTTTTACAACAATTAGGTATTACAATTTTACAGCCTGATTTTTCCACTTAATATTAATGAGCATTTTTCTATTTTATGAAAAATGTAATAATTTTTAAAGTCCTGCTAATTTTTCTGAGTATATATATAAAAAAGAGAAATATAGGCCTTTGGAAAGAAAAATAAAAATCACCTAAAAATGAAGAATCCCATCATTCTTCAAATAAAATCATTTGTTTTTCAAGACTTATGATCGTATCAGATAAACAGTGATGTATATAGCAAATATTTTAAATGTTTTCAAAATTCTAAGTTTTCAAGACTTTTGTGACTAGAACACAGACACATAAGTTGGGGAGAGCCACTGCTGGTTTTTATAGTTGTACCATGATTTCGTCACTTTGCTGCTTCTGGCATTTAGTTTGCTTTTAAACTATATTATTAAAAATAACACCATCAGAAACATCTTAGCGCATAAAGCTTTTTCTGGGGTTGAAATTTTGGTTCAACTGATATGAACAGTTTTACAGTTCTTTAAATACCCTTGTTGTCAAGTTCTTTTCCAAAACTTGTGTCCTTTAATGAGATTTTCTTTTAAATTAATTGAGTTTTTAAAAACAAATAAATACTAAATTTTACTAATTTGATTAATTAATGTCATTTAAACGTAAAACAAAATGCCAGTATGCTAATCTAATGGAATGTGCAACTACCAGGGATTGGTTACCATCTTCTTGCCTCCAGCAGAGTCTGATGGACCTGGTTCTGAACGACTGAGGAATATATGGAAATAAGAAATTCCTGGAGTCTCCTTTCAGACCTAGCTGCCCTGATTGTTATGACTTGAACATTTGTATCATGAACTGTTTTAAGACTTGAATTGAGAAAGACAGAACTGTTCCCCCGAGAACGACTCCGGAAGCTCAGCACTTACCCGCTAGTATAGTTCCTAAATTATTAAGGTGCCGTTTCAGGGCCTTTTAAATGTATCATTCCATAATCAGATGACGTTTGTTTCTTTCATACCAGTAAAAACCGCGGTTTCACTCGAGCAGTCTCTCAGTTCACTTATCCTTGAATTACTGAAAGGATGTAATGTCCGTGTAAGTTCTCTGTAAATTGTAAGTCACCATACAGATACAAGGTGGTTTTTAGTTTTTAGTATTAATCAGCAGTCACCGCTAACATTTTCTTTCTTTGTCAGTGTTTCCTGTCCGAATGCTATAAATGAATCCACTGCCTTTGGGTAAAGAATGTGTTATTTATGTTTTTTTTCTTCGTGCTTTTTTTCCACGTTAATCAAAAATAGGGTTTTAGCAGGGAGCGAAAGCAAGTATTCCTGTTGTTTGCTTTTGGCTTGAGTATCCAGTGATGCAGATTATGCACATTATTGGGCAATCATGCCAATTAAGGGCAACCCAGGGTCCTGGCAGCTTGCCAACATAGACTGTGAGCCAAAATTCTGGAGCAGTGCCACTAGCGTGAAGGAAGGAAATGGGACACATTTCTGTATATTTTTTAGTACGTCCATATGGTCAGCTGGCTACATAAGAAGGAGATTGTCCTCTTGAGAGAGGTGGTTTGATCTTCCCTTAGATGGATGTGAATTTTGATTTCACAATTGTTAAATGGATTGGAGAACTACCTTGGTGCGGTTCTCATTACCGCAGAGAAGCTGGCCAGGAGCCAGGCCCAGAGAAACACAAGCAGAGTTAAACCCAACTGCTCCCCTTCAATTATATGGCAGTACTTTGTCTAGGTGGAGGGTTTTGTTTTATCTTGCTTTATTGAGAAAGGTGGAAAGCATTCAGTTTCTGAAATGACTTTTTTCTTAGATTTCACGGCATGATCTCCCGAGAAGAAGCAGACCAGCTCTTGAGTGTGGCTGAGGGGAGTTACCTCATTCGCGAGAGCCAGCGTCAGCCAGGAACCTACACTTTGGCTTTAAGGTTGGTCATGGACCTGTAATTATAACTGTGCTTCATTTAAAACCCTCTTAATAGAGGGCTTTAAATTTTAAAAGCATCCAGCATGTAATTGAATTGGTTCTTGTTTTCTTGGGACCTAATTACCATTTTAATAGCTTTGAGACCCTTAAAAAATTCCTCATGAATGGTAGCACTCAGTAATTAAGAATTGAAAAACTTTTAAAGCATTTTATTGTAGCTGCTTTCTTCTATTTCATCTTACCCATTCTCCCCCGTCTGCCCTGCTGTGTCAGCTCCCATCTATTTCTTGAATAAGGAAAGGAGCTAAGAAAAGATCTTTGTAACTCATAAAATTAAAGCCAATATCATTTCTCTTTGGATGGCTTTTGGCTGAAGCAGCTTTTCTTGAGAGCTCTTGGCTCTTTCCTGTCAACTAAACTTTGCCTAGTATTTTGGCTGTTCTTAGCTTATAGTACAGTGCCCAGAAACAAATATTTCCATTGACCCTGCAATAAAAACAGAACAGTAATACAGTAGCATGCTTATCCATTGGGCTTACCTTACGTCACGCCTCGACCCTCATTTAATCTTCTCAGCAACTCTAGGATATATGTACTGTCAGTATCGCCACGTTGCAGATGAGGAAACTGAGGACCTAGTGATTGAATAACTTGGCCAAGGTCATACATTTAATAATTTGTGTAGCTGATATGTGAACCCAAATAATCTGGCTTCAGAGTCTGTGTTCTTACTCACTCTACATTGCTGCCTCTCCAAAGGCCTGGAATATTTACCTGTTGTCTTTGTTCATTCATTCATCTATTCTTTCGAAAAGACTTAAAAGTAGAAACTTCCTGAGAAAAATGTCAAAGACATGACAATTTCCTTTGGTAGCCACTAGGAGAGAACAGAAAGATGATGTTATTGCTGTAATATGAGCGTGTTGAATGCTTTCTCCAATCACTTATGCCTGTTTGAGCGAGCAGGGACTGCTCTTAATTTCATCCACAAGACTTAATCTTTCTGACAAGGAGAACAATATGATTCAGTACTTTTTTGTACTGAATTCTGGATTAATTGTGTACTTGCAGAATAAAGCTCATTGCATGCGTGGAAATCGGCTTTTTATGGCAAATTATAAAGTGTAAATCCCCCTTCAATTATTTAATTATATTGTTCTTCAGGTTTACATTGTGGCATACAGGGGAAAAAAATCTGGGCTGGGAATTCAGATAGTTATTTTATTACCACTAAATGAACTAAAGACTGATTCGGCATAAATCATACAGAACTTCCTAAAGTCAGTTTTTTCTTCTTTCCACTCATAACATTTTGTAATTCTAGGATTCTGCAACACCTCATTTCCAAATAGTCTGGTCATCTGTGTGTCTAGGGTAAACAAGTGTACATGTAAAGATTTATAGACCAGAATAACAAAGAAGGAAGGGTGGGGGTGAGGGGGAGACAGGTGTCTGCACAACACTCTTCTTCCTTTCCCCTTTATTGCCATCTGCCCTAAATCCCTTTGAGATCACGTAGTAAGTTACAGAACTGAATTTGAGCTCAGTCTTGCCTGATTGCCAGGTTTAGGTACTTTCCATTATGCCATTTTGCCACTCATCTTCTAGCATGGCTGTCACTCAGTTTTCACTGAAGGACATCAGTAAACACCCTAGGGTCAAGGGTTCGCTGTAGAGAAAAGTAGCACCCAAGGCCCTCAAGCTCTACCTCTTTGCCACCCTCTCACCCTCTCTCATGCTACCCCTAACTGTCATTTTTGAATCACTTTCCCTCCACTCCAGCCCAGGAAATCCTAGAATAGAGAATAGAGGAGATTAGATTGTTGGGAATGTTTTTAACTCATATGTCTTGGGGAACCCTACAGCCTTCCTTTTGTTATTGAAAATGACCATAAAATTGTCACATGGAAAAGAAATAGTAATGAGTAAAAGCGGTGGTAGTGGGAGTAGGGAATTTGTGAGTACACATTGTGAGTAATTTATATGCTAAAATATGATCTTCCTTGCTTTGAGCTAGATGTACAGCAGGGAAGTGTTAAGGAGAATATGAAAATAAGTCGTATTGATGTATCTGATAGTCCCCGTTTCAACTGGTGCTTCTCCCAATTCACAGCAGTTTGTTTTGTTTTTAACGTAATGCACTATTTCTTCGGGAACCAGTTTTATAATTTACAGGCATCAGCGTTCATTATGCTTTTACTGTGCTAACCGTGGGCCCTTAGGTTTGGAACACGTCCTTGAACGCAAGTTGCCCCATTGGCACCTCAACCTCATTGTGTCTAAAACTGAACTCACCAGTTTTACTCCCAAATATGCTGTAACATCTATATTCCCTTTGTTAGCTGATGACACTATGATTTCGTCAGTCCATAAGACTGAAACCAAGACATCACTTTTCTTTTTTCTCTTAGCTCTATTTTAAGATGTTTGTAGGCCCCGGCACTACTCCCTTTAGAGGCCCTCCCCTCATATCACACAGCAAACGCTATATCCCATATCAGATATATATTTTTTGGTGTTAAGATTGTTTAGGTTTTTTTAAAAATTAATGCTTTTAAAATTAACTTTAATTTCGAGTTTACCTTTTGTATTTGGGAGCGCACCTTTTTTTTTTTCCTTCGTATTGCATAGCTTTTCATAGACCGGAAAGCCCAAGGTACCGTGCCTGTATTATCTCATGGTTAAGAGGACTTTTCCTTCTTGCTCATCTCACACGGCCAAACCCAACAGTCTTTTATTTTTTCAGGTGTCTCAAATTTTACCCTTCTTTTTGACTTCAAGATTAGTGCCATAACTGCTTGGAAATCTCCCTCCATCCAGCTTTGTTTCCTTGAATGTGTCTTACACAGTATCATTCATGACCAGTCTTAAAACCTGCTGCAGTAGTCAGCAAAGTTGTGGTGTCGAGTGGGGCACAAGCTTTCAAAGAACATACCTCCCTCCATCGCTGGCATCTCCCCACTATCGTGGAGCCTAATCCTTCACTGATGATCTTTGTGTAGAATGTGAGGTATTACATAGGGGGACTATGTATTGTGTGTGTGCTGTCACAATACCAGTTTTCCCGTAATCAGAAAAGAGATTCCCAGTACACAGCGTGGGAGGTCTTCCGTAGTTAACATCTAACTTTCCTCTTGAGCAGCATCTTCTCCCATACCCTGTCCCAGCCTGAATTTCAGGCCAGATTTGTCTGGCTTTTTGGCCTTTGCTCATGTTGACCCCTTGGTTCCATGAAAATGATTGTTGCTCAGTGAAAGTTTTTTATACACTGAAGGCATACAGACAGGCATCCACGTGAAGGTAGAATGCTGGCCCAAGCACTAGATTATGTATCATGAAGCATGAAGTATTTCAAAGTGACTTTGGAGTTTTCTGTGTATTGATGTTGACGATGTTTAGATTAGTTACAGTTTTTTATTTTTTTTTTAATTAATTTTTTTTTTTAACGTTTATTTATTTTTGAGACAGAGAGAGACAGAGCATGAATGGGGGAGGGTCAGAGAGAGAGGGAGACACAGAATCCAAAACAGGCTCTAGGCTCTGAGCGGTCAGCACAGAGCCCGACGCGGGGCTCGAACTCACGGACCGCGAGATCGTGACCTGAGCTGAAGTCAGACGCTTAACCGACTGAGCCACCCAGGCGCCCCAGATTAGTTACAGTTTTAATGACATATGGCAAGTACCACTTATTAAAAAAAAATCCAAGATAATTTAAGGAGTTTGATTTGGAAAACATTTGTACAATTTTCATAGTTTTAGAACCAATTCTTTTTTTTTTTTTTTTAATATTTATTTATTTTTGAGACAGGAAGAGGCAGCATGAACGGGGGAGGGTCAGAGAGAGAGGGAGACACAGAATCCGAAACAGGCTCCAGGCTCTGAGCTGTCAGCACAGAGCCCGACACGGGGCTCAAACTCACGGACCGCGAGATCATGACCTGAGCTGAAGTCGGACGCTTAACCGACTGAGCCACCCAGGCGCCCCAGAACTAATTCTTTAAAAACATACGTCATTATATAATGTTTTTTACTAGAAGAAAAAAATTAGGTTCAGTGTTGTACATACAGAGTGATAAATGAAAAGGGATAGGACTAGCGCATGTTTTATATTGTCCTTTTTATTAAATGTAAACATATACAAATGAATACTTACAAGAAATATAAAAGTTATTAAATAACACGTTACTATAACTGTTACATGCTCAGCCTGTATTTTAAGAAAAGTCATTGCCTTTGGAGTCTCCTTTGTACTGTATATGCCTCCCCTATTCCTTCCTTTTGCCTCCTGTCCATCACACTAGCTAACTTACCCTGATTATCATTCCCTACCTTTCTTTTAAAAAAAAATTATTTTTAATGTTTATTTTGAGAAAGAATGTGAGCGGGAGAGAGGCGGGGGGAGTGAGGGGGGGAGGGGAGACACAGAATTAAAAGCATCTCCCAGCTCCGAGCTGACTGACACAGGGCTCCAACTCATGAACCATGAGATCAGGACCTGAGCTGAAGTCGGACATTTAATTGACTGAGCCACCCAGGCGCCTCCCGCCCCCTGCTTTTCTCTAAAGGCTTATAATTTATGTTTGTATCCTTACATAATACATTGTTTACATTTGTTCATTTTTGAACTTCAAGTAAATAGAAAACGTAGTATGTATTCTTCAGTTTTTTTTCACTCCACATTGTATTCCCGGTATTTCTTCTTACTGTAGAATATGGCTATAATTCATTTATTTTCACTGCTATATAGCCACTAAATAAATACAGTATAATTTGTTTATCCATCCTGTTATCAATGGACAGGTGGGTGGTTTCTAGTTTGGTGCTGTTAAAAACAGTCCTGCCGTGTGTAATAATCTTGTAAATGTCTCCTGGTATACATGAAGATTTTCTCTAGAATATTTACTTAGATGTAAAATTGCTACTTTTGCTTTATTAAATAATGACAGTTTTTTCCAAAGTAGTTATGCTGATGTTTATTCCACAACACTGTATGAGAATTCCTGTTGTTTTCCTTTTTGTTTTCACTTAATACCGTCAGACGTTATGTGAGTCTGATGGTATCTGCTGGTTAATTTGAATGTCTCCGATTCCAAATGAGATTGAGAATCTTTTCATGTTTATTTACTATTCACATTTTCTTTTCTGTGAAATGTGCACTCAAACCCCCTGCCCTTTCTTCTTTTGGGTTGCATGGCATTTTCCTGTTGACTCATGAAAGTCCATTTGTTCTGGATACTAATCATTGCGTTCTATATGAATTGAATTTGTCTCCTTCAAATTTGTGACTTGTCCCTTATTTCTATTTATGGTGTTTTTAAGTTTTAATTTTAGATAAAGTATATTATCCATTTACATTTAACGTAATTACTGATATATTTTGGTTTAAATATTTATTTTCTATTTATTTTCTATTTAACTTGTTTCATGTTTCTTTTGTTGATTTATTAGATAAGTCCATTTTTTATTCCATTTTTTTTCTCCCTGTTAACTTGAGCTATACATTATTTTACTGTTATTTTAATGGTTAAAAGATTAATGATTAAGATTAATGGTTAAACATGTGCCCTTGACTCGTTTATATTTAATATAAATGATGGCTTCTATCACTTTCCCGATACTGCCAGAAAATTAAGTCCCTCTAAATTCCATTTCCCTCCCTCCTACCTTTTGTCTTGTTACTTTTAGATATTTTATTTCTACATGTATCTTAAACCCTACCGTACCTTATTATTGTTTCAACAGAAAACATTTAGTCAGTATTTTTCCATATTTACTCATATTTACCCCCTCATTGTTTTTCATTCTTTCCTGTAATTTTGTGTTTTCTTAGAATTACCTTCCTTTTGCTTGAAAAACTCTTTTAGTATTTCTCTGACTGTATGTTTATTCAGGATAAATTATTTTCTGACTTTTCTAAAATTATTTTGCTTTCTGAACGAAATTTCTGACTTTTATTTCTCTGAACTTTAGTTTGGACATTTTCTATTGACCTTTCAGTTTACTAGTCCTGTATTCTGCTGTTTTTATCAGCTATTAAATCCATCCATTGAGTTCCTTGTTTCATATACTGTGTTACTTAGATGCAGAATTTTCTTTCTTTCATTCTTCTTTTTTTAAGGTTCTAATTCTCAGGTGAAATTTCCCATATTTTCCAGGATATTCTTGAGTAATGACTTATCAAAACAGTTGTTCGCTGCAAATAATGTAGAATTACATGAGTACTGCACCATGAATTATTGGAAATAGTGAAATAAGAAGGTGAAAGACTAGTGCAGACTAATATAAGTGATCATATGAAATGATCTTTTAAATATTTGGTATCTGTTTTCTCATTGCCACTGCTGTACCTGCTGATAAGGGTGCAAACAATTTCTGTATGTAGGTCTAATCCCAACACATTCAAAACTAGTTTTTTCAACAGGTTTATCTGAAAATTACATTTTTTTTAAAAATTTTAACGTTTATTTATTTTTGAGACAGAGAGAAAGCATGAACAGGGGAGGGGCAGAGAGAGAGGGAGACACAGAATCCGAAACAGGATCCAGGCTCCGAGCGGTCAGCACAGAGCCCGACGCGGGGCTCGAACTCATGGACCGTGAGATCATGACCTGACCCGAAGTCGGACGCTTAACTGACCGAGCCACCCAGGCGCCCCTGAAAATTACATATTTTTTATGGCATTGATGTGAATGCAAAAAGGTCTTTACTGTCTCAACAAATTTATAAATAATATTGTGATCCCCAGTAGCTGTTTATCTTGTCTGCATTAAGTGTACAAGAGGTGAGCCGTTGCTCAACTCTAGGACCTTACTATTATTCTTCCTAAGCTATTCATTTAATGTGGGGCACACTCGCTTGGATTCCATCCAAGAATTTTCTTAGAAATATGAAAACACGTCTTTATATCAATGTTGTGCATTTAATATGGTGTTGGGATTAAAGTTATACATTACATTGATTTATTGTGCTCTCTGATAACATTGGTTCCCTTTGATATGAACTATCCCTTTTTCTCAGTGGCCTGATGTACTAAATTTGTTCATTTTTACTGACAAGAAATATATAATCTTATGTTTGTATTTTACTAAAACTAGAAAATAACGCTGGAAGAAGAAACATTTAAAATGCTAATTATAGGGGTGGTGGGATGGCCTCAGTTGGTTAAGTGGCTGACTTCCGCTCAGGTCACACTCAGGTCATCTCTTGGTTTGTGAGTTTGAGCCCTGGATTGGGCTCTGCACTCACAGTGAGGAGCCTGCTTGGGATTCCCTCTCTCTTTCTTTCTCCGCCCCCCCCCCCCCCCCCCCCCGCCTTTCTCTCTGCCCTTCTCCCACTTGTGCTTTCTCTCTCAAAATAAATAAACAAACTTAAAAAAATAAATAAAACACTAATGATCTAATCAGGAAACTTTTCAGTTAAAGTATAGGTTGAAAGAGAAGACGGTTAGAGGGAATAAGGAATTGAGATTTTAAAACATCTGTCACAAAATATGATTGCAATTCCCTATTCTCACTGTTGGAATTTTGGAAATAGCTGTAGTAGCTTAGAGCTTGACAAACATGAGTTCCAGTTGCCTGACCTTATTATATATATTTAACCTCTCTGAGCTTTAGGTTCCTATTTGTGAAGTGGGAATTATAATCCCGCACTGGGGTCTGTACTGACAGCTCAGAGTGTAGAGTTTACTTTGGATTCTGTGTCTCATTCTCTCTCTGTCCATCCCCCACTTGTGCTGTGTCTCTGTCTCTCAAAAATAAGTAAATGTGGGGTGCCTGGGTGGCTCAGTCAGTTGAGTGTCCGACTTCGGCTCAGGTCATGATCTTGCAGTCTGTGAGTTCGAGCCCCTTATCGGGCTCTGTGCTGATGGCTCAGAGCCTGGAGCCTGCTTTGGATTCTGTGTCTCCCTCTTTCTCTGCCGCTCCCCTGCTCATGCTCTGTCTCTCTCTGTCTCAAAAAAATAAATAAATAAATAAAATAAAAACATTAAAAAAAATAAGTAAATGTAAAAAAAAATTCAAAATAGGTAAACTCTACTGGCTCAAACAATAAATTACTTAAGGAAATACCTCATATAATGAGAAATTTAGAAATGCAATAACATGGATGATCAGTATCCCAGTGATGTTATCAAGGACTTATCTTTTTGTTTTTATTCATGGCCACTCACAACATCAGCTCCAATCTCAGGCTGGCTTTCCTTGTGGTCAAAAGGTGGTTGTCAGGGCATTTAGAGTTGTATGCCTCCTTATTTATGCCTGGCAGGGGAGGACAGGGGAACTTCATTTTTCTCAGGTAGTGTGCCTTCCTTTAAGGTTGACCAGGCCTCTCCAGGTCTCCCTTTTCCATCCCTGAGCCAATAATAATATGCAGGGAAATGCTGTACCAATTGCTTGTCTAACCACATGGTTCTAGAGCTGGGAGATAGGGTCAGTCTCTTCTTCAAGATAAGGCTGGAGAGGAAGTCTGGATGACCAAACAAAATCTGGTTTTCTTTTCTTGTTTTATTTTATTTTATTAAAAAAATTTTTTTTTAATGTTTATTCATTTTTGAGAGAGTGACTGAGCATGAGTGGGGGAAGGGCAGAGAGAGAAAGGGAGGCACAGGATCTGAAGCAGGCTCCAGGCTCTGAGCTGTCAGCAGAGAACCCAACGCGGGGCTTGAACTCACAAACTGTGAGATCACAACTTGAGCCAAAGTTGGATGCCCAATGGACTGAGCCACCCAGGTGCCCCTCTTTTCTTGTATTAAAAGAAGGAAGAAGGTGGAGTGGGGAGAGAAAATGGATACCAGTTACATAATAGGACATAATAGGTAGTCATTAAAGTAGTTTCCTTGTTAGAAAGTGAAGGTCATTCTGTGATATAATTCTTCAAATCTTTCCATCCTGATCAGTCTCTTATTAAAGTAGTATATCCAATTTTAGCTTTGGTAAATAGTAAGAAAATATGGTATTAGCTCCAAAGAAAGTTTTATATGAGGCCAGGCACCAGAGTTTTGTAAATTCTGTTTTAATGATGTTCTATTGGCTATACTATTTTCAAAATTAAAAAAAAAAAAAATATTTTCCAAACTGATTTTAAAGTCAGTATTTTAAAGGTGATTGGAAAACCTAATTATGTTAATATATAATTTTAGCACAGTGAAATCCATCATACTTTGACTAATATATACCTTAAAATATTTATCCCTGGTGTGTCACAGATGTACCAAGGCCTTTTGTTAGGGACTTGGTCTTCATTGTTAAATGGGGGAATTAAAATAATCCTTCAGATAACTGGATATTCAAAAACAGTAGCGTTTTTTGAGTTTCTGTATTCTGCCAGTGCTATTTACATGGGTCAAGAAGGAAGACATTTAAGTTGGCTCTTAAAGGTAGACAAGAAGTTTGCCAGGTAGAAGAATAGGATGTGACGAAAAAACAAGCATTTGGGGAAGATCAGCCAAGGAAGTAATATATAGAACAGCGTGGAACATTTGGTGTATGGCAGGTTGCTAGGGCTTGGGGGTGCAGGAAGTTTGAGCAAGAAGTGTGCCAGGGAAGCCTGGTATTTCATGCTTAAGAATTTGGACTTTATCTGAAGGAAATGGGAGTCGCTGAAGACTTTTAATAGAAGAGGGTGATGATTATATTTGTAATTTGGAAGGATCATTGTGAGAGCAATAAGAATAATGAGTGGAAAGTGTGGTGGGTCCTAAGTTTTCCCAGAATCATTTCGGTAATTAATTTAGTAAGCATTTTTCCTTTGGCTACTGAAAACTGACCTTTGAAAGGGTTTCTAGAGGGGCGCCTGGCGGGCTCAGTCAGTGGAGTGTGCATCTTGTGATCTCAGGGTTGTGAGTTCAAGCCCCACGTTGGGTGTGGAGCCTACTTAAAATAAAAACAAAAAACCAAAATAAAAGGGTTTCTAGATATCTTATAGATTTTTGAAAGGCTTGTTTTGAGGAGAAATGTTAACTACAGATTTGGCATCTCCAAAGACATTTCTTTTGAGTCTGACTCATTTTAGCTTCTCTAAATTGGGAGAAGAGCGAGATGACGTATGTGCAGGAGTCTTGATAATCCCCAAATTCTGTATGTGGATATTCCAGAGAATGCTTTATACCCACCGTTCTTGCACTTCCCTGTTAGTTCTGTGCTGACCACTAAGATAAGAATTATTTAGAAAAACTTTTGATAATGGGGAACAAATGAGAATTTAAAAACTGAGAAAGCCATTATAACTATGTTTGAACATACGTATTATATTTTCTTTTAAAAACATTTTATCTGATAAATATTGAAATATGGATTCATCTATGTTAATCTGAAAAATGAAATTCATTTTTGTATATGTATGATATTACACTGCTTAAGTAAAATTGCGTATCTGTTAGGCATAAATGTAAGCAGAGAGATGTGTGAACCTTTCTGGGGTGCCTGGGCGGCTCAGTCAGTTAAGCATCCGACTCTTGATTTCGGCTCAGGTCATGATCCATCCCAGAGTCTTTGGTCAAGCCTCTGTGTTGAGCATGGAGCCTGCTTAAGATTCTCTCTCTTTCTCTCTCCCTCTCTCTCTCTCTCTCAAATTAAGTAAATAAATATAAAAAAATAAAACAACCTTTTTGAGTTGCCTGATTTTGTTTTTACAATGCATGCATATCCCTTTTACAGTCACACACACAAAATTCAGTAGTGTTACTTTCATTTTGGGAAAAATCGGAGATACTAGCTGCAGCCTTGGGTCAAAATGGAAGGTAATGAGTCCCAAATCTCTGAAGGTTTCATTCTCAATGGAATGTATCAGCTTATTTAAATAATCGGTCAGGAGAGGAATTGGTCAGCTTTGGGGGTAATAGGGAAATTCTAGAAGATGGTGTTCTAGAGTTCAGGGTCTGTGGAACAGGGGAATCTTGGCCAACATTGACAGCACTCTCTCTACTATGGCGATCGCTTTGAGGAACCATGTGAGTGTCTTGCCATTAAACATAATCAACTGGATTTGTTTCTTACAGTGCTTCTCAGAGCCTGTGAGTATTGCTTAAGAACTAAATTACATTTCCCAAATTCATTTGGTTATGAGACCCTCTTCATGAAATCTCTCTGTGGAGCACACTTTGAGAAATATTCCAGTAAATATTTGATTTACTCAGTTTCTCTTGTTTTGGACTCCACGCTCACCGAGCACTCTGGTTAAATGGCTTTTCAAGTGATCTGTCTACAGGGAGAGAAAACTTTAGATACATAGTTTCAGTATTAAGAGCCTTTGATATATTTCTCATTTTCAGTTAACAAATTACAATTAAAAGCTGAGAGTAGAGGAGGTAAAAAGAAGGGGAAAAAAATCTACCAGGTTTCTTCTGTTTGGTGAGTTCAGATTGACACCCACCCCATTTTTTTCTCTTTTTCATACCCCTTTTGGATAAATGAACCTAAATGACTTCTTGCTAAAGTATTAAGCTGATAGAGAAAAAAAGTTCAGGGCTAATTGACTCACTGATTTGTTTTCTTCCTGTTTTCTGGTTCTTGTTGTCGTTGTTGTTGTTGTTTTCCTGGACCGAGAAAGATTTACCTCCTGTCCAAAGAGTGTTCTGAAACTTATACCTATAGCAACCAAGGAGTTTCTATGTATTACAGATTGCAACTCCCCCCCCCCCCAATTTTATTTACAGACTTGGCCTTTGCATGTTCTTACATCTTACTCTTTTTTTAAAACCATTTAAAAATTATATTAACACACCAGTTCACCCATTTAGGGTGTACGATTCAGTGTGTTTTGATGCATTCGCAAAGTTATGCAATGTAGTCAGTTTTAGAACCTTTAATCACCCTAAAAAGAAACTCCATACCCATTTGTAGTCACTTCTCCCTTATTCTGAACCTTTCTAGCCTCAGGGAACCATTGGCCTACTTTTGTCTCTATAGATATATACATCCCGGGTATTTCATAAATAATACTTTTTTTGTGTGAATGACTTCTTCCCTTAGCATGTTTTCAAGGTTATCTGTGTTGTCACATGTGTCACCACTTTATTCCTTTTTATTAACCTAATATTGGAAGAATATTCCAATGCATGGATATATACCACATTTTGTTTCTCTACTTAACAGTTGATGGACATTGGAGTTGTTTCCACTCTTGGGCTATTAAGAATAACATTGTTGGGGCACCTGGGTGGCTCAGCCAGTTAAGTGTCTGACTTCGGCTCGGGTCATGATCTCACGGTTCGTGAGTTTCAGCCCCGCGTGGGGCTCTGTGCTGACAGCTCGGAGCCTGGAGCCTACTTTGGATTCTGTCCGTCTGTCTGTCTCTCTCAAAAATAAGTAAAACATTTAAAAAAAAAAAAAAAAGAATAACATTGTTGTAAATAATGACAGTATGAATAATGCTGGGTATAGGTTTTTGTGTAGATACATATATTTTCATTTCTCTTGGGTACATACCTAGGAGTGAAATTGTGAAATTGCTAGATCATATTGTGGCCCTGTGTTTAACATTTTAAGAACCTGCCAAATTTTTTCCCAAAGTAGTTTTACTGTTTTACAATCCCACCAGTGGTGTATGAGGGTTCCAGTGTTCCACTCCTTGCCAACGCTGGTTATTATGTCTTTGATTTAAACAGGAGGTATGACATCCTAATGGGTGTAAAGGGGTACCACGTTGTGGTTTTGATTTGTACCTTACTCTTGAATGGTACTTCATTTCTCATATTTTTCTGCTCGGTATGGTTTTTATTCACTAGTACACGGCCTATTCAAGCTTTAGTTCCCATCTCAAAAATACGCATACATTGCAGTGGATTTAAAACCGAAGGTAGAGAAATCAAAAAAGCTGATTTCAAGATATTTTTGGGTTTTGTATTCTTCAGGCACAACATAAGGCAAATTCCACTGAGCATTTCATTTAGGGTGGAGTTGAATTTCAAGTACAGTTTGGGACTTATTGACAGGAACTTTGATATGAGAGAGAGAACTCTGACTCTGATTACTTGCTTTGTAAAAGGAAACTGGAATCTGATTTATGTATCTGCTTTAAGGTGCGCTAGAAAACCTACCAGGTTCTCTTAATTTAAGATCTGTTCCTTGGTAACCAGATACAGTCCCAGAATGTGTTGATAATGCGCCTCCTTTCCTGTGAATGATTTGGCATATATAAATATCTTTTTAATGGATTAACAGTGTTACAAATATATTAAGAGTTAACATTTACTAAGTATTTCCTGTGTCAGGCAGGCATTATGGTAAATGCTTTATGTGCATTATCTTTTAATATTTTCTATTACTCTTTCGTATTTTTTATGTTTATTTATTTTTGAGAGAGAGAGAGAGAGAGAGAGAGAGAGAATGTGAGTGGGGGAGGGGCAGAGAGAGAGGGAGACACAGAATCTGAAGCAGGCTCCGGGCTCCGAGCTGTCAGCACAGAGCCCGATGCTGGGCTTGAGTCCACGAACCAGGAGATCATGACCTCAGCCGAGACACTTAACCGACTGAGCCACCCAGGCACTCCTAATACTTTTTCATACTGTGGCACCCGATGAAAATTATGGTGTCCCATGGTACACTAAAGTAAATGTACCATATTTACCTTACTGTGGCCAGATGTGACCAACCCAAGGGCCTCGGCCGCATCATACCTTTCTGGCCTCTGAAAAGGCTGGACTTTTTTTTTTTTTTTTTTTTAATGTTTGTTTGTTTTTGAGACAGAGAGGGACAGAGCGCAAGTGGGGAGGGGGCAGAGAGAGAGGGAGACAGAATCTGAAGCAGGCTGCAGGCTCCCAGCTGTCCTCAGAGAGCCCGACTTGGGGTTTGAACTCACAAACCACGAGATCTTGACCTGAGCTGAAGTTGAAGTTAGACACTTAACCAACTGAGCCATCCAGGCGCCCCAGGGCTGGACATTTTTGATATCTTATAACCTGTAACCTCTATTCATGGCATACAGGTTGAAAAACTCCGTTTTATCTATGAAATAAGCCCATGTGGTAGATACTATATTTTCTGAATTTTACAGATAAAGAAACCAAGGCTTCTCTTGCTAAAGAACAAAAAGCTAAGAAATAGAGGATATAACTTGTTAAAAACAGCATCCAAAATAACAATAAACCATGCAGCACTTTCTCTAAGTTGACAAAGGGTGTGGCATAAAACTAAACTCTTAGCTTTTGAATTAATGAATTTTTAATAAAGATTTTTTTAAGGACATTTCTTTTTTTTAATGTTTATTATTTTGAGAGAGAGAGAGAGCAGGGGAGGGGCCAGAGAGAGAGGGAGACACAGAATCTGAAACAGGCTCCAGGCTCTGAGCCACCAGCACAGAACCAACCCAGTGTGGGGCTTGAACTCACAAATCTCGAGATCATGACCTGAGCCAAAGTCGGATGCTTAACTGACTGAGCCATCCAGGTGCCTCTTTAATAAAGACTTTTAAGTGAACACATTTCCTTTTTTTATAAAGCCTATCAACCTTGTTTAAAGCTTTTTAGGATAAGACTTATTCTAATCCTCAAGGGTTAACTTTTCACCACGACACCCCCCTCAAAAAAAGAAAAAAGAAAAACCAAATTAAGTATATATAAAGTTTAATTACTTAGGCTAAAATTTTAATATAAAATCATTTGGTCATCATTTGTGCTTATAAAAATAATTTTGTAATGAGCTTGGGTAAAGAAAAATGGCAAGTTATCTATTAAAATAATACCTATTTGCATTTATGTAATTTGTTACATCTATTTTGATTATGAACCAATACATGGATGTGGTTAAAAAAATTTTTTTAAGTAAGAGAAATTTATACCGTGGTAAATTACATTATTTTCCCAGCACATTCTTCTGGTTCCACTCCTTAGAGATTATGTCATTCACAATTAGTTGTCTATCCTTCCAGAAATTCGTCATGCATAAAATATACATGTTTTTCTGATAGGTATACATTATATTTTATGATATTTTACATATGCATATATTTTTATGTAAAAAAAATACTGTATTTTATTTTAAGTGATCATTATTAGAGAGTGGCTAACCATAGCCGTAAAGATCATATCGAGTCTTTGCAGAGGCCTGCCCTCTTGTCTGTCTAGTTAAAAAGTTGTGGAATAAACAGTTAATGTCTCACAAAAGCCATCACTACCTTGTGTATTTAGTTTTAGCTGATGGTTGGTAATTTAAGAACATGTTGGGCTAGAATTCGTGAATTTAGCTTCAGTTCCTATGATGAGGGTTGATGATTGGTGATAAAATGGACCAGATGACAAAATGGGGCTCTTCTTTATCATGTGCGATTGTGATTTATTTTGGCTTTGGGTTTGGAATGCTGCTAAGATTCTGTTGAGGAAGAAATTCCTGTGAGAATGTGTTTTTATCTTTACAAAGATGAAGATTTAGTATGAAGAAACTATTACTACTGTGTTAGAAAATGATAAAATTCGTTGAAGTAAAAAATGTAATTTGCTGGTGATTGAAAAAACCAGTAACTCTTAATTGAATCTCAGAGCATTAGGTTGACTCTTAAAAGTGAACTCAGCCAGAGTTTCTGATTAAAGTCAGAGAATTACA